>NC_133661.1:184751651-185442375 GCF_037893015.1 Macrotis lagotis | reverse complement strand
CCGGAATTAGATATAAAACAGTATTATAAGCAAACTAGAAGATCAAGGAGTAGTTTACCTGTCAGATCTATGGAAAGGGGAGCATTTTATGACTAAGAGAGATGGAGAACATCACTAAAAGCAAACAAGATTTCAATTACATTAAATTAAAAAGCTTTTGCGCAGAAATGTAGTAAATCGGGAAACAATCTTTACATCCAGTATTTCTGTCAAAGGACTCTTTTCAAAAACATACAAAGAATGGAGTCAAATTACCAAAAAAATAAAAGCCATTCCCCAATTGACAAATGGACACAGGATATACAAAGGCAATTTACAGATGAGGAAATCAAAGTAATCCATAGACATGAAAATCACTACTTTAATTAGAGCAATGCAAATTACAACATCTCTGAGGTACACCTCACACCTCTCAGACTGGCCAATAAGACCAGAAAGGACAGTGATCAATGTTGGAAAGCATCTAGGACATCTGGGTCACTAAATGCATTGTTGGTGGAGCTGTGAACTCATCCAACCTTTCTGGAGAACAGTTTAGAACTGCACAAAGGGCAAAAAAATGTGCATACCCTTTGATCCAGCAATACTATTACTGGGTCTAGCTATACCCTGAAGAAATTATGAAAAAGGGTAAAAACATCACTTGCACAAAAATATTCATAGCAGCCCTGCTTGTGGTGGCAAAAAATTTGAAATTAATTATGTGTCCCTCAATTGGGCGGACAGGCTTATCAAACTGTGGTATATGTATGTTATGGAACACTATTACTCTATTAGAAATCAGAAGGGATGGGAATTCAAGGAAGCCTGAAAGGATTTGCATGAACTGATGCTGAGTGAGATGACCATAACCAGAAGAACATGGTACACCCTAACAGCAACATGGAGAAGATGATCAACATTGATGGACTTGCTCTTTCCAGTGTCAACAATCAGGGACAATTTTGGACTATCTGTAGTGGAGAATACCATCTGTATCCAGAGAACGAACTGTGGAGTTTGAACAAAGACCAAGAACTATTACCTTTAATTTGGAAAAAAAAGTTGTCTTGTTATATAATTTTGCTGTCTCTTATACTTTATTCTTCCTTAAGCACATGATTTCTCTCTCATCACAATCAAATGAAATCAATGTATGCCATGGAAACAATGTAAAGGCTAACAGACTGCCTTCTATGGGGGGTGGGGGGCAAGGGGAGCAAGATTGGGAACAAATTGTAAAACTCAAAATAACTAAGAATCTTTCTAAAAGAAAATTATCTGCTACCCAAAACAGTAGGTTAGGTACAGAGCTCAGCATCAAAAATCACTAAGGTGATAAAACATGAGTCACAATAAAGTAAAAATAAAATGTCACTCATGATTGGTACCCTTCTACAGTAGGAGGAAAGAAAAAAGTCCTGTATTCTACTTATTCTCTGCCCAATGGTTAAATTCATACACAATTACTTACTTATATTTTCACCATACATGAATTTCAAAGACAAAAGTTAAATGAAAACTCAAAGTTGGTTCCATCATGCTGCCTAAGGCAACAGAGTATTTTTCCTTGGAACATTTGCAATGCTCTGATGAGCTTAAGTAAAAACATCTTAAATGTACGTGCAATTTACACATCTACATTTATTGTAGCATAGAAATCCTATTAAGGTCTGACCTAAACCTTCAAAAAAGTCAAAATCCCCTTGATACTCCAAGACTTCAATGCAAAGGTGGAAGCATGGAATAATGATAACTAATAATGATAACTAACCTGGAAAACATAGGTAGTATTTCTTAAAATCCATAGATGACTCATCACAAGCTCATTTAAACACAAATATTTTCTTCAAGAGTTGAAAGGTCCTACAAGTACTAAGCTCTGACTATATTATAAAATCTGAATTTTTCAAATGAAACTACAGTCAACTTTATCACCAGATGGCAGCAAAGAGTTAAGGATAAGAATAAAGATTTAGATTGTACCGGATTTGGGGTTGCTAAATCCATGTGGTCCTTAAAATTTTGACCCAGAGACAACTGGGTTGGGTAAATTAAAATGGCAACACAGCAAATCCCTCAGGATTTTAAGGAAAAAAAGTTCTAAATAATTTAAATGTTTACCTAGTTTCATTATCTTTGCCCCCCCCCTTTTGTTATGGTGATAAGACAAAAAAAAGCAAGATGCAGTTAAGTGGCAAAGATAAAATTGGCTAAATCTTCCAGACCCCATATTATTGACCCTTTTTTTCAGTGTTCAACAGACCCTTACTTCAAAGTCCAAGAACTGGGAAGAAGCCAACAGATACATCATTAGACAATGTCAGGCACTTTTATTACTTCAACTATAAATCTTGACAATATACTTGGAATTTCTTTATACAGCTTATCCAAGATGCTCAGACATACCATTTAGTAGACACATGGGTTTAAAAATTGATAGAGCAGGCTCCATTCTGTCTAGTCTGTTCTATTATTGGAGAATTAGAGAGAAGACAAATTTCACAATATAAATACAGGAATAAAAGGAAAAACTGATTTACATGTGTAAATTGGGAAAGGACAAAAAAAATCTCAAAGCTAGCAGCTATACAAATTTAGCAAAATGGCTGAATTTGTAGTTATGTGGGTATCTAGACCTCTTGAATCTGACTCAAATTAGAAAATTTTAGAAAATTTTACTTAAAATTTACATGAAGTACAAAGTGCCTTTAATGCTCTTAAATTAAATAGTACTATAATTACTTATTAAAGTAATTGCTTATTAAAACAAGATGGGGCAGCTAGCTAGATGGCAGTTGTTAGAGAGCACTCACCCTGGAGTCAGGAGGACCTGAGTTCAAATCCATCCTCAGACATTTAATTGCTCAGTTAATGTGACCTTGGGCAAGTTACTTAACCCTATCGCTTTAAAAAAAATTTAAAGACAAGACATTGTTCTTAAATAACTATTATTGGGAAAAAGTCAGCTCCAAAGTTATGCCACCTCCTTTGATATTAAAGGCCTAGTATATAACATAACTTAAGAAGCTTGTTTTCCTGTTAATAGATTTGTGATTCAGAACTGACCTCTTTGATCCTTCAAATGGCAGGAACTGGATTTATAAATATTTTCAAGTCCCTTCCTATTAACCTTATGATCCTAAAATCCAAGATGATTCTTATCAAAAGATAATAAACAAATAAAAGAATTTCATCTAGAGCTTTTGTGTTTAAAGGAGCTATACAAAACAGCACCTGAAAGTGAAGGGGATGTATATGGTACATAAGTCTACCATTTAAAATAGGTTACAACTTAACTCCCTTCATTGTTCTGCCTCTATTAACAATTTAGTTCTACCAAATTTGTTTTCCCCCCTTCTCTTTCTATATGTATCATTTCATTACCTTCTGACCACAGCAAATTCACAAGGTTTTCTCTGTCAACTTCCACAAAAATCCTGAGTACTGTTTCCCTAGCCCCCCACCCCTGCTTTTGTAAATCCTGTTTGGTCTTGGCTCCAAGCAACAACTCTTAGAAAACAATTTGATAATCATTTTCTAAGTTTTTTAATATGAAGCTCTAAACAAAGACACTTGGTTAATTGCTATAATTTAGTCTAATCAGCAGTCAGAAATAGGGAAAAATTATGACATTCCTCCTGATTTTCATCCATTCTACCATACTATCTTAAAACCTTGCAACCACTATTGTATACTAAAAAACCTCAGAAATGCTGTTTTTCTCAGTCAAGCAACACAAAAGAATTGACATCATTAGTCATCCATGGATATTTATTATCTTCAGCAAATTTCTGAACCCCAATTTCCTCCTCAGTAAAAATGGGGAAGGAGTTGGGGAAAACTAAGACTGGATGACCTCTAAGGCCCTTCCAGTTTTAAATCTATCTAATTATAACTTACCTAACCAAGCTACACTGAAAAGATCAAATAAAAACTTGTTTTTTCCGTTAATTATTCAAAACCACTATATATCACTACCTTAAAGTAAATAAAGTTAGAATTTCATTCTTCTGAATTTTGGGTATTGTGTGTGTGTGTGTTTGTGTGTGTGTGTGTATACACACTATAAAATTTTTAAAAGACGCAATGATCCTCTGTAGTCCCAATAAATTCCCCCAGGAAGCAAATATGAAAACTATCAGAAACTGAAGCTTATCTTTTTAGAAAGTATATTTTTGGGCGGCTAGGTGGCGTAGTGGATAAAACACCAGCCCTAGAGTCAAGAGTACCTGGGTTCAAATCTGGTCTCAGACACTTAATAATTACCTAGCTGTGTGGCCTTGGGCAAGCCACTTAACCCCATTTGCCTTGCAAAAACCTAAAAAGTATATTTTTCTACCTGTTACTTAATAAGAAAAAGGTAGTTTACTGCAATTACTTGCAATATAAAACTTTCTATCCTTGGATAAGTTCTATACAAGAATGACATAAAAGTTTGTAAAAACATGCCACTTCCTATGGAAAACTAAGTTTTGTTTTAAGCTGCAGATAATAAGGAATATAGTGAAGCTACTCTATTAAACTGCTGTCCTGAAGCTAATACATCTACATTTTTATGATTCTCCTCTGGAAATTATCAAACCTCACATCACCATCCAATCCCAAAATTTCCAAAGGCATTGTCTCAATTCTAACTTCAACCAAGGGGTCCCAAATTAAACTATTTAATCCTCAGGAGCAAAGAGAATTTTTCATAGGCATTTATTCAGAATCAGACTAAACTATATTAAGTCTTTAACACAGATACAGGTGCTATGTAATTACCTCTTTCTACTAACAAGTACTTGACCTATAGCTAATTATGGGACTCCTAACTAATCATGTGATTTAGTTCCCTAAAGCTACAAAGCTACCAAACACTTTTGAAACCTTTTGCAAAAACATTGTCAGTAAACTGGATTATCTATATTTTGCAGAAAATGTCTTTCAATTACATCAATATAAACTTTTAAAGTTCTTTGTTCATATGACCATCTGCTTAGCTATCCTGCAATGGGTTCAAATCCAAATGGTTGGTATAAACTACAAAACTACACCCAAGCTCAGGCAAAATGTAATTGAGACAGCCAACTAAAAGACCACATAAAGCATCAATTCCTCGAGAGTTAGTAGGATGGTTTTTCCTAGAAGTATAGCCTTTAAGGAAAATAATGAAAATTCATAGCTTTCCAACTCTTTACTCTGTTCATTTTCTGAACTGAATTACCAAGGAGATTAACAAATTGTAATACACACTAAAATAAAAAAAATTGTTAAAAGATTCAGCCTAGGGGTGGCTAGGTAGCTGTAGCATGGTAGATAAAGCTTACAAAAGCCTAAAAAACAAAAAAAACAAAACAATAAAAAGATTCAACCTGAAAGGTCTTTAAAAGCTTCCTAGGACATATCACACACAAGGTGAAAAGACTGATGAATAGATCTGTATCCATATATATGATCAGAGAGATTCGTGGGAATGTATAATTGTCAAATAAGATCAAAAAATGAGCTCATTTCTTTTGATCATTTTGCTCTGAGGTCACACATGCTACCATTATCTTCCATTTTCATGGATAAAATTGGGGTGGCTAGGTGACACAGTCAATAGAGCACAGGCCCAGAGTAATTACCTAGCTATATGGCCTCGGGCAAGCCACTTAACCCCATTGCCTTGAAAAAACTAAAAAAAAAAAAATAATAATAAATTTAATTAAAGCAATCTTCAGTTTATGAATATTATAAAATCCCTTACCTCTGAACATTCCCAGTGAGTTTATCAAGTTATCACCCAATAATTCCCCATGGCTAGTCATGTCATCTAGCCAACCTTCTCCTTACTATGATTTTGTACATGAGATGATGCCAGCACCTTACCCAAAGGTAACATTAAAATTCTAATCCTAGGATACATACATTTCTTTATAGGTTTGGTTTGGTTTTTTTTTTTTGCAAGGCAAGACATAGCCGTCCTAGGATACATGCATTAAAGGGAGGTCAAGGAGGACGTGTACAGGAAGGAGTGGGGTTATGTATAAGCAGCATCAGGACTAAGAAGTTTGTTTTATCAAACACCCTCATACTACTTTAAATATTCCTTTGTTACAAACTTCTCAGACTGAATGTTGCCTTTTACTGATTTATCACATCTCATCTTTACTCCTTCAGCCCTGTTTATTTTATCCAGATTTCATTTTGTTTTAATTTGTTTTTGGAAGGGGTTAAGAATCAGTTTATTAATTTCAAAATTATATGGTGATTTCCCTAAGTGTCATGATAACCTGTTGGATAGGCTTCTAAGAACTTTAATTTGTCATAATCTTGATTGCTATTGAATATCTAACAGCACTTATGCTGTTAAAATGTTCTTTCTATACTTAATGATTAAAATGCTAATACTAAACATTTATCTATTGGGAGCATCTCCATTTCATGAATACCTAATCTCAGAAGGGTCTGTGCAACAATAATCTAAAACAGGATTTAATCGAACACAAAAAAAAAAGAAAGAATAAATAAGTCACACCTTTTTTTTTTAGTTTTTTTTTGGCAAGGAAAATTGGGGTTGGTCAAGTGGCTTGCCCAAGGCCACAGAGCTAGCTAATCATTAGGTGTCTGAGACCAAATTTGAACTTTATCCACTCCTGACTCCAAGGCCAGTGCTTTATCCACTACGCCACCTAGCTGCCCCTCACAGTTTCTTTCTAAGAATGGCAATGAAGGCTAAAATTTTCCCCCCTAGTTATGGAGATTAAGTAATCTATCTTAAAGTTACTCAAATGCTCAAGATACTTCTGTTTACAAATCATTTTGGTTATAATTCTACTCAACCATGTAGTTTTTGTTATTTTGAATTTTGAGGTGTTTTGTATAATTAAATTACATTAAAAGAATTCACAACAAATCGCAAGATTCAAAACAAGTGAAAATCAGATATAGTCCATCAGATGTTTCATAATACACTACAAATCTAATTAAAAAGCAAATTTGAACCAATTTGAATAATCTAAATAAGTGAAGAATTTTAAATTCTAATACAGATAAAAGAAATGTAGTTATCTTACCTACCAATGATTAGAAAACCTAAGTTTTTTTATAAAAAAAACTCAATTTAAATGAATACCCAAGTGTTATTGGAGGTCTCTTGGGTCTTCAATAGGTTAAGTATGATTTATAATTATATTGATGTTTCTAAAATAATAAAGAATTTCTTTTAGATGTTAAAAATTTTTCTAAGATTTTTAAGAAATCTTTTTTTAATCCTTAAGGCCAAGTTCAGTTGTTTCCCAATTATCAAATTCCTAAATTAGTTCAAATTAAGAGACTTACTGGATTTATAAACTGCAAAATAGTAATGAATGTGAACTTTTCTAGGGAAGTCTTTGAATTCCACAGTGAAGTCATAACCTAAATGTTATTTCCACAAGACATCTATATCAGGACACTTGAACTCGGGAGCATTTCCTAGTCTTTTCAATGAAACCAACTGGACCTCACACCTCTTACCATCACCCAGGATGGGTTTGCATCTGTTCCGAAGAACTTTGGCTCCAGGTGATCCTGGCTGCTGCTGCTCCAGACTGGGTATCCATGGTGTCGCAGCTTGTAGTTTGTGAGGGTAGTGTACATGAAGAGGAGGGGATTTCAAGGGGCATAGGAAGAAGATGGCTTTCTGGGAAAATGCCATCACCACCATAGGTGATCAGTAGTACCACACACATTTTATTGCAGCACAGTTTAAAAAAGTAACAAATGAAAGATTAAAAATAAAAAATAAAAATAAAAAAAATTAAAAATACAGACGTCCAGAGATTCTCTAAAACAGTTAAGTTATAGATCAGGAAAAATTAGGTCACAGACTTAAGCAGCCAGTCAATTTCTTTTGAGTGTGGGGAAGGGGTTGGGGGTGAGGGTGGGGTTGGGAGAGAAAAGGTTTATGGGATCAATCCACTTAAAAATTCTAATGCCTCAGCTCTCTCTCCAAGGTTGCAAAACTCCCAAGTCAATCAGGAGGCAGGAGAAATGCTCAGGAAACATTCAGAAAAACTCGATTTAATTCGGTTAAAAATCAGCAGTGCCATTATCATCATCATCATCACCACCATCATAAGTATAATAATAATAATAATAAATATAAATATAAATATAAATATAAATAGTAACTAGTTAACAACAATAAAAAGGAAATCAGCGGAAAGTCAGGAAAAATGAAAAAAAAAATTGGAATAACTTACTGTAGCTGAAGATCAAAAAAATCTCACTGTAAAAAAACAAAAATAAAAATAGCCCAGATTAGAAAAACGGGAGGTGCAAAAATGTCAAGTCAGTAAAGTTTATTTCTTTTCTCTTTCCAAAAGCAGTTTCCACAAAAACCGCCAAGGATAAAGTTCTCAGTAGCAGACAAGCAAAGCCCTTTTCACATCATCATTTCAATCTTAAAAATACATGAGGAAGTAGAGAGGTCAGTTTATAAGAGGCTAAAAGGCTCCTCCTTCTCTAACCCAACTGCTGCAGAAAAAATAGAAATAGAAATTTTAAAAATTACATCTTAAATCCAGGTCTCGGTTTTGAAAACAATTTTTAAAAAAAAACACCTACAAGTTTGCCGCAGTGCGCGCCAAGTTGCATCATTATGTTTTAAAATTTCTTTACAAAATCAGGCTTTTGGATGGGAGTGTGTGTGTTTTGGAAGGGCAGGGAGGGGAGGTTAAAAATCAAAGCTGAGCTCCAATGAGTAGGGATGGGGTTCGCCTTGCTGCCCTGTGAAAGGAGAAGGGACAGATTGAGTCAAAGTTCCTCAGAAATGCTGTGCCCTAAAACCCCCAAGACAGAAGCACTTGACTGTTGGAAAGAAGTTTTAAATTCAACTCCAACCCCACTTTGGCAAATACCCCGCTGGACAGATAGGATATACATGAGCCTGAATCACCCCCTTTTACACAATTCATTTCAACAGGTAAGTGACCAGCAAATATGGGGCCAAAGGGATACTTTTAAAAGTCACTCAAAAAAGATTATATGTTAAATAATGCATGTTTCTTATAAGCAAAGTTAGGAAAAAGTGGACACTGAATGGAGAAATAACTATGTACTAATAGTTTTAAGACAACATTTTCAAATTACTTTATTATAAAGAAATATTGAAGGTTCATTTCTCCAAGTCTACAGACATGTCCAAAATATGTACATTAAGGCACGCACCATAATTAGTTCAAGTGACACTACATAGGGTCAAAAAAGTGTATAAAAACTATTCATGGAATCAATTTCTTTAAAAAAAAGTAAACACGACTTAAAGAGAAAGGGGGGGGGGGGTCCACAGAATACATGTGAATAAAATGCAGAGAACTACTGTGCTTTTAAATCGAAAGTTGGGTACTAATGCCAGAGAAAAATTACAAGGTTCATTGAACCACTAGTTTGTATGTTATCAGGTCTTATTATGAATCCTATAGCACTGTAGTAAATTACATCTCACTTAACTCTGCTGCTTCCTCTTAGAAGACAGATAATAGGGTATCCTGGATGCAGAAATAAAACTGATTACCTCATCTCCTAAGAGATACTGAATTAGGAAGTGACATTCCTCTTAAAATATAAATGGGAAGAACTCCTCATGTCACAGACCTCAGCACTCCATGTTTATCAGTGAACTTAAAAAGATTTACATCATCTACAAGAGATTTTTCAAATCAAATTTTAGCTAACACAGAACCAAGCAAATTTATTCAGCCCATAAACTTATATCGACAATTATGAGTCCAATGTCCAACATAAAATAAGGAATATGATTTTTAAAATTGTATTCAACCATATAGGCAAGCTAGAAATAGACCAGATTTGTAATCACATGAATACATTCCAGAGTGAGAAATTTGTGAAGATGTGCATTTTAATATACAAATTCCTTAATTACAGCAAACATCAAGTGTTTTAGTTTAGAACCTTGGGACTGAATATACAATTATTTGAAGCTCCAGTGCTCAAAATTTGAATTGTCAACTTCAAGATCCATTTTCAATGGATCTTGCTCAGAAGATAAAAAAAAAAGAGCAAAAGGAACATTAACAAAGAAAAATAATTTATCTTCAACACCAAAGCTTATACTCAGCCCTAGGTTGAATTCTGTTAAACCAAAGAATTACTAAGGGAAAAACATACCAAAAAAAATTAGTATTGCTTTACTGAAGCTTTACAAATATAACTCTACATATGTACATGTAGAATTTTGTATCAAATCAAATATTTTCACACATCTTACCCAAAGGAATGATAAATTATTTGACCCTATTTAAGTTTTTTTTTAGTTTTATGATTTGAGTATTGGGGGGAACAAGGGGCAATGGAAAAGAAGGAATATTTCAATATTTATTTTATCAGGTTGTTTACAAAGAGACTATAAATTTGCTTTATTTTCAAAATATTTACATCTTGCCCAGTCATTTCTACACCTTGGGCAGGAATCTTATCACCTAAAATTCCCAACATAAGAACATAACACAGAGGCATAACCACTCTATTGCAAAAACAAATTCCAAAAAACCAATTAAACTCAATAGCCTAGTTATTGATGAAATTTTTAGGATACTTGCTTATTTACAAAGGTTTTTTTTAAAGGACCTTCATTTAAGACACTAAAACAAAATCATCTTCTAACAACCAACCTTGGTAACTTGGAGAATAATTGAGAAAATGAACCTCCCTCTATTTTATCAGTGGATAGGGGTGTTGTGGGTGTGCTATTATTTCACATACCATTAATTTTGCTTGTTTTTGATGAACTTTTATCACTTTAAAATTTTTTTGTTCAAAAATAAAGGACTTTCATTTATAGATTGTACCTGTAAAAGATCATCGAATTTTAACTTCCATTTTATATAACTGAAGTCCAGAAAGGTTATTTGCAACTTGACCAAATTCACACAGCTATTAAGTGGCAGAGTTGCCACTAAAAATCAAATCTTCTGCCTTTCAATCCAGTGCTCTTTCATTTGAACCACAGTGCCTCCCCATGGAATAATTTCTAACCTTTCCTTCACAACAATACTCTTAGCAAGATAAACACATATTATAAAAATAAATCAAGACTTAAAATTCTTTCCTTCTTCAAATGTAATACAATTGCTATCTAAATCTTGTCACATATAATGTGAACTTCTGTTATATATTCTTTGACTAATGGCTTCACAGAGCCATAAGATATATTCTATTTTTTACCTTCTGCAGAACACTAGAGTAGTAAAATAATGTTTTTCCATTACCTCATCAAGAAATACTGAACTCTAGGATCTTTAAGGTGGTTGAGAGATTTAGAGTAATGAATAACATGTTGAACATAAGGTGCTGGCAACATATGTACCTCTTTCCTTCATGTCTTCCCTTCGGCTTGCACCACAACATTAAAATGTTTTGTCTACCCACACTAGGATAAAGTACATCTAGATAGCCAGTCAGATAGTTTCAAAGCAATGTTTAACCTGAATTCTTTTCACTGCATGGAAAGAGCACATGAGGAAGCAAGGATCAAAAAAAAGGATCCTCCAGTATCCACATAATCCAATTTAAATTTTCATTTACTAACCATCCCTGACAAATACCTAGTTGATTTAAATTCCTATAGATGGATAAAAATCTATTTAAACAGTTTAGTCCATATCCTTTTCTCTTTTTTTAATCCCAAATATTTGTCAATACTTGTCCTCCACTATCTTCTGTGTTGAATTGGTAGAACAAAGGATCCTTTTACTGGAGAGTTCCTAACAGGCAGTTAGGGGGCACAGTGAACACCATATTGGTCCTGCAATTAGGATGTTCAGAATTCAAATCCTCCGGTCTCAGCTATCAATTATGTCATCAGGTCACTTGATCAGTTTGTATAATAAGAGTTACCTCACAGGATTGTTTTACTAAATTATAACATGTAAAGCACTTTGCAAATGTTAAAGCATCATATAAATGCTATTGATATTTTTAGTTATAGTGTAGGGGTCATTTGGTATATTAAGTTCATTCTCAACTTCAGAAATTTCCTTTACCCTGACTTTGTCAGAGTCGAAAAACTATTAGTTTTAGTGAGATGTAGACTAAAAAGCATTTTCTTATCTCTATACTGTGCTTTATCCTAATTGATGAGATATCCATCCCAAAAAAAAATTGGTCAATTTTTAGTAAACTTTAACAGCTGCAAATTTTAAATAAGCTAATGTAAAAATTCTAAATTTCACATATTAATCCCAAATTCATGCAATTTTAATTTGGACAAATTTATATCAGTTTGGAAGTTTCTGGTTTCCTACCAGTAATTTCTATAGGATTCTTACATGTGATTGTGAGAGCTAGAATATTTTTGTAGTACTAAGTACATAATAAAACCTTATTATGAAATTCCTAATTTCCCTCTCAATCTTCACTGGATTTACTATGATCTTGGCAGTTCACACTTTTAAGTCTGTTTCCTCATCTGGGAAATGTAGTAATACCTACCTCACAGCAAAGCTTCACTAACTATGATTTGTAACCTGCAGATAAAAAGTAGTAAATCAGCTAAAATCTCAATTTACTATTTCCCCCCCCAAAAAAATGCAATTTAAATTCAATACTGCAAAAGCCACTTTTTCTGTTGTAGAGGAGAAAAAAATATTTTTAAGTTAGTATTCTGTAACTGCTATTTTGGTTACGTGCATAAGGCGGCACATTACCGGCAAAATGTGTTTTGATCTTTCTCCACGCACACTCCACACGTCGGCTAACCCCCCCACCCATCTACAGGTCTCCAGAATTGAGGGGACCTGAATGAAGCTCAACATCTCCAGGGTAACCCGCCCCCTTTCCAATCTTTAATTAGGGAAAAAAAGGAGCAGAGGATTCAAGCTACTGAAAGCTAAGAGAAGCGTCACGAACAAGTTCATCCATATTATGAGCATCCCCCCCCCCACTTCTTTCTCCACCTCGTGGTCTCTCCCGGGAGCCGCCACAGCCGCGTACAGGGGAGGCGGCCCGGCGGCCGTTACCACAGAGGGGGAGGGGAAAGCGGCCTAACAGAAGGGGAGAGAGATGGTATCTTCTATTCCGGGATGCCGTTATATAGCACATGCTCGCGGGGTCTCCGGAACTCTATTCGACCCACGATGGAGTTGAGGCCAATTCGAATCCCTTTACCCCCGACCCTCAAAGACTCCAACCCGCGCCAGTGAAGAGTGAATCTGGGCCGCGCTATTATGGAAGAGGGAATCGTTCTGCGCCTCTTCCCCCAGGTTCTCCCTCCCGCCCCCTCCCCCCGCCCTGGTTTCCCCCAAGGGTCTCGGGGTCTCTCCCGGGCCGACTCTCACCACTCACCCGGTGGGGAGAGGGAGAAAAGGCTGGATTCTGAATCTCCGACTCCCCGATTCGAAAGCGGGAAAGAAACGGACTCCTGTTCCAGATGGCCTCTCCAACCGCTACTACTACTTCTCCGTCTCCGTCTCCTCACAAAATGGCCCCCGCGTCTCGTCCACCGACACCGCGAAAACCGAGACCTCCGCCCCACTCCTGGAGACCTTTCTATTGGCTAATTCTTCTCTCAGTCTCTACTCCTGATTCGACCGTTCTACTGCTATTCATAGCGTGAACCAATAGAAACCTTGGGTGGGTTAGACGGGATTGAAGCGATTCCGCACAAGAGGCCGAAACTGATCTTTAATTGGCTGTAGCTACTGTCACTTGTACTCAAGAAGATGCTCATTGGTCACTGAAGGGCACGAAGAGGCAATTAAGAGACTTGCCTTTGTATCCGCGCAGGACTTGGCATCCGGGTATTCACCCGTTTTACAAGCGAGCTCTGATTGGAGGTCGCGGAAGCTCCTCCTGACCCCTTCCCCCTCAGCGCGCGAGTTCGAAGGGCCCGCCCCGATCTCCGAATTCCCGCGTCCTTCTGGGGCAGTTGTGAGGCGCCTTAACTGGCGCAGAGAAGCGCTCGACCTATTCCCTCCCCCCCCGCGCCGATGCCCAACCCAGACCACTGATCTGACGCCACGGGAAGAACCAAAGGGAGGGAAAACTTCGGGCCCCGCGTGTGTGCGAAGCCGACGTTGCTGTGAATGACGTGCCGCCATCAGCCGAGCAATCCTCTTCCGCCCCCCCTCGTACTGACTCGGAGATAGCCTTATCTTCCCGCCCCGCCCCGGCTTGAGGCTTCTTAAACTGCTGAAGTAAAACTCCTAATTTGACCCATACGCGACTATTTCTCCCGCGTAAAACCTCCCCTGCCTTGCCATTACCTCCTCCTGGATGAACTCAGGCCCTCCAAAATGGGGCGGCCCACCCGCCTTGCCATCGGGCTTTGTTGGGCCGGCCCTATGGCTAGCCATCCCAAACTGGCCTCGAGCCCCCGGGCTTCCTTGGGGCCTTGCTCATTTTGGAAACCTGACCCCCCTCAAAGCCGGTTTCGAGCAGGCCTTCGGTGCCCGGCCCACCCAGAGGCGGATGGCAGGCTCCTGACAACGGGGCTTTTCTCAATCCCCAAATCTTTACCTTGTTTGATTTCCAGCAGGCTTTGCACATCATTATGCGCAGCCCTCTTTACTTCCACTATTAAAGCATAAACTTCAAGACAAAGTCACTGTGAGTTTTTATGTCTTTTGGAGTACTTCACCTATAAGGGTGAATAAATGAGCCAGGTGAGTTAGCACAGCCTTTCCCCCCTCCCAAATCCAACACTTGTGAACAGCAGGACATCACCTTCCTGACCTCATGTCCTCTTCCAAGAAGAAGCATTCTCTCATCTAACAGGGCCACCAAAAATAGTTAGAAGGAATCAATTGAAATTTTAAGAAAAAAATGGCAGTAGGTTAGATTTATTTTCTATTTTCCTTTATACCCTATTCAGTTTATAGACAGAAAAAGAGCACTTCAACCAAAGATTACTTTTTTTTTTAGTTTGTTTTTGTAAGGCAAATGGGGTTAAGTAGCTTGCCCAAGGCCACACAGCTAGGTAATTATTAAGTGTCTGAGACCAGATTTGAAATCAGGTATTCCTGACTCCAGGGCAGGTACTCTAGCCATTGCAGCACCTAGCCACCGATTTTAACCTATCTATATGCCAAAGTGTGTATATAACACATAACTTGGAACTTACTAAGCCCTTGAATTTTTATTTTGTGTAAAGAACTCAGTGAACAAACTATGTATATACATCAAATATTCCATATAGAATAAAATCCCATTTTTAAATTAAAATACTAGTTTGGAAAATATAGGTAACTGGGAAAAAGGTGAGAGGCTTATCAGTCTCTAAGTTTTTATATGTACTGAATTTACTGAATTCATTTGTAAAGAAAAAAATACTGGAATTTTTTCAGGAATCTTCAGATAAAATACTTTCCTTCCAATAAAATATTCATATGTGCCCTACCACAATCACTAATAATAATAACCTGGTGACCAAACTTCTAGTGATGAACCTTTCTGAACTTAGGCTGTTTCAAATATGATCTATAAGCAGACCTGGAGTTGGGCCTCACCCCATGTTTTTTGGGGTTTTTTTAGATTTTTCAAGGCAATAGAGTTAAATGGCTTGCCCAAGGCCACACCGCTAGGTAATTATTAAATGTCTGAGGTCAGATTTGAACCCAGGTACTCCTGACTCCAAGGCCGGTGCTCTATCTACTGCACCAATTAGCCGCCCCCAGCCTCACCCCATCTTAAAACCAACAGTGAAATCTAGCTACTAAAGGATGAAAGATTTTCAATCTAAATTAATGGAGGCAACTCTCCCAGAAATGAAATCACAGCCAATTTGATGTTTTGAAGATTCTTACAGAAAACTACCACCTTTACATTAATAGTCAATAAATATTAAGTACCAGACTATATTCTATGCACTGAAGTTACCAAAAAAAAGGAAAAGACAGTCAATGCTCATGTAAACAACTATGCACCAACAAGATAAAGATAAATCGGAAATAACAGAAAGCACTAGAATTTAGGAGGACCAGGAAAGGATCCTTGCAGAAGGTACCATTTTACTTAGGATTTGAGGGAAATCAGGAGGCAGCAGTGAGGAAGGAAAGCCCTGGAAGCATGGGGAGTTGGTAGATGGCATTTTGGGTAATTAATAATAAACAACAGCTACCATTTATATAGCTTGCTATGTGCCAGATACTATATTAAGTACTTTACAATATCTCATTTGATCATCACAACAGCCCTAGGAGGTATGTGCTATTACTATCTCCATTTCACAGATGAGAAAATTGAGGCAGACAGATGTTTAGTGATTTGACCAGGGTCACACAGCTGACATCTAAGACCTGATTTGAACTTGTCTTTCTGATTCCAGTCAAGGGCTCTATCTACTATCTACTTCACATCCTAGCTGTCTATGAAGAATAAAAAAAAATCTGGAAACATGTTTATGAAACAATATAGAGTGAATAAGCAAAACCAAAAGAATGAAATACACTACTTACTGCAACTATGTAAAAGAAAAAGAGACTAAATGGACAAAGAATCCTGATTGAAGACAGAACTACTGATTAATATATTAGGACATTTTATGTGTTTAAATTAAATTAAATGTAAACTGTTAGAAAGTGTGCTTAATCAGTTATATTAATATTCAATATAAAGATTATCATAAATATTTTTATAAAGAAAACTATCAACTTTAAAGAAAATTTTAAAAAATTTTAATAGAAAATTCTTTAACAATTTTTTGATAGAATTACTTAGTTGATCACATTCTAGATATGATAAGGAATCCGAAAGGAAATAATATAAAAGAGAGGAGTCAATAAACATTGTTTTAAGTGTTCAGGGGACAGCTAGGTAGCACAGGGATGGGGGGCAGCTAGGTGGTGCAGTGGATAGGGCATCAGCACTGGAGTCAGGAGGACCTGAGTTCAAATCCAGTCTCACATACTTAATAATTACTTTGCTGTGTGACTTTGGGCAAGTCACTTAACCCCACTACCTTGCAAAAACAAAAAAAAAATCGTTCATGGAATCCTAAACTTAGTCCTGAACAGACTCTTAAACAGTTGCCTAGCCTAATCTCATTTTACAAATAAGGAAAACAATGCCCAAGAAAATTAAGGAACTTGCCCAACTTGATCAGGTCAAGATTCCAACTCAGGTCATCATCATATTCTAAAGAGCTCTTTTTCCATTGTGCTAGGGGTTGGGAATTCAAAAACAACACAAAATCCTGCTCTCAATGACTGAATAATCTGTCATCATACTTGGAATAAGATATTTAAAAAGAAAGCTATAATATTATATTAGAATATGATGAGTATCTAAGAGAGAGAAGGGATCACTCGCTGCATTCCTTGCAATGAGGAAAACCTCTGGGGAGAGGGAAATGGATTTTGAAGAAAGAACATTTTTACAACAGAGATATGAATCTAGAGCTAGCTATCCTGACAGGACAAGCAACAAGGAAAACAACAAGAGAAGTTTACTTAAATCAATTTTGCAATTAACAGTGTAAGAAATAATATGAGATGACAACAAATTCATTTGTGAGAAGTTATAGATCAAAGAAGGTTCACAATTATAATAAAACTATTTGCAATAATCAAGGACAATTTTAGGGAATCTGTGATGGAGAGTACCATCTATATCCAGAGATGGAACTATGTATTTAAATGAAGACCACATCTTGTTATCTTCAATTTTTAAAAGTTATCAAATGTATTACATAATTTTGCTATCTCTAATGTTTTCCTTCTTCCTTTTGGATCTTTTTCTGCTTTCACTACACATTTAATTTTGATTTATGCATATTATGGATGCAAATATAAAGACTATATCAGATTGCCTTCTGTTGAGGGAGGGGGAGGGGAGAGAGGGAGAAAAAAATTGTAAAACTCAAAACCTTGCAAAAAGAAGAGTGGTAGAAACTAATATGTATGTAATTGGAAAACAAATAAAATATTTATATAATAAAAAACTATCTGGTTGTTTATTTAACTAATCTTACTAACTAGAAGTTCAGTAGTTTCTAGGCTACTAAAAGTGTACATTTTTCTTAATAGCAAATTTCCCACTAGAGAAGTAAAACAATTTTTCATAATTTTTTTATAGATCCAATTAAAGGGATTTCTGCTCTTTGGCTGTGTCCTCTATATTAGTACTCTTCTCTTCCAACACAACTGAATTTAGCTCATATTTTTCTTTAGACAACTGAAGAGTTTTATACCTTGTGAAAATTAAGGATTTTCACTTTGCTGGGTTAAAGAGGAAGGGACTACAAAAATCTCCTTTTCCCAGAGGGCAGGAACTGATTCAATCTTTCTCCTTTCTCTAGGTTTTAGTGACACTCCCCCCCCACCAAAAAAAAAAAAAAAGAGTTGAATTAATTTGCATAAAAGTTTACCTGGCCTGCAGGAAAACTGAAGGCTGAAAAACAAGATCACACCCAACTTGGGAGTGGCTGAAGTGGGATGCCCTGGCTCCTTAAAACCTTCTGCCAGGGAGGGAATAAGGAGATAGGTGACTATAGATTCACCAGAAGCTGATCAGGAATGGAGTGGGGAGATGAGCTTGTTCCCAAAGCCAACAGAGGAAGCTCCTAGAGGGCAGCAACTTTTGCCTGTTTTTTGTATCACCTGGGCTTTATCCCTGGGTCTGGCAAATAATAGGGTACTTAATAAATGTTTGATAGATTGTGTGTAATTTGGTGGAATAAAACAACGCAATTCTAAAACTACCCAAACAGCCGGGAGGAAGACATCCTCAAATTTTATGTGAAAAAGTTTTATAATCATTGTCCCAACCTCCCAAATGATTCAGCATTCATCTCTCTCAAGGAATCAGAAATTTTTATAGTTCCTCTTTCATTTATACAGAGCATATTGTAAAAATGCAGAATATTTTATTACAGAAGGACAAATTCAACAAGTTGAAAGAGAAAAAAAAGAGTAATGTGTTTAGAGGGAAAGAACTCAGGGGCAGCTAGGTGGTGCAATGTATAGAGCACTAGCCCTGGAGTCCCAAGGACCTGAATTCAAATCCAGTCTTATTACCTATGTGACCTTGAGCAAGTTACATAACCTCATTGCCCTACAGGAAGAAAAAAGAATCTGCCTTGGAAAAAGAGGGATATTTGGTCATTCTTACTATACAAATGTTTATGTACCAATCTTTCTCTTCTTCCCCACTAGATTGTAAGCCTGTTTGGGCAAACAAAATATTTTATTCTTTTTTTTTTAAGTCATTCAAAGCACCCAGCTCAGTGTTTTGCACACAATTTGTTGTTTAGTTGGGTCAGACTCTGTAGGATACCATTGGGTTTCATGGCAAAGATATTGGAATGATTTGCCATTTCCTTCCAGGCTTATTTTACAGATAAGGAAACTGAGTCAGAGTTAAGTGATTTGACCACAATTGAACTCCTGATTCCAGGCCTGGAGCTCTACCTATTAGCTGCACAATAGGTAAATGTGAATGAGGGGTGGCTAGATGGCATAGTGGATAAAGCAACTGCCCTGGAGTCAGGAGTATCTGGGTTCAAATCCGATCTCAGATACTTAATAATTACCTAGCTGTGTGGCCTTGGACAAGCCACTTAACTCCATTTGCCTTGCAAAAATCTAAAAAAAAAAAATGTGAAGGAGCCAGGAATCCAAAGGGTAAAAGGATATTAATCAATCAGTTAACAATGATTTAAGTAACTTAGGAAACTCAGACTCCACCCAGATTTTCTTCCTTTCCTTCATCACTTCATGAATTGCCTGCCTCTTTGGAAAGTGACTCCTGGAGGAGGAAACTATCTTTTGCATGCTTTAACACCTTAGTCTTAACAGGATACTTAGTACAGTGACCTAGTTAACACAATGTTTTATCCATTTTTCAGTGGTACATTTCTAAACTAGGAGGTAGACATTCAAATTTAAAAGTTTAAAATAAGACAAATTATTCATGCTCTTTGAAGTTTACTTTCTAATGGAGTATTTTATACTCTTCCATAAGAATATAAAACTATTTTATTTTCAATTATATATTTACTTATGAAGTATAATTTTAAATTCATGCAAATAAGAGAAATAACAGTACAAGAATACAATTTTCTCTTCATCTTAACTGTATGTAAAGTGCCAATTATATATATTATATATATATTATATATATTATATATATTATATATATATAATATATATAATATGTGTGTGTGTGTGTATAGAAAAAACTATAGAAATGTAACAAGGGAACTCTGGGCACAGAAAAAGATTTTAATCTATTTGCTTTTTAAAAACAAATCTTTATTTTCTAATTTTTATTGATAGTATAGGGTTCGGTGGTTGCAAGGCAATGGGGTTAAGCCCAGGGTCACATAGCTAGGTAATTATTAAGCATCTGAGGCAACATTTGAACTCAGGTCCTCCTGACTCCAGGGCCAGTGCTCTATCCACTATGCCACCTAGCTGCCCCAATTGTAATATATTTGTATTGGAAACAAATCTTGTAGTTTTTTTCTGTACTGTTAAATGTTATTCCCTGGCAATAGACACCTCTTATGAATCCCTGTGTCTTTAATCCTGAGCCACAATAGTTGGGCACCAGACCATGGTCCTCACAGGTGTTAACCACTACCACCAATGAAGTGAATTTAAAGGGGGTCTGGTCCTCTCCTCCTTTATCTCTCTTTATGCATGATTTGGCAGGGCAGCAACTACTGCAAAGTCTTTTTCATGTGGTCACATCCCTTAAAGAATTTCTAATCCTCTATAAGATGTTTACCTGACTAGTTCTATAACTTGTCTATTACTTGTTTGCTGTTACTTTTAATAAATTTTTCTCTTTTTTTACCCTTTCACCCTGGGGTAAGATGGTTCTGTGAATTCTTCTCAAAACTGAGCCCTAACTCCAGCCTAGGGACACAGCAACAGAATGACCTTATGATATTCCTAAAAATAAGTGTCTGTTCTGTTAACCTAATACTAGGTTTTTTCCCAAAGATTTTATTTATGTTGAGTTTTACAATTTTTCCCCTAATCTTACTTCCCTCCCCCCCACCCCCCTGCTGAAGGCAATTTGCCAGTCTATACATTGTTTCCATCACCTAATTTTAGTTTTGTGATCTATATCATGGCCTAAGAGAGTTGCCAGAGAGTGATAGTCATAGTTTCAGAATAAGATGTATATATAATATATATATATAATATATATATATATTTTAGGTATTTGCAAGGCAAATAGGGTTAAGTGGCTTGCCCAAGGCCACACAGCTAGGTAATTATTAAGTGTCTGAGACCAGATTTGAACCCAGGTACTCCTGACTCCAGGGCTGGTGCTTTATCCACTGCGCCACCTTGTCCACCATCAATTTAGTAGTATTCCAATTTTCTGCCATCCCATCCAACATTTATCAATTTCTTTTTTTGTCATTAGTCAGTCTGATAGGTGTGAGGTGATATGTCAATTGTTTTAATTTTCATTTCTCCAATTAATAGTGATCTAGAGCATTTTTTCCATAGGACTTTAGATTTTATTTCTTTATCTGAAAACTGCTTGTTCATATTGTTTGACCAGTTATCAAATTATTTATTATTGATTTTTCTCGATTCTTATTCATGTTCTCTCTATAACATTTGATACTGTTGACCACCATCTTCTATATTTTCTGTCCTCACTGTGTTTCTTTTTGTAAAATTTTTTTTGTGACATTGGAGTCACAAAGAGTTTCCCTTCCTCCCTCTCAGTCCCTTTCTGGAAAAGGCCAATATCAGATACAGATTTATATGTTAAATTATACAATACATAGTTCTATATATGGTTTTTCTCTGGAGATGGGATAGCATCTTCATTCATAAGTCCTTTGAAGTTGATTTGAATTTTCATATAACTCAGAATAGTTCAATTATTCACATTTACCCTTTGAACAATATTGCTGCTACTATTACATATTCTCTAGGTTCTGTTCATCCAATTCTTCATTATTTCATGCAAGTCTTCCCATGTTTTCCTAAAATCAACCTGGTCATCATTTCTTACAGCACCAGTATTCCACTCATTGAGTTTCTTAACACTCTTCTTTACTAGTTCTCCTCTTACCTATATGAATGGGCCTGAGTCCTTTGCAAGATCACCTTTTCTTATCTTTCTAAGTATAGAGAATTACGTATCTCTGTAGCTATATGTAATGTATTATAATAAATAGAGCATAATATAGCATATTGATATGTAATGTTATATAGTAATAATATAATGAAGACACTATATATATACATATATATATATACATACACACACACACACACACACACAAGTGTGTGTGTCAGCAAAGTTAGGAAGTTCCCTGAGGTATATAGAGTTTACCTTTGTTGTGAGGACTTGTGCCAAGCCCTTTTCAGGGGTGCTCATCCATCTTTGGTATCCACCTTTCACCAAACTCTCACCTGTGACTCCAAAAAGCTTTAACAACAGCTACACAGGGGTCTGGGCAAATGGGTTAAACCAAGTCAAAACCTCAAAGCCCTATGAGTTAGAGAGATATGTTTATAGGCATATACATATATTTTTTATGATGTGTTAAAGAAAAGAAGATGTAATATAATAGTTGGCACTATATGTTAGATATGGCACAATGTAGTTTCATGTATTACATATGTGTATATAAGTATGATACACACATATAAAAACATATACATCTATTTTTATTGCTGTGGTCCCCATTAAAATGTGAACTCCTTATGAGTGTCTTGGTTTACTCCTTGTACTAATAGTTCCAGTTCATAGCATAGTGCCTGGTATGCAGTAGACATTTAGTGTTTTTTTTGCTTGATTGGTTGACCTTCCTTCTCCCCACACTCTCTGGCCTGCAGCCTTATCCATGCTTCACATGTCATCTCCCTCTCCAAGCCTTTGCACAGATGGCCCCATACCTCCAATGCTCTTTCTCCTTACCTCTTGCAGTCTCTCCTAGCTCCTTTTAAAATGCAACTGGAATATAGATAACAAAATAAGTAAAAAATAAATATAGATAGCATTATATTTTTTTAAGACAATGGTGTTAAGTGACTTGTACAAGGTCACACAGCTGGGCAATTAAGTGTCTGAGGTTGGATTTGAACTCAGGTACTTCCAAATCCAGGGCTGATGCTCTATCTACCACACTACCTACATTTTATAGTCACTCATGCAGCTAGAGACCCAGGGCATGCCTTTCTATTTGAGTTTGACCCTCCTGCTCTAAGCAATGGCAGAGAAAGTACCAGCCTGCTCTATCAGAGGAACTTTCTACTCCACAGAGTCCCCTTGAACTCATAGGTCCATATCCCTAGGAGAAATAAGGAGCCCTTGACATTGGAGAAAGAAAACAGCATTTGACCTTGGCTCTCGCCCAGGCCTGGACCGCTCTTATCCCCATCTCTACTCAGACCTCTGCTGAGTCCTCAAGTTCTATCTTCAGGAAGCCTTTCCCAAGCCCTCTTACTTCTAACTCCTTTCCTATTCATTTGGTTACAGCTTGTTTGTATGTATTGGCTTTTTGTCTCCCCCATTAGATTGGATTCACCTCTAGGGTAGGGGCTATCTTTCTTACTTTTTAAAAATTTTATCTCTGGGGTGGCTTAGGTGGTGCAGTGGATAGAGCACTGGCCTGGAGTCAGAAGTACCTGAGTTCAAATCTGGCCTCAGACACACTTAATAATGACCTAGCCATGTGACCTTAGGCAAGCCACTTAACCCCATTGTCTTGCAAAAAATAAAAAAAAAATTTATCTCCAACCCTTGAGCCCAGAGATTGGGCCACAGGAGGCAATATGGAATAAACTGATCCATTTTGCTTAAATTAGTAAACCTCAGCTCTATAAACAATTCCTGTCAGTCAATCCATGAAGCATTTATTAAGAGCTGAGGATACTAAGAGAGCCAGAAAAGAGTTCCTGCTTACAGGAAGCTCACCATGTAAGGGTACCTAGGATACAGTCCAAAGGAGGTGAAAGTTCTGAGTGACAGGTGTCATGGACCAGGACATTAATAATCTATGCTCAGTGGCGGGATAGGAAAATCCTGTCATTTTTAAGGAGTCTGGGATAATAAATATAGAATCTATCTTTATTGAGAAACTTCCTATTATTTCTTGCATTGTTTCTCCTTTTGCTTGCTTTTCATTCTTCTTTCAATTCTTCCTTTTTAATTCTCTCTTCTCCTTCTTCCCATCCAGAAATAGCTTAAATCTGGCTTCTTGTAGATTACATCCTCTTTAATGCGGTTGCCATCTGTTATCCTTCTGGCTCTGAAGTACAAGGTTTCATCCTCTAGTAGGTTTTCATTAAGCTAATCGCTCTGCCTCTGTTCTCTCTCTCTGAGCCATTTACAAAATGGTTTTCAGTTGACAAGTCTCACAATTTTCCATTATGGCCACATCTTTTGGTGCTTACTATTATGATGCAGGCTGGCTGTATTGGTAAACATGTGAAAGTTAAAAAAAAGAAAAGAAAAAAAGTCTGATTTTCAGAATAGGTCTTCCTCTCTAATTGAAACCCTGAGGGAAAAAACACTATTTCTATCTGAATACTGCATCACTCTGTTGCTTTCTTTTTTCAATTATTGTTGGTTCCCTAATTTAGGTTTACCCCAGAGCTTTTAAAGCCCTCCCAACCTGGCCTCAGCCTATCTTTCCCGCTTCTTTGGACATTAATCTCCCTCCCACATTCTGCAGCCTAGCCAGACTGACCTTCTCTGTCTTCACTGCCAATAATCCATCTCCCATCTCTGTGCAGGCAGTTCTGTGGTTCCTGGAGTGCCTTCCCTAACCTCAGAGTTCTTCTTCCTTGAAGACTCTAGTGCTCTTCCCTCTCCAAACACCTTGTTATTTAATTGTTTTGCATGAATATGTTTGAATATATTGGTTTTATGTTTACAGTGTATATATTTATATATGTACTTTTGGTTTCTCCCATTAGTATGTGAATTCCTGAGGAATTGGGATTGTTTATTTTTTATACTTATATATATTTATTGTCTGCCCTACTGGAAAAGAAACTCATGAATAAGGATCAATCCATCTTTGTAATCCCAACTTCTAGCACAGTGCCCTAGCACAAAACAAGTGATTAATAAATTTTTATTGATTATTTGAATATATTCTTCTCCCTTCACAAAACCACAATTAACCTATTTGAATGGTCAAAAAGAGGCATAATCAGACAAAACAAGCACTTATTAAGGGCCTGTTATATACCAGGAACTTCACTAGGTATTGGGTATTTTTTAGGTTTTTGCAAGGCAAATGGGGTTAAATGGCTTGCCCAAGGCCACACAACCAGGTAATTATTAAGTGTCTGAGATCGGATTTGAACCCAGGTACTCCTGACTCCAGGGCCAGTGCTTTATCCACTACACCACCTAGCTGCAACATGGTAGATAAGAATATATATAACTATATACAAAAGAAGTATAAATAGAACATGGGTGCTTCAGTCTATCGGATAAATTCATTGTTGTGGTTATGACTAAAAAGTTAGTAGAATATGAAATAAAACTAAACTAGGGATACTAAAATAACACAGGTAAATCAAAGAACTGTACATTTTTTAAATCAGTGAGGAGGAATAAATTAGACAGGGCATGATGGGCCCTTTTTCTTCCAAGAATTCCAAGGAGACAACAGAAAGCTAAAAGAAAAAGAAAAGGCTTAAATATATGTACAATGAATATCAGAGGTAGACTAGAAGAAAATTTTTATTTTAATATTTATTTGGATCTATATCTTCAAAGTCAGGATCATGGTGTGCATTGAACCCTGTTTTATATGTAATATACAGCATACGATTTGATAATTTAGAATCTCACACATTGTACTTACTGATGGGGTTATATAACATCTCTCTGAGACTAAGAAAAATCATTCAAAACAGAATCTGTTAGATCATGTGACTAAATTCAGTACATAGGTTACTGATTCTTATAAAGATTCCTCAATTCTCAAAGTCAATCATAGGTATAACTATAAATCAAATAGTTCTTGTAATTCTAGAACAGAGCAGACCTTACCTATAGGGGAAATAGAGTTGTCTACATGGTACAATTTCAAGGAAGAACTAAAACAGCCTTCCAACACACAACAGACACAGACACAAAGACACACAGATATACTCACACATATACACACTGACACACAGATGCAGACAGGCACACACACACTAACACAGAGACAGACATACACACATACAGACACACAGACATACACATATACACACTACCGCACTGACACACAGACACAGACAGACAGACAGACAGACACACACACACACACACACACACACACACACACACAAACACAGAAACAAATGTACTCCTCCACAAATTGCTGAAAAGCACAAAACCAGCAGTAACAAGACTGTAAGTGGCTTCTGAATTCCTCCCTGGTTTATCCTTGAAATTTCTTTAAGTGAAACAAAGTTTTTTGTCCTGTAATCAGAGCTACATTAAAATTTAAAATGCAAATACTCCAATGAAGATTAACATAAATACATATTAGTTCTCATTTACATAGATTTTAAGGTTTTCAAAGCATTTTCCTCCTAGTAGTCACCTCCCCTCCAACATTAACTGTATTTCTTCACCTTTCTTCTCAACCAGGTGTTAAATTCCATAAATAAGTATTCTCTGTTAAATGTTGACTTAACCTTGAACTGTGTCCTTGATGTAGCCCTTAGGTCTGCATTGACCTAGATATACAGTTTTGTTTGGAGTTGGAACATTACTGAGGATGCCTGTATTCCCACTACTTTGAAGACATGCCCCAGAGCAGTTCTTTGGGTTGAAAAGGAAGGAAGGAAGGAAGGAAGGAAGGAAGGAAGGAAGGAAGGAAGGAAGGAAGGAAGGAAGGAAGGAAGGAACTGAACAAAACTGAACAAAAATTCCACATATAAACAAGACTTACTACTTCCCTGGAGAAAAAGCTATGAAAGCATCTAAGATGGAGTCAAAACCAAGAGTCACAGATCAACAAAGTCAGACCTGGAAGGAGGCCAATAGAATAGTTCTGAGGGGATATATATATATATTTTTAGTTTTTTGCAAGGCAGTGGGGTTAAAGTGGCTTGCCCAAGGCCACATAGCTAGGTAATGATTAAGTGTCTGAGGTCGCATTTGAACTCAGGTACTTCTGACTCCAGGGCTGGTGCTCTATCCACTGTACCACCTAGCTGCCCCAGGGGAGATATATATATTTAAAAATAAAAAAGCAGGTTTTTACAAAGCAAAGAGTCCAGATATAAAGGAGGAAATATTATACAGAGAAATATGCTTTCTAACTAATCTGTTACCTCTGCTGATCATGTCAAAAAGTTGAGGTCTGAGTTGGCCTTATATTAACACTGACCTTCATCCCACAGACTCATCTAGGGAGATATGGTCAAAGAACTTTTTAGTAAAGTAGTTTGTTCCTCCCTGGCAAGGAATGTATAAATCTCTGCCCCCAGGCACAAGCCCAACTACTTTCAACAAAACAAAGAATTCCTTCCCCAGTCTCAAAGGATTAAGTTTTTGAGCTACTGCCCCTCATCTACATATCCCTTTTTACTACTCTGAGTTGATGCTGATGATGTTTTTGTCCTTCCTTCTAGAAGAGTTGATGCCATGACAAGCATGTGAATTGGATTTCAGTGATGGGGTGCTGTGCTAAACCACCAGTCTCACTTTCTCCTCCAGCCTACTAGAGTCCCATGGGTAGATATGAATCAGGAGATGATCCTGGATGTGAGGCAATCAATGTTAAGTGACTTATCCAAGGTCATACAGCTAGTAAATGTCCAGTATCTGAGGCTGGATAGGAACTCAAGTTCTCAGACTCTTAAGGCCACCTAGCTGAGTTACTGCCCCCATAATTACCTAATCTGGCCCTTTTTCATTAGTCTTCCTAAGGGCTGTTCTGATACTATCTCATGCCCCTATACTTTGCTTTAGTGCTTATCCCCCTATGACTGCTGCTGCTGCTCCTGATCTAGTTTCTCTCTCCCTCAGCTTCTGGCAGTCACCTTTCTTTGTTCCTAAATTCTTCTGGGTCAGAGTCGATCTTTTAAGTGAATTCATTCAAGTTTGCTGGAATCCCTAAAAACTTTAGCTGGCCACATTTTCCTGCAACACCATGGATATAGAGGAGGGCCCTTTGCAAAGGGAACAATGCAAAACTCCATCTATAACTAGCTCACAAAATATCAGCAATTAGCATCTATGTTGTCAAATGTTTTACACCCTCTTTTGTTCCTTGGAAATCAAAAGGAGAGTTCTTTTCTTCCTGTCTCCTTTCTCCCCAACCTCCCCCCCCCAACCTTTATCTGTAATCTGCCTTTTAAAAAAATATATTAGGACAAAGTAGATGTGCTAGTAATCTTGAAAAATCATGTTTTTAACTTTAAGGTAATAATACTACATGTAGTACAGTTTTCCCTCTGCCTAACTGAATATGAAATGTTAGTCCATCTGCACAGAGGGTAACAGATTGCATGTTCCCCACAATATATTATGGGGGATATGAAATCTTTTTGTTGAATCTCAGCTTTACTCTATATTCTTTGCTTGGGGAAGTTATCAGAAGCAACCCATCTACTGACCTCTGTCCTTGGCCCTCCACAACAAGTAAAAGCAATGTCCAGATAAATGTTTGTGCACAAATTCTTTTTACTTAAGATGTGGAGTTGCCTTTGTAGAAACTTTAGAGTCCTAAACATCCCCTTAGGGAGAATATTGGAATCTTCTCTTCAGATAAGCTTCTTGGCAATGTAGAAAAAGAACTGGACTTCCCATCAGAGGAAGTTAAAATCCAGGAGCTAGGTGACCCTACACAAGCCAGCACTTGTCTTCATTCTAATTTCCTCATCCATAGAATAGGATTTTTAATTATTATACTCCCTACTTCATAGAGTTGTTTTGAGGATCAAGTAATCAACCAGATCTTATTATGAATCTACTATCTGCCAGTCTATGTATTAGGTGCTGGGGATACAAAGACAAAAATAGGACATTCCCTACCCTCAAGGATTTACATTCTGTCAGGGAAGAGGACTTGTATATGTAATGGTTGGATGCAAAAGAAATACCAGGTAGTTTGGGGAGGGAGGGCACTAGAGGGTGAATGGATCAAGAAAGAAATTATAAAGAAAATAGAACTTGAAATAAATCTTTTTGTAAGGCAATGAGGTTAAATGGCTTGCCCAAGGCCACACAGCTAGGAAATTATTAAGTGTCTGAGGTTAGATTTGAACTCAGGTGCTGCACCACCTAGCCACCCCAACTTGAACTAAATCTTGAAGGAAGTAAGGGATTCTATAGTGTGCAGAAAAGGGAGGAGTGTCCTGTAGAAGGAACAGAAAGGTCAATTTAATCAGACCATGGTGGGCATGAAGAGAAGAACTAGGATGAGGTTAGAAAGGTGATTTAGGATCAGTTGTGTTTTTTTTTTTGTTTGTAGGTTTTTGCAAGGCAAATGGGGTTAAGTGGCTTGCCCAAGGCCACACAGCTAAGTAATTATTAAGTGTCTGAGACCAGATTTGAACCCAGGTACTCCTGACTCCAAGGCCAGTGCCCTACCCACTGTGCCACCTAGCCGCCCCTTAGGATCAGTTTTAATGGAATTTAAATAAGCAATAGGAAACCATTATTTTACTGAAGGGACATTTGTCAGATCTGAACTTCAGAAAATTCACTTTGGAGTGTGAAGGATGGATTGACTTGGAAAAAAGACTGAAGTAAAATAATTATCAGTAAAACTGGAAGCTTTTTCAGATTTTCTTTTGATCTATATATTTTGTGAAGTGCATGCAGTCTCTTCATTGTGATCTACAAGGAGTTAATTTCTAATGTGCTTAAATGAGACTAGATTAGATCACCTCTTCCAGAACCTGGCAGACAACAAAATCCTTTGTCTATTTGAGATTGGATGGGTGGAAGAAACTAGAGGAAATAACTGAGAAGAGATTACAGAACAAACACTTGCTGTAAGTTACTAATTTACATACCTGAATTTGAATTTTCCATTTTCCTTCCCTGTAATTTTGGGTAGTGCAGTAGAGATTGTTCATTCATTCAGCTACACTTCCAACTCTCTGCTAAATCATGGTTTGCTCTTTAAGTCTGAAATCACTGCCAAGTTTATATCATACAGAAAATGGTTTCTGTTGCCTAAACTCATATGAAACTGATTTGGGAAAGCTAATTTAATCATTTGTAATGAGATTATTTCATTCCAGTAGTGAAAAAAACCCAGTTCTTTGAGGAGGAAAAAGTTGGCATGATGTGTAGTACTGGCGCCTAGCCCTGCACTAATCCAAAGAACTTAGAAAATGTTGATTTAACCAGATATCCATTTTCCTAAGATTATGGATGTCCCCTCCTCTATTCTCTGAGTTGGCAGTTTTTCAGCATTGTAGAGAACATGGATGAAAGACAAATCAGCTAGCCTAGTAAATTTCTTGATCCTCTCTTAGAAAAGTAATATCCAGGTGAATTTTTGACATGGGACTGAAGGAAGTGGCAAACCTCTAAGTTTCTTAATTTTTAGCCCACCTGGTAAAAATATGAATCTTAGAAGAATTGGCTATAAGCCTCTGAGACAGATGGCTTCAGGGAACTTTAGAGGGGAATCTGAAGCAGCTGTCTGGTTATCCTTTGTCCTCCTGGAGGAAAGATCAAAACAAAGCACCCAATAATGATGATGTAAAAATTATAACAGCAGTAACCATTTCGATGAAAAATTTTCATTTAGTTAACTCTGAATTTGGATCTGACCTAGAGTTCCCATTCTCAGCTATTTCTGCCTCTCTTTTGTTTCTATCTTTATACTATCCTATCTGTTTGTAGTAAATCTATATTAAATCTAATTACCTAATCAAGGAGGGCATGTGATGAAAACAGATGTACCCCCACTGAGTCATCCCTTAAACAGAATGCCCACCTCCAAATCTGGATTCTTTCTCTATTGGGGAATTTCTTTGTCATAGCCACTACCCAAGAGTAAAAAAGGGGTGAGATTTCTCCTCTAAAGACTACACCTTGGAAATGCAGTCATTCTCTCTTTTTATTATCTTGCCTACTTTAACTAAAATTAATAACCACTCATTTTTAGAAAACAGTATTTGTAATAATAATAGCTAACATTTATACAATGCCTTAAGGTTTGCAAAATATTTGACTTGTTATATCACTTCATACTCCCAACAAACCAAGATGGATACTTTTGTTTTTCCCATTTATAGATGAGGAAACTAAGGTTCAGAGGAAGTATGAAGACTTCTGAAGGTCACACAGTTGGTAATTATTAGAGTTTGGGAGCTGGATCCAGATCTCCTTCCTCCAAGTCCAATATTCTTTCCACCCTATCATTCTTCCTCTCACAGTACCCAAAAGAACACACAGTTAAATATGCAACTGAACTTCATTAGGGATGACAGAAATCAGGATACAAACTATATACAACTGTAGTAAATGACAGTGATGCAGGGAAATGATGTAGAGAATTATGAAGGTAGTTTTAATGATGTTAAAATCTTGTGGAAGGTTGTTTACTCCTGAGATGTAAACTGACCTTAATTGTTGATTGTATCCATTGATTCTGGTGTTTTGTATCTTCTCCCCCTTTTTCCCCTTCACCTAACCTCCACTGTAGTTGGTGGTACGACAGGAAATGACATGTTGAACTTGGGGATTGAGCACCTTGGGACAGGAAGGACCAGAATGTAGCTTGCCTTTAGAAGATAATCTGGCCAATGTACAAGACTACTTCCCAAGAACCAGTTACCCCATGCCATAATTACCACAGAAGAATAACAAGGAAGCTGCACAGCTTCTGTGCTTTTTCCTCTACTTTGACTATGGCAGAATGGGCTTATCTAATGCTCTTTCTTAGGCCATGTGGATCACCATGGGTTTCAGAAGCCATGTGGCCAGCCTAAACCAAGCCTCATAGGTGTGTCTTTTTTTTTAATTAAAGGTAATAGTCTTTGGTCTTGCTTTAACCTCCACAATTCTTTCTCTGGATATAGATAGTATTCTCCATCACAGATACCCCCAAATTGTCCCTGATCCTTGCACTGATAGAATGAGTAAATACATCAAAGTTGGTCATCACCCCCATGCTGCTGTTAGGTGTACCATGTTCTTCCGGTTTTGCTCATCTCACTCAGTATCAGTTCATGCAAATCCCTCCAGGCTTCTCTGAATTCCCATCCCTCCTGGTTTCTAATAGAACAATGGTGTTCCATCATACATATGCCACAATTTGTTCAGCCATGGACATTCACTCAATTTCCAATTCTTTGCCTCCACAAAGAGAGCTGCTATGAATTTTTTTATACAAGTGATGTTTTTACCCTATACCCTGATCTCTTCAGGGTATAGACCCAATAATGGTATTGCTGGATCAAAGGGTATACACATCTTTATTGCCCTTTGGGAGTAATTGCAAATTGCTCTCCAGAAAGGCTGGATGAGTTCACAGCTCCACCAACAATGTATTAGTGTCCCAGATTTCCCATATCCCTTCCAACATTGTTCAAAGTCCTTTTTGGTCATATTGACCAGACTGAGAGGTGTGAGGTGGTACTTCAGAAATGCTTTAATTTGCATTTCTCTAATAAGTAATGATCTACAGCAATTTTTCATATTACTATGGATAACATTTATTTCCTCATCTGTAAATTGTCTCTGCATATCCTTTGACCAATTGTCAATTGGGGAATGGCTTTTTTTTAATATAAATTTGACTTAGTTCTCTATAGATTTAAGAAATGAGTCCTTTGTCAGAAATACTAGTTGTAAAAATTGGTTCTCAATTTACTACAATTCTTTTTATCTTGGTTACAGTGGTTTTGTCTGTGCAAAAGCTTTTTAATTTAATGTAATCAAAGTTATGTAGTTCATTTTTTTTTGCAAGGCAAATGGGATTAAATGGCTTGCCCAAGGCCACACAGCTAGGTAACTAAGTGTCTGAGACCAGATGTGAACCCAGGTACTCCTGACTCCAGGGCCAGTGCTTTATCCACTGTACCATCTAGCCGCCCCTAGTTTATTTTTAATGATGTTCTCCATCTCTTCCTTGGTCATAAACTTCTTCCCTTTCCATAGATTTGACAGGTAAACTATTCCTTGATCTCCTAGGTTGCTTATAATATTATCTTTTATGTCTAAATCCTGTACCCATTTTGATCTTATCTTGGTATAAGGTGTAAGATGTTAGTCTAATCCAAGTTTCTGCCATACTAACTTCCAATTTTCCCAACAAATGTTATTGAAGAGAGAGTATTTATCCCAGAAACTGGACTCTTTGGATTTATCAAATAGCAGATTACTATAGTCATTTCCTGCTATTTCTTTTGCACTTAGTCTATTCTACTGATCCACCACTCTCTTTCTTAGCCAATACCAGACAGTATTTTTTTAAATTTGTTTGGTTTTTTTTTTAGGTTTTTGCATGGCAAATGGGGTTAAGTGGCTTGCCCAAGGCCACACAGCTAGGTAATTATTGAGTGTCTGAGACCGTATTTGAACCCAGGTACTCCTGACTCCAGAGCAGGTGCTTTATCCACTGCACCACTTAGCCACCCCAATACCAGACAGTTTTGATGACTGATGTTTTATAATATAATTTTACATCTGGTAGGGCTAGGGCACCTTGTTTTGCACTTTTTTTTTCATTAAATCCCTAGAAATTGTTGGCTTTATTTCTCCATATGAGTTTACTTACAATTTTTTGTAGCTCATTAAAATAATTTTTTGGAATTTTGATTGGTAGGGCACTAAAGAAGCAGTTTCATTTGGGTAGAATTGCTCAAACTATCCACGAGCAGTTGTTATTTGCCCAGTTATTTATATCTGATTTTATTTGTGTGAGAAGTGTTTTATAGTTGTTTTCATAGAGTTTTTGAGTCTGCCTTGGCAGGTGGACTCCCAAGAATTTTTGTTGTCTGAAGTTACTTTGAATGGGATTTCTCTTTCTAGCTCTGGCTGCAGTATCTTGCTAATAATATATAGAAATGCTGAGGATTTAATAGGGGCTTATTTTCTCTCCTGTGACTTTACTAAAGTTGCTAATTATTTCTAGTAGTTTTTTAGATGATTTTTTAGGATTCTCGAGGTATACCATCATGTTATCTGCAAAGAGTGAGAATTTTGTCTCTTCCTTCACTTTTCTAATTCCTTCAATTTATTTTTCTGTTCTTTTGCTGAAGCTAACATTTCCAACACAATATTGAATAGTAGTGGTGATAATGGGCATCCTTGTTTCACCCCTGATCTTATTGGGAAAGCCTCTAGCCCCTCTCCTTTGAATATAATGCTTGTTGATGGTTTCAGATAGATACTGCTAATTATTCTAAGAAACAATCCATTTTTTTCCTGCATTTTCAAGTGTTTTTAGTAGGAATAGGTGCTATATTTTGTCAAGAGCTTTTTCAGTATCTATTGATATAATCATATGATTTATGATAGGTTTGTTATTGATATAGTTAATTATATTAACAGTTTTTCCTAATATTGAACCAACCCTGCATTCCTGGGATAAATCCTGCTTGGTCATAGTTTATGATCCTAGTGATAACTTGCTGTAATCGCTTTGGTAAGATTTTATTTAAGATTTTTTGCATCTATGTTCATTAGGGAGATAGGTCTATAATTTTTTTTTTAGGTTTTTGCAAGGCAATGGGGTTAAGTGGCTTGCCTAAGGCCACACAGCTAGGTAATTATTAAGTGTCTGAGACTGGATTTGAACCCAGGTACTCCTGACTCTAGGGCCGGTGCTTTATCCACTGCGCCACCTAGCCACCCCAGGCTATAATTTTCTTTCTCTGTTTTGACTCTTCCTGGTTGAGGTATCGGCACCATATAGGTGTCATAGAGTTAGGCAGAGTTCCGTCTTCACCTGCTTTTTGAAAGAGTTTATATAGAATTGGAACCAATTATTCCTTAAATGTTTGATAGAATTCACTTGTGAATCCATCTGGCCCTGCAGATTTTTTCTTAGGGTGTTCAGTAATGGCTTCTTGAATTTCTTTTTCTGAGATAAAGTTATTTAGGTATTTAATTTCCTCTTCTTCAGCCTGGGCAACATATTTTTGTAAATATTCATCCATTTCACTTAGATTATCAATGTTATTGGCATACAGTTGGGCAAAATAATTCTGAATTATTATTTTAATTCCCTTTCATTGGTGGTGAGTTCAGGTTTTTCATTTATGATACTAGCAATTTGGCTTTCTTCTTTCTTTTTTTAATCAAGTTAACCCGAGGCTTATCAATTTATTGTTTTTTTTTCATAAAACCAACTCTTGGTTTTATTTGTTCAATAGTTTTCTTTTTTTAATATTTATTTATTATCATTTTGTACAATTTTTTTTTTTAGATTTTGCAAGGCAAAGGGGTTAAGTGGCTTGCCCAAGGCCACATGGCTAGGTAATTATTAAGTGTCTGAGGTCAGATTTGAACCCAGGTACTCCTGACTCCAAGGCTGGTGCTCTGTCCACTGAGCAACCTAGCTGCCCCACAATGATTTTTTAACACATTAATAAAATATTCTTGTTTAAGAGTAAGTAAAATACCTCCTCCCCCCAAAAAATATAGACTCAATTGAGTGATAAAGTAAAGGGGAAAGAAAAAAAAATTAAATTAAAAAAAATAATAGTAATAATTGTAGGTATGGCCAGGTTGCACAATGGACAGAGCACCAGCCCTGGAGCCAGGAGCACCCAAGCCCACATCTGGCCCCATACGCCCAACAATCACCCATCTGTGTGACATACAAGCCACCCCAACCCCACTGCCCTGCAAAAAATGAAAAAAAGATAAAAAAAAGACCTAAAATAAAATAAAATAGTAATAATAGTAGGGGCATCTGGGTGGTAACAGAGCACTGGCCCTTGAGCCAGGAGCACCCAGGTCCAAATCCAGCCTCAGACACCCAATGATCACCCTGCTATGCAGCCCCAGGCAGGCCACCCAGCCCCACTTGCCCTGCACCCCCCAAAAAATAATAATAATAAAAATTGTGCTTCAGTCTTTGTTCCAACACCACCAGCTCTGTCTCAGGTGGATCACATTCTTTATGATAAGTCCATCACAAAAGTTACTTCCATATTTTTCCACCATTGCCGTTGCTGATCGCAACTCCCTCCTTTCATATTTCTCCACTACTATATACTATATTTTCTCTCTACTTTTCACTCTGATTCTGCTGTAGGGTAGCTGAGTGGCGCAGCAGACAGATCCCTGGCCCTGGGGCCAAGTGGCCATGAGCCCCCCCTACCACCCCTTAGGCCCAGCATCCACCTGGCCCTATGGTCTCAGACAGGTCATCCAATCCCAGCCCCTTGCAAGAAGTAAAAAAGAAAATGTGTTATATCTGACCACTCTCCCCACCATGGTCCATCCTCTCCTCCATCACTCACATCCCCACACCATCCCCCCATCCCCTGCCCTCTCTCCTTCTTACTCCAGATGTCTATACCCCATTGAGTATATATGCTCTTTCCTCTCATAGCCACCTCTGATGAGAGCAAAGATTCCCTCATTCCCTCTTGTCTCCCCCCCTTCCATATCATTGCATTAGCTCATTGTAATAAAGAAAAATCTTATTATATGAAATATCTTGGCCTATTCCCCTTCCCCTTTTTTTCTTTCTCCCATTACATTTCCCTTTTTTCTATTGACTCCATTTTTACACCATATTTTATCTTCAAATTCAGCTTTCTCCTGTGCTTCATCTATAAAATCTCCTTCTACCTGCTCTGTTAATTGAGAAGGTTCATATGAGTATTATCAGTGTCATTTTTCTATGCAGGAATACATGCAGTTCATCATCATTAAGTCCCTCATATTTTCCCCTTCTCCTCCAATCTCTATGCTTCACCTGAGTCCTGTATTTGAAGATCAAATCTCTGTTCAGCTCTGGCCATTCCAACAGGAACATTTGAAATTCTCCTGGTTCATTGGAAGTCCATTTTTTTCCCTGGAAGAGGACATTCAGCTTTGCTGGGTAGTTCATTCTTGGCTGCATTCTAAGCTCTTTTGCCTTCCGGTATATTATATTATATTCCAAGCCCTAGGAGCTTTTAATGTAGTTGCTGCTAAGTCCTGTGAGATCCTGATTGCAGCTCCACAGTATTTGAATTGTGTTCTTCTGACTGCTTGTAATATTTTCTCTTTGACTTGGGAGTTCTGGAACTTGGCTATAATATTCCTGGGGGTTGGTTTTTTTGGGATCTCTTTCTCAGGGGGATCTGTGGATTCTCTCCATTTCTATTTTGCCCTCTGCTTCCAGGATATCAGGTCAATTTTCCTATAGTAATTCTTTGAAAATGATGTCAAGGGTCTTTTCCTGATCATGACTTTCAGGTATTCCAATAATTTTTTTTTTAGGATTTTGCAAGGCAAATGGGGTTAAGTGGCTTGCCCAAGACCACACAGCTAGGTAATTATTAAGTGTCTGAGACTGGATTTGAACCCAGGTATTCCTGACTCCAGGGCCGGTGCTTTATCCACTGTGCCACCTAGCCACCCCAATTCCAATAATTTTTAAATTATCTTTCCTAAATCTGTTTTCCATATCAGTTGTTTTTTCAATGAGATGTTTCACATTTTCTTCTAATTTTTCATTCTTTTGGTTTTGAAGTATAGAGTCCTGATTTTTAGTAAATTCATCAGTCCCTCTGAGTTCTATTCTTTGTCTGAAGGATTTGGTTTCCTCAGGGAGCTTTCTTATCTCTTTTTTCCATCTGGTCCATTCTGTTTTCTAAAAGCATTCTTTTCCTCAACTTTTTGAACTGTTTTATCCATTTGACCTAAGCTGGTTTTTAACATGCTATTTTCTTCAGTATTTTTTTTTGGTTTTCTCCTTGACTAAGCTGCTGACTTCATTTTCATGTTTTTCCTGAATCTCTCTCATTTCTTTTCCCCATTTTTTCTTCTAACTCCCTCATTTGATTTTCAAAGTCTTTTTTGAGCTCTATCATAGCCTGAGCCCAATTTCTGTTTTCTTGAAGTCTTAGGTGTAGGACCTTGTGCTTCCTCATCTTCATACTGAGTGTTTTGATCTTTCTTGGGCTCACAGGCAAAATATTTCTCTATGGTGTTCCTCTTGTTTCTCTGCCTGCTCATTTTCCAAGCTTAAGCCTGTTTTTGGGGTGTTTCTTGAGCTTTTCGTATACTCCCACAAGGATCTCAATGTATGAGGTTCTGTCCTCCCTCCTGGTCTGTGAATGACCATAAGTGGCCCCCTCTTCCATGGGGCCGAGGCGGGGGGGGGGGGGGGGGGGGCCTGCTGTTCCATGGCGGGGCCTAGGCTGTGATCAGGATCTGAAAGTGGTCAGAACCCCAGAGTCCTGTTACAGGGGCAGAGCTCCACAGTTTCTCTTCACTCTCCTCCCTAGGTTCAATGGGCTCATGCCCTGGGGGCTCCTGCTTACCAGCTCCACCTGCTTCCCGGATCTGGACTGCCTTGGCCATGCTGCTAGCTGTGTGCCATGAGGGCACATGCTAGCTCTGGCAGAGGTCCCTCCTGCTGTTCCCCCAATCTGTGCCTGGTACTCCCTGGGGCATAGGCCAGGAAACTCCCCCCCTGCTGTGAGCCATGCTCCCAGTTTGCTGGGATTGCCTCTGGGAGGCTGAAGTTCTTTCCATCCCGTGGGCCACCCCTCTGGCCCTGGGGAGCAGAGCCTTTTGCTCTTTTCCAGGTTACCTTGAGTAATTGAACTGACTCCCTGGATCCCTCTGTGGGCTCTGTCTCTCGAAAATTTAGTTAGAGTCCTTAGTTTTGAAGATTTATGAGATAGCACCTAAGACAGGATCCTCTCTTGTCACCATCTTGGCTCCTCCCCCAATAGTTTTCTTGCTTTCGATTTTATTAATTTCTCCTTTCAGTTTAGAATTTCTAATTTGGTATTGAATTGGGGTTTTAAATTTGTTTTTTCTCTAATTTTTTTGGTTGCATATTTAGTTTATTGATTTCCTCTTTCTATAATTTATTTATGTATGCATTGAAAAATAAAATATATATCCTGACAATGGCCTTGGCTGTATCCCACAAATTTTGGTATATTGTCTCATTATTGTCATTATCTGGGATTATCTATCATTAATTCTTTCTATAATTTGTTGTTTGATCCACTCATTCTTTAAAATGGGGTTATTTAGTTTCCAATTAATTTTAGGTCTATCTCTCTATGGCTCTTTATTCCATGTGATTTTTATTGCATTATGATTGGAGAAGGATGTATTCACTATTTCTGCCTTTCTACATTTGATTATAAGGTTTTTATGCCCTAGTACATGATCCATTTTTGTGTAAGTGGCATGTACTGCAGAAAAAAAAAAGTATATTTCCTTTCTATCCCCATTCATTTTTGTCCATAGGTCTATCATTTCTAGGATTTCTAACATGCTATTTACCTCCTTAACTTCCTTCTTGTTTATTTTATGGGTTAGATTTATCTAAATCTGAGAGCAGGAGGTTGAGGTTATATATTTGTAATATTTTGCCATTATAAAAACCTGAGCAGTTTTATATTCCCAGAGAGCATGCAAATTCCTCTATTTTCAATCTCTAAATCTTTACTATTCAGAAACAACAAGACATTTGTATGTTAACTTGTACAGGATTAAAGTTTAAACATTTGTTTCCAGGAATTGCATATTTGTTGTTATTCCTTCCTTCAAATCCAAAGCTCCTTTTTAAAAAAGACTTGTAGATTTTATCACCCAAGCAGTTTCAGTCCATTTTGGTATTTCACCCTTGGGTGATTTTCTTTGCCTTTTTTTTTTTTTTTTGGTCTCCAGAAAAGCAGGATCTTTTCCTATCTGGGAACAAGTCCATTCACTTTGTTTTCTAATTCAATCTTGTGGCAGTCACCTGCCTCATTAATTCTGTAAAGGCCCACTGAGATATGCCCCCATAGGAATTCTATTTTCCTTGAGGTTTAAGAGTCTTTTAGTCTGCTATTCTTCTAGGGGTTTTAAACTTATAATCTGTGAACTTGTTCTAAATTTTTTTTGTAAATTTTTTCAGATTGATTATAAAGATAGAGGCAAGGCATTGGAGTTAAGTGACTTGCCTGGGATCACACAGCTATAAGTGTCAAATTTCTGGTCAGATTTCAGGATTGTGTTCTATCCACTATATCATCTAGCCATCCCAACATTCATTTATTAATTTTTCCCCAATTTTATGTAAAGATAGTTTTTAACATTCATTTTCTGTAAGATTTTGATCTTTACCCCTCCTTTCTTCCCTCCCTCTCCCCATGAGAGCAAGTAATCTGAGATGGATTATACATGTATAACTATATTAAACACACATTTTCATATTAGTCATGTTGTGAAAGAAGAATGAGAACATATGGGAAAAAACATAAAGCAAAATTTTAAAAGTGTAAATAATATGCTTTGTTCTATATTCAGACTCCATAGTTCTTTCTCTGGACATGGATGATATTTTTCCAACATTCATTTTCAAAATAAAATTTTGAGCTCTAAATTTTTCTCTTTCCCTGCCATCTCTCCTCCCCAAGACGACAAGCAACCTAATATAAAAATATTTCCACATTAATCATGTAAAAACAAAAGAAACAGAACAAAAAAGGAGAATCCATGAAAAATAAAAAATGACAAAAAAGGTAAAAAGAATATACTTTGATCTGCATTCAGACGCTATTGTTCTTTCTCTGGATGTGTACAGCATTTTCTGTCATGTATTTTTTTGGAAATGTCTTGTTGTTGAGATGTATGTATTGTTGAGAAGAGTTATGTCAATAATAATTGATCATTGCACAATGTTGTCTTTAGATTACTGTGTACAGAGTTTTCCTGTCTCTGTTCTCTTTACTTGGCATTATCATTTCATATAAGTCCAAATTCTTTGGAAATCTGCCTGCTCGTAATTTCTTTCTTTTTTTTTGAAATATTTTATTTATTTTGAATTTTATAATTTTCCCCCAATCTTGCTTCCCTCCCCTCACCCCCCACAAAAGGCAGTTTGTTAATCTTTACATTGTTTCCATGGTATGCATTGATCTAAGTTGAATGTGATGAGAGACAAATCATATCCTTAAGGAAGAACAATAAAGTATAAGAGATAGCAAAATTGCATAATAAGATAACTGTTTTTTTCCCCCTGAAATTGAAGGTCTTTGGTCTTTGTTCAAACTCCACAGCTCTTTCTCTGGATACAGATGGTATTCTCCATTGCAGATAGCCCAAAATTGTCCCTAATTGTTGCACTGATGGAATGAGCAAGTCCATCAAGATTGATCATTACTCCCATGTTGCTGTTAGGGTGTACAATGTTCTTCTGGTTCTGCTCATCACACTCAGCATCAGTTCATGCAAATCCTTCTGTGCTTCCCTGAATTTCCATCCCTCCTAGTTTCTAACAAAACAATAGTGTTCCATCATATACATATATCACAGTTTGTTAAGCCATTCCCCAGTTGAAGGACATTCACTTAATTTCTAATTCTTTGCCACCACAAACAGGGCTGCTATGAATATTTTTGTACAAGTGATGTTTTTACCCTTTTTCATCATCTCTTCAGGGTATAGACCCAGTAATGGTATTGCTGGCTCAAAGGGTATGCACATTTTTTATTGCCCTTTGGGCACAGTTCCAAACTGATATTCAGAAAGCTTGGATGAGTTCACAGCTACACCAACAAGATATTAGTGTCCCAGATTTGCTACATGCTTTCCAACACTGATCATTGTCCTTTCTTGTCCTATTGGCCAGTCTGAGAGATGTGAGGTGGTACCTCAGAGATGTTTTAATCTGCATTTCTCTAATAATTAGTGATTTAGAGCAATTTTTTTGTCCATGGATTGCTTTGATTTCCTCATCTGTAAATTGTCTTTGCATATCCTTTGACCAATTGGGGGATGGCTTGTCTTTTTTTTTTTTTTACATAATTTCTTATAGAACAACAGCAGCACTGCTGGATCAAAGCATGAGCAGAACTTGATTGTCCCTTGCACATAGTTCTAAATAACTCTCCAGAATGAATGAATCAGTTCACACCTCTACCAGCAATGCATCATTGTCCCACTTTACCCACATCTTCTCCAACATTTATCATTTTCCTTTTCTGTCATATTAGCTAATTTGATAGATATGAGGCAACACCTCAGAACCATCTCCATTTGCATCTCTCTAATTATTAATATTCTAGAATATTTTTATATGACTTTATTTATTTAATTTATTTTATTTTGTTTGTTTTGCAAGACAACGGGGTTAAGTTGCTTGCCAAGGCCACACAGCTAGGTAATTATTAAGTGTCTGAGGCTGTATTTGAACTCAGGTACTCCTGACTCCAGGGCCAGTGCTCTATCCACTGTGCAACCTAGCCACGCCACATAACATAGCTTTAACTTTTTTTTTCTGAAAATTGCTTATTCATACTCTTTGATCAATTATCAATTGAAGAATGACTTGTAGTCTTATAAATATTACTTGGTTCTCTATGTAATTGAAAAAATGACACCTTTGTCAGAAACACTTGCTATAAAAATCATTTTCCATTTTCTTGCTTTCCTTCTATTCTTGGTTGCATTAGTTTTGTTTGTACAAACATTTTTAAAATTTAATGTAATCAAAATTATCTATTTTACATTTCACAATTTTCTTTCTGGTTTGGTCATAAATTCTTCCCTTCTCCATAGACTAAAGGAGTAGACTATCTGTTGCTCATCTAATAGGCTTATGGTATTACCTTTTTTTATGTTTAAATCATGTGACCATTTTGACCTTATCTTGGTACAAAGTGTGCAATGTGAGAGGTTTCTGCCATACTATTTTCCAGTTTTGTCAATTAATGAGCTTTTGTCTAAAGGCTGAAGTCTTTTGTGTGGGGCAAAGACCACTTAAATAAATTTAGGAGATCTCTCAAAGTATGAAGAGAAGGCTTTATTCATTTCTGGAAAAATGGGCCACAATCAATTAGAGAGAGTGAAGTGATTCCCCCCCCCCCCTTTAATGAGGAATGTGTTTTTACAATCTAAACAGGAAAACTACCCTAGTGAAAGGAGCATAAAATTCAAACCTAAACCAGATTATCTCTTTAGTCCCAGGACATCCCAGACATCTATAGATAAGATGAAGTCAGTTGACTCTTCAACAATATCCCAGAAGTTTGCTTTGTCAAGGGAGGAGGGGCACATAGTTTACCAGATTCAATCTATAATTTTTTACTGAAGAAATCTCAAAACTTTATCCCACACACTTTGGTTTATAAAACAGTAGATTATTATAGTAATTTACTATTATCTCAAATACCTAATCTACCACTTTATTTCTTTTTAAAAAATATTATTTCATTTTATTTTCTCAATTACACAGATTTTAACATTCATCTTTTTATAAGCTTTTTAGTTACACATTTTCCTCCCTCCCTCCTTTCCCTCCCCTTCCCCATGACAGCAAGTTATCTGATATAGTTTTTACAGGAACAACCATGTTTAAACATATTTCTGTAATAATCATGTCATATAAAGTCACCACTTTATTTCTTAGCCAGTATCACAGTCTTGGCAATTGCTCCTTGATAACATAACTTTGGATCTATTATGGCTAGGCTACTTTCTTTGCATTTTTTTTATCATTGATTTTCTTGATGATATTTTGTTCTTCCAAATGAATTTTGTTATTATTTTTTCTAGTTCTATAAAATAATTTTTTGGTAGTTTGATTGATTTGATACTGAATATGTACATTATTCTAGGTTGAATTATCATTTTTATATTATCAGCTCAGCCTACCCATGAGCAATTGCTATTTTCCCAGTTTTGGATCTGACTTCATTTGTGTGAAAAGATTGTCTTGGCAAGAAAGCTCACAAATATTTAAATTGTCTACAATTATCTTAAATGGAATTTCTCTTTCTATCTCTTGTTTCTGTTTTTTTTGTTTTTTGGTAATATATAGAAATGCTGATGAATTATGTGGGGTTTTTTTTATATCCTGTAACTTTGCTAAAATTGTTAATTATTTCAAGTAGGTTCTTTTTGTTTTTGTTTTTTAGTTTTTTGCAAGGCAATGGGGTTAAGTAGCTTGCCCAAGGCCACACAGTCAAGTAGGTTTTTCACTGATTCTCTAGAATTCTCTCAGTAAACCATCATATCAACTGCAAGGAGAGATAGTTTTATTTCTTCATTGCCTATTCTAATTCCTTCAATTTTTTTCTTTCTCTTATTGCAAATGCTAAAATTTCTATTACAATATTGAATAATAGTAATGATAATGGGCGTCCTTGTTTTATCCTTGACCTTGTGGAAGGAAGGGGCTTTCTATTATGCTCACTACAGATAATGCATGCTGATAGTTAAAATATTTTGATAATTATAACTCATTTTCTTTGTAAACTTGTACATCTTGATTGTTTTACACTTAAAAACAATTTTCTGAGAAAGGGGTCCAAAGGTTTCACTAGATTGTCAAGGAAGTCTGTAATAGAACAAATCTAAGAACCTGGTAGTTTCTCTACTCTGTATTAACTCATTTTTATCTTTGTGAAAGCACAACTTGTTTAAAAGAAAAGAAAAAGGGGGCATCTAGGTGGCACAGTGGATAGAGCACTGACCCTGGAGAAGGGAGTATCTGAGTTCAAATCTGGCCTCATATTCTTAATAATTACCTAGTTGTGTGGCCTTGGGCAAGCCACTTAACCCCATTGACTTGTGAAAAAAACAAAACAGAAAAGAAAAAATAGTTTTTAGCTTACCTCACAATTTGCCTATTACTTTCATTTTCCTTCTTTTCAAATCATCACTTTACCTCACTGACCTAAACTCCATTCCCCTTTCTCATTCCAAATGTTAAGATCAATCCATCATGCAGGACACTGGAAAGTTTTTGTTCCTTGTTGTCTTGTACAATTTGTGAGTTTATAGATGACTACTCCTACAAGGCTTCATCCCTTTCATATAATCAAAATTATTCATTTTGCTTTTTCACAGTATTCTCTATCTCTTGTTGGTCACATATTCATCTCTTCTCCATAGACTTGACAATAAACTAATCTTGCTCTTCTAATCTGCTTATGTTTAAATCATGAACTCATTTTGACCTCATACACAGTCTTTAGGAGACATTGTAGGGGGAAAAATAAAAGCATCATTTGGTCAACAAATATTTGGTGATGTTTGTCTAAATATATTTAGGCTGGTCCTAAAACAATAGGAACTCCAGTACACTACTGAGTAATTCTGAAAACCTTTCCAGCTGGTTAAGACCTACAAGAACTTTTGCACTTATGGCAAAATCTTTGAGAAAAGGCTAGGGTCACCTTGACATCACAACAAATCGTAGGAAGAGGATTTTTAGTAAAGGTTTCATTCCAAACACACTTAAAATATTTAAGATCCTCTCATATCAACCAATAAGTATTTCTTTTTTTTTTTTTTATTTTTTGGAAGGCATTGGGGTTAAGTGGCTTGCCTAAGACCACACAGCTAAGTAATTATTAAATGTCTGAGGTAGGATTTGAACTCAGGTACTCCTGACTCCAAGGCTGGTGCTCTATCAACTGCACCACCTAGCTGCCCCTAATAAGTTTTTTTTTTTTAGATTTTTTTCAAGGCAATGGGGTTAAGTTGCTTGCCCAAGGCCACACAGACAGGTAATTATCAAGTGTCTGAGGTTGGATTTGAAACCAGGTACTCCTGATTCCAAGGCTGGTGCTCTATTCACTGTGCCACCTAGCCACCCCTATTTCTTTTTTTTTGTTTGTTTGTTTGTTTGTTTCTTAAGTGTTTTATTCCCATCACAGTTCAGTTTATACTGAGTATCTTAAAAATATTATACACAAAACATAATATAACAGTTCCAAAGATGGTGTACTTTGCCAAGTAAATGCAATCTTACCTTCCTACCATCTTTACTTACCTTCCCATTTGTTTCATGACAGCTCTCCAAAGGACTTAAAGCTTGTGCCAACTGGACTTTATTATTTTGGGACATTAAAACAAGTCTATCAATATCACATTTGTGAAGGGGCCTTTGTATGCCACTGGCTATATTTTTCCCAGTAAAACATGCTCAATGATTCCTTCCTAGCAGAAAAGGAATCTACAACTACTGGTGTGAAGTCAATGACATTCCTGGAAAAAGAAAAAACACTAAACTAAAAACAGCAGTCATTTTCATCTACTATGCAAAGGTTAAAAGTAGAAGGAAGCAACTGAATAGTTAATGATGATCACAAAATAACGCTGAAAAGGCAACAATTATGAGGGCTTCAGATGACAAACTCAGTACTAGGACATTTTACTGCTCTGCTAAGTCCAAGCTCATAAATTAAAATTCAAGTCCATATTTTGAAGTAAAAATTTACTCTTGTCATATTTTTTAAATTAGTAACTACTTTGTCCATAAAGTATGTTTTAGATCATTTTATGTAAAAATACTCAAACCTGTGTTGTGCACTCTAAGAGCAACAAGAAAGGAAGCTTTTTCTATGAATAAAATTAAATCAGATAACATAAAGCAAGGAGACAGGTATATGTTAATATATTTTCCGTGTATTTACAATAAATGCATTTGTTAATACTGTGACAAAATAATGGATTGATCCACATTACATTTTACAAACCAGTTTTAAAGATGACCACATCTTTCTAAATCAAAAAATAATAATAATAACATAGGATTTCCCTTGTTTCTAAAGTATACTGTAATGTAATGACAAACTTCGGTGAAAACAAAACTGAAAAAAACCTTGCAGTATGGCAAAGTCCAGAATCAGAGGCATTGAAACAAGCAGCAAGCAGTAAGTAATTTTTCTAATACTACCTAATTAGAGTTGTTACCATTTGAGACAGCATTCTTTTCTATTAGGTGACCTAAGACAAAAGAAAGCACATAATGTGAAAACTGCATTGATCTAAAGCAGTAACAAACAAAAAACTACCAATCAGGTACAAAAACCTCGTCTATCAGTATAACATGCACTAAAAAGTAGAATTACACAACATACTTTAAGTACCAGACTTATAAATTAAAGGTGAAAATTCCATAACTATCCAATTTATATTTACTAGTGAAGATATGAACTGGTACTGTTTTCGTCCCTAAAAATTGAAGCAGTGCAATTTTTTCTACCCACCTTCAGATGGTATTTGGAGTGATGCTTTGGAAACTCTCTTTTGAGTTTTCAAAGAGGAATAGTATTTTAAAATATTATTTGGATAGAAATTATTGTCATTAATTTTGATCACCCTAGTATACACAGAGGTACAACTGAAATATTGGCAAAACTAGTTTAAAGAGAAAGAACAAATTGAGGTTAGAATTTCAAAATTCAGATGAATTCATGATAAAAATTCAAAACAAGACAAAAATCAAACCCCACAAAAGTAGAAAAACTTGATATCCTAACTGAATTTCTCAGTCTTCCAAGAGCCTGTATTTAAACAAATCTATTAGCACAAACCCAAGAGGGGAAAAAAATAAGAACCATAGCATGTCAATCTCATTTTCCCAATTGAAACTCTGTAAAAAAGGCTGATCTCAGCAGAAATTTTAACACTTTTGTTTTCCAGCAAGTACTGTTGCATATACATTAGGTGATCACTTAGGAAAGGGAGGGAAGGGAGAAGGGAAAATCAACAGCCCCAATTGCCAAGTCAGGCATAAATTTGCCCAGGTCCTGGAATTATATCAGCTAGATTAGGTCTACCAGTTTAGAGGAAGAGGTCTCTGCAACCCACCCTTAATACTTGTCTGCAGCGACTGGCTAGGTATTTATTCACAAGGTAATGTTTCCCTACTCACCAACAGCAAGCAAGTCAATGTCCTTTTCCAATTCCCATTTTACTTCCTCTTCTTCCTTGCCACTTCGAATGGCTTCCCTCAGCTGTTTGATAGGAAATTGTTCCCTTTTTCCATTGAAGAGATGATTTCAAAACAGAAAAATGTGGAATTGCTGATCCTGAGATGAAAATACAGGGAAATTAAAACCAAAGTGCTTTGTTACTCAAACTTCTGTTTTAGTTTTTTTCTGGAAGGCAGCTGGTAGAATAGAGAGAGCTGCTAAAATAATCAGGAAAAATAAAAATACTGAGTTCCAGGAAACAGCTTCTCCTGCTGTTGTTAGCTGGTAGAGTGTTGTTCCTGCTTTGATTGCTACAAAAGATGGAAGTGCAGCACCTAGAAAAGTGCCAATAAAAAATACTTTTAATGGTACATTTATAACAGGAGATGTTATATTAATAAACCAGTTAGGTAGAAAGGGAGTTATTTTCAAAAATATTATGTAATTAATGAGATGGTCCCGATGTCGTTCAACCTGCTGTGACCATTTCAGGGCCTTTTCAGTTAAATACTTGTACACTACTGGTCTCCCAACCAAATACAAAAGCATATAACAGAAGGAAGCATCGAGTCCAGAGCACAAACAAACAAGGAATAAGGATAATGGAAAAGGATAAAGAAACCCTGAAAGAATACTGAGAAATATAGACCCTGGAATAGCAAACGTTTGTAAGAAAATATATGTAGCAAAATAAGCCACAAGTACTTGTACATAAAAGGTGTCCTTGTATTTGGATAAAACTTTTCCTAGTGCCTTGGCATCGTCCAAATCTCTGGGAACCTTCATGTTTGCTCTTTCTTCCTCACTAAGTTGGGGAAAATTCTTATATACCAAAAACATAACGGAAGCAGCTGACAGGAAAATGGGCACCAGTATAAGAGGAGACATCCTTGCTGATCCAGCTTCTGCATTAGCTTTTACTTTCAGCGAGTCCCGGAGGGCCTGGTCCGAGGGCTCCCGCGGGCCCTCCGGGGCCGCCGCCCCCTTCTCCGCCCGCTCCGCCACCCTGCCTTTCGCCATGGTCACGGCCGCGAGGGGGACCGGGGAGGGCGCGGGCCGGGGTCGTCTCCGTGCACGCACGGCCTCCACGGTGGGGGGGGGGGCACCGGGGGCACCCCTATTTCTTAAGGGGCTATTCTGTACCAAGTCTTGTATTAAGGTGCTGAGGCTACAGGAACAATAAATGAAACATGTTTCATCATTTATAATTAGAAATCTAAAATCTTTCAAAATTATTTTTCTTTATAATGTCATTTTATAAATTATTCTATATGAGATTATTTCAGTGTTCCCTGGAAAGTATTCCTGGTCCTTAAAATAATCCCTTCTCACATGGACCACTTTCTAAATATTTAAGGTATTAAGATATTAAGCCCTATTGAAAAACAAATACCAAAGATAGGTAAGAAGACTTAAAAAGTATATCTTGGGACAGCTAGGTGGCACAGTGGATAAAGCACCAGCCTTGGAGTCAGGAGTACCTCAGACACTTAATAATTACCTAGCTGTGTGGCCTTGGGCAAGCCATTTAACCCCATTGCCTTGCAAAAAACAAAAAAAGTATATCTTGCTACTCTATATGTGTTCAAGCATAATTATATCTTAGAGTATTTCTAGAACTTGTGGGCATGATTGCTGGTAAAGTTTTGATCTTAGAAAGATCTTGGAGAATGGGAATGAAAGATAAAAGAATTGGGCTTTTTAAAAAAAAAAATTTCTTCCCCCTCAAATAAAAGAGTCTAACCTACAAACTAAGCATGTTAACAAACTAATATTTTGCTAAATTTTACGAACTTTTAAAATAGTTTTTAATAAAGTTTGGTTTGCAAACATCTACAAAGTTCAGTGGCTAGCTTCAAGTATTGTAAAGTTTTTTTAACTCATTTTTCATGACTGTGTTTCTTTTTTTTAAATTATGCATATTTGGCATATACTGTGAGAACTAGAATAATAATAAAGACTTCATATGCTTATTGTTATCTACAAAATATAGTTTTAAATTTCATTATTTTAAAAATTTTGATGAATATAAATAATATTCTAATTAAAGAAACTATCAGATGAGTTTTTGTCATATATGTCACATCTAAATTTAATTTTCATTTTAAAAATATTTAAAATATTAATTTTCATTTGGAAAAGGTTTGCAACATTTGCCTCAGCAGAAAACAAATAAAAAATCCTTTTTTTTAAGTTAAGTATTTCTTTTTCCCCCTCCTTTTTTCATTTATTTATTAACATTTTATTTGTTTTCCAATTATATACAACAGTAGTATCTACCTATCATTTTTTGTAAGGTTTTGAATTTTACAATTTTTAAGGCTGTCTGATAGTCTTTACATTATTTCCATGCTATACATTGATGTAAATAGAATGTGTTATAAGCGTAAAGATAAGAGTAAACATAACTGCCCCCAAGAAGATGAGAAACCTCAAGAATAGAGAGAAATAAAAATATACTTCAGTCTGTGTTCAGATTCCAATGGCTCTGTCTCTGAGGTGAATTGCTTTCTTTATCATAAGTCCACCAGAGAAGCTGCTTCAATATTTTTCCCACAGTTGCTATTACTAGCTGTATCTCCACTCTATTCCTCCCCACTCTCATTTATTCTATTCACACTCTCCTTTCATCCTGGCTCTGTCCAAAGTGTGTTGTATCTGAGTACCCTCTCCCTGGATCTTCCCTCTCTTCTGTCACCTAATCCCCCCTTCCCTCCCCTCATTCCCCCTTATCCCATCCCTTTCTTCTAATTTTTCTCTAGGGTAATATAGATTTCCTCACCCTATTAAGTGTGTATGTTATTTCCTCTGAGCCATTTCTCATGGGAATGTAGGCTCACTCATTCCCCCTTGCCTTCCCCCTTTCCACTCCATTGAAAAAGCTTTTTCTTGACTCTTATGTGAAATTTCTTAGCTTCTTCTTCATCTCCTTTCTCTTCCTCCCAGTACTTTCCTTTTATCACCCACTGACTCCATCTTTGCACTGTATTATACCATTACGTTCCGCTCCTTCCTGTGTCTTGCCTATATATGCTCCTTCTAACAGCTCTTATAAATGAGAAAGTTCATGTGAGTTATCAATATCTTCTTCCCATGCAGGAATACAAACAGTTCAATATCATTAAGTTCCTCATAGTCAGTCTTTCTCTTCCACCCCCTCTATGGTTCACCAGAGTCCTGTACTTGAAGTTCAAACTTTCTGTTCAGTTCAGGTTGTTTCAAAAGGAAAGTTTGAAAGTCCCCTGTTTCATTGAAAGTCCATCTTTTCCCCTGAAAGAGGATGTTCAGTTTTTTTCTTTAGTTTTTTTTTCCCCAAGGCAAATGGGGTTAAGTTGCTTGCCTAAGGCCACACAGCTAGGTAATTATTAAGTGTCTGAGCCCAGATTTGAAGTCAGGTACTCCTGACTCCAGGGCCGGTGCTCTATCCACTGTGCAACCTAGCCGCCCCTGAGGATGTTCAGTTTTGCTGGGTAGTTGATTCTTGGTTGTAAACCAAGATCTTTTGCCTTCTGGAATATCATATTCCAATCACTATAAGCCCTTAATGTAGATGCTGCCAGATCCTGTGTAATGCTGATTATGGAGCCTCTGTAGTTGAATTGTTTGTTTCTGGCAGCCTTTAAAATTTTCTCTTTGATTTGGGAGTTTTGGATTTGGCTATAATATTCCTGGAAGTTTTTCTTTTGTCATCTCTTTCAGGAAGTGACCTGTGAATTCTCTTGATTTCCATTTTACCCTTTGCTTCTAGGATCTCAGGGCAATTTTGCTGAATTATTTCTTGAAAAATGAGCTAGGGTCTTTTCCTGATCATGGCTTTCAGATAGCCCAATAATTTTTAAATTATTTCTTCTGATCTGTTTTTGAGGTTGGTTATTTTTCCAATGATATATTTCACATTTTCTTCTAATTTCTGGCTTTTTTAGAAGAGTTTTATTTCTTCCTGATTTCCTGAAAAGTGATCAGCTTCCTTTAGTTCCCTTGTGCATTTGAAGGAGTTATTTTCTTCAAAGAGCTTTTTTATCTCCTTTTCCAGCTGGCTAATTCTGCTTTTTAAGGCATTCTTCTCTTCATTTGCCTTTTGTTTTGCTTTTTCCATTAGGCCTAAACTGATTTTTAACGTATTATTTTCTTCAGTATTTTTTTGTATATCTTTCACCAAGCTGTTCATTTGGTTTTCATGATTGTTCTGCATGGCTCTCATTTCTCCTCCCAATTTTTCCTCCATCTCCCTTAATTGCTTTTTTTTTAGGTTTTTTGCAAGGCAATGGGGTTAAGTGGCTTGCCCAAGGCCACACAGCTAGGTAATTATTAAGTGTCTGAGACCGGATTTGAACCCAGGTACTCCTGACTCCAGGGCGGGTGCTCTATCCACTGCGCCACCTAGCCACCCCTCCTTAATTGCTTTTCAAAGTCTTTTTTGAGCTCATCCATAGTCTGAGCCCATTTTCTGTTTCTCTTGGAGGTTTTGGAAACAGAAGCTTCAATTTTGTCTTTATCTGAGTATGTTTTGATCTTCCATGGGACTAAAGTAATTCTCTTGGGTCAGATTATTTTTTTTCTGTTGTTTACTCATTTGCTCAGCTAAAGACAGCACTTCCAAGGTGGGGAGGGACACCCCACTGGGACCCTTATTCCTCCAAACCTTTATGCTCTCTTGCCTGTGCTTTGATATGTAGATAACCACCTCACTTCCCTCTGCCCTGGAGCTATAAGAAGGGATCCTGCTTGGCTACTTAGTATGGAAGCCCAAACTGCATCCTGGCAAACAGAAGAGTCCTACTCCAAGGGAGAGCAGAGAAATTTCTGCAGTCTTCACTGACATCCTTACCATCTCTGGCAGTATAGGCTGCTTTCTCCAGATTCTCGGGGCAGATTCTGGGCCAGTGCTCCTCACACCACACTCATTCTGATGTAGCAGAGTTCTCTCACCACACCTTCAAGCTGTTGCCAGTGATCTCTGGGCTTGGCTGGGCTGGGCTTCGGCCATGGCTTTTTTCCAACCCCTGGTCCTGTTGAAACACACCTTTCCCGCGGAACTTCTAAGTTATCTTTGACAGTGAAAATATACCACTCAGCCTTTTTTGTGGGTTCTGCACCTCTAAATTTTGGCTAGAGTCATAATTTGTTGGCTTTTGGAGTTTTGAGTGGAAGGAGTTCCCAGGAAATGCTGCTTTCACTCAGTTATCTTGGCTCCACCCCCCAAATTTCTTTTTTTTTTTTATCATTTATTTATTTTCACATTACCACAATAGTCTTGTTGTAAAAGTAAACATAATCCCCCCTCTCCCCACAAAGATAGAGAAATCTCAAGAAAAATAAAGTGAGAGAAAAGAAAAAATGTACTTCAATCTGTGTTCAGATGCCATCAGCTCTGTCTCTGGAATGGATCATATTCTTTTTTTTTTTAATTTAATTTATTTTGAGTTTTTCAATTTTTCTCCTAATCTTACTTCCCTCCTCCCACCCCCTACAGAAGGCAATTTGCCAGTCTTTGCATTGTTTGATCCAAATTGAATGTGATGGGAGAGATCACACTCTTTATGTAATAAGTCCATCAGAGAAGTTGCTTCAATTTTTTTTCCCCATAGTTGCTATTGCTATACTTAACTGTTCCCCTCCATTCTATTTTCCCCCACTCCTATTTATTCTATTCTCTCTCTCTCTCTCCTTTCTTTCTGTCCCTCCTCAGAAAGTGTACTGTATCTCCCCTCCTAAAATCTTCCCTCTCTTCTCTCACCTATACCCTCCCTTCCCCTTTCCCCTTTCTCTCATCTCCTTCCTAAGCTTTTTCTTCTAGGGTAAGATAGATTTGTATACCTTATTGAGTGTGTGTGTGTGTGTGTGTGTGTGTGTGTGTGTGTGTATATTTCCTCTCTGAGCCATTTCTGATGAAAATGAAGGCTCACTCATCCCTCCTCCTCTTCCCCCCTTCCACTCTGTTGTAAAAGCTTTTACTTGACTGTTATGTAAAATATCTCAGCCCCTTCTTCCTCTCCTTTCTCTTCCTCCCAGTACTTTTCATCCATTGACCCCATCTTTATAATATATTATACATTCATATTCAGCTCCCTCCTCTGTCTTGTACATATATACTCCTTCCAATTGCTCTAATAAATGAGAAGTATCATATGAGTTATCACTATCATCTTCCTGTATAGGAATACAAGCAGTTTAACATCATTAAATCCCTCATAATTTGCCCTTCCTGTTTTCCCTCTATACGGTTCACCTGAGTACTGTAATTGGAGATCAAACTTTCTGTTCACCTCTAGTCATTTCAGAAGGAAAGTCTGAAAGTCCCCTGTTTCATCAAATATCCAGGTTTCCCTTGGAAGAGGATGTTCCGTTTTGCTGGGCAGTTGATTCTTGGTTGTAATCCAAGTTCTTTCACCATCTGGAATTCCAATATTCCAAGTCCTTTGCTGCTAAAATCTGTATTATTTTTTTTTAATTTGTATTATCTTGACTGAAGTTCCACAATATTTGAATTTTTTTTCCTGGCTGCTTCTAATATTTTCTCTTTCTCTTGAGAGTTCTGGAATCTGGCTATAATATTCCTGGGAGTTTTTTTGGTGTGGATCTCTCTCAGTAAGTAATTGGTAGATTCCCTCAATTTGTATTTTGCCATCTGCATTTAGGATATTATGGTAATTTTCCTGAAGAATTTCTTGAAAAATGAAGTCTAGGCTCTTTTCCTGGTCTTTTTCAGGTAGCTCAATAATTTTTAAATTATCTCTTCTGGATATGTTTTCCAGGTCAGTTGTTTTACCAATGAGATATTTCACATCTTCTTCTAGTTTTTTTATTCTCTTGGCTTTGTTTTATCGTTTCTTAATTTTTCACAAAGTCATCAGTTTTCCTTAGCTTCGTTCTAAATTTGAAGGAGTTATTTTTTTCAGAGAATTTTTTTAAAATCTCCTTTTCTACCTTGTAAATTCTGCTTTTTAAGGTATTCTCCTCATTGACCTTGTGGACTGCTTTTTTCCATTTGAGCTAAACTGGGTATTTTGGTTTTTGCAAAGCAGTATGGTTAAGTGACTTGCCTAAGGTTCCTAAACTGGTTTTTAACATGTTATTTTCTTCAGTGTTTCTTTGTATATCCTTCATCAAGCTGCTGACTTGGTTTTCATGATTTTCTTGCATCGTTCTCATTTCTCTTTCTAATTTTTCCTCTATTTCCCTTACTTGACTTTCAAGATCTCTTTTTGGGCTCTTCCATAGATGAAACCATAGGCTCTGGATACAGAACCTTTGACTTTGTCATCTTCTAAGTATGTATTTAGATGCTTCCTGGGACCAAAGTAATTATCTATGGTCAGATTCTTTTCCCTTGGTTGTTTGCTCATTTCCCCAGCCTATTTACCTGATTTTAACGCAATTCCAAGCTTTTTAGAGTTACCCCTCCCAGGAACCTCAGTTCCTTCAAGGTCTTCTGAGAGGCTCTGACTGCTCTCCTGGTCTGTGCTCTGGTCTTTAGACAATGACAAACATTCGCCCATGAGCAGGGTCCCTGCTCTACTAGGGCACTAGGGGGCTCCAGACTGTAACTTGGATCTGAGCTTGGGCAGAGAAACAGAGTCCTGACCCTGGAGAGAGCAAAGAGACCTTTGAAGTCTCCGCCAAGCCCCTTAGCATCCAAGGGCTGAGTCCTCTGGAAGCAGCCGCCAAGTGACTCAACAGGCTTAGTTCTAATTCCAGGACTGGGGGATGTGCTGACACCTGTACTGGCCTGGACGCCATGCTCACTCTGGTGTGACAATTTTCCTTCATTGTCCCTGGTGATCTGAGCTAAGTGGTCTGGAAACCACTCCTGCTGCCATGGACCCAGGAACCCCATGGGCTATTCCTAGAAGGGTGGCACTGGTTCACTCTGCCAAATGCAGCCCAGGTTGCATTGCAGTTCTTCCCAGCCCAGGTGGAATAGACCCTTCCTATGCATCTTACAATTTGTCTTGGGCTGGAAAATTGTTTCATTCAGTCTTACTGAGAATTCTGCCACTCTAGAATTTGGTTAGAATCATAATTTTAAGACAATCTGTGTGGTCTTGGGGAGAGCTGCTGGGATTTCCTGCCTCCTTGCCACCATCTTGGCTCCAACCTGACTGTGTGTATTTAGAATTCTAAGAGTATTCATTTGCTTATAAAAAAAAACCCCAGCAAGCTTAAGGGCCTCTCCACAGAATCAGTATTCCTAAAGAATGCTAGTGAATTTAAAATGAGGTTATCATTATTGAAAGTTTGACTTTATTCTATAGTTCAAAGTGATCCAAACCTACCAAAGAAATTTCTGTGAAGCTGTCATTCAAGGAGTAAGAAACACTTGTTATAATTTAATTATAGGCAGCAAGGGGAAGATGTCCTAGAAATTTGCACCTGTACCTAGGTTACACATGAAAGGAAGGGGAACATCTTTGTTTAATGGTATGATATGTTTTCTTGTAGGGTGGGAATTATAAGTGATCGTTGCTTCTTATGGATGATATGACTGGCAACATGCCTATCAGAAAGAGTGTCTCCAAGCCCTTGGTGATAACATCTACTCAAGGTAAGGTCAGTGCTTGAGTCATCCATCAATAATATATTTTTTGGGTGGCTAGGTGGCACAGTGGATAGTGACTTAACCCCATTTGCCTTGCAAAAACCTAAAAAAAATCTATATCTATATATATACATATATTTTTTTAGGGTTTTTTTTGCACTATCCACTGTGCCACCTAGCCGTCCCCATCAATAATATATTTTTAAAAATTAAAACCACTCTCAACCTTTCATTATACTGAATTCAGGATCAGTTTTAACTTAAATATATGTATATATGTGTGCATGTATATATATATATATATATATATATATATATACATATATATATGTAAGTATGTATGTTTACTAAGGCAACTTCTCTACCACACATTTCTCAGTCTATTTTTTTTTGCTTTTTCTTCCCTATCAAATAACAATAATTTCCTTTTTTTTTTTTTTGTACGAGGCATGACTTGCCAAGGTCACACAGCTAGTGTCAAGTGTCTCAGATTAGATTTGAACTCCACCAAACTACTCCACCACCTAGCTGTCCCAACCAATATAAATTTTAACTTGATTTCACTGATATAAAGGATATGGGCTTTTGTTGCTATAGTTGTTTTGGTACTTTTAGGGGTAGAAATGGGGTGAAGCTCAGTATAGGCATAGGAAAGAAGTGTGATTCACTCAGATCATTCTGTCTCCTAGGAATTCCTTCCTTAGTTTTTAAGCATAATTTACAAAAAACAAGCCTGGGAGGAAAGGACATTTAATAGCATTCTTCTAAGGACAGAAGATGGAGTATTAATTAATGCTGTAGTTACCTGAGCAATTAGAACTAGAGAGCCACAATCTTGTCCAAGCTTAATTTTTATAGAGAAAAGGAAAATCCCAAATCACAGAACTACAATATTTTGGAGTTGGAGGGGAGCTTAACAATCCTTTAGTCCAATCCATAATGCAAAAATAATAAAATCCCATCCCATTACTGAATACCTAACAAATCAGTCAGTCAACAGACAACAGTCATCTTGATTTAGATATTTTATTTTATTTTTTTTAGGGTTTTTTTTTTTTGCAAGGCAGATGGGGTTAAGTGGCTTGCCCAAGGCCAACAGCTAGGTAATTATTAAGTGTTTGAGACCAGATTTGAACCTAGCCACCACTGATTTAAATATTTTAAATTCAATACATCCCAAGTGTGATTTCTCTGTCATCACATTCAATTTGGATCAATGTACAACATGGAAACAAAATAAAGACTGACAGATTGCTTTCTGTGGGGGGTGGGGGGGTGGGAACTAAGATTGGGAGAAAAATTGTAAAACTCAAAAATCAAATTAAAATCTTTAAAAAAAAAATTCAAGGGGCGGCTAGGTGGTGTAGTGGATAAAGCACCAGCCTTGGAATCAGGAGTACCTGGGTTCAAATCTGGTCTCAGACACTTAATAATTACCTAGCTGTGTGGCCTTAGGCAAGCCACTTAACCCCATTTGCCTTGCAAAAAACTAAAAAAAAAAAAAAAAATTCAATACATCCAAGATTGTACTCACTATCTTATTCTTAAAACACTACTCTCCATATGCAATATGTTGTCAAATCCTGCTGATTCTACTTTGCTGACATCTCTCTTATATGTTTTCTTCCTCTTGACTAACGTTGCTACCTCCTTGTTCAAATTCTCAACATTTCATGATTGAATTACTACAAGAGTCTTCTGGTTGATCTACTGGTCTCATTTCCCTACTTCATTCCCCAATCTTCTTTCAGTTTCCAAAATAATCTTCCTGAAGTGCAGATCACATCAAGCCATCCTTCTAATCAATAAACTCCAGTGGCTCCCTGTATTCTCTAAGATCAACCGGAAAATTGTCTGTTGGGCATTTAAAGCCTTTCTTAGGGAATAGCATAGCAAGATCCAGCAACTAGGTACTGCTAAGTGTTTAACAACCAGCTTTGGGGTGAGGGTGTGGGGGTTGAGGAAGGGAAGAATATAGGATAGGGTTTTGTTGGGGATTTTTTTAAGGAAAAGGAAGCATATATTTATTTTTTAATTTATTTTTATTAAAGATATTGAGTTTTACAATTTCCTCCCCCATCTTACTTCCTTCCCCCCCCACTGAAAGCAATCTGTCAGTCTTTACTTGGTTTCCATGTTGTACCTTGATCTAAATTGAGTGTGATGAGAGAGAAATCATATCCTTAAGGAAGAGACAAGAAGTCTAAGAGGTAACAAGATCAGACAATAAGATATCTGTTTTTTTCTAAATTAAAGGGAATAGTCCTTGCACTTTGTTCAAACTCCACAGCTCCTTATCTGGATACAGATGACACTCTCCTTTGCAGACAGCACAAAATTGTTCCCGATTGTTGCACTGATGGAATGAGCTTGTCCTTCAAGGTTGATCATTATCCCCACATTGCTGTTAGGGTGTACAGTGTTTTTCTGGTTCTGCTCATCTCACTCAGCATCAGTTCATGTAAATCTCTCCAGGCTTCCCTGAAATCCCATCTCTCCTGGTTTCTGATAGAACAGTAGTGTTCCATGACATACATATACCACAGTTTGCTAAGCCATTCTCCAGTTGAAGGACATTTACTTGATTTCCAGTTCTTTGCCACCACAAACAGGGCTGCTATAAATATTTTTGTACAAGTAAAAAACCCTTTTTCATCATAGGATAGGGTTTTAAGTTTAATTTGCATTATTATTTTTTTTAGGCTTTTTGCAAGGCAATGGGGTTAAGTGGCTTGCCCAAGGCCACACAGCCAGGTAATTATTACATGTCTGAGGTCAGATTTGAACTCAGGTACTCCTGAATCCAGGACCAGTGCTCTATCCACTGCACCACCTAGTCACCCCTGCATTATGTTTTTTTTGGATTTTTGCAAGGCAATGAGGTTAAGTGACTTGATCAAGGTCATACAGCTAAGTAAGTATCAAGCATGTGAGGCCAGATTTAAACTCAAGACCTGCTAACTCCAGGTCTGGGGTTCTATCTACTACATACCTAGCTACCCTCTTTAATCTACATTATTAATTTTCTCCATCACTTTCTTTATTCTTTTTTTTCAGTTTCTTATTTTTTATTTTCCAAGTATCTGAAAGGTAGGTTTCAAAATTCATCCTTTTTTTAAAGGTTTTTGCAAGGCAAATGGGGTTAAGTGGCTTGCCCAAGGTCACATAGCTAGGTAATTATTAAATGTTTGAGACCGGATTTGAACCCAGGTACTCCTGACTCCAGGGCCGGTTCTTTATCCACTGTACCACCTAGCTGCCTCTCAACATTCATCCTTTTGCAAACTTATGAGTTTCACATTTTTTCACACACACCTCCCTCCCTTCCTTTCTACCCACCTCCCCATGGCAGGGCACAATCTGATATAGGATGAACATGTAAAGTCTAGTTTAGGGCAGCTGGACGGTGCAGTGGATAGAGTATCAGTCCTGGATTCAGGAGGAACTGAATTCAAGTTCTATCTCAGACACTTACTATTTACCTAGCAGTGTGACCTTGGACAAGACACTTAACCTCATGGTCTTGCAAAAAAACCCAAAAACAACAAAAAAAATCTAATTAACTACCAATCAAATTTCCAAAAAACTACTTTAATGAGTTAGAAAAAATGGTAAGTAAATTCATATGGAGAAATAAAAAGTCAAGAATTTCCAGGGATTTAATGAAAAAAAAGTACAAAAGAAGGTGGCCTAGCCCTACCAGATCTAAAATTACATTATAAAGCATCAGTCATCAAAACTGTCTGGTATTAGCTAAAAAATAGAGTGGTGGATCAGTGAAAATAGACTAGGTGCAAAATGCAGGAAATGATTATAGTAATTTGCTCTTTGATAAACGCAAGGAGTCCAGCTTTTGGGATAAAAACTCTCTCTGATAAAAACTGCTGGGGAAATTGGAAGTTAGTTTGGAAGAAACTTAGATTAGACCCAAATGATTAGATTAGATTAGATTAGATTTCGATTAGACCAATTTAGATTAGATCCAAATGGATACAGGATTTAGACATAAAAAAACATTATTATAAGCAAAGTAGAAGATCAAGGAGTAGTTTACTTGTCAGATCTATGGAAAGGGAAACAGTTTATGACTAAGGAAAAGATGGAGAACATCATTAAAACAAACTAGATAATTTCGATTACATTAAATTAAAAAGCTTTTGCACAGATAAAACCACTATAACCAAGACCAAAAGGAATGTAGTAAATTGAGAAACAATGTTTACAACTAGCATTTCTGACAAAAGACTCAAAAAATATAGAGAGAACTGAGTCAAATTTTAAAAACCATTATTATGTAATCTTGCTATCTCTTTTATTTTATTTTTTTTCTTAAGGATATGATTTCTCTCTCAACACATTCAATTTAGATTAATGTATAGCATGGAAACAATGTAAAGACTAACAGATTGCCTTCTGTGGGGGGTGGGGAGAGGGAAGGGAGATTTGTAGAAAAATTATAAAATTCAAAAATAAATAAATAAATTTATTTTTTTTAAATATGGTTAAGGGGCGGCTAGGTGGTGCAGTAGATAGAACATCGGACCTGGAGTCAGGAGCACCTGGGTTCAAATCCAGTCTCAGACACTTAATAATTACCTAGCTGTGTGGCCTTAGGCAAGCCACTTAACCTCATTGCCTTACAAAAAAAAAAAGAAAGAAAGGATAAAAATAACGTTAAACATTTTTCTACATAAGTCAAGTTCTATATTACTTTCTTAATTCTAGACCCTCAACTGCTTTTAATTGAAAATTTAATAAAAACCCCTCATTTTACAGATAAGATGCTTTTATATTAAGTAACAACCAAATTCACAATAGTAACAGAGATAGCATTTAGACTTGAGTACTCAGACTACAATCCTGAGTTTTCTAGTCAAAAAGTTATTAAAAGCAATAGTGAATAAAAATGAATAATTATTATCAGAATCTGTAGTATTCCTTCTATCTACAAGAGCTATAATGCTTGTCTTCCTAAACCTTTAGGTAAGAATGTAAAATCTGTTCAATACTTGAGCAAGCTGAGCAGAAAGGAGTTGGAGGACAGTTTCTTTCGACTCCAAGAGGAGAGCTTGCTGGTGAAGAACTTATCTTGGAAGCAAGAGGATCAGATCAAAAAGTATGTTGAAATTAGTTTTAATGTTAATAGCACTTTACCTATTGAATTGAATACATTATTCCAATACAAAATTGGCAAAGATGAAATTTTACAGAGATATTTAACTTAGGTAATTTAAAAACAATGATGACTTGCTTTGAAAATAATTTTTGAGATCATTATAGTAGCTTTATTACAAAGAGTAAGCATTGATGCCCTTTGATATAAATCAAAAAGTAACTTGAAAAATCTGAGTTATTCTCATTCTTTGGATATTAGCCTCAGTCAGGTGACTTAGAAAAATCCTCACTTCCAACATGCAGCAGTATTATTTCTCTTGAAACACAGAATAAAGCACATTTAAATTGCTATTTTTGAAATTCTCAGAGAAACTATCCTTACTAAAATAATAGTTTGGCTCAGAGCAATGGAACAAGGTTTAGAATGGCACTCCTTTGAAAACTTCACAGAAATATAGGGGCAGTCTTGATGGAGAAGCAAGGTGAGGGAGTTCTTGGACCCACAGAATATTAGAGTTAGAAGGAACCTTGGAAAGCATCCTGAGTAGCTGCTATATGAACTAGTCTCCTTTGCTACTACCTCCTGAGGGAACCTATTCCCCTTATGAATAAGTCTAATTATTAGTCTTTCTTCCTCTTTTACTCCAGTAATTCAGTTGATCTGTTATTTCATCAGTGTGGGTCCTTACTCCCAATATGTTTTGTCACATCAAGCCTAAATCTATCTCTCTTGAACTTCTACATATTGCTTCAGGGTTTACTGTTTGGTTTCAAATAGAACAAATCTAATCCTTCTTCCATTGACAGACATCCTCAAATTTGAAGATAGCTGTTATGTTCCCTCCAAGATTTCTCTTAAGAAAAAAGGTGCTTATTTTCTTCAGCTGGTTCTCATATGGCTTGATTTTGAAGCCCATGACCATCCTGTTCATCCTCCTCTGGATGTCTTCTAGTTATCAACAGTCTTTTTTTTTAAGGTTTTTTTTTTTGCATGGCAATGGGGTTAAGTGGCTTGCCCAAGGCCACACAGCTAGGTAATTATTAAGTGTCTGAGACAGGATTTGAACCCAGGTACTCCTGACTCCAGGGCTGGTGCTTTATCCACTGTGCCACCTAGCCACCCCTCAGTAGTCTTTTTTTTCAATTCTTTTTTTCAATTTATTTTTATTAAAGATATTATTTGAGTTTTACAATTTCCCCCCCAATCTTGCTTCCTTCCCTCCCCCACCCCCCACAGAAAGCACTGTCAGTCTTTACTTTGTTGTACCTCCTCAATAGTCTTTTTAAAAAAATTATTTAATATTTTATTTTTAACCAATTACATGTAAGAACAATTTTTAAAATTCATCCTCTCTTCCCACCCTCCTCATTGAGAAAGCAAAACAATTCCATTATAGTTATGTTGTAAAACATAGACAACCCCCCAAAAAAAGAATCCTCAATAAAAATAAAGTTTAAAAGTATGTTTCAATCTGTATTCAGACATATCCGTTCTTTCATAAATCCTTCAGAGTTGTCTATCAATATTCTTAAAATGTGATGTCCAGAACTGAACATAATATCCTAGATGTGGTTTGATCAGGACAGAAACAGCAGAACAGTCATCTTCATTCTGGGCACTGTCTTTTCTTACACAGCTGAAGCCACCATTAGCATCTGTGACTGCCTTATGACAATATTATAATAGCTTCAGTGTCCCTATTCATTCTTTTTTTCTCCCAAATTAACATTTTCTGTTCCTTCAATGATTTTGTGTGATACATCTTCAATAACAACAACAACAACAACAATAATAATAATAACCAACACTTAAAAAAATCTAAATTTAAGGTTTTAAAAGTGTTCTCTTTTCTCATTAGTTAATTTAACCACAAGTATTGATAAGAATCAAAAGACATTTTCCTCATGGTTTCTCTCAATGGTGGTTTGTTTGCACATTTCAGTGTTTAGTGAGGTAATTTTCTCCCCCAGTCATCTGTAGTGTTTAGAAAGGTTTGAGAGACATAATTTCTGTGTAATTTGAATGTTTTATTTATAAAGTCAGCTTATTAATAATAGGATATTCATTTGGCCATTTCTCTTAGACCAAAGACAATCATGGTGGCTGGCTCAGGGCATATATATGTTCAAAAGGACTGCAAACAACTCTAATTGATTGACAATCAATGAGAAAATAAAAATTACAATTGAAGGGCTGGATCTGAACTTTGATTTTACTAGCCTTTGACAATCTATTCTAAGAATTTATGTCCCACCCAAGCCTGAACAGAACACAACGGCTGCCTTATGATCTTCAAAAGACTGAACCTTTTCAAATCAGGACTTTAGAAAAAAGGGGGAAATTGTGGATCTCTCCAAATTATTAGTTATTAATAATAATTTATCTCACTTCCATTACTTATTGTCTTTATTAAATAATTGCTGACTTTGTTAGGTGGCAGGAGAGATATAAAACAGATCAAATATGGTCCTGCTGTCATAAAACTTGAAGTTCAATGTGTGAGAAGATATAAAAAACACAACAGTAATTTTCCCTATTGCATATTAAGTGCATTGGGTTGTGTCAATGTTATCTTAATAGGACACTTATTTGGGTTCTAGTACCATTTTGGGACCCTGAATTATAGTCTGTAGCCTAGACCACTGTCAACCCGAGGAAGGTAGTTAATGATTTTGTGTAACGGATTCTTTACTTGTAGAGAAGGGAGTATAACACTCTCTCTAGCAATCACTTTATTTATTTATTTACTCATTATTTAATTATTTAATTTCCCAATTACATGCAAAAGTAATTTTCAACATTCATCCTTTTCCTAGCTTTTCAGTTTCATAATTTTACACCATCCTCCCCTCCTACCCATCTTTCTATGACAGCAAACAATCTAATCTAGGTTGCACATGTAAATTGCATTTAACATATTTCTACATAGTCAAACTATGAAAAAAGAACTAGAACCAAGGGAGGAAAAATATGAGAAAGAAAGAAAAAACATAAAAGAAACTTTAAAAAGTAAGTTTGTATGTTCTGCTGTCCCTCAGTATCAGAACTTCACTCAGTATTAGTTCATGTAAGTTCAGGTTTTTCTGAAATCTACCTGCTCATGATTCTTATAGAACAATAATATTCCATTATATTCATATCCTACAACTTGTTTAGTAATTCCTCAATTGATGGGGGTTCCTCAATTTCCGGTTTTTTGCCATCAAAGGGCTGCTATGAATATTCTCATGTATGTTGGTCTCTTCCTCTCTTTTGTGATCTCTTTGGGATACAAACCTAGTAGTGGTATTGCTGGATCAAAGCATATGCACAGCTTTAACTATTTGGTCATAGTTCCAAATTGGTTTCCAAAATGGTTAGATCAGTTCATAATTCCACCTGCATTAGGGATCCAGTTGCCTTACATACCCTCCAACATTTGTCATTTCCCTTTTTTATCATTTTATCCACAGACTATATATTTAATAGGAATCTATAGTGCCAAAAAGTAAAGAACACAATTTTAGGTTATACTGAGCAAGACATAGTTAGTATAAAGGAGAGAGATGCTTCCTATTTACGTTTTGCTAAATAGAAACAGATGTTATAGTCACTCAACTCTTCTGATCAGCTACATACTAACCTGTTAACTGGGCTCAAATAGGACCTCAAACCAACAAAGTAACCTTTTTACTCCTTCCTAATTCCTTATCTCACCCTATTCTCACTATAACCAGTTATTTCAACCCTTTATTCTTTCCTCAAATCTCTCATACTTCCTCCCCACCCATCCATTCCCCAATTCTTTCAGGTTAAAAACCTTATATCTTACTTTACTGAAAAAAATGAAGACATTCTCCATGTTCTTTTTTCTTTATCTCAAAACCACTTGACATTCCCCCACTTTCTCCTCTTTTTCTCCTGTTCCTGATAAGATGGTTCTTTTCATAGGCCATTTCGATCTTTTTCCATAACATATGCCCTTTGATTTTCATTCTATCTCTCCCATCTTCTCTATCAGAATGATTTCTCAGTGACTCTTCCCAATTCTCCTTTGGATCTAACACCTCCAACAAGCCCAATTCTCCCCATCCTTGAAAAACCTTCTCAGGACCCTACTATGCCTGTAATCTTGTATCTCTCCTTTTCTCAAACTCTTAGACAAATTTTTGCTTTGTTGCTTTTTCTTCCTCTCCTTTCATCCACTCCTCCTCCTCTTACAATCTGACTTCTGACCTCAATATTCAACTGAAGTAACTCTCCAAATTTTCTAAGAATGCCAAATTGAATGACCTTTTCTCAATCTTAATCCTTCTTGATTTCTCTGCAAAAACCTGTTGATTGATTGCCTTCTCAAATATCATCCAGAATATCATAACAAGTTTTGGTTGGTCCTAAATTGGTCATAACACTGACCAAAACTATAGTTTGCAAGATGAGTAACCATGATGTAAGGGATAAAACTGTAACCTCATTTTTTTTTTGCAGGAGGATTAATCATCACAATCTAAGAATGAACTCAGTTGTGAGCTAAATCATTGTCTGGGAAGTTGTCTGGATCTTGGAACATTTACCAACTCTGAAGAGTGCCTACTTTATACGAACTGTCCTTTTTAAAAAAAAAAAAACCTTTTAATTAGGGATGGCTATGTGGCACAGTAGATAGAACTCTGGCCCTGGAGTCAGGAGGACCTGAGTTCAAATCCGAACTCAGACACTTAATAATTGTCTAGCTGTGTGACCTTGGGCAAATCACTTAACCATATTGTCTTACCCAAAAAAACTTTTAATTTTATTTTTTCCTGTAATTTCATGTAAACAAAAAAATTTTAACATTCTTTTAAAAAAACTTTTGCTTCAAGTGCTCTTTTCAAGAAGGCAAGCAATTTGTACCTGATTAAACTATAGTCCTGCAAAGCATTTCCATATCAGCTATGAAAACCCATACAAAAAAATGAATTAAAAAAAAGTATCCTCAATCTCCATTCAGATACCATTAGGTTTTTTCCCCCTTCTTTTTTTCACCTAACTCTAACTGCCTCATATCCAGAGCCATCTCCAGTCATCCTGATTCCTATCTGGCTACTGGAATCAGATGGCTATGGTGGAGAAAGTGAGGTTAGTGACGTAGTGTAACAACCCCTCATTCACTCAAATTCAATTCATGTGCTTGTCCTGGCATCACCTTCCTGATGTCATGGTCTTCTTTAAGACTGAAGGACAACCATTATTACTATCACATCAATACTTTATCCTAAACCTTTACCCTACTCACAAAACACCCACAGGCTCTGCAATATTGTATGAACCAAAGAGACTTTATTTAGGGGGAATTATCCAGTTCATTCTCATAATATACCTATTCAGTATGGAACGGGATAGGTTTGATAAAGGAAATAATTTTCCAGGAAAAATCTGCTCTTGATAGACCTGTATTCTAAATCTCTTACTTCCCATAAATTCAAAAAAATTTAAGCAAATGTAGTAAAGATCAGAGAATGATGCAGGGGAAAGATGAAGAGATTTGTGAATGTAACAGAAATTGGGTGGAGATGTAAATTTACTACCACCTACTCTTGAAATGTAAATGATTACCATGGAAAAGATGTAGAGAAGGATGAATGTAGAATCTTGTCAAATTGGGTGGAGATCCCCATTCTGGATGTACCAATGATTCATTGTTTAATGTAAAATTTGTATCCAGATCTCCTTAGGCTTTACCTTCTACCTAATTCCCAGTCAAGTAAGAGAAAGGGAGTTCACCTTTTGCCCTCTGGATGAGAGGCAAGACATAAAAACCTAGGCTGGACTGCACTCAGGGCAGAAGTCTTCTCTAACCTGCTGGCCCAGCCAGTGCTGCTTGGTTGTTCTCTTACCTTTTTCTCTCTCTCTACCTATTCTTTCCTATGTGTTGTAACTTCTTTTAGTAAATTTTTGTTTTATTTCCATCCTTTCTCTCCCAAGTCTGAATAATGATTCCTTATAGGCAGAACCAACTCAAGTAGCTAGTAGGCTATTTAACAGAGGTCCAATAATTAGGGAAAAAACTGGAAGGTCTATAAGGGGCAAGAATTATACTTTATGATCCTAAGCCAGTATCAAAATACCTTTTATAGGAACATGGCTTCCAATATAATGCAGATTCATTGATGGGTGCCACATAAGTTCAAAAAGTAATTTGCAATAAAATTTTCTATTTTGCTTTGATCATGTTTAGAATGAACAAAAATTCTAGTTGAAGAAAGGATCTCTCCTTTAAAGCAGTAAAAAATATACCAATAGGCATTATCCTGATATAAACAGCCATACTGATATTTCTTTTCCTTAAGGGAACTTGTGGTAAAAGATCACACCCTATGTTAAAGGACCAAGACAAATGGCTCACTCTCATATTTAATTATTATGTACCTGGAATGATCATGGGCAATCTGCTACTACAAAGCAGAGAGGGACACGAGGACATAGTCCCTTATGAAGTCCTACAGACAATCCTTTTCAATGAGCCAGGTGAGGAATTCCTTTAAGAGAATCCTACCCCAGTTGAGGCTAGGGTCATTCTTTCAAAGGTCCCTCACTCCACCTGCAGCATTTAACATCAAACCCCATAGGGCTAAATGGCTTCATTGGCATATTGTTTTTCTATTTTAACAAAACTGATGTCAGGCAGATCAGTTATCAATACATTGTAATATAGCAATTATCTATAACCAGAGCTTCAGGTGGCTGGAGCACTAAGGAGATCCACAAATGTGCTAGACTGTAATTTGGTATAAGAGATCCAGGGGAAAAAAAAATCATAATTCATTTGTTGCTCATGTACCTAAGGACAGTGTTGTAAATGAAATGGCAATAAACAGATTTTGAGATATAAAAACAACAATAATCCTAATTCATATTTAATAAAATCAACTTTTTGCAATGAACACACTTAGTTACTAACCACATTTAAAGTAACTAAACATCTCCCTCTGGCTAGGGGGTTGCCCATCATTTCCATACTTCTCACATAAGGATTGGCTAGAGATTGCCACAGAGAAATCTCAAATCATCATCATTATTTTATCTTCCTCATGTTACATAGGTGCTTTTCCCTCAAAGCAAATAACCATTTTAGTCCAAGTTTACATATATAGCTAGAAATTTCCATACATAAACTTTTAACTAATAGCCATCTTCAAAAATGTAAATTATGACTTACAGAACGCTTTAAAAAGCTTTAAAAATCATTAAAACATCTTAGGTAGTAACCTTAAATTTCTAACATATTATTGATTCCAATGCAATAAAATAATAGTAAAAACAACCAGGCATTCAAGTCAATTAACAACATGAGTTATGCATGAATTTAAGGATTTATCCCAGAAGGGGGTCATAATTTATATTTCCCTTACTACTCCTTCAAAGCAATCACATGTTAATTCCAGCTTTAGCATTACAGCATTTAAATAGCTTGTTCACAAGAGAAACACTGTTAATATAATTTCTTTGAAGTTACAAAAGAATATCATATAACTGATAAATACATATACATATTTCCCTTCCATAAACATGTGAAGATAGATAAGAGACAAAGATTTCAAACTTTCTTTACCAACAAAAGACCTGGTGAGATTGTGGACAATGTATATCAATTTAACATCAATACAAATCAGATTACAAAATTAAGTACAATATTTCTCTTTCCCAAAGAAATCAGTAAATATATATGATTCAATATTCCCAAATTCCTTGACATACAATTTATCCTAATTATATTATCCTTTTTTTTTTAGATTTTGCAAGGCAATGGGGTTAAGTGGCTTGCCCAAGGCCACACAGCTAGATAATTATTAAGTGTCTGAGGTGGGATTTGAACTCAGGTACTCCTGACTCCAGGGCCAGTGCTCTATCCACTGCCCCACCTAGCCGCCCGCATATGTAAATTCTTAAGACTTGTTACAAAACTTTCAAAGTTGATTAAATTATTCTCATTTAGCTCTCAGATAGTTTCTTTTTTTAAAACACAAGATGGTGACCTTTTCCTTTCAAAGACCTTCCTGCCCTCTTTTCAAAGCCCCTTGAGGGCAGGAAGTCTACATTTCCTAAACCTTAAAGTCTCAATTAACCTGAGTTGAATAAAGCCTTCAATCAATATTAGGTTAACAAAAACGGCTCACAGCCACTTACAAATTTTCAAAGGGTATAAGGGGATAGACTCAGATCTCAACTTCATTAATTACTTAAAATTAGACCCTTTCAAGCAATTAAATTCAAAACCCAACTAAAAGGAGCAACATTTAACTCAGGTAACTATTTCAGATCTGAATTACACACACACACACACACACACACACACACACACACAGAGACAGTCACAGGCACAAAAACACAGAAACAACTCTTTTGTATAAAGGTTTCAAATTTATCAAAATGAGATTGTTGGATACCCTGGCCAATACCAAATCTCAGAATATAGAAACATTTTCTCACCTCTCCAAGCCAGTAGAGAGATATGAAAATGTCCCATTGATGTTCAAATACACATGTACACACATATTACCACATATATTTATATTATTTTTTGAATGTACCAATTAAGACCAGTCAAAAAATAAATTTTAGAATCATTTAAAATTTCTTCAGGAACCTCATATATTCATTAAGATTTTGAAGTAGGGGTGGCTAGGTGGGGCAGTGGATAGAGCACTGGTCCTGGAGTCAGGAGTACCTGAGTTCAAATCCAGTCTTAGTCTTAATAACTACCTAGCTGTGTGGCCTTGGGCAAGCCACTTAACCCCATTGCCTTGCAAAAACCTAAAAAAAATAAAAATAAACAAGATATTGAAGTAGCCAGCCAATAGTTAAAACTGAATGCATTCTTAAGTGACTTTATAAAATTGAAATCCAGGTACTCTTATTACAGAAATATTAGTTATTAGCATAGGCTTAATTAAAAGATGAAATCTGAATTTTCTAGTCCCAGAAAAAGTTATCTTCTCCCCCTCTTTTTTTCCTTAACAATTGACCATGATTCTCAATCAATCTGCCCAATTTGCTTCTCCCTCCCAAGGGTGAGGCTTTCTCAGCCCAGCTAATGTCTTTAAGGGAAAGGGGCTTGGGATTGATATAACATGTGTAGTTTAAGAAAAATGTGGTCTCTTCTCCTCCCCACACCAGAAAGAAGGCATGTGAGTTCCCTATTTTCTAGAACAAGTTTTTTTTTGGAGGGGAGAGTCTTACCGTTCCTACTGCAAAGCATGCATTCCATCTGAGACAAGGGTTTGATCTTCAAAGTTTTAAAAAGGAAGATTTTCCTTCTCCCTTCCCCCACCCTCTGCAGAGGGTGGGGGCTGCTGAGAATGAGAGAGCATTCCAAAGAGAGAGAATTTCAAAGAGGGAGAGTTCCTCCCAAAGATAATTTCCAGTAGCTTATGTGTTTTGCTTTTGTTAAATCTAATTCTTCCAAGGAGAAAGCATACAACTGGGTAGGGGAGGGATAATCTTTTGGTACTGAATTTTTTAATTCTCCTTCAATTTACAGGTACGAAAACATGTCAGATTGGACATATGCCAAAGTCCTTCCTAAACAACCCTCACTGCACTGTGGGGTATTGTTATAAATGGCTCGAGAATACTTAGTTCAGAGTGATTAAAATGGCTTTTATTAAGCTATCTTAACAAAATGGCACACCTCTCTCATGCTGGGAGAGAGGGGCAGGGGAATCTCAACATACAAGCTCTTTTATGAACTTTGAAAGACTTTGTTCCTGCCCCTTCATGCCATCCATAGGCTGAGGTCACAAATCTAATTGATACATTGGTTCCTATATATTTCCCCACCCTGCTCATTATTCTAATGAGCGAGAACAGATAGATCTCTTTGAGCATGTACAAAGGAGAAGGTCAAGACTAGGTTATTCTAATCTAGTTTGTCATTTTTGGAATGGGATTAGGAGAACTCTCCCAGTTTTACGATTGACTGGGGCCATTTCCCCTTTGTAATGTATTTCAAAGGGGCCCCCCTCCACATCCTGTGAAGACCAACAGCCTACATTCCTCACAGGTATAAACCAAACACATCTCAAAACTGCGTTCTCCCCTCAGTCTGAACAACACAGGGCAGGCCCACACCAGTGCTACTGCAAAACACCACATGGGATCAATTTAGACTCCCCACAAAACTCAATCTTTTTCCATTTTCCAGAAAAAAAGGGAAACACAGAAGGAGGGCTAGGTCCAATAATTTTCCTAATTTTCTAAAAATCTAAGATCTAAAAAAGGGGTGTGTGCTTCTCATCTATGGATCTTGATTCACTTCCCTAAGTCTGGGCTGAGGATTTATCCTGACTGGTTGGTTCACCATTGTGTAGCTGCTGGCTACTTGAGTTTGGTTCTGCCTATGAGGAATCATTATTCAGACTCAGGAGAGAAAGGATGGAAATAAACATTTATTAAAAGAAGTTACAACCCATAGGAAGGGATAGGTAGAGAGAGAGGGAGATAAAAGAACAACCAAGCAGCATTGGCTGGGCCATGGTCAGAGAAGACTGCTGCACTGAGTGGTCACAGTTTTTATGTCTTGCCTGTCATCCAAAGGGCAAAAGGTAAACTCCCTTTCTCTTACTGGAGTGGGAATTAGGTAGAAGGAAAATCCTAAGGAGATCAAGATACAAATTTTACATTAAACAATGAATCAATGGTACATCAAGAATGGGGATCTCCACCCAATTTGACAAGATTCTACATTCATAATTCTCTCCTTCTAGGCAATTTCCATCTCCACCCAATTTCTTTCTGTTACATTCACAATTCTCTTCATCTTTCCCCTGGGTCAACATCATCTAAGCATTTTAAAATGAACTCAAACAAAACCTGGGATGGGACCAGCTTGTTGGTTTGAGGTCTCTTGGTCCTTGACTTGGGTCAATTCATTACACTTTGGGTGAGTATGCCTAGATTTCCATACCTTTTACTTTCCCTTCAAAGAATAGAAGGGGAATTTAAGTCGGTTCAGAGCTGACTGTTTCCTGATTGGCAAAGTTAAGAGAATTCCCTTAATAATATTTCCTCTCTGCAGCATTTCTGAGAAATAAGGGCTGGCATTTGAGTACATATGGTTTCTCAACTATCATGATGCCAACCTGTATAAAGAAGTGTAGAAAGCTGTTTCTAAACCTTTGCATCTAGGGAAGGGCATAAGCAAGACAGAGGAAAGGTACTATTTTTATACAGCTAGAGGGCTGCTTTTTCTTCATCTTTGCAGGAATTGGGACTCATTTTGCTACTTGCTTAATATACTATTATCCAGTTATTATTTTATTATATTTTTATTTTATTTCCTGATTCTTCTTCCTTTCCAATTCTGGATTCCACTGTTGGACACTTTCTCCCCCAATCTGTCTTATCCTAGTGCCTCTGTGTTTTATTTTACTATAGGGCTTCTTCTATCTCACCTCCTTTCTTCCCTTTTTGACCCATTTCTCCTAAATCTTTTCCCTTGCAAGATGACTTTCTTTACGTCTTATTCTACTCAAGTCTCCCTTACTATTCTTATCAAGGGCAGTGATCACTATCCCATTTTTTAAAGACAAATCTGTATTAAGTCCTGCTCCTGCAACACCACGCTTCCTGAGCAGCCTCTACCTCCATTTTCTGGCCACTGCTCCTAGGGCCCGGGTCAGGCTTTTCCCCCCACCCTCTGCCCCTCTTCAGCTGGCTCTCCTCAGGTGCCAGCACTTGTCTCCTTCTCACCTCCAGGACACTTTTCTCCCCCATGGTTGGGGCAACCAAAGCCAGCTAACACAGGCACAGCTGCTCCCCAACACCTTCTTCTACTCCCCCTCCCCCCACCAGGCTCTGATTGGAAGGCCTATCTACTTGTCTCTCACATTCCCTTAGTTTTTTTCCTTTGGAGGTAGATAGCATTTTCGATCATGATTCTTTTTTTATTATTAAAGATTTTATTTATTTTGAGTTTTACAATTTTTCCCCTAATCTTACTTCCCACCCCCCACCCCCACAGAAGGCAGTTTGTCAGTCTTTACATTGTTTCCATGGTAAACATTGATCCAAATTGAGTGTGATGAGAGAGAAATGATATCCTTAAGGAAGAAACATAAAGTAAAAGAGATAGCAAGATCAGACAATAAGATATCAGAGTTGTTTTTTTTTTCTAAATTTAAGGTAATAGTCCTTGGTCTTTGTTCAAACTCCGACGTTCTTTCTCTGGATACAGATGGTATTCTCCATTGCAAACAGCCCCAAATTGTCCCTGATTGTTGCACTGATGGAATGGGCGAGTCCATCAAAGTTGATCATTGCCCCCATGTTGCTGTTTGGGTGTATAGTGTTTTTCTGGTTCTGCTCATCTCACTCAGCATCATTTCATGCAAATCCCTGCAGGCTTACCTGAATTCCCATCCCTCCTGGTTTCCATTAGAACAATAGTGTTCCATACATATGCTACAGTTTGCTAAGCCATTCCCCAATTGAAGGACATTTACTTGATTTCCAATTCTTTGCCTCCACAAGCAGGGCTGCTATGAATATTTTTGTACAAGTGATGTTTTTACCCTTTTTCATCATCTTGTCAGGGTATAGACGGAGTGGTATACTGGATCAAAGGGTGGATCACATTTTTTATGATAAGTCCATCACAAAAGTTACTTCCATATTTTTCCACTGTTGCCATTGCTGATCGCAACTCCTTCCTTTCGTATTTCTCCACTACCATGTACTATATTTTCTCTCCTTTCACTCTGACTCTGCTGTAGGATAGCTGAGTAGCACAGCAGACAGATCCCTGGCCCTGGGGCCAAGGCACATTGTTTTTTACAAATAATGATTTTATACATTAAAAAAATATTCTTGTTTAAGAGTAAACAAAATATCCCCCCCCACAAAAAAATACAGACTCACTTGAGCAATAAAGTAAAGGGGAGAGAAAAAATTAAAATAAAAAAATAATAGTAATAATTGTAGGTATGACCAGGTGGCACAATGGACAGAGCACCAACCCTGGAGCCAGGAGCACCTGAGCCCATATCTGGCCCCATACACCCAACAATCACCCAGCTGTGTGACATGCAAGCCACCCCAACCCCATTGCCCTGCAAAAACCAAAAAAAAAGAAAAAAAAGACCCAAAATAAAATAAAATAGTAATAATAGTATGGGTGGCTAGGTGGTGGACAGAGCATTGGCCCTTGAGTCAGGAGCACCAGGGTCCAAATCCGGCATCAGACACCCAATGATCACCCTGCTATGTGGCCCCAGGCAGGCCACCTAGCCCCATTGGCCCTGCACCCCGCCCTAAAATAATAATAATAAAAAATGTGCTTCAGTCTTTGTTCCAACACCAACAACTCTGTCGTGGGTGGATCACATTTTTTATGATAAGTCCATCACGAAAGTTACTTCCATATTTTTCCACTGTTGCCATTGCTGATCACAAGTCCCTCCTTTAGTATTTCTCCACTACCATGTACTATATTTTCTCTCTCCTTTCACTCTGACTCTGCTGTATGGTAGATGAGTGGAGCAGCAGACAGATCCCTGGCCCTGGAGCCAAGAGGCCCCGAGTCCCCCTACCACCCCTTAGGCCCAGCATCCACCTGACCCTATGGTCCCAGACAGGCCATCCAATCCCAGCCCCTTGCAAGAAGTAAAAAAAGAAAATGTGTTATATCTGACCATTCTTCCTGCCATGGTCCATCTTCTCCTCCATCACTCACATCACCACCCCATCCCCCTGTCCCCTGCCCTCTCCTTCTTACTACAGATGTCTATACCCCATTGAGTATATGCTCTTTCCTCTCCTTGCCACCTCTGATGAGAGCAAAGATTCCCTCATTCCCCCTTGTCTTCCCCCCTTCCATATCATTGCATTAGCTCATTGTAATAAAGTAAAATCTTATTATATGAAATATCTTGGCCTATTCCCCTCTCCTTTTTCTTTCTCCGATTACATTTCCCTTTTTTCTATTGACTCCATATTTACACCATATTTTATCTTCAAATTCAGCTTTCTCCTGTGCTTCAACTATAAAAGCTCCTTCTACCTGCTCTATTAACTGAGAAGGTTCCTATGAATATTATCAGTGTCATTTTTCTATGCAGGAATACATGCAGTTTATCATCATTAAGTCCCTCATATTTTCCTGTTCTCCTCGAATCTCTATGCTACACCTGAGTCATGTATTTGAAGATCAAATCTTCTGTTCAGTTCTGGCCATTCCAACAGGAACATTTGAAATTCCCCTGGGGAGCAGAGCCTTTCTGCTCTTTTCCAGGTTACCTTGAATAGGAGCACTGCCTCACTGGGTCCCTCCCCTCTGTGGGTTCTATCTCTCCAAAATTTAGTTAAAGTTCTTAGTTTCAAAGATTTATGAGAGAGCGCCTAAGACACAATCCGTTCTTGTCACCATCTTCCATCATGATTCTTTTGGAATGGTCTTAGAACATTGTGTAACTGAGAAGAGCTAAATCAATCATATTTTGTTGGTCATAAATTCTTCCCTCATACCCAAATTTGGCAGGTAAAATATTCCATGCTCCCCTTTTTGTACTTATGATATTGCCCTTTATGACTAAATTATGTACCTATTTTGACCTTATTTCACTATTTGGTGTGACAAGTTGATCTATTCCTAGTTTCTACTAAACTATTGTCCAATTTTCCCAGAAATTTTTTCATATAGTAACTTCTTTCCCCTAAATCTTGAATCTTTTGGTTTGTCAAACACTAGTTTACTGTGCTCACCTACTACCGTCAACTTACTAGTCAACAAGCTTGTCTACCTTCAAAAAGGACTGAATGACAGGCTCATGGCAATTCAATTGCCATGTGTAGGAAAATGCCATGCCTCCATCATCAAAGCCTATGATTCCACCATGACAACCTTGATGAGGTCAAAGAAAAATTTATGAAGACCTGGAAACCCTTATCATCAATGTACCGAAAGAGGATAAGTTTCTAATCTTGGGTGACTAATGCTAGAGTTGGCTGTACCAGACTACAGACATGGCAGGGAGTCCTTGGGAGGAATGGAGTTGAAAAAAGGAACAGCAATGGTTATTTTTTTTTAAATTTTTTATTTATGGCAAAGGGGTTAAATGACTTACCTAAAGTCACACAGTGAGATTTGAACTCAGGTCCAGTTAGGTAATCATTAACAGTCTGCTGTCTCCAGGGCTGGTGCTCTATCGACTGCTCCACCTAGCTGCCCCCACAATGTCATTTACTACTGAAGCTTTGTGCATCTCATGATCTTCTCATCACAAACACATTTACCTAAATGCAATAAAACTTTCTCTATAGAGTCAGGCCCTGGAGTCAGGAGGATCCAAGTTCAAATCCAACCTCAGACACTTAATAATTATCTAGTTGTGTGACCTTGGACAAGACTTACCCCATTACCTTGTAAAAAAACAAAAAAAAAATCTGGACACACTCTCTCACAGCAAGCACTGACATCTAATGGACTATGTTATTATAAGGAGAAGAGACAAACAATATGTGAGAGTGCTGAAGGCAATGTGTGATACAGAGTGCTGGACTGACTACAGATTCATCTCTAAACTAAATATTCACATGGAACTGAAATGGCAGCCCTAAGACAAAAATGACTACCAGAAGAATTAATGTCAAGAAATTAGAATGTGTCTCTTAATGGGATCAGTTTGTAGCTAACTTGGAGGGAAAGTTGAGCCAATACACAGTTGGCAACAGTATACCAGAAAAGGAGTGGGCAGCTTTCAGAGATTTGGTGTACAGCACTGCATTTGCTCATCTGAGTCAGAACACTCACAAAAAAGAAAGACTGGTTTGTGATGGGGAAATACAGAAGCTGCTAAATGAATAATGAGAACTCCACAGGGTTTACCAGTAGGATAGACCATCCATTTCCTAGAAGGCAGCATTTAATTCCAACAAAAGTAAAGTATAAGTGAAGGTTAAAGAGATTCTTGGCTCAGTAAAAAGGCAGATGAAATTCAGTTTTTTTGGGTTTGTTTTTTAGGTTTTTGCAAGGCAAATGGGGTTAAGTGCCTTGCCCAAGGCCACAAAGCTAGATAATTATTAAGTGTCTGAGACTGGATTTGAACCCAGGTACTCCTGACTCCAGGGCCGGTGCTTTATCCACTACACCACCTAGCAGCTCTGAAATTCAGTTTCATGTGTACAGTAACAGTCCAAAGTGTTTTTATGATGCCCCGAGACCAAAGACATATGATGTATCTCAATTACTCAATGCTGATAGAGATACATTCTTTAGTGATAGGAATATGATCCTAGAGATATAGGCCAAATGCTTCCAAAGTATTCTTAATAGACCAACATCAATCAAGGCTGATGTCATTGATTGTTTAGCTCACGTTGAAGTCTATGCATTCCTAGTTGAAGCTCCAACTGAAATCTATGCATTCCCAGGTACAGTTCCATTTAAAGAACTTTTTATTTTAATTTTAATAATTTTCCCCCAATTACATGAAATGGTAATTTTCAACATTCATTCAATTGCAAGTAAATTCCACATTTTTCTACCACCTTTTATCCTCCCCATGGCAATGAAAAATCTGGTAAAATTGTACATGTACAATTGAATTTAATATATTTCCATATTAGTCATGTAATGAAAGAGGAATTAGAACTAAGTGGGGGAAACCATGAGAAAGGAAGGAAAAATATGAAGGAAATTTAAAAAAGTGAATGTAGTATGTTTGCTCTGCATTTAGACTCCATAGTATTGTTTTGTTTTCTTTTGTTTTTGTCTTTAATTAATATGGATGTTGTTTTCCATACCCGGGTTCTCAGGACTGTCTTTGATCACTGACCTGTTGAGAGGAACTGCATCCATCGTTGTTGATCCATCTTAAGATATTACTGTTATTGTGTACAATGATCTCACTTCATTCTGAAGATCAACTGGCAGGAGAAGATACCAGAAACTGAGATCCTTTCTTGAGCTAAACTGCCAAGCATTCAAACATTGTGACAGACAGTGCAATTACAATGGACTGGACACATTGTTCAAAATGCCAAACCTATGCTGCCAAAGAACTATTTTATAGAGGGCAAGCTCTCACAGGGGATTCAGAAAATGCTATACAAGGACATTGTCAAGCTCTCTCTTAAGAACCTTGGAGTTGATTATGCAGCATGGGAGAAACTAGGACAGGATCATTCAGCATGGTATGCCCTCAACAAAGAGAGTACCATGCTGTATGAGCAAAGTAGAATTGAAATAACTCATAGGAAACATGAGATGTGCTAGTTTAGAGAACCCACCCAGGTGCTCACATGAACTATTTGTGGCAGGATCTGTGTTAGAGACTTCCAAACTCGTATTGGTCTGATCAGTCACAATCATATAGAATATCTTGTCTCTAACATACTGATGTCATTTTAGTCTTTAGTAAAGAAGGACAAGAAACAACCAACTGATCAATTGTGTACCTAATCTAGTCCACTTATCTGCCACTCTATTTCTTAGTTAATACTAGATTTTTTTTAAATCAAGCATTGGTTTATTGTTTCTTATTGTTTTTAGATTTAAGAAAGGGGTGGGGAAAATATTAATAATGTAGAATAAACATAAGTATATCATTTACATTTTAATTTTTGGAAATCTAGTTATGGAACTTTTACCAGCATTCTTCATTCATTTCCTTATTCCTAAATTATCTTCATGTGAACTACTGAATCAATCAATTTTCTTTTTTTTCTCCTTTTAAAATTTTTTTACTTATTTAAGGCAATGGGGTTAAGTGACTTGCCCAAGGTCACACAGATAATTATTAAGTGTCTTAGGCCAGATTTGAACTTAGGTCCTGCTGACTCTAGGGCTGTTGCTCTATCCACTGTGCCACCTAGTTGCCCCTGAACCAATCAACTTTTTTTTTTTGCAAGGCAAATGGGGTTAAGTGGTTTGCCCAAGGCCACAACAGCTAGGTAATTATTAAGTGTCTGAGATCGGATTTGAACCCAGGTACTCCTGACTCCAGGGCCGGTACTTTATCCACTGCGCCACCTAGCCGCCCCCGAAATAACTCATTAAAGAAGCCCCAAGTGTCCTCAAAATCATGTTGTCTACAGGATGGATTTTTCTATATGGGAGGTTTAACTTTCATAATCCTTAATTAGATTTCTACATTCTTATATGATATATTGTGTGCTTAGTTATTGCATGGAAATACAAGATTGTTTTGATGATGACTGCTTTTGATACAGTTCTCAGATCATGTCACTATTAAGTCAACTTCCTTCACAGTTTTTTCATTGATTCCCCTGATATTCTTGATCTTTTGTTCTTTCAGATGAATTTTGTTACTGATTTTTTTCTAGTTTTATAAAATTTTTTGGGGGAATTTGAATAATATGGCACAGATTAAGCTAATTTATTAATAAAATTATCATTTTTATTATAATGGCTCAGTCTATCCTTGAGCAATTACTTCTCTCTAATTGCTTAGCTATAAATTTATTTTTGTGATGTGTCATGTAATTGTTTTCATATAGTTCCTGAAAATTCAGCTTCCAAATAGTTTATACTGTCTGCAATTACTTTAAATATAATTTCTCTTTCTAACTCTTTCTGTTGGACTTTGTTGGTAATAGAAATGTTGATGATTTGTGTGGGTTTATTTTATATCCTGCAATTTTGCTGAAATTACTAATTATTTCAACAATTTTTTGATTGATTTTATAGACTTTTCTAAATATACCATCATAACATCTTCAAAGAGTAATAGTTTTGTTTCTTTATTACCTTTTCTAATCCTTTTAATTTCTTTTTCTTCTCTTACTGTTATAGCTCTAGAACAATATTCAATAAAAGTGGTAACAATTCAATAAACCTTGCTTTACCCTGATCTTACTGGAAAGACTTCTAAAACCATCCAAATAGATAATGCTTGCTGATAGTTATAGATAGAACTACTTATTCTTTAAAGGAAAGTTCCATTTATTCAGAACAAAAGGGGCAAAGCATGAGGGGGGAAAATAAAACATAAAATAAAACAAATTTTAAAAATTGCAAATAGTATGCTTTGGTTTGTATTCAGATTCCATAGGTCATTCTCTGGATATGAATGCATGTTGTGAGGTTTTTATGTATCTTCACTTCTTCACATCTTCAGTTTTTGTGAAAGAGACAGCTGAGAAAAAGGCATAATCCTTTCTATTCCTATTCAATTTTCTTCTATGGTCTATCTATCTAATTTTTCTAAAATTCTATTAATTTCTTGAATTTCTTTCTTGTTTAGTTTATGGTTAGATTTCTCTAGTTCTGGGAAGGGAAAATCAAGGTTTCCCCACTAGTATAGTTCTACTGTTTCCCCGTAACTCATTTAACTTTTCCTTTAAGAATTTGAATGCTTTTGAGATACCACCTCATACCTCTTGGATTGGCCAGTATGACTAAAAGGATGATTAGTGTTGAAGGGGATCTGGGAAATCTGGGGTGCTAATGCCTTGTTGGTGGAGCAGTGAACTGACCCAACCTTTCTAGAGAGTAATTTGGAATTATGCCCAAAGGGCAATAAAAATGTGCATATCCTTTGATCTAGCAATACCACTACTGGGTCTATATCCTGAAGAGATTATGAAAAAGGGTATAAAAGTAGTGGCAAAGAACTGGAAATCGAGGGGATATCTATCAATTGGGGAATGGCTAAGCAAGTTGTGATATATATATGTATATATGATGGAACACTACTGTTCTATCAGAAATCAGGAGGGATGGGATTTCAGAAAAGCCTGGAAAGATTAGCATGAATTGATGTTGAGTGAGATGAGCAGAATCAGAAGAACATTATACATCTTAACAACAACATGAGAAGATGATCAACCTTGATGGACATGCTCTCTATCAGTGCAATGATCAGGGACAGTTTTAGGGGTCTGTGATAGAAAATATCATCTGAATCCAGAGAAGGACCTGTAGAGTTTAAATGAAGACCAAAGATTATTATCTTCAATTTTTTTAAAATGTCTTATATATTACTTAATTTTGCTATCTCTAATATTTTCTTCCTTCCTTATGGATGTATTTTTCCTCTCAACACATTCAATTTTGATTTATGTGTATCATAGAAATGTAAAGACTATCAAATTACCTCCTGCTGGGGGAGGAGGGGGAGGAAAGGGGGGGGGGGAAATTGTAAAATTCAAAATCTTACCAAAAAAAAATTGGTAGAAACTACTCGTGTATATAACTGGAAAACAAATAAAATATTTATATAATTAAAAAAAAGAATTTCAATGCTATCCCATTTTATGCATGTATGTTTAGTATTATATTAATTAACTATCTAGTATCGTTTTAGCAAAATGCAGTTTCCCTGTATCTCTTTTAATTAGGTCTATTTTGTTTGACATCATGACTGTTACCCCTGCTATTTTTTTTTAGGTTTTTTTGCAAGGCAAATGGGGTTAAGTGGCTTGCCCAAGGCCACACAGCTAGGTAAAATTTGAGGTCAAATTTGAACTCAGGTACTCCTGACTCCAAGGCCAGTGCTCTATCCACTGCACCACCTAGCAGCTCCTCAAGTGCGTTTCTTGTAAGCAACTTATTGTTATATTCCAGTGTTTAGTCCATTTAGCTATCCTTTTTCCATTTTATGGATGAGTTCATTTCTTTCCCATTTATAGTTATGATTATTAACTGGGTATTTTCCTCCTTTATATTTCAGCCCCCCCCCATTTAATCCTTCTCTTTTTTTTGCTTCTGACCCTTCTTCTCTTGTCTACTTCTCCTACTACTTCCCTGTAAGATGATAACATTTTTTATGCTGAATTGAATTTGTATGTAATTCCCTCTTTAAGCCAATTTTGATACTAGAGTTAAAGATGTCCTTCCATCTTCCTCTGTATTATAAGAACTCTTTCTTTTATATATTATTAAAAAATCTAATATTTTATTTATTTTTCCAACCACAAGGAACAGTAGTTTTCAATTCTTTTTTTTTGCAAGATTTTGAGTTTTACATTTTTCTCCTCCCCCTTTCTTCCCTCTCCCCTCCCCCTGACAGAAAAACAATCCAACATAGGCCATACATGTGCAATCAAGCTAGGTATAGATCCATGTTAATTATGTTCTTTCACACCTTTTTTATGAAAGATGTTTCCTGTTCTTACTTTCCTTCCTTCTCCAACTCTGTCCCTTTTTCACCTGCTTAATTTTTTTAAGTCCTCCCATCCTAGTCACCTCATACATGTGTTTTCTTTCTATGTATACTTCTAATTTCCCAAATAATGACAAAATTCTTAGGAGCTACTATTTTCATCTTCTCATATTAGAATATAAATGTGGGGGTCAAGCCTCCGCGGGGTTCTTGGAACCTGACAGGAGGGATAGAATCGGCGAAATGAGTTGAGTCAACAAGTGGGTATAGGCAGGAGCAGGTTGACTGACTGTCAGCTGCTTGGATTTATTTTTATAGTTTCAGAATCATGTATGTTTCAAGGAAGCAAGCAAGCAAGCTGAGATCATTTTCTTGGTTACAAGAGTGTACAATTTTCATCAACAATCATATAGTTCATATGGTTACAAGTTTTAATCATGTGATTACAAGTTTAAGTAATAATCATATAGTTAATTAATTTCTTATCCCTACTCAGACCATGATGACCTTAATCTGTCTGTTACCATATTTATTACTACATTGTATAATTGTTAATTCATTTAAAGTTATTAATTAAGCAATTCTTTTAATAGAAAGTTTTTTATATTTTTTTGTGTAGGTAATGTTTTTTGATACACTTCCTTAACAGTCTGTAGTGAGGGTCTTTATGCTTGTCCACCCATCCGTTAACTCTTACAATAACCAATTTTTCTTTCTGGCCTTCTTGGTAGAAACCACAGTTTCTGTGATGTTTTTTTATTCTTTCCCATGAAACTAAGGTTGCTGGAGTTCACATATTGGTCACTGGTACTAACTATTCTCTCACCATCTTTTTCATATATTCCTGTGTATGGTAAGGGGGGCAAAACTATTAATTTCCCTGGAATTCTATCTGACCCATCTTGTATCTGTTTTCCCTGTATATATTCTGGCATCTCCTTGGAATTCCCAGTGCTGGGTTTTCCAGATATTTCATAATGTTGAAGCCTTTTGTATGCCTCAGTCTCCCTCTTGGGCGGTGGCTCTAGGGCCGGACGCGCGGGAGGGCTTGGCCTCTCCGGCTGAGGGAGAAGGGGGCCGCTGGGCAGGGGCCAGGGAGAGCCGACACTGAGCTTGGTGCTGGCAGGCTGGCAAGCCACGGAGGGCACAGAGCGAGTGGGGAGGGGAGGCTGCGGGGGGCCCGAGTGCGCAGCAGAGTCCGACTCACCTCAGATGTTTTCTTTGAGAATACTTGAAGTCCTCTTTTTCATTAAATTCCCATTTTACCCCTTGAACGATTACACTGAGTTTTGCTGAATTGGTTAGTTTTGGTTGTAATCCTAACTTTTTTCCCTTCTGGAATATCTTATTAAAAGCCCTCTATCCTTTTAAAAGCCCTCTATCCTTTTTTTTTTTTTTTAGATTTTGTTGCAAAGCAAATGGGGTTAAGTGGCTTGCCCAAGGCCACACAGCTAGGTAATTATTAAGTCTCTGAGACCAGATTTGAACCCAGGTACTCCTGACTTCAGGGCCGTGCTTTATCCACTGTGCCGCCTAGCCACCCAGCCCTCTATTCTTTAACATAGAAGCTGCTAAATCTTGCATTATCCCAACTGTGGCTCCATGATATTTAAAATCTTTCTTACTGGCTGCTTTCAGTGTTTTCTCTTTGGCCTGGGAGCGCTGAAATTTGGCTATAATATTCCTGGGAGTTTTCATTTTGGGATCTCTTTCAGGATATTATGAGTCTAATTCTAGAATATCAGAGTGATTTTCCTTGAAAATTTCTTGAAATTTAAAAAAAAGAAAATTTCTTGAAATAGGAATTTTAGATCAGTGCAATAATCAGGGACAATTTTCGGATAACTGCAATGGAGAATACCATCTATATCCAGAGAAAGAACTGTGAAGTTTAAACAAAGACCAAAGCCTATCACCTTCAATTTTTTAAAACTATCTCAAGTACTATATAATTTTGTTATGTCTAATATTTTATTTTTTCCTCAAGGATATGATTTTTCTCTTAATACATTCATTTTTGATCACTACATAGAAAGGAAACAATGTAAAGATTATCAGACTGCCTTTGCGGGGAGGGAAGGGAGAGTGGGGGGGGAAATTGTAAAATTCAAAATCTTACACAAAAGATACGTTAAAACTACTATTGTATAAAATTAGAAAACAAATAAAATATTTATATATTAAAAAAAGAATAGGAAGTTTAGGCTCTTTCTTTGATCATGGCTTTCAGGTAGTCCAACAATTTTAAATTATTTCTCTCCAATCTCTTCTAAGTCATTGATTGTTTTCCCAGTGAAATGCTTTATATTTTCTTCCTTTTTTTCTTCTTTTAATTTTCAATGAATTATTTTTATAGTGAACTTTTATATCTCTTTTTCCATTTAGCTAATTCTGCTAAGGCATTCTTCAGTGCATTTTTCTGCCCCTTTTACCATGCTGCTGACTCTTTTTTCATAATTTTCTTGATCATTCTCATTTCTTTCCTAAATTTTCCCTCGACCCCTTTTATTTGATTTTCAAATTCTTTTTGAGGGGCAGCTGGGTAGAGCAGTGAATAAGAGCACTAGTCCAGAAGTCAGGAGAAATTAAGTTCAAATCCAGTCTCAGATACTTGATACATACTAGCAGTGTGGCCTTGGGCAAGTCACTTAAACCCATTGTCCCACAAAACCAAAAAAAATTTTTTTGAACTCTTTTAGAAATTCTTGTTATACTTGTATCCAATCACCAGAATAATTTATTATGGTCAGATTATTATTTTATTGCTGTATATTAAAACAAGACTGCTCCCAGGGTGGAGGGGGCATTATCACAAACTTCAGGCCTTTTGTGTTCCTGTTTTCTGAGCTAGCTCAAGGATTTGTAAATTCTCCATGCTTTCAAGGTAGTATAATTTAAGGAGAGGTGTGGTCACTGCTTTCCTGGTCTTTGCTCTTTTCTTTACCCAGGAAGGCACCTTGTTCTTCTGTAGCCACCAGCACTGATGCTCTACTCCAGTGAGACAGACCTTTCCTTGGGCTGGAAAAATCACTTCACTCAATCTCTTTTGGGTTCTGCCACTCCTGAATTTGATCTATGAATTGTTTGGAGAGGAATTTGGGAGAGCTTGACTGAGGGTTTTTCTTCTCTCTCTCTTGGCTCTGTTTCCTCACATTGGCCTTTTTATGCCTTTAGGTGCCAGGAATCACTTCACTATGATCAGAAGCTACCAAATAGCTGAGTTAAGGGAGGTGCATCTTGAGTCTTGATGCTTGCATCATTCAAATCCAGGGGATATATTTGTTTCCTTTCAGAAAAAAAAAAATTATCCTAACTCCTCTTGCAGGAATGGAGCAGAACCCTTGCAGACAATACTGTAGTCCTAAGAATTTTCCATTTAAAATGTTTATTTAAATATTTTATTTTTATATTGCCTACATTTCTCAATATATTCTTCTCCCCCGCCTTCCAAAGGGCCATCCCTTAAAAGAAAGAATCAGAAAAGGAAAGAAAATGCTTCAAGAAAATTATCCAACACCTTGGGGAAAGTCTGATATTGTAGGATATTGTATTGATATATTATATCAATATATTATATTATATATTATATCAATATATTGATATTGTACTATTTTAAGTAATCTTACTAGCTAGGTAATAACTGTCCCTACACAGTTGAAGTACTGCTGTTAGAATGCAATAAATTTGTTATGTTGGGCAAATCTCTAATCATCCTGACCTAATTATGGATCTGGTGAGGGTACTAGGGACAATATCATGCATAAAACAGCTGAATATTCTGGGGGGGGTATCTTGTCAAGAGGAGAGAAGGTTTTTTTTTTTTAAAGGAACTAATATTTTAAAGGGGGGATCTTCCTTTTTAAAAAACCATTTATTTATTTATTTATTTACACATTACTTGAATAATCTTGTATGAGTAAACATAGTTCTCCCTCTCCCCACAAAAATAGAAATACCTCACAAAAAATATAGAGAATAAAAATTGGACTTCAGTCTGTGTTCAGATACCATCAGTTTATTCCAAATCCATCAGAGAAGTTGCTTCCATTTTTTCCCCACAGTTGCTATTGTCAATTGTATTTCCCCCAACCATTTTTCCTCACTTCTATTTATTCTATTCTTTCTCTCCTTTTTCACTTTGTCCCTCCTGAAAAGGGTGTTATAGGGCAGATGAGTGGTACATCAGAGCATTCACTCTTTCCCCTTCATCTTCCTCTCTTCCACTCCACTGCAAAAGTTTTTGCTTTATTCTTTTACATAAAAAAAATCTTAGCTCATTCTACTTTTCCTTTCCATTTGAGGCTAGAAGTTTTAAGGGAGATATGATAATTTTTCCTTTTTTAAAAAACAAACTTTATTTTTTCAATTTATTTTCACTCCCTCCCACTTCTCTTCTTCCCCACTGCAGGAATAAAAATAATAAAAACAAAACTTTTATAAAAAAATATGAATATCCATGTTGGCCTTGTCTGAAAATGGGTGTCTCATTCTGTATATTTAGTCTGTTAGGAACCAAATAGCATTTTTCAAGAATTCTTTAAGAAGAATTAATTTTATGCTGCTTGACCCAAATAGTAGAACCAGAAGTAATGGGTAATTCCATTAAGAAATTCTGGACTTTGTATAATGGGGGAGAACTTTCCTAACAATTCAAGTTATCCAGAAGTGGAATGGGCTACCATAAAAAGAAGTTAGCCCCTGTCACTAGGACCCATATATCTAGATTTCAAGTATGTTAGAGAAAGGATTCCTGATCAAGTATGTTTGGAGTTATGACTTATAAGATCCCTTCTAGTTCTGAGATTTTGAGTCTGTGAAATACTATCTCTTCCATGAAGCCTTCTCTGATCACCATCCCCACCAGCCACTAATGACTCCCCCAACATATCTTATTTTCCATCTCTTTAATGTAGTATCTTGAATTATAGTTTTCTTTGTATTTATTTTCCGACTATAAGCTCCATGAGTAAGAACTGTCTTCTCTATATTTTTTCTTTAAGTATTTGACATATGCTGTACTCTGAATTGAATTCTAGTGAATTTGAAAAATAGCAAAGTAGCAAATAATAATAACAATAATGATTTTTATTTATTCTTTCAAATAGGATGAGGACAAAATTGTTGAGACTCACAGCTGAGGGAAGAACTAGTGGAAATGCCAACAGGTCTAGCAGGAATTTAAAGACTGAAGAAACTATTGAGAACCTGAAGGACCAAGTGTGGCAGTTGCAGCGACATAATGAGGGACTCAACAACCGTCTTCTGATGTATAAACAAAAGCTGCAAGTTCAGAGCTCTCTCTATAGTTATGTCCAGCCTCGGATCAATACTGGGAGGAGGTACCTTCGCTCTTCTGAAGCTCAGATTTCAGTAAAACTCAAAAGAGGTGAGGGAAGACTAAATCTTGGCATGGTTCATTGGTGACAAGAGTTTTGCTAAAATATAGGCAAGAGGGGCGGCTAGGTGGCACAGTGGATAGAGCACCGGCCTTGGAGTCAGGAGTACCTGGGTTCAAATCCAGTCTCAGATATTTAATAATTACCTAGCAGTGTGGCCTTGGGAAAGCCACTTAACCCCATTGCCTTGAAAAATCTAAAATATAGGCAAGAAATAAGAATTAATTGACCATATTTCTTCACTGGAACTACAATAATATGTGTCCCTTTTGAACAGTTCCTAAACAGGTGAGACAACTAGTTGAATCTGTGGTGTTGTTTTGTTTTAAATTTTATTATTTATTTTCCAATTATATGTAAAGTTAATTTCAACATTCATTTTTGTAAAGTTTTCTCCCTCCCATCATTTCCTGCTCCCACCCTTTCCTACTCTCACCCTAGGCTAGCAAGCAATCTGATATACTATATATGTATAATTGTGTTATACTTTTCTTATATTAGTCACACTGTGAAAGAAGAGTCAGAACAAAAATGGAAAAGCCATGAGAAGGAAAAAAGAAAAAACAAATTTTTAAAAAGTGAAAATAATAAGTTTTGATCTGCATTCAGATTCCATAGTTCTTTCTTTGGATGTTGATGGCATTTTCCATCACAGTCTTTTAGAAATGTCTTTGATGGATGCCTCATCTGTATTGCTGGGAAGACCTAAGTTTGTTATAGTTGATGATACAGCACAATGTTGCTGTTAAGGTAAAAGATGTTTTGGTTCTGCTTATTTCACTTAGAATCAGTTCATGAAAGTCTTTCTAGGTTTTTCTGAAATCTACCTATTCATCGTTTCTTATAGAGCAATACCATTCCAGTATATTTGCATGCCACAACTTGTGCAGTCATTCCCCAGTTGATGGGCATCCCTTCAATTTCCAATCCTTTGCCACAAGCAAAAACAACTGCTAAGAATTTTTGAATATGTGGGTCTTTTTCCCTTTTTTGTGATCTCTTTGTGACAGAGACCTAATAGTGGCATTGCTGGATCAAAGGGGAATCTGTGGTATTGTAACCAACTCAGTCTTCTGCTGATGGGAAATGGTGGAGTGGGAGTGTTGAGAAATAATGACTTTGCAGAGTCAGAAGAGACTTTGCAGAGACAGAAGCAGAGTCAAGATTAGTAATTCTTATGTCCAGGGCAAATTCAGAAGAGATAACCCAAGAGATAACCCTCAGAAAGTCTGGGTTATACTTATCTTCTTGTCAGTAATTCTTGACCCTCCAAAACTCTATAAGGAGGTTGTTAGTGGGGAAGTAGCAGGTAGAGATGGTGGGGCAGGCAGGGTGCATGGTGTGTGTGTGTGGGGGGGGTAGGGTGTGAACTACATACCAACTTGGGAGGGGTAGGCACCAAGGTGGCTGGGTCCTGGAAGGAGATGCTCTACAGTCTGAGGAGGGTACAAGTAGGGCAAGCAGATCAGACAACCCCAACAATATTAAATGTAATACCTGTATTTTGGTGCCATAGGGCAAAGGTTCAGCATTTCTTGACAATTTTGCTGTGTCTGGAGGAGAGTGTCTTCACAATGAAAACATAATAAGGAACCTCATAATTAGGAAAGGCAATATTGAGAATAATTTATAGGGACTAGTAAGGCTTTTTTTCATTATAATTTAGGGATATAGAGGTTGGAGAGCTAAATTTCTTACTCTTCCTGCCCACATAGTCAGATTCATCTAGGACAGATTCATCTAGGATTTCCTTCTCAGTCATGCCACTCCAAGTAGCTAAATGTCTTAGTTTGCCCTTGTCTAAATATAGGGAAACACTACTGTGAATGAGTGCTCAGGTCACTGGCCAAAGATCACATTTTTCTGGTAAAATATCAGTTAGGCAAGCATAGATTAATGAAATTTACATACAATTTATTATCTTATACTGTAATTTCAACTTACCCTTGCAAATGAAACCTTTTTAGCTAATAAAGTAGCTATTTGCTATTTTAAATATTCCCTTTCCTCTCTTCTCCATTCCTCCAACTCATGAAATTTTGGGGTCTAATTGACTGTTTCAATTCTCAGTAATCATTTTACTGCCAAAAAAAAAAAAAAGATGTTCTTCAGACCACAGTGCTGTTCAGAGTAATCTCTTGGCCCTATGGGCCTCAAATCCTATGGGACCTTAGTGTTCCAGAAATCTCTGTGCCATAGACCCAATTCTCTGCCTGAATTTTCTTATAGGATCACCTCCCAGGCCAAGTTACACTGCCCCACCTATATATAAAGGGCATTTGATGGAAGAAACCAGAGCTGAGATGCCCAGTGAGCCGTGAGTTTTGTTTTGTTTTTTATATAGCATCTTGTTTCAGCAGTTTTATTTTAAAGGTCATTGCTCAGAGAAAAAGTAAGGGTTAGGGCTTCAATTTCCTCCTTTCTTGATCTGGGAAGATGAAAATCAACTCCAGGACAAATTTCAAACTTGTCTTTAAAATGGGAAAATTTATATTCTGACCTCAGAAGAAAATGTAATCAATTTTGGTTCCATTTAAGAAATCTCCATATATGCCGAGCTCTCCATAGAAATTTCTTTTACATTTCTTTCAGTTAATTGGGATTTGTCATGCATAAGGGGATCCTTCACCTTAGGGGTACTAATTCCTAGCACCTTTCATGTTAGTGAACTCCTTGTTCTTAACCCTGTCTGAGCAAAGAAATTAAACCAGTTTTTTAATGCTCATAATTCTAAACAGTATACCTTCTTTTAATAAATACAAAATTTCTATTACAACTCCCTCTTATTAGTGTGTGTACATCTAGCAGAGTCCAGATTATGACCAACAATGCTGTGAAAGAGAATGAACTAGAATTATCACCCAAGTCTCCAGAGAAGATGTGGCCCAAAGATGAAGACTGTGAAGAGAAAAGCTCCTTAGAGTATACTCAATTGGCCACAGATTATAGGTATGACAAGGGGGCACTCTGTAACTGAAAAACTAGACTGAACCAAGAATGTTTCTTCCTTTTTAGAAGTGCCAGGAAGTTTTGAATTAAAGTAGCTATAGAGAGCACCCTGCAAACCCATGGTGGCTCTTTGTAATAGGTTGAAAATTCAGAGGTGGGTGCTAACATATGAGGATACTTTGGGAACTTCACCCAATGCTATATTATCACCAAAAAATATTTAGTGACTAGTCCTCACTGACTTTAAGTATATAAGATAAATACCATGGTAGAAATGAAGATTCTCTTATTCTTTGATTCCTCTGGTTTCTCTAAGGTTATCGGGGTCAGGGCCAGCTGGGCGTGTAAGTGGTGCATGGAAGGAGGTCAAAGCAAGAATCTTAGTAAAATAGCTATTTCTGTGTCTATCCATGTTCCCATCTACATTTTCCTTCTCTCCATCCTATCTCATGTATCCCAGATGTTATATGAATAAATTGGTTGAACCTAGTTTATGTGATTAAAAGTATCAACTGGTCCTCAACATGCATGCTTTGAGGGAATAGTATTTCTACAAGTGTCTCCCACTTTTGTGGAGTGCATCTGAAGCTTTTAGTGTGTGCTTACCATTTATTCTGTCTTCAGAACTTCCATTAGGAAGAATGTGGAACTGATCCAAGTGATGAAACTCCTGCATGAAAGAAGCACAGCCCTTGTGGCAGTCAAGGCACAACTAGCAGACCTGCAGGAGGTGAGTTGGAGCTGCATGAACCAAAGCAGGAGCTCAGGGTTTGGCCATGTACTGAATCATGCAAACACGAGACAAGAAAGGGCCAGTGACAAATCATTCTTGAAGCTCCTCAGGCTTTTCTGGAGCTTGCAACAGCTCCTTCTCTGTGCTAAGGAGTCACCTTTGGACTGCCGGGGCTATTCACTTTGCCCTTTGAGAAAGAAACAGGTAGCTTTTGAGAGAGACATCTAAACAATATCTACAATAGTGCTCCATTAAATGAAAAACACTTGTGCTTTTGTAGCTAGGGTTCAATTTTATTTGAATTAACACTAATATTATTCCCTAGCTATAGGTTTAACTAGCTGTGAGGAACTAACCTGAGCTACTTGTACAAAAATACATTAAGCAACAAATAGATACAGATGCATGTATGTGTATGTGTATATAGATATATATGTATATATGTGCATATATATATATATATGAATGTAGAATGTTCCAAAAGTTTTAGTGCAGCCTTTTAACTTTGATTTTTTAAAGCTTAATTAAGCTTTATGTGTGTATGTCTTCATGTATATAGATATATGTATGGATGTAGTTATACATGCATATTGTGAATCCTAAAAATTATGACCTTAAATATATAGGGTCAAGGAAATTATGGTAATGACCATCCAGAACTGAGAGGGATACAGGCATATTTATCCAAAAGCAAAGGATAAGGGAAATCATTATTTTCCTTTGTGGCCTCACAATGAAGGTTACACAATCTTAAATTATTCAATTGCTCCTCAAAGCCTATCATCCTTATACAATACTATCTGATTAATTGCTATCTCTTCTTGGACTTTAAGCAGGCCTGAAAAATCTTCCAAAACCCTCATCATTGTCCTCCTTAGTTTATAATAAGCATAGGGGGAGATAGTCAATGACATTTTACCTCTTGCCAAAGTGACTATAAAGTAAAGGCTGACTAGTGTTCTAAAGAAATCAGCCTTCTTTTTTTTTTTAGATTTTTTTCAAGGCAATGGGCAAAATGGCTTGCCCAAGGCCACAGGGCTAGGTAATTATTAAGTGTCTGAGGTCAGACTTGAACCCAGGTACTGTTGACTCTAGGGCCAGTGCTCTATCCACTGCACCACCTAGCTGCCCTATCAGCCTTTTTTTTAACCAGGAATATAGTTGCAAAAAACTGATTATTATTATTAATACTATTATTCTTACAGTTTGACAACATATATGTATACATACACACATGCACACATATACCCATATAGTGCCCCAAAAGTCAGTGTAGCTTTGTTTTAGCATTTAGCATTTACTGTAGCATAGCTGCACTAAGACTTGTGGGATTACCATCTATATATGTATGTATATATATATATATATATATATATATATATATATATATATATATATACTATGTGAACCCTAAAACCTCTAACCTTAAGAATATAGAGTTAAGGGGTGACTAGGAGGTGCAGCAGTGGATAGAACACCGGACCTGGAGTCAGGAATACCTGAGTTCAAATCCAGCCTCAGACACTTAATTACCTAGCTGTGTGGCCTTGGGCAAACCACTTAACCCCACTGCCTTGCAAAAACCTTAAAAATAAAAAAGAATATGGAGTTAAAATAACATAACAGAAAAAATATAGATTGGACATGAAATTTTATTTTTTGGGATTTTTTACCAATAAGCCTTTAAATAGTGACCATTCTGAGTTAATGACTACCAGGAAAGGAGATTTAATTAGACTTCAAAGCAAAACAAAGAATAGAGAAATTAATTAATCTCCTTAGAGGCCTAACTATAGAAGTTGCACAAAATCTCTACCTGAAACTGATCTACAAAGATTGTCATCTTTGAACAATTATTATCTGAACTCTGGCTGTTTCTTCCTCCTTGCACCCCACTCATTGTCTTCTTAGTTTGTAATTTGACAAAGGGGGAACTACTTTTGTAGTCTTAATTTTTATTTTTTTTTAAAGATTTTATTTATTTTGAGTTTTACAATTTTTCCCCAATCCTACTTCTCCCCCGCCACCCACACACACACACAGAAGGCAATTTGCCAGTCTTTACATTGTTTCCATGGTATACATTGATCCAAATTGAATGTGATGAGAGAGAAATCATATTCTTAAGAAAGAAACATAAAGTAAAAGAGATAACAAGATCAGACAATAAGATATCAGTGTTTTTTTCCCCTAGATTAAAGGTAATAGTCCTTGGTCTTTGTTCAAACTCCACAATTCTTTCTCTGGATACAGATGGTATTCTCCATTGCAGACAGCCCTGATTGTCACCCTGATGGAATGTACAAGTCCATAAAGGTTGATCATCACCCCCATGTTGATGTTAGGGTGCACAGTGTTTTTCTGGTTCTGCTCATCTCACTCAGCATCAGTTCACACAAATCCCTCCAGGCTTCCTTGAAATCCTGTCCCTCCTGGTTTCTAATAGACCAATAGTGTTGGAGTCTTAATTTTTAACTAGGGAACAAGGTGACTCATGAAACTGAGTATTCTCTAAAGGAAATTAATCTTCTTTCACAATATAGTTATGAGAAATTATTCTTTCACAATTCCCTATTTTGATCACAGCTGATATGTCAATTATAAATCAACTATAGAGGTTCAGAAAAAAAAATGAGAGGCAGATTGGAGGGAGAGATAACATCTTTTAGAAACCTAGGATCACTAGAAGAATGAGCAGTGAACAAATGTATGACTAATCTAAAAAGGATGATGCATAACATAGATGACACATTTTTTTTAGATTTTTTTTTTTTTGTGCAAGGCAATGGGGTTAAGTGGCTTGCCGAAGGCCACACAGCTAAGTGTATGAGGTCAAATTTGAACTCAGGTATTCCTGACTCCAGGGCCCGTGTTCTATCCACTGTGCCACCAGCTGACCCCATAGATGACAAATTTACAGAATCATGGGAAAGTTACAGAGATCAAAAGAAAAAGGAGTCATTCCCTTTGATTAAATAACCCACGCAAAGAAATGCAAAAGGAGAAAAAATTACTTCTGATCCATTTCTTTTTTTTTTTAGGTTTTTGCAAGGCAAACGGGGTTAAGTGCCTTGCCCAAGGCCACACAGCTAGGTAACTATTAAGTGTCTGAGACCGGATTTGAATCCAGGTATTCCTGACTCCAGGGCTGGTGCTTTATCCACTATGCCACCTAGCAGCCCCCATTTCTTCTTTCTTCTGGAGCCCTCTTTGATTCAGTTTTCTTGCTTCAGATGTTGTCAATGACTAGGCTTTTCCAAATACATTTAGGTTACTTGTAGATACTTTTCCTTTCTGGTAGCAGAACTTCTTAACCCATCTTTTAAAATAGGTCAAAACTCATATTTTCATCCCTAGAAAACTCTGGAACTTCTCAGCTTATGACAATTTTTACATTTTAACTTGCCTATTGTCATGTTGATATACACAGAAATTCACTTACAAATAGAAATTAATCGAGCTTTGTTTTTGACATTATCCTACTCCTTTTCATCATTTATATATTCCCATTTGGAGGATACTATTCCATATAACAAAATAAACTTCCATAAAAATTTGAATTCTACTGCAAAAGTGAATTCTTTAAAGATCTACTAAATTAATTTTGATTATACATTTGATAATCTCTTTAGAACAGAGAGTATCCAAGTGATTTTACAAATAAAAACAGTTTTAAATCTTTTGCTAATATATAAAATGAATCAAAAATCCCTAACTGAATAATGTATTTTCTCTGTATTTTCTCTTTAAAATTTATTTAAAAAATAAACTATAACAGAATGTGACTGACCTGACATGATTATAGCAATTTACTCTAAAAATCAGGGACATCAGGAAAAGGAAAATCCCTTTATTTATCTGGATGTCCATTTCCAGGCAGAGATCATGTGGATAGCTAAATGCCTTCAGTCAGTCTTTAAATCTGGCAGGGGAGACATTTTCCAAATGTCACATTTGGAAAAACAAGTCAAAAAAGAGTCTAACCTCAGATGGTGCTGAACAGCTGCTCTTTTTTTTTCTTGTCCCAATGAGACAGTCACCTGCAGTGTCCAACCCCCATTGGTTTACTGGCATCAATTAGACTATGACCCACTAGTATTTCTTTGATACTTGGATTTCAGATTCAAGATAGGTCAATTTTCAGTCCCATGAAGTCTTTAATTGCTAAAAAGAGACTTGAACTTTATAGTCTAAAGAATCAGAAAATGCCACCTAGTAATTATAATCTTGTAGTGGTAACAATAAGAAAAACATAAGAGAAAAAAATCACAAATTTTTATCTATGTTGCACAGATGATTTTACAACAAAGTATTTAGAATATCTAAATACAATAATCTCAAACTGCATATAAAAACAAATTTTATAAAAACAGTTTTCTCTTTGAATATGTTCACTTATTATCCATGGTCAAATAAAACATGACCAACACACCATTGCTTTCAGAAAGCTTTTTTAAAAAAGGTTAGAACATATTTAGTTTGCATATATGTTTCCTACAGATGTTCTGAATTTTAGATGTAACAAACAGTATATACAATGGTAATATCTAGATATTATGGTAGAAATGGAGAGAAAAAATGAGTAATAACAATTTTTTTAGATAACATAAAAATATTGAAATATTTTCTATAATTATATTTGATTACCACAGAATTGTTCTATTTTAAAATACAAAGCTATTGTTAGAAATTTATACTAAAAATCATATCAAATCCCCCTTTTGAGTCAAATGGGGAACATAGCGCCACCTGCAGATCAAAAGAAAAAGGACCTATTAAAACTTGATTCCTCCTCAGAGGACAGGAAAGGAAGTTCTTTGAAATAAAGGAAGCTCATTTTACTAGAGGCTACCCATTTCTACCATTTGATGGAAAGGGCTACAGATCTTATTCATCATGTAGCAGAACTTTTGGGGGGCCACAGTCAGTCTTATTTGTACTCTACAAAGGATATGGGTAGTACTAAGCAGCAGACAAAAGGACAGATCTGATCCAACTGCTTATACCTGATTGAACATTTATGCCGTGTTGTAGCACTAACATCCCAAGGTTGATCTGCTGCCTGTTCTCTCAGCTGAGCAGAATGAGACCACGATATGTCCTGTATTTGGTAGGACATATTGATAGAAAAATGGCATTTTTCATTGAGGAAATCATAGCTGCTAGATTGCATCTGAAGTCTGCCAGTTTGGTAAGAATCCTTCAGCTAAGTAGTTAATTTCACCTTTTAAATAATTTTTTTTTGCAAGGCAATGTGATTAGGTGACTTGCCCAAGATCACACAGTTAGGTAATTATTAAGTGTCTGAGGCTGGATTTGATTTCAGGTCCTCCTGACTTCAGGGTTCTATCCATTGAGCCACCTAGCTGCTCTACCTAGCTTCCCCAACCTTTAAACCTTTTACTGCTGTGGGCAACTGATCATTCATGTCAGCCATCTCTTGAGCCAGAGCCTTATAAATTTCATTAAAGGTAACAAGATTTCCTGCTCCTATAGCTATAGCAGCCAAAACACTGCCTACTGTGATGAGGGGCAGAAATGAGAATGCACCTTGGTGGTGGACTGGCATGACTGAAGAGCAGTCGGCCTTGGTTGAAAATTAGGCACTGCCTGGACAACAGTATATAAAGAGATGTATCACACATGAAAAACATCTGTAGTGATGATGGTAGGCTGAGGGGAAAAAGCAATAGTACCAGAGGGATTATTGAATACAGTTGTCTTTCCTAGTTTGGTCAAAGCACTTCACATTAGGTCCTTAGAGTTATCATTATACAAATGCCAGCTTTGAGAAAGAATCATCCCCATGAAAGGATTTAGGCAAGGATGATTTTTTTTATATACCATTGAACTCAGGGCCATACCTTTCTTCTGCTCACAAATAGCACCAATTCTGCTCCTAATAATGACTTGGTTCCTTATCTTGGGAGGGCAGAACTTCAGACAAGGAGAAAAGATACTGTGTAGACCAATTACAATGAACACAGTAGCAGAAGGAGGAATAAAAGATAACAGGATGTGGGACTTGGGTACCACAGGAGGGGAGAGAGAGGTAGGATAACAGCAAAAACAGCATCTGAATCGTGTACAAACTCCAGCCTTAATTGCTAGCCTTCCTCACCAGGTAAAGTGGTATACTGCAAGGGGAGATACACATAATAATTAATCCTTTTGATTAATAACTTTGGATCCAAGTTATAGCACCTTCAATAGCAGTGGAAGGTAATGCATGGGAGAGGAAGAGAGGGGTCAATCTGGATCTCTCGTGGAGTGGCTGTAGCAATTTGCCCAAAGTCCCTATGACAGTGACCCATAACTAGGTTAGGATCTTGGCAAGGGTCAGTGATTCCCTTCTATCAGGTTGAGGCAGCCAAGACAGGGCTGCCCCAGGCACTGGGATTGGGGAGCATTTGATCTAGGTGACAGTAGGGTTGAATCTGAAAATAGCAGATGAGAAAGAGAAACTATCACAACCAAGAAGGTAACAAGGGGCTTAATGGTCCTGTCCCAGAGTAACAGAAAGAAGAGAAATTTTAAAAGCTCATAAAGATTCTTTGACACCTCCACCACTAATATGCTTTCTGAACTCTGAGAATGAGGGAAGGGGATTTTACCAGTATTCAGAACAATAGGGTAGCCCCAGTATCTACCAGAGCAGACATGGAGTGGCCCTGTGTTACTATGGGCATCCCTCCTACCATGGGCAGAGAAGGACAAATAGGGACTGGATACAGCAAATCTACTTTGGAACACCCATAGGGCTGTGGGGAGAAGCTTTTTAATTCTTGGTTTTTGTTACTCTCCAAATTTTTGCAGTTTCTTCCAATGGATTGGTTTATTGCAATAACAAAAAAACCCTTTTACTTAATTCTCAGATTGGCTACTAGTAACAGGTGGATTTTGGATAGGAACTGTCAACTATTTGTAACTGCTGCATAGTATGCACCTTATCTTTCTTTGCTCTCAACTCCCTTCACTCTTGAAGATCCTTTTCTAACTGAACCTGTACTGCGGGGGTCCAGCCTCCGCTGGGTCCTTGGAACCTGATGGGGGGATAGAGTAGGAGAAAGGAATTGAGTCAACGCAATGGTTTGAATGCAGAAGCAGGTTGACTGATTGTCTGCTGCTCAGATTTATTTTTATAGTCTCAGAATCATATAAGCATCAAGCAAGCAAGCTAAGATCATTTCCTTGGTTACAAAAGTTTACAATTTTCATTATCAATCATATATTTCATGTGTTACAAGTTTAATCATGTAGTTCATGTGGTTACAAGTTTCATTATCAATCATGTAGTTAATTGATTTTTTTCCCTGCTCAAACCATGATGACTTCAACCTGTCTGTTACCTAGTTTGTTACCTCATAGTAAAGTTATTAATTAAGCAATTCATTTAAAGTTACTAATTAAGCAGAACTTTCCTAATAATAATCTCTGATATAATTCATTTAATGGATTTTTTTTATGTTTCTGTGTATGTTATGTTTTTCAATATGCTCCCTTGACAACCTACAGTTAAGGCAGTTACGTTTGTCCACCCATCCGTTGATTCCTTCAATAACCAATTTCCTTTCAGTCCTTGTTGATAGAAACCACAGTTTCTGTGACCTTTTTTCTTCTTTCCCAATAAACTAAGGCTGTTAAAGTTCACATAGTGGTCACCTATACTAACTATTCTTTCACCATCTTTATCATATACTCCTGTGTATGATAAAGGTGACAAAGCTGTCGATTTCCCAGGAATTCTACCTAACTCATTTTGTTTCTGTTTTCCCTGTATATATTCTGACGTCTCTCTGAAATTCCCAGTGCTGTATTTTTAAAGATTTCATAATGTTGGAACCTTTAGTATGCCTCAGAGAGAGGCAATCCTGTTAAATTTGGACAGAGTTTACAATCTATTTTTATTCAAGGAATTTCCTTGGAATCCTTCCTTTATTGTCATTCCACTATTAGGATGAGTAAGTTTTGCGATCAATATTAATCCTACAAATATTGGTACACATGGAATCCCTATATATATTGAAGAAGGAAATGTTGTTCCATCAGGTGTGTGGCTGCTTTGAGTCTTCTTGCCGCGACTGTGTTAAGCAGCTTAGAGACCCTGGCTCACAACACTGTACTAGTTGAGTAGCTAGTTCAGCTATGAACTGGGTATGCTTAGTTTGCCATTGTGGCTGTATTTTAATATTTCGTGATGGAGAAGGTTGAAGATTGTTAACAAAGTAAGAGAATCTGTCTTCTTCCTTCTTGATCATGCTTTAAACCAGAATTTGCTTCAAAAACTCTGCTAAATGATCAAAAAATTGAAATACTATTTCATTTTGTTTTTGAATAAGATTTTTGAAAAAATCCACTAGCTGGGGAAAAACAAGTGGTAGCCCCTGGAGCTCTTGCATCCATATAATGTTTTTGCTAATCTCTATAAACTACCAGATCTATCTCCTGGAATTCCTCAAAGGTGGTTTTTACTAAACCAATTCTTAGCTTCCTTTTTTTTTCCCACTAAAGCCAGATGGCAAAAGTCCAGGATCCCAGGGTGAAAGAATTGAAGAGTAATCTTAAATTTATCACTAAAGCCTATTGGCTCTTTTTTTAAATTTACATTTTTATTTATTTACAAAATGCTAAAATAGTCTTGTTGTAAGAGTAAACATAATCCCTCCCCCCTTCCCCCACAAAATAAAAAATGTCACAGGAAATAAAGTGAAAGAAAGAGGAAAAAATGTGCTTCAGTCTGTGTGTTGATACCCTCAGCCCTGTCTCTGGGGTGGATTGCATTCTTTATCCTAAGTCCATCAGAGAAGTTATTTCCATATTTTTCCACAGTTGCTGTTACTGATTGTAATTCCCTCCATCCATTCCTCCCCACTACCATCTATTATACTTTCTCTCTCCTTTCACTCTGTCCCTCTTCAAAAGTATGCTGTGGGCCAGCCAAGTGGTACAGTGGACTGAACACTGGCCCTGGGGCTAAGTGGTCCCAAGCCTACATCCCACTCCAGAGACCCAGCAACCACCCAGCCCCTTTGGTGCTGGACATGCTACCCAATTCCACCACCTTGCAAAAAGTAAAAAAGAAAATGTGTTATATCTGACTATCCTCTCCCATGATCTACCCTCTCGTCTATCACCCACATCCCCCCTCCCCTCCCCGCTGTTCCCTTTTTCCCTTTCTCTCCTTTTTCCCTCTAGATTTCTATACCCTATTGAATATATATATATATATATATATATATATATATATATATACACACACACACACACACACACACACACTGTTTCTTGACTCTTTTACATGAAATATCTTTTTTTTTTTTTTTTTTTAGGTTTTTGCAAGGCAAATGGGGTTAAGTGGCTTGCTCAAGGACACACAGCTAGGTAATTATTAAGTGTCTGAGGTCAGATTTGAATTCAGGTACTCCTGACTCCAGGGTTGGTGCTCTAGCTGCCCCTACATGAAACATTTTAGTCTATTCTACTTCGCCTTTCCTTTCTCATTTCCTTTTCACTCACTCACTCCATTTTTTAACCTTCACATTTAGCTCTTTCCTGTGCCTTCTCTACATATGGTCCTTCTAACTACTCTAATAAATGAGAAGGTTCATATGAGTTACCAGTATCATCTTCCCTTACAGGAATACATACAGTTCATCATCATTAAATCCCTCCTAATTTACCCTTTTCATCTGCCCTCTCTATGCTTCATCTGAGTCGTGTATTTGAAGATCAAACTTTCTGTTCAGTTCTGGCTGTTTAAACAGGAACATTTGAAATTCCTCTTTTATTGAATGTCTATCTTTTCCCCTGGAAGAGGATGTTCAGTTTTGCTGGGTAGTTGATTTTTGGTTGTAAACCAAGCTCTTTTGCTTTTTGGGATATTATATTCCAAACCCTATGAGACCTTAATATGGATGCTAAGTCCTCTGTGATCCTGACTGTAGCTCCATGATATTTAAATTGTTTTGTTCTGGCTGTTTGTAATATGTTCTCTTTGACTTGGGAGTTCTGGAACTTGGCTATAATATTCCTGGGGGTATTTTTTTGTATCTCTTTCAGGAGGAGTTCAGTAGATACTCTCAGTTTCCATTTTATCCTCTGCTTTTAGGATATCAGGGAAATTTTCCTTTAGAAATTCTTTAAAAATGAAGTCAAGGCTCTTTTCTTGATCATGACTTTCAGGTAACCTAATAATTTTTAAATTGTCTCTCCTGTTTCTGTTTTCCAGATCAGTTTTTTCCTTCTTTTTTTAAGTAGGTATTTTTTTTTTTGGCAAGGTAATGGGGTTAAGTGGCTTGCCCAAGGCCACACAGCTAGGTAATTATTAAGTGTCTGAGGCCCAATTTGAACTCAAGTACTCCTGATTCCAGGGCCAGTGCTCTATCCACTGCACCACCTAGCCACCCCAATCAGTTGTTTTTCCAATGAGATATTTCACATTTTCTTCTAGTTTTTCATTCTTTTGGTATTGAATTATTGGGTCTTAATTTCTCTCAAGGTCATCAGTTTCCTTTAGCTCCGTTCTATATTTGTAGGAGTTATTTTCTTCAGAGAGCTTTTTTATCTCCTTTTCCATTTGGTCAATTCTGCTTTTTAAGGCATTCTTTTCCTCATTAACTTTTTGGATTGCTTTTTCCCATTTGGCCTAAACTATTTTTTTTAACATGTTTTCTTCAGCATTTTTTTGGATCTCCTTGACTTAGCTGCTGTCTTCATGTTTTCCTGTATCTCTCTCATTTCTCTTCCCAATTTTTCCACTACCTCCCTCTTTTTGAGCTTTGTCATAGCCTGAGCCCAACTCTTATATTTCTTGGAGGGTTTTAATACAGAAGCTTGGACTTCATTATCTTCTGAGTTTGTTTTTTGATCTTCCATGGGACAAAAGTAATTGTCTATGGTCAGGTTCCTTTTTTTTCTGTTTATTCATTTCTCCAGGTTGTGCCCTCGTTTGGGGGGCTTCCTGACCTTTTGTGTACTATTGGGACACCCCTGCAAGGACCTCAGTTCCTTCAAGGTCTTCTGACAGGCTCTAGCTGCTCTCCTGCCTGTGTTCTTGTCTGTGCATAACCACGAGTGTACCCCTCCACTCCAGGGCTGTAATAAGGGTCCCTGCTCTATAACAGTATGGGGGGGCCCAGACTTCAACCAGGGTCTGAATATGGACAAAGAACAAGAGTCTTGTCACAGGGACAGAGGAGAGACTTTGGCAGTCTCCCCCAACTGCCTTACCTTCTGTAGGCTGAGTGCTCTAGAAGCATTGCCTGGTGGCTCCCTGCTGGACGGCTCTATGGGCCTGCTTTCCTGGGGTCTGGACTGGGCTGATGGCCAAGACTGCACTGAGGGCCACGCTGGCTCCCACTCACTTCGGCTGATCTTCCCCACTGGCTCCCACTCACCCTGCTAATCTTCCAAGTTGTGTTTGGTGTTTCCTGAGTTGGCAGGTCAGGAAACTGCTACTACCAGGAGCTGGTGCTCCCAGGGGACCCAGGCACCCTGCAGGCTGTTCCAGGAGCTCCTTCACTCCTGCTTGTTGATCCTGGCTGTGCTGCTGCCCCCTGAACCCCCTGGAACAGAGCCTTCCCTTGATCTTCCAGGTTACCTTGGGCTGGAGAATTGCCTCACTGGATCTTTCTGTGGGTTCTGTCTCTCAAAAACTGAGTTAGAGTTTTTTTAAGTTTTTGAAATATTTTGGAGAGAGTTCCCAGGAAAGCCTCTCATGCTTCCCATCTTGGTTTCACTCCCAAACCTATTGGATCTTGACAGGGGAAATCTTTTTTTTTTAATTAAAGATTTTATTTATTTTGAGTTTTACAATTTTCCCCCCCAATCTTACTTCCCCATCCCCCCACAGAAAGCAATGTCAGTCTTTACCTTGTTTCCATGTTGTACATTGATCCAAATTAAGTGTGATGAGAGAGAAATCATATCCTTAAAGAAGAAACATAAAGTATAAGGGATAACAAAATCAGACAATAAGATATCAGGTTGTTTTTTTTTTCTAAATTAACTTTGTTCAAACGCCATGGTTCTTTATCTGGATACAGATGGTATTCTCCATTGCAGACAGCCCCAAATTGTCCCTGATTGTTGCACTGATGAAATAAGCATGTCCATCAAGGTTAATCATCACCCCCATGCTGCTGTTAGGGTTCTGCTCTGTTTTTCTGATTCTGCTCATCTCACTCAACATCAGTTCATGCACATCCCTCCTGGCTTCCCTGAATTCCTGTCCCTTCTGGTTTCTAATAGAACAATAGTGTTCCATGACATGCATATACCACAGTTTGCTAAGCCATTAGGGGAAATCTTTTTCAAAGCCTGTAATTCACCTCTGTTCCATGAATTGAATTTATACTTTGGGACAGTATAAAGTTTATTATCAGATGTAAGCCATCCTTCTCCATCTGTAATTGGAATGCTCTGAGGGCAAGATCTATTAACTACTTTAAAAGGAAATATCCCAACAGGGTCTGGATTTGAGATCTTATCTGGAGATAGGGTAACCTAATTAGATAAAGGATCTCTTAGAGCATGAGAAGAGCATGATCTCTCAGATGAAGAGAAGGAGATGGAATAGAAGAATAGGAAGAAGGGACAAGAGGATAAAAAGGAGAGTAGGAAGAGGAGATGGAGGGATAGAGATGAAAGGAAATAGGAGAAGAAATATGGGGTGAGACTGACTAGAACAATAAGCAGGAATATAAGGAAGAGATGAGATAGGAACATAAGAAATTGAAAAATACAGAGTAGATGGAATATTAGAGAGAGAAGGTGGTGAAACTGTAAAGAGATGAAATTGAGGATCAAAGAGAAGAGGTAATGGAGGTGGCATTGCTTTTGAGAAGATAAGGAAATTAAACAGAAGAAGAAGAAATTAGAGTAAAAGGGAGGAAATGCTACTGAGATAAGAATGAGGGGGAAATGGAGGAGAAAACAGGCATTAGAAAAAGGAAAAGAAGAAAAAGAATGAGAGAGAAAAATTAGAAGGAAGAGAAGCAGAAGAATGAGAAATAGAAGAAGGAAAAGATGGAAGAGTGAGTGTTGAGTAAGGATGACTTTCAGTAGGGGGAGGAAAGAGGCAAAAGTTTCCTTAAGACTAGGGAGGGTAGGGTAGAGGGGAGCAGATAGCAATGGGGTTTTACTAGGATTGTAACCCAGTTTTACAGAAGGGATGGATCCACCAAAACCAAAGTCTTTAGGAGGAAGAGAAGGTAAAGAGGGCAATGAATAAAGGAGAGGGACAAAAGCTGAAAAAGGAAGATAAGTTGAAGCTTTTGGAGTGGGGGAAAAATAAGTTTTGAAGATTCTTTAGGCTCAATAGGTGGAGGGAGTGAAGGCAAGGCTGGAGGAGAAAGAAACAGAAGCAGCTGAGAGGTTTGGAGAAGTAGCTAACTTCTCAGGGGTGGGACTGTTGAGAAAGAAGAAACATGTTGGACTAAAATCTTTTTTTGTTTTCATTTTTGTTTTTGTTTTTTTGCAAGGCAAATGGGGTTAAGTGGCTTGCCCAAGATCACGCAGCTAGGTAATTATTAAGTGTCTGAGACTGGATTTGAACCCAGGTACTCCTGACTCCAAGGCCAGTGCTTGACTAAAATCTTTTTACGCGCCTTACTTAAGTGAAAAAATTTCAGCTATGTGCTCTCTTTGTAGAAACTCACTAAATCAGTGATGGAAACATTCCCATTCCTTATTAGAAATCTTATTTAACTTTTTTAAATTAATTTTAAGATAGTTCAATTTAGCTCTTTCAAAAGATTCCCATCTCAACCAAAATAACGTAGGATCCTCTTGTGTTTGTTTACACCAACACTGACAAAATACATGGTCATTAAGAGTCATAATATTTATAGAAAGCAGGTGTCCTTTCTACTGAATTTCTAATCCTAAATTTAGATTGTCTCATGATCAGATTCAACAACCAATTAAACAGCAATAACTATATACAAAACCAAACACCAAATGACACAATAAGACACTAAACAAAAAATACATAAAATATGGACAATGGACATATGACTGGGATGCCAGTCACAAAAATACCTTGGACTTCACCAAAAAAAAAAAAAGGGGCCAAATGGATCTAAACACTTGGTCACTTCACCAAAGAAATACCACACTTAGATCTAGGAACAAATCCTCAGCACCCACCCAGCCACTCAAACCCAGGCAATTCTCACCAACCTGTGAGAATTTCCAAAACCAGAGGTAGACTCCCTGAGAAACTTCAACTTCAAAGAAAACTCAAATAAAGAGAAATTCAGTTGAAAAGTAGAGGGGGCAGCTAGGTAGCAGTGGTTAGAGCACTGGCCCTGGAGTCAGGAGTACCTTACTTCAAACCCAGGCTCAGACACTTAATAATTACATAGCTGTGTGGCTTTGGGCAAGCCACTTAACCCCAATGCCTTGCAAAAACAAAACAAAACAAACAAAAAAATAAATTTGAATTCCTTCTTGTTCCTTGATCCTTTGGAGAACATAGAGTTGTAATAGCAGATTACCTTCATCATGTTTCAATAAGACAACAACTTGAATATATGAAGTCCTAGTTCTTTAGAAAGGCAATCATGCAATTTAATCTATACATATCAGAGGCAAACATTGATCCTAAGTCTTCTAATAGATTAATTACTACTCTGTCTTATAAGAGTAGTTCATATCTTATATAGTATAATATAGAATTTACAAAGCATTTTTCACACAATAATTCCATGATGTAAGTATATTAGACCATTTTACAGATGAGAATACTGAAGCTTGGAGAGGTTCAGTGACTTGCCGGAAGTCATAGTGCCTCAAACTGAGACTCAAGCCTAGGTTTCAAATTCTAACTGTGGCTCTTTTAAAAAAGACATGATTCTTTTAAATTTTTTTTTATTTGATTTTCCCCCCTAATTACATGTAAGACAGTTTTCAACATTCATTTTTTGTAAGATTTTGAGATTCACATTTTTCTCCCTCCCAATCTTTTCTCTTCCCTCCCCATGACAGCAAATAATCTGATGCAGGATTATATATGTACCATCATGTTTAATTTATTTCCATCAGCGCTCTTTATATTGTTACGGTGTTGATTTTTCTTGGCTAGCCATACAAGAAAATCTTCCAGAAGATGCCAGGGTCCTTCAATTTACAACTCTTGGTTAATCAAAGTTAACTCCTCTCTCCAAAATACCTTGTATATTTTGGGACACTAGAACCCCCAAAATTAGTCAATTAAATAAAAATAATTTTTCAGACAAGGTCATTTAATACAGTTGAAGTTAAAGGAATTGCAAATCTCCTTAAAGAGATTTTCTATAGTGCTGTCACCATGGAAATTTGAAATATTTAGAACTAGGATGAGAAAAAAAATCTAGGACACTGATTTGTTTGGAAGCACCAACATGTACCTTCTATAGATTCTTATTTTATGATTTGAGGAATTATGGTTATATTTGAGGAATTATGATTATAATTCCACCTCTTCTTCCTCTAGCCCCATTCCCTTCCAGGGTTCCACCATTCAAGGTAGTAAAAGATTGACAGTATCATTTAGGAGACAACATGTTGTTGTCTGTTTTTTATTCTCAAAGAAGACCATGATATCAGGGAAGTGATGCCATGACACTGGACATCTGGTTCAGTGGTCAAATATGGATCAGCATGACCTGGTGTGACCCTGGATGCCTTGGAAGAGCTTGGTCTTTTTAATCCAAGATATTTAATAGATCTCAGTTGACTGAGGCAAAGCACATAAGAAAGAGATGAGGTAAAGAATGGCCACTTTTATCTAATCCAAAAAAAAAAAAAGAAAGAAAATTTAACTGGGAGGGAAAGACCTTTAGGGTTTCTGACCCAAACCAGAAACTATTGCTGTTTACATTCCCTTTGAGTCAATCAAGGGCCCAAATAATGACCAAGTGGGGCTTGGCCTGGGACTTGTTGGCAATCAAAGTAAGCCAGAGTGATTTGGGTTTGTCTTGATACTTAAGAAAGAAAAAGATTTTTTTGTTTTGTTTTTAGGTTTTCCATAAGGCAATGAGGTTAAGTGACTTGCCCAAGGTCACACAGCTAAGTAATTATTAAGTGTCTGAGGCCAGATTTGAACTAAGGTACTCCTGACTCCAGGGCCAGTGCTCTATCCACTGCATCACCTAGCTGTCCACGAAAGAAAAGATTTTAGCAAATTTTACATTCTTCTGGGCAAAGCACGAAGTCTATAAGTGTGGTAGGACAGGAACAAAAAAAATTCTAGCCTAGGAAGTCACTTTAGGTTCCATATTTCTGGTTGGGTTGAAGACTACCTCATTAGGGTCCCAAGTTATAAGCAAATTAGTAAATTCTTTTTATTAGTAATAGAAAGAATGTTAGAATGGAAAATATCTGAACCTTGGAAAATAAAGCCTCATAAGTCCTCTTGGCTTCAATTTCCTCATCTGTAAAATAAAAATACTTAAAAATATTATATCATATTTAGATCCTGATGTATATCTGTAGGCTTTCCAACATTCCTTGCTATTCTAATAATTAATAACTTCAGGCCAATAAGATGGTTTCCATTTAATACTTACCCACTAACTTGAGAGGGAAGTGGAGGAAGGAGAAAGAGGATCTTTTCCTCTCCTTTCTCTTTCTATTTTCAGGTAACTGAGGAAAAAGGTAAAGATGAAGTTGAATTGTCAGGAGCATTTAACTTCAAAGCTGTGGTCTAAGGTCCTTTTAAATATCCAAATAGAGCTGGTATCTTTAAGGTCATTTAATGTTAGCAGCACATTTTAAAAGGCCCATAGGTAAATTATTGTTTATTTTAATACCAGTGACAATTCAATTCTACTCTTCTAGCTTTTCTCCATGGTCTAGAAATTGATAAATCAACAAGTAATCAAATAAGTTATTAAATACCAACAACAAATAATTAAATACTATAAGCCAGACACTCTACTTGCAATGACTGAAAAATGCAGAAGAAAAGAAAAACTCCAGCTAGGGGGGTGTTAAAGTACCTGACTGTTTTTTATTGTAGTTTATACCAGGATAATGATGTGGAGAACTGTGAATGTGGGAGATTTTTGTGGTTAGAAACAGATTTTGAAATCTTTTGTGCTGTTGGGTTTTGTTAAAGTGTAAAATGTTGCCTATTCCTGAGATGTAAATTGACTCCTATTGTTCGGTTAAATGTAAAATTTGTATCTCCTCAATCCCAACCCCCAGCTTCCAGCCTTCTGCCTGGTTGTACCAGTGAAGGGATTTCCCCTTTTTCCCTCAGTGCCCAGGTAATGGTCAGGGCTTATAAAATCCTGGACTGGACCCTACTCAAGGCTGCTCCCCTCTCTGGCCCAGCCAGCTCTGCCTGCTTTCCTGAATATCTCTGTCTTTGTCTCCCAAGTAACCTTGCCTAGTCTTTTGTTATTCACTCTGTCCTCAAAATGCCTGTTGATTCACCTGGTGGAGAAAAGTTTTTAATCTGTATACTTTGCAATAATTTATAATAAATCCTGAGCAGTTTTAAAATCCCAGGGAGCACTTTGTTGTTTGGTAACCCTCGACCTTCTAGCTTTAATTGGCAGCCCTAATTCTCATCGGCAATAAAACTCTCCCAATTGCAAAAAAAAAAAGGGATAGGCACAGGATTTATTATTGTAAACTGTATCTTAGTTACTTAGAAATCCTAAAGAATCTTTTAAAATTGTTGTCAAGATAATAACTACAGTATAATTCAAATTAGGAAGATCTCTCTGTGACAGATATTACAGAGATGAAAAACAACATGGTTTATAGTGAATAGGAAATTTTACTTGAGGCCATGAGGCAAATGGCATTGATTGTCTGCCATGCAAACAGGCACACTCATCTGATCCTCACAATAACCTGAGAGGTAGGTGTTATTAACAATGGGGAAACTGGTAGTATATCATAAAGATGAGAGTTCTTTGAAAGTGAAAAACCAACGACTAGCCCTGGAAAAACTTGGGATTTTTATTTTACAAGCCAGCAAAGTTCACAGATGAACTCTTTTCCTGGAGAGACAATAATCTGCTTGAAGATAGGCTGAAGAAGAAAGGTCTAGGTGAGAGTGCCTGAGAAAGAGATCAAAGAAAGTAGCCATAAGAGCTGGCTGAGCTTAGACAGGAGGGACTCTGGCTACCAGGAGAGTATTGGCTAGACTTTTATAATTTTTGCCTACTTTCTGGACAGGGAAGAGTCAGGGATAAAGGGGGTGAGGGGGGATCCCCCACCCTTTACATGATTGAGGTCTGGTATCCATTCTGAGAGGCAGGAAGTTGGAGGAGGGGTAAAGGGATAAGGAAGGTTGCTCTTATCTTTTAATTCATTAATAATGAAGTTACACTGAATAGGAGGAGAGAATTTGCATGATTAGGACCCAGGCTACAGAGGGGGCCCTCAGAAAACATCAAAGAGGCACAAACATTTTCTTAATATTAAAAACAAGACAGATATTTTTCCTTCCACAGTTGAGGAAACTGAGGCAGACAAAGATTAAGTGACACAACTAGTAGATGCCTGAGACTGGATTTGAAATTGGGTCTTTCTGACTCTAGTGAGTTACTAAATTCACTGAGTAATTAGCTGCCTTGAGGTAAAAGAATTGGGTTCAGGTTCAGACTTTGACACAAAAAGACCTCATTACCTTGGATAAGTCACTTAACTCATCAGCATTGTGTCCAGTGAAGTCAAACTCAAATAGAAATTGCTGCTGCATGCATATTGACTTAGAAAATGATAAATAAAATCTGTATTTAATTTTATTTTGTTAAACATTCCCCAATTAGATTTAAATTTAATTTACAATTACAATTTAATTTTGCTGATCATTTGAAGTTTGACTTCTTTACTGATATCTACTCTGAGGCAATCATGGTTAAATGACTTGCCCACAATTGTACAGCTAATAAGGATGAGGCCAGATTGTCCAGTTAGGTCTTCTTGACTCAAGGGGCTGGGTAAACTGCACCACCAAGGAGATCCCTCTAGGAAACTTTTTATAATTTGCAGAGGTGTAGAGGACATTTGCTCATAAAGAAATTCCCTATTACCAGTGAAATCACAGTCCCAGCCTCTGTCCTGATTAAAAAGTTTTCTTTTGCTCTACTGCTCTCTCTTCTCCACTTCAATTTTAAGTTGAAATGTATTAGAAAGAAAAGAAATAGAACTAGAAGATAAGGAGTCATGTATTTAAACCCAACTTTGCTACACTCACAGAGGCATGGCCATGGAAATATGGGACTAGGTTTATTTATTAGTGAAATGGTCTGACCGAAGACTCAGAAAACATGAATTATTAGGGACCAGGTGTGTCCTCACCAACTCTTTCAAGGTCTATTGGATCTACTCTCCCTCATTTGCTCTCATACTCTTATCTTCATTACTCTTCTACTTCCCTAGACACTATCATCTCTTAATGGTGACCTTCCTGAAGCTGCCCTTTTGGTTTCTTCCCAGAAGTCCATTCAAAGTCCAGAGCAAGTCCTTGGAATCTTGTAAACTTTTAGTTTGCCTGGCTCACAAATACCTGGGTCACTACTGTTTCCATAACAACAGTTCTGTGGATGGTACAAAGCCAAGTTATATAGAGATACATAAACATTGCTTTCAATGGAGTCATAACGTTTACAAAGCATAAGGTTCATCCAGCTTGTCTCCAATTATCATAACTATAAGAAATCTTTAGGCATTTCAGATGATCCGAGTTGATGTAAAAGTCAGTTATACTAGTGTTAAAAACCATTACATTAATAATCATTTAAATGTCAGTCACTCCTCAGTAAATTAAGGGGTTAGCAGAGTTGCTCTGGAACCAGCTTTTTTGAATACTACTTCTACCTTTAGAACTCCTGTTTTGCCTTTTTTTCCCTCATCACTTGGCAACAGAATCAAGGAATGTTAAGTACATCACATAATGCTCTGCTATCTCAAGTGGATGAGCTCAATACAGAACTGAAGGAAAAGAACAAGAAGGTGGTAAGTCTGGAAAGTCAATTGGCAGACATGTCTCTCCTATGGATTACAATGAGAGAGGTAAGTAAACTTTCATAGAGGTTACACCAAATGCTGGGCAGATTACCCCCAGGCAATTGTAGATGGTTGCACTAGAAGATCTAAACAGTCTCTTTCTCTTTCAATTCTAAGATGCTCTGACTTTGAAAGCAACATAATTTTGGTCACTTCTGGCAAATGGTATTGTTTTTAAGTTCATTTAGGCTGGTGGCAAAAAATCCAACTGGAAACTTCTGGAGGAGGTCAAAAAGGACTTACCTTTTATTGCAGTGAGGCTATTTGAAAGCCACCCCCATTTTCCAGATTTTCTCAGTGCACTTTTCAAGGTGTCAAAGGAAGCCTGAGAACAGTACCAGTAGTAGAAATGTATTGTTCCCTTGTTGTTCATATCAACTAATCATAATGAAAAGAACTGCTGACATCTCCTTCGGTTGTGAAGTTAAAAATGTTGTAAGAGGACCTTCATCAACCTAAGCTCAGTTGTACCCATAATAATTTTAAGAATATTTTGAACACTTAACAAATGTTTGCAAAAACATTTCACTGCAAAAATTTTTGTGACCTTCTACTTCAAAAGGTTTGTTTTAAAATTTGCTTTTTAAATTGCATTTTCTATCATTTCTTCTTTGAATCTGGAACATAATCTTCTTTACCAACCATTTTTCCCTTCTTCATATCTCTTATCTAAATTTCACCTTTTTATCTCTCATTAACCAAATACAATTCCAATAATTTTGGATCCTCTCAGCACCTTAAAGAAATTATAAAAAAGGGGCGGCGAGGTGGCATAATGGATAAAGCACTGGCCCTGCAGTCAGGAGTACCTGGGTTCAAATCTGGTCTTAAACACTTAATAATTACCTAGCTGTGTGGCCTTGGGCAAGCCACTTAACCCCGTTTGCCTTGCAAAAACCTAAAAAAACAAACAAAAAAAAGAAATTATAAAAAAATAAAATTTAATATAGAAATATATAAGTATCTATCTATATTTATATATCCTCCTTGTACTCAAGTTGAAAAATGTAAACTACACAAAAGGAAGATAGGCTTAATGATAGTTCAAAACTATTTGTTGTTGAGTTGTGTCTCTCTTTGTGACTTCATTAAGGGTTTTCTTGGCAAAGACACTAGAGTGACAGCTTTTCTATTTTTGCCATTTCCTTTTTAAGATCATTTTACAGATGAAGAACCTGAGGTGAACTGGGTTAAAGATTGAGGTTGGATTTGAGCTCTTGAAGATGAATATTCCCAATTCTAAGACTTATCAAATATATCATTTGGCTGCTCAAAACTATTTACGATAAAAATAAGACACATAGTAATAATAACTTGTCAGTATTTTCCTTGATGTCTTTTTCCAATATATCTTTGATTGTCCATTTACTTATTTTATAGGGTCATAGTCAATATGTTTTCTCCTACTTTGGGTTTCTTTATTTTGCCTTGTTTTATTTCCAAATTTCTTTATATTTCTAATATTTCTCATTAGTAGTAATATTTCTTTTTAATAACAGGATAATACTGAGATATCCATTTGTTTAGCCAGTCTTCAACTAATGCATATTTAGTCTGTTTCCAGTTTAGGAATAATACAAATGATGTAGCAATAAATATATTTGTATGCATCTTTTTTTGTTTCTTTCTAATTACATCCTTGGGATAGATTCCTATATTAAAATCTAGTAGTTTTTCAGTTTTATAAATCTTACAATGCACTATCAAATTGCATTAAAAATGATAGCACACTTCATAATTACTGCAGTAAACTCTAAGTATATGTTTCCTGTTATTCAAGTATATATTGAAATATATGTTTCCTATTAGCATTGAGGATGGTAATTTTTTTTGTTAATTTTTGCCAATTTGTTAGATTTTTTTTTTTAGGTTTTTCAACAAGGCAAATGGGGTTAAGTGGCTTTCCCAAGGCCACACAGCTAGGTAATTATTAAGTGTCTGAGACCAGATTTGAACTCAGGTACTCCTGACTGCAGGGCCAGTGCTCTATCCACTGTACCACCTAGCTGCCCCTAATTTGTTAGATTTTTAAAATGCACCTCAAAGTTGTTTGAATCTACTTTTTTTGACTTTTAAGCAAACTTGAACTTTTCCCACTGTATTTATTTTAAATTTGTATTTCCTCTTTTGTAAATTGTTTCAAATCTCTTAAATCATTTATCCATTGAATATGGATCTATTAACTAGAGTTGTATCATTGTGTCATATCATTTTATATCATTTCTATGATATACTATTATACTTTTTATATCTTTCCTCATAAATTCTAGATTTCATGACTTTATCTGATATATTGCCTATATAATTTTTTAATTGTCACTTATTTTTCCTTGGGTATAATACTTCTGTCATGCAGATTTTAAAAATTATATAATTAAAATCATTTACATGTCTTCCTACACTCTCTAGTATTTTAAGTACATATAACTTGCATCACATTACCTTATGCCTGTTTATGCAAACATTTTTTCAGTTTTCTTATTGTTTGTTCTCTCTTCCTAATTGTATTTGTCAGCCTTAAAGGGCAGGGACTCTTCCAGTTTTGTTTTTTTTTTACTTTTTCCATACCACATTGCACAGTCCTCTCTGCACAGTAGCATTTATTTATTTATTTATTTTGCAAGGCAAATGGGCCGTTGCTTTATCCACTGTGCCACCTAGCCACGCCCCCCCGCATCTCCACACAGCAGCATTTAAAGACTGATCCAGCCTTCCCTCATTTTTATTACCAGGAAGGCATTGCAATGTGGATTTAATTCTACATATTTGAGTTTTCTCATTTCAGGGAGTGAGGTGTGCAGTTGTAAAAAGTAGCTGAGTCTTTCTCTTTCATAGTCACTCATGAAACCATCCAGGTTTCTCAATAATTTATTTCAGCAACACCTTCATCATCTTCTACTCTCACTTGGTCCATTAGGACTCTGGTTTGGATTGATATTTCCCTACCTTGCTTTTCTACATTCATGATGATTATTGGATATAGGTAAAGAAAGTATTAATATGATAGTGAAGAGAGAAATAAAGTTCTTATAAACTCAAAGCATTAGGTTTTTTTTTTAATTAGTCTGAAATGACCTATTTTTTTTTTCAGTTTCAGGACAAAGTGGAGGATTTAAAAAAAGAGAGAAATCTGCTGAAGGAAAATCATGACAGACTCTTAAAAAGGTGAGTACAAAGTGAATACCAAGAAAGAGGATGGGGAAAAAGAGGGTTCTGTTCTGACTGAGAACTGAGGAAGTGAGGCTCAAGGCAGTCTAGCTGGGTATCACCTTTAGGTGATGAATCTTGGTGAACACCTTGGGAGCTTCAGTTCAGATAAACAGTGAATTCTTTATTACCTGTGTCACATTTAAAAATCAACTTTAACTTCCTTTGATCAACTAGCAACTTCTTGGGACATCAGTTGAAATATACTCAAGGAATATAAACTAGTTTTAATATTAGCCTGCATAAAATATAATTTGAAAAGAATTCCCAAAAAAAGAACCCCAACTTGTTAAAAAAGGTCCCTCTCCCTGAAATGATTGTTTCTCACTTTTTGAATTATTCATGAAAGTTATGTCAATTAGATATGTGATATTTAGTCACACACAAGGATCCCTGTAGACTGTACAGGGGATTCTAAGACTTACCAAATATATCATTTAGCTGCTCAAAACTATTTACAATAAAATTAAGACTACATAGTAATAACAACTTGTCAGTATTTTCCTCAATATCTTTTTCCAATCTTTGTCCATTTGCTTATTTTTATGTGGTCATAGTCAATATGTAGCCTCTTCTCCTAGTTTAGGATATTCAATGGGCTATTCAAGGCTCCCCCATACAAGGGTTTCATTCTGATTCTGAAGAAAGAGGTAGGGCAATTTCAGATTAATTAGATAAGTAGTTTAATAATCAAACTGAGATACTCCTTTGGGGGAGTCTAGGGCAGCAGCTTGACACCATATTGGAATTCCTGCCAACATCCACTCCTCCCCCCAATCTCCATGGTAATTAGAGAAATTGGACAGAGGGTGGAGGAGTTTTTTAGAGTATGTTAGTGAGGATTGGCTGATACTTTGGGGTTCACATTGTTCATCACTGGGTGTGGATCCCAGAACCTGGGTGTCCTATCAATTCTCTTTTGACTGGAGTCCCCAGACATGCAAGGCCTTGTACTGGTTGCTGTGGTCATGGCCCAGTGGGGGTGTTTTCTTTTGGTTTACATTAATTTTACATTGATAGGAACTCAAAGAGAGAGGAGGGGAAATATTTTCCCTTATAATCAATACAAACTTTCTTAAAAATTGTCTTAGTTCATGGCTCCCAGGCTAATGAAAATCACATTATAATGGAGAAGAGTCTTTGGGAGGCAGGATGGTGGCTTTGGCAGGCTTGGGGGGAGGGAGAGTATTCAGGCAGAAACCTGAAATTCCAACAGATGGAGTGTGGATCTCTTGTCTTCTACCAGCCCCCAAAGGTTCCAAGGCAGTTGGGAAATGACAGTTGGATATCCAGTGGGGGCAGGAAGAACATGAAGGGGAGCAGATGAGGTCCTAAACATAGGAAATGCTGAAAATATGGAAAATGAAAGCCATGTTGACAACTTCAAATTGTTCATCTGATATTTCCTCTCTCCCTCACACTTCTCTCAACATTCCCAGCATGTTAAACAACAGTAATCAGCCTCATTGGAGCACCGATCTCATGAAGGAAAGACTTCAGCAGAAAGTCTCTCATCTACAAGAGCAGCTGGATTCTGAGGTAGCAGAGAAGAGAAAGATCTTGCTTCAGTTGGCTAAGGAACAGGGTAAGTGACAAAGTATTTCCGGAGGTCCAGTCCTGGAATACCTGGGTTCAATTCCTACTTCAAAGATACTTACTTAGCTGTCACTCTTCAATAACTAAAATTAATGTTATTACTTTAGAATTCTTAACACTCCTGTCATTTTTTTTAAACTTTTCTTTTTTTTTTTTGATGTTTCGCTCCTTTTCCTCTCCTTTTCTGGGTAGAGATACAAAGAAATCCATGATGCACATGTGAATTTGGCTTTGGGAATTAGGCAAGTCATTCCTTTCTTTTCTTTCAGTCTCATTTTCCTACTGCTTATAAAATGAAGATAATATCAGGCTGTTGTGAGATCAAATAAGATACTGCATTAGAAAGTACTTGGCAAATACTTGCCAAGAAAACCTCAAATAGGGTCATGAAAAGTCAGACATGGCTGAATAATAATAATAATAATAGAAAATACTTTGCAACCTTAAAATATCCACCACCTACACACAAACACACACACAAGGATTATTATGGATATTAGGATATGGAATTCATCATATTGTTGTTGCTCATTGATAGTAGCATCTTCTGGACTTGGGCAGGAGATCTGTTTTATTTTCTCTTCTCCCATATAAAAACTCATGTTGTATTTTTATGTCTATAAACTAAATACAATATAAAATGCTATAGGATAAAACTAATAATTATATAATAAAGCCCCATCTTAATGAACTGCCAGTTCAGGAGTTGTAGAGACAATGGATCATTATCATCCCCCTTATTTCTAAATTTCTTAAAAGTTTGCTATTTGGAAATTTTTAATGTGCTTTTGACCATGACCCCATGAAATCTAATGCCCTCAGTTTGCAAATAAGGAAACTTGAGACTGAAAGAGCAGAATCAGTCTGTATTTTGGTTATTTGTATACATATCTGTAAACTCCAAGAGTGCAAGGATCATGTCTCATCAAAACTTTCTCTACCAGTTAGCTTCTAGTGTACATACTAGGTGCTTAATAAATATTGAATTGAACTTTTAGTTGGATAGCTGAGATAGATCACCTTCAGAAACCAGTTCATATTTACACTCAAAGAAATAGTGACAAACACTGGTACTTCCCACCTTTGTAATATTTTCGTTTTTAGTAGAATTAAAAATTTTTTGTTTTGTTTTCCATCCTTCATTTCCTAGTAGGACTGCAAATTAATATTCTTCTCCTTTATTTATTATACAGTTAGGAATATCAAAAGTCTCATAATCAGGAGCTGCCTTTTTTGGTCATGAAACCCCAAAGTTTGGAAGATTTTTTTCCTGACATAACCTCATTTATCTTTTGGTTATGAAATTGAGGTGGTAGAGGTATGTGAGTTTGATAGGTGACTCCACTGGTGACTCCACTGGCTCAAACTTAGAAAAAATATCACAGAACCACTACCTCAGAGTTACCCTTGGGAGATTGCAATGCATTGCTCAACCATAGTAGCTTTATATGTATGCTAAGTGAAATATCAAAGAAATAAGAGAAGGGTAAAAAAAAATCTGTTTAAGAATCCTAAAGTGATAGCAACTAATTTAGTTACTGGTGAGTAAATAGCTTAGAGAACATAAAAGACAATTGGGAAAATAAGGGATATAAGGAAGGCAAATCCAATTGCTTTTTGTTCCTAGGATCAAATTTATCAAAGTAACTTGGGCAACAAGGGATATTTTTTCCTTTTACTAGCTCAAAAATTTTAGTCAAGGAAATCTTTTAAATGCCTTTATAGACTTGTTTCTTTCTCCAGCTGAAAATGCAGACCTAAAGGAGGAAGTCACCCAGATGCTAAAAAAACATCAACAGGAAGTAGAATTTCTGAGACACAAAACTGCCACCACTACCACCACAAGCAGCCAATCAGATCCAGACTTTTTGCAACCTTCACACCCAGATTATACAAAAGAAACACAGGTACAAGGGTTGGTTTGGGTTTTTATGTTTTTGTTTTTGAAATACAGGTAATTATTTCTTAGAAGTGATCTGAACTAGGAGTGGTCACTAGTTTTTTAATGCTGAGTCAATACCCTTAAAGGAGAATAAGTGAACAACCAAATAATTTGTATCTGAAACCATATACAGAATACAAAATGCAATAGGGAGTTTGAGAAAGGTGAGGTTGGAGAACATATCACAAGGCATGAACTGTTGGGAGATAAAGTTTTATTCATGCTAAACTATCTTTTTTTCACCTTAATTCTATCCTACTCCTCATTACTATTTAAAATACAAGGAAACAAGAAAAAAGAGTAGCATCATATAATTATAAGATCCAAAGATCCTAGATTTAGAACTAGAAAGGACCTCAGAGGAGATCTATTCCAAATCTCTTCATTTTCTAGATACAGAATACTAAGACTAAAGAGGTTGCTCATTGGAACCCAGAGCCCTAGATTATAGGTAGTGTTGGCCCTTACAAAGAATATTTTGGGGGCAAGATCTATTGATGACATTCCACCAACAACCACTTCTTTATTATTGCCTTTATCGTACTTAAATTTTTTTTTAACCAATTCTTCTCTTTTTGAAGACCCATGAACTGAATCCTGTACAAGAAATCCAAGAAGAAGAAAAGAAACTATCTTGGGCTTACAATCAGATGAAGGTAGCACATGAAGAAACTGCACTAGAATTAGAGAAGACGAAAGATATGCTCCTTCTGCAGCACCAGATCAACAAACGTTATCAGGTACAAAGAAAGAAGGGAGCCAGAAGTGGATATGGTACTTGGTGAAGCATCACCATCTAGGAGAGGGAAGCAAAATTAAACAGGCGTTGATGCCTCCTTCCATGTTCTCATGTCCAGGCATTGTACTTCTATCAGCAAAAGGAACAGTTACTTCATATAGGCAATGTAGAGCTCTTGCACTACTTCTAGAAGTCATTTTTGCTGCTCTCAAAAACCTGATAATCCATGGCACTGTATTTCCAGGGGTTATGTCATTCTTGAAGGGTTCCCTGAAAAATAATCCATATGAATAGACACTCCTTTCATTGGCAGAATATCTCTTAGCCCAGTTTTTCCTGAACTCCTTAAAGCAGAGTTCTTAACCTATAGGCAATGAGCTTTTTTAAAAAAAATTCAATTTCAATAAACTTTTTTCCTTTTAAATCCTATGTATTTGAGGCAGCGAGGGGTTACAGTGGGCAGAACATGACCCTTGGTGTCAGGAAGACCCGAGTTCAAATTTGGCCTCAGACATTTACTAGCTGTGTGATGCTGAGCAAGTCACAACTCCCAGTTGCCTCTGGAAGAAATCCTTTTGTGTATTATGCATTTAAATACATTATTCTGGTAAAGGATTCATTAGCCTCACTAGAAAGTCATAGAGATAGGATTAAGAGCCCCCTACCTTAGAGTCTAAATCACAATGATAAAATATAGAAAAGATGAAGGGCCATTTTGTTTCAGGATGAACTGGAAATTGTGAAGACAAGAGCTGATAATAGTGAGAGAGAGCACAAGGAGGAGTGGGAGAAGTTGAATCAACTCTTGGACCTCAAGAACAATCGCATTCAACAGCTGGAAGGTAGCTTTGGAAGCCCCAGACTTAATGGCCTGCTTGAGCTTAAGTTTCCTACCCCTATCCCAGCCACTGCTAAGGGAACTACAATTTATTTTACTCAGTGTGGGTTCCTTACTAATCATACCTCCCTATGTGACTTGCCTAAAAGTTCCTTCTCTTGGTTCTCTGAATATACTCTGGACTGGGTTCCAATTGTACCTCTGAAGCTTCCTGCTTTTGACATCTTTGGGCAAATAACTTAACTTTCCCTGTACCTCTGTTTCTTTATAAAAAGAGAGATTTGGATCAAGAGCCCTCTTAACACCCCTTCCAGCTCCAAGACTAGGATTTTATAAGTCCTTAGTATTCCTCTTTTCCTATCATCTTTATGATATTAGCTCAAGAGCCTGTTTCTCTTATTTATTCCATCATTATGTTTCATTGTGTGCTGTGGCAAGTGATTTACTCTCTAGGACTCAATTTCTCAACTGTGAAATGAAGGGTTTCCACTAGATGAGTTCTAAGGTGCTTTCTAATTTATGTCAGAGGGAAATGGCTTCTAGTATTAAGAAGAGAGTCACTTTGCTTTCTTCTTGTTTTGTCCTCCAGTCTTTGTGGTTTCTCCCTTAGAATCCAAACTTCTTTACATCAAGCTACAGGCTGAAGTTTCTGATTGGTCTCTGGTGGAAGGTGATGGTCCAGATTAGGAAGAAGGGTTATATGTAACTGCCCCATCTCACCATCAGCATTTTTTAACCTCTTTGTATTTTTCCCTTTCTAGTCCTTCTAAAATGAAACTGTGCTTAATACCTCAGCAGAATAAAAATAAATCATAGGACTTTTCTCTAGTCCCTTCCCTTGTCATTGATCCCATGTGAAACTTGAAACATCAATCTCCAAGAGGGCATTTTGTATAAAACACGGTGATGGCGAGGCTCTATGATTCAACACGTCTATTACAGGCACATGGCAGTAGTCAGAAATATAGTCTCAGATGATAAGATAGTCTGCACAGAATACCTCTAACGAATATAATATAGCTTGTTCTTTCTTCATTCAGTATTCCAAGTCTATTCTGTTGAGAATAATCACATTAAATTTCTTAAACTGAACTTCTGATAAATCCCAACTATAAGTATTTCAATAGATGCCAAGGTGGATAGACTGCTAAACTAGATTATTTCAGGAGGATGAGTTCAAATCCAGTCTTAGGCATATATTAGCTGTATGATCCTGGGTGTAAGTCACTTATCCTCTCAGTTTCTTCAACTGTAAAATGAGGAATAATAACACTTAGAAGGGCAGCATGGTGCTGCTACTACTAATAGGTGCTTATTCCCTTCTCCTTCCCCCAACCCTTACCTGTTAATCCAAAATAATCTTAACAGGTTGATGAAATTTTGCACAAAATATTTTTCTGAGTTTGATGTATATAGTACATACAGTATCTACTTTTCAATCATCCATTTGGTCAATTCTCTGACAAGAAAACATTGATTTTATTTGCCATGTCACTAACAGATTTTGTATTTGAAGTTAAGACTTCCAGACATCATAATTTTGCCCCTAGAATCACAATGATACCTGACAGTCACTTTCAGACCTTTTTCTGTTTCTTCCAGTTACTTTATTTCTCAGCTCTTGAATGAAGATATTTTCTTTCCCTTTAGTACAGCTCAAAGATATGGCTTATGGTACTTTGAAGTTTCCACTGTGTCTGGAAATGCCAGTCCATGAGGATAATAAAGTGGACACTCAACAGCTATACCAGGGTGAAAACCTTTTTGAATTGCATATTCATCAGGCCTTTCTGTCACCTGCAGCCCTGTCCCAAGCTGGAGATCCCCAGTTTGCCTCCTTCTGTACCTATTCCTTCTATGATTTTGAAATCCACTGCACCCCACTGGCTGTGGGACCACAACCTCTCTATGATTTCACCTCCCAGTATATGGTGACAACAGATTACCTTTTCCTGAACTATTTACAAGGGGCTTTAACCCGAATTAACCTCCACCAGACTGCAGCTCTTGACCACAAAACCCTTGCAGTTGGCTGGCTTCATTTTGACAAAGTGCTAGAGACGGTGGAGAAGGTCTATGGTACTGCTATGCTTACTGGTAAGTGCATGCTAGGCTTTCCCAGAGTTCCCTAGTGTTAATGTAGATTTTCTGAAGCTACCTGACTATTTTTGCACTGTTTTCACAATCTCTTCCTTTGTTTCTAAACCATGTTATTACATCTGTTTCTTCCATGCATGTCCTACTTTCTGGTCTCCAGGAAATAATGGAGAAGAATTTGGGACTTTGGAGTACTGGATGAGGCTGAAATTCCCCATAGCACACTGCCTACAGGTATACAATAAGCAATTGAAAGCCCAAGCATACCTGTCTGCTAATGTGCTTGGGGCCAGAAAGGCTCAGCTGGAGGAGGTGAGGAGAATATTCCAACATATTTCAAAGGAGCTATTACACACCAGTTTATCAGAGCAGCACTAGCAAGCTAATAATAAAAGTTAATAATTCAATTCTCCTAACCTTAAGTGCTCTGTGGTTTTTCCCAATTGTGCCTCCCATTCAAAAGAACAAAGCCAGCTTCTTAGTCTTCTGCATTTTGTGTATGGAACACTGTGGAAGGATAGAAAAGTGTGGAAAAGTGCTTGGAATGGCCCAGTGGATAGAGTACTGGCCCTGGATTGAGGAGGAGCTGAGTTCAAAAATGACCTCAGACACTTTCTATCTACTGTGTTAACCCCATTGCTTTGCTAAAAAGTCTTTTGAACTTTTTTTAAAAAGATAGTTTATGGATCCAAGGTTTTCATTAATTCCCTCCATCTCTAGTCAGCAGGGTATATGCTGTGTGTTTCCTTGAATTTAGATGAGATCTTTAATCATCTATTTTGAATTTTCTTCTTGATTGAAGTTATACTAACTATGAGAGAGCAAAGCTGCTTTTCTGAGCAAATTTTTAAAAATAAAGACATAAATTGGCAAATGGACATTGGGTTATCACCCCAGCAGGAAAAAATTCCTGTTGGGCAGTATTTATGTTGCCAGAGGATTGGTCTCCAATTTTAAGAGGTCTTGAGGGTAAAAAATTCACATAGAGCCCTGCAATTTAAAAACTGCTCAGGTTTTATTGTATAAGCTTGTAAAGTTTACCCATTAAAATTTTTTTTCCACTTGTAGAGGCAGCAAGCAAATTTGTAAGCTTCTTGAGGGTAGGAGAATTAAAAGGCTAGGTGAGGTTTGAGTGAGAGCCAGCCAGCCAGGAGGACTGATGGGGCTGAGACTGGAGCTAGTCTGTGGCCATTCTCTGGGTTTGGAAGGGTCAGGAGAATCTGGCAAAGGGGAAATCTCTCCCACTCTGGGACTGAAAGCAGGTAAAAAGATGGAAGCTGGGGGAGAGGGGAGTGGAAATGAGGAGAGGTTACAAATTTACATTTTAACAATGGATCAATAGGAGTCAATTTACACCTTACACCTGAGGCACAGATAACATTTCTTTACTAGGCAGAATTTGACAGGAAAAGATTACAAAATCTGTTTCCAATTACAATGTTCCCTATGTCCATAACTCCCTCATCACTTTGATCTTCTAGTCACAATTCCAAAAACCTATTAATTTTTCCACAACCAATGTGCTACCTCTTTCCAGTCCAAATCTCAGATTTTCAAGCATAGAAAATTATTGTAGGTGGAAATCACGAAATACTAAACCTTAGGAGTTAACATTTGGGGACACGAATCCAGTTCATATGTCATCTATCAATTCTTCACCTTTGCTGACCATGCCACACCGATCATTTCTGCCATCAGCCACTTCCACTTTGGTAATCATACCAGTTTCCCAGTGCACAAAACTTTTGAATTGGATCAATATCCCTAGCAGATGGTCCTGGAATAGGAGCTAGGTTAGTTGCTTGGCAAAGCTCAGGTACTTTACATCCTCTTTCACAAGATAAAGCTATTTAAGGTGAGTGAAATTAATAGACCCATTCATTCTTCTTACTTCTGTCTGTGAAGTCTGTTAAAAACTACCAAGCTATCTATCTTGAATTATTGCTCTATGGATCCCTTTTAGAAGAACCCAGAACTTTTCTGTTTCTAATCAGAAATATAAATTAAATAAAATTCCTACAACCCATTTGAAAACCACTCAATCTTTGATACAAAGTTACTAAAACTTTATAATAGTGCTTCCTAGGATTTTTCCTAATCTTTCTAGTTAATGCTTTTCAGTTTGAGGTTTAATGTTTATTATATAATAATGAACTTGGCTTTAAATCATCCCCTCAATTTGCTTTCTTCATTTTAAAAACTCCAGCCAATAGCCAGGATTATGCTTAGATGTATTTTCCCTAAATTCAATTTCTTAGCTACCTCTTTTCCTAAATAGTAGAACTCTCACTGCTTCTTAATCTCATCTCTCCAACCCTTAACTCCAAACCCAACCCCAACCCTACTTCATGCACTACGAGTCTTCCTGAATGCAGTTCTACGATCTGGATATAGAGGAAAAAGTTGTATAAGGACTGGGGGTGGAATCAGGAAGCACTGATGTCAGGGCTAATTTGGTGTAGTTGGGTTTTGAGGCATTCATATTCTAGCTCTGCCCTGTGTTGTGTGACTTTGAGGAGATCATTTTACCTTTAAGCCTCTTTATTTTCTCACCAGAAAAGTGGGTCTAAGATAGCTTTTAACTCTTATAACACTGGGATACTAACATGTGATTTGGTAATTATCACTACCACCATCTACCTGAACCAAAGTTTCCCTCAGTGGGGGTCCTAGAAGGCAAGTCATATTCCTCTACCTCTTTTTCCACCCCGAATGCCATAATAGTTTCACTCCCTTATAAATTCAATAATGCATAGTGTCATTCCTAAGTAATAATACTATCATTATATGGTAGAACTTCATTTTATTTTAAATAAAACCCAGATTCACACCTGAAGTAAAGGTCATAATGTTGAATCATCCAGACTTGATATCTATTCATACCTGTATGTTCCAGGTAACTTCGTCAGTGACCCTATGGGGAAACCCAATGGGTCTGTTGAACTGAAATTGGAGTGGGAATCTCCTTACCTATCTCCAGAGAGTTCCCTGAAGTCAGCTACCCAGTCTGTTGAAAATGACAAGGCATCCCTGTCTGTGGAAAATTACAATGAAGCACCAGCACCCTTATCTGTAGAAAAACAGGCAAACCTGCAAGTAGATTACAATGAAGCACCTCCCTCTGTAGGAAATGAGACAGACTTGCATATAGAACATAACAATGAAGCACCCCTATCTGTGGAACATTCTGAGGCACCCCTATTTGAAGAAAATTCTGAGGCAATTCTATCTACAAAAAAGTACAAGGAGGCAACTCTGTCTGTTGATAATGAGGCAGAATTGTCTATAGAAAATGAGGTGAATCTAAATGTAGAAGATGATGAGGAAAACTTGCCCTTTGTAAATCTATCCAGAGAAAGTGATGAAGCTAAGCCATCTAATGAAAACTGCAATGCCAAACTGTTTATAGAAAACCATAACAAAACCAAGACACCTATAGAAAATTGCAATGAGGCAAAGCTATCTATAGAAATCTCTGATGAAGCCAATTTATCTCTAGAAAGAGAAAACCTGATTAAGGCCAAGCCATCTATAGAAATAGAAAAACTTGATGAGAGCAAGTTATCTATAGAACTAGAAAACCTTGAGGAGATCAAGTTGTCTATAGAAATAAAAAACTTCAATGAAGCCATACCATCTATAGAGATAGAAAACCCTGACAAGGACAAACCATCTGCAGAGATAGAAAACCTCAATGAGGACAAGCCTTCTATAGAGATAGAAAAACCTGATGAGACTAAGTCATTTATAGAAATAGAAAAACTCCATGAGGTCAAGCTGTCAATAGAAAACCTCAAGGAGGAAAAATCCTCTAGAGAAATAGAAAACCTAGATGAAACTACAACTATAGAGAGAGAAAACCTCAATGAGGATAAGCCATCTATAGAGAGAGAAAACCTCGATGAGGCCAAGTCATCTACAGAGATAGAAAACCTTACTGAGGTCAAGCTGTCTACAGAAAACCTCAATGAGGAAAAGTTATCTATAAAAAATCATGACAAGACAAAACTGTCTATAGAGAATCTTGATGAGGCCACACCAGCTAAAGAGAGAGAGAAACTTGTGGAGAACAAGCCACCTATAGAAACAGAAAATCTCACCAAGGCCAAGCCATCTACAGAAAACCTGGCCAAGGCCAAGCCAAATCTAGAAAACCTTGAGACAAAGCTGTCACTAGAAAACCTTGTCACAGCCAAGCCATCTCTAGAAAACCTTGCCACAGCCAAGCCATTGCTAGAAAACCTTGAGACAAGGCTGTCTTCAGAAATCAAGGCCAGGCCATCTCTAGAAAGCCTTGAGACAAAGCCATCTATAGAAAACCTGGTCAAGGCCAGGCCATCTCTAGAAAATCTGGCCAAGGCCAAGCCATCCATAGAAAACCTCTCCAAAGCCAAGCCATCTCTCGAAAACCTTGTCAAGGCCAAGCCCTTTCTAGAAAACCTTGAGACAAGGCCGTCTCCAGAAAACCTTGAGACAAAGCCATCTCTAGAAAACCTGGTCAAGGCCAGGCTGTCTCTAGAAAACCTCGAGACAAAGCCATCTATAGAAAACCTGGTCAAGGCCTGTCCATCTCTAGAAAACCTGGCCAAGCCCATGCCATCTACAGAAAACCTCAACAAGACAAAGTCATCTATAGAAAATATGATCCAGGCCAAGCCATCTATAGAAAATCTTGAGACAAAGTCACCAATAGAAAACCTCAAGGCTGAGCTGTCTATAGAAAATCTGGCCAAACTCAAGCTGTCTATAGAAAACCTCAATGAGGCAAAGCCATCTCTAGAAAGCCTGTCCAAGGCCAAGCCATCTCTAGAAAGTCTGACTAAGGTTAGGTCTATAGAAAACCTCAATGAGATAAAGACATCTACAGAGATAGACACCCTCAATGAGAACAAGCAGTCTGTAGAGATAGAAAATCTCACTGAGGTCAAGTTGTCTATAGAAAACTTTGACAAGGCAAAGCCATCTATAAAAAATCATGATGAGGCAAAGCAATCTATAGAGATAGAAAACCTTGAAGACAAACTATCTATGGAGATAGAAAACCTTGATGAAGACAAGCCATCTATAGAGACAGAAAATTTTGCAAAGACCAAGCTGTCTATAGAAAATCTTGAAGCAAAGCTGTCTATAGAAAACTCTGACAAGAATAAGTTCTCTGTAGAGATAGAAAATTTCACTGAGGCCAAGATATCTATAGAGATAAAAACCTTTGCTGAGGACAATCTGTCTATAGAAAACCTCAATAAGGCAAAGTCATCTATAAAAAACTTCTATGAAGCCAAACCATCTATAGAGATAGAAAACTTTGATGAGGCCATAGCATCTATAGAGATAAAAAACCTTGACAAGATCAAGTCATTGAAAGAGACAGAACACCGAGATGAGGACAAGCTATCTATAGTAATAGAAAACCTTGATGAGGATAAACCAGCTTTAGAAAATCTCAAGGACAAGCTATCTACAGAAAAACTCAACAAGGACAAGCTGTCTATAGGATATCCCACCCAGGCAGAGCTGTCTATAGAAAACCTCGAGGAGGCAAAACTATCTATAGAAAACTTCGATGAAGCAAAAGCATCTGTAGAAAACTTCGATGAAGCCAAAAAGTTTTTAGAAAACAGTCACAAGGGAAAGCTATCTATAGAAAATGACAATGAGTTGCCCCTGTTGGTAGAAGATTATAATAAAGCACCTGAACCTATAAAAATTTATAATGAGAAGCCTAGAGAGATTCCAATTGAAGAAGAAAACATTTTATTTCACCAGGTAGGGAGCCCTTTGCCTGATTTAGGAAGGAATTATGGAGAAAGTATTATGAGGACTGGGGTGAAAGGATGGTGTTTTGCATATAGTTAGTGCTTAATAAATGTTTGTTGAATTGTTACTGAAAACATTGCATCAGTACCACTCAATTCAATAAACATTTGTAAAAATACTATTATGTGCCAGACACTGTGGTAGGTGTTGGGATACAAATATTGCTTGATATTTAATGCATTTTGTAGTTATTTGGAATGGAATTATTCTTTACTTCTATAGTTTGTTATTACATAGAACTGTGGTTGATTATATGGGTTCATTTTGTTTTTGTTATTTTACTAAAACTATTATCTGAATTATTTTCTTTGCTAATTCCCTGGGGTTTTCTAAGTAAATCAAACCTAGATTTGCTTTATCTCCTCTTTGCCTATGTTTATATCTTTAATTTCTTTCTCTTACTGACTTTACCAGCATTTCTGGATCTAGAAAATTTCAGCAAGGAAATGGGATCATTTTTATTTACTTTTATATTTATTGGGAAACAAATATGAAGACAAAGAGAACAGTAATTAGCCTTGAGAAGTTCACTATCTATTGGAGGGAGTGGGAAAATGTGGAAATTTAAAATATGGAAATTTAAATGTAAAATGTATACAAAATAACTTTTGGGGGAAGATGAATAGGAGATAAAAACAGGCTTCTTTAGGATGAGTTTTTTTTTTTTGCAAGGCAAATGGGGTTAAGTGGCTTGCCCAAGGCCACACAGCTAGGTAATTATTAAGTGTCTGAGGGCAGATTTGAACTCAGGTACTCCTGACTCCAAGGCCAGTGCTTTATCCACTATGCCACCTAGCTGCCCCTAGGATGAGCTTTGAAGGAGACAAATCAGAGGTAATTAGGGCAGGGATATCTGTGAGACAGTCATTCAAAAGCACAGAGGAATGAGCCAGAGTACATCCTTCTCAGAGAACAGCAAGAAAGTCAGCTGGATTTGTGTAAAAGAGAGTAATTTCACTGAGCCCAGTAGAATGAGTTATCTTTTATCTTTGGTGTAAGAGGGAGCTTCTGGAGAAAGAGGGTGTCATGTTTGGATTTGTTTTAGGAACACTATGAAAACTGCTGTGTTTCAGGAGAATGGCTCTTTGCCAGTTGGAGGTGGATACAATGGTGTATGCTGGAGGTGACTAATTCCTGAATTAGTACAGTGGCAGAATAAATGGAGAGCTCCAAACTGATACAGGAGATAACATTTGTCAAATCTGGCCAAGGCCAAGCCATCTCTAGAAAATGTGCTCTGTTTCAGGAATGGCTCTTTGTCAGTTGGAGGTGGCTCCAATCCTTTGGATAACTATGGTAAGATAGAGGAAACAGTCAAAGATACCACTGAAGTGTGGTGAATCTGCATGGCTAAAGGGATGATAGTGACTTTAATAGAAATAAGGAATAAATAAGTTGGGGTGTGTTTCAGGAGAAAGATAATTCCATTTTAGATATGTTGAATTTGAGATGTATATGGGACATGGAGATTAGAGATATGTAAAGCAAGCAATTGGTAATGTGGGACTGGACTTCAGGAGCAAAATGAGAGCCAGGTCAGTAGATGTAATAATCATCTGGATAGAGATGATTATGTAAATCATGGAAGCTGAGGAGAGAGAGAGATACAAAGACATGGGGTACAATGAAACACAGTGGGGTGGTTCAAAGGGAGTTAAGAATTACTCAGACAGGGGGCGGCTAGGTGGCGCAGTGGATAAGTACCCGCCCAGGAGTCAGGAGTACCTGGGTCCAAATCCAGTCTCAGACACTTAATAATTACCTAGCTGTGTGGCCTTGGTCAAGCCACTTAACCCCATTACCCTTGCAAAAAAAAAAACCTAAAGAATTACTGAGATGAGTAGGTAGTAGGAAAACCAAAAGAAAGTCTGAAAACCCAGTGAAATGGGAATATTCCGGAAGGGAAGGGGTTAGTTTAGCATAACTTTGGTTTCAACTACAATAAAAGTTTTTCTTAGCATCCCTGAAATAGAAAAATAACATATAAAATGAATGCAAAAAATGGTTTTTAGATATTAAAGTTGTGGAAATTTTCTCCTCTAACCCTTGACTTCCATCACTAATAACTGAGTCTAACCTTAGAGAAATATAAAATAAGGAAGTTACAGGTTGAAAGCTATTTTGGGGAATAAAATATGGCAGGAAAGATGAATAGAAAGTAAAGTCCTTGTCTTGATTGCTTGATTAGAAATAGATCAGAAGTAAGAACTAAGAGGCGAGTAAGAATCTTAGGCAAAATTTGGGTGAACTGTCCCCCACAACTGTATTCTCAGAGCTGGAAGAGAAAGATATAAGCTGCCATGGTCATATAAGCCAAGTTGGTCATCAATACCATAAATTTATTTGAATTAGGCATTTTGAAAAACCAGACTATATTTTTGTATGTAATGGGTGAAATGGGACTGAGCTTATGTGCTCGGGCCACTTCTAGAGTCATATGGGCCTTAGAACTTTGTTAGTGGGTTTATGTACTCTTGATTCATCTCTAGGTTCCTGTTATGGGTATGTGGCGACAAGGACTATGACTAAGCCAAGACAAACTATACAGCAGCATAAAAGATGTCAAGTTCTCCTTCCTCTTTAATTTTTTTCAAATGTTTGACTTGGCATTCCTGATTTCATCTTAGGGGAATGAGAAAAGAGAAGGAACTCCTATCTCCTTCCTTTCATCGTTGTGGTGGTGACTTTCAGGCACATCATTTTTTTTTTTAAAGAAAGATTTTATTTATTTTGAGTTTAAAATCTTTCCCCCATTCTTGCTTCCCTCCCTCCACCCCCCACAGAAGGCATTCTGTTAGTGTTTACATTGGTCTTGTGTTATACATTGATCTCAGTTGAATGTAGCACATCATTTTCAATATCTTCCCAAACCTCATCATCATAAATGAGGATCGAGGGACCCATCAGGAAGCAGGGGGCCAGAGCCAGAACACATACATACTGAACCCCTTCACCCTGTTTCAGAATCATTTTCCAGGAAAGAGAACAATTTTCTAATAGAATTGTATGCAGATTTGTGTATAAATACTTGAATATAAAGGGCATGAAAAAGGAGAAAAGATTTCTATTTAGAGGGGTTGATATGGCTACAGCTGTGATGAAAATCAGGTGGGATTAGTCTGGAAAGGTTTTTAGGATGGGAAGGTAAGATTTGGAGAGGAAAAAGGACAAGGCTCACTAGAGTCCAGCTAATGCTATGGGAAAGTTCTGTAGAATATAGAAATGGCTGGGTGTTTTTGCCATTCTTTGTAAATCCAAGTGTTTAGCACAGGGTGCACAGAATAGATGCTTAATGCTACTTGTTTTGAAGGGTAGGAGGAAACTGAAGAAAAGCTCATCTGCTTATTTGGAGTAGACTAGTTCAGGGGATAAGATGGTAAGATAAGAGGAAGCCAGAAACTTTGGAAGCTATTTCTAAGTTTTGAAAGAAAGGAATAAGATGGCAACAATGCTTGGGAGTAAAGGATTCTGACAGCTTTGTGTTGGATCTGGGAAAATTTAAGTGACAAGGTAAACAAGGAAGCACTAGTAGCCAGGGTTTTAATTTTCCACAAACTAATTAAACATGTATGTCTTATAATATAGTAACCTGATATGGGACCATCTCCCCTCCCCCCCAACCCAGCATTAATTGATCACCTACTGCTTAACTGGTGCTATTTATAGAAATCTAATGACCTCAGAGGAAACTAGACTGAAACCACTGCCAGCTATACAGTGATGGGTGTCTTTTTCTAAAGCAGGTGAACAAGAGGAAATTTTCAGGTGCTATGGGTGATACAAAACGAGAAGCAGAGGAATATTACCCAGAAGTAAAGCCGCAGGAGGCTCCATCTCCTTACACTGGTATTGTCTCTTTTAAAATGTACTTAACCACCAAGGAAAACTGGTTGCTGCTTTCCTATTCTATTCAAATTTCTATTTTAAATAGCCAACAAAATAAACAAAAGTCCTCATGCTGTAGTTCTTAATCAGATGGAACTGGTAACCCTAATGGACAGGTCAACTGCACATTTAGCTATAGGACCTTAATTAAATATTATGCTTATGTTATCCCTAAAGCTCCATGTACTACTGCACTGGCAGGAGCAGAAGGGAGGTGTGTTTTACTCATGTGTGTGATAAGTGTGTATTTTCCAGCTAATTACAGGAAAATCCATCTTCACTTTATGATCATAGGATTTAGTGTTGGAAAGAGCCTTAGTAAAACAGATACTGACAGATTAAATACCTTCCATGAGGCACATAGTAACATTTTCAAAAGAAAATCATAAGACTGGAGAGAGTACAAAACTTCTGGATAGAATTTTTTTTTTACTTGTAAGAAACAAGTTTCTCTGAACCATGACCCAGCTTTTATTTTCAATAGTGAGAGCTCAGTATGGGAAATTATCTCAGGAATACTTGATCTTAAACATTCTTGGCAATTACCATCTGACATACTAAATGAACTATTCTTTTTTTTTATTTTTTAAATTTTTCAAAGCAATGGGGTTAAGTGGTTTGCCCAAGGCCACGCGGCTAGGTAATTATTAAGTCTGAGATTGGATTTGAACTCAGATACTCTTGATTCCAAGGCTGGTGCTCTATTCACTGCGCCACCTAGCTGCCCCCTAAATGAACTATTCTTAAGACAGGATAGTGATACCCAATTGACTACATCTATATTTTTCCATCCCTTTTCACATTCTTTTTAATCTGCCCTGTATCCACTGGCTTTTTATTCATGGAAAATGTGGTTGATAAGTAGAGATAAAAGAAAATTATAAGATCAAGGACCAGCTATTTATAGAAGTGTAGAAAATAATTTTTTTCTCTCTTCATATATATACATATATATATATATATATATATATGTAAAATGTGTAAAGAATATAATAAGCCTCTTGTGGATTAGGATTGTTTCACTTTGGCTTTATATCTGATGTGCAGAGAATAAAATCCTATTCATAGGCACCAAATCCATGTTTGTTGAATTAATTAGGTGAACCAAAGCAGTACTATTTACATATCATCTCTTCAATAACTCTCCTGAGCCTCAGATGTTCAACAATTGCACTTCTCTTTATATCGGCACACTAGATACATTGGGGAAAGGCAAAAATCTGGAGTCAATTGGTTCTGAAAGAAGTACTAGTCTTAAGACAAAATCAACAAACTTGCTAAGTATTGGAAATAAGACAAAGTGAAAGTTTCTCCTGAAGGAGTTGATAGTCCCAGTTCTGATACTTGCCATGTGGGTATGAGCAAGTCACCTTATCTGTTTTCTGAGCAACAATATAGGGATAATATTTTTTCTACCTCAGATAGTTGTCTGTTGTGAGAAGGGTCTTTGTAAATCCTAAAGCACTATAGAAATATGAGAATAGTTGAGTAGAGGCTTTCCAGCACATGAGAAGTATTGACTCGAGTTAGAGAACCTGGTTTCAAATCCTAGCTCTCTGGGATTTTTCCTGCCTGAGTTGCATTGGACAAGTCTCTTAACTGATCTGAGTCTCAGTTTGCAGAGGGAGTTGAATGAGATAATCTTTGTGGTCCCTTTCAGTTCTATGATCCTATGTTAACATTATTGTCAGCAAGATATTATTGGAATGAAATATGGTGTTAAGAAAAGAAGCAATTTCTATTTAACATAATATAGTTGTTTTTAGTTAAGAAAGGTCTCTAATGATCATTGTGGAAGATGCCATAGAAGAAAAGAATGTACCTTGTTTAAATCCCTCTAGTTTTAGGAACCTATTTTATTTGAGCCCTTCTTATCTCTGGAACTCTCATACATCTGGGCAATATCTGGAACAAGACATTTTTAAATTGTTTTTTAAATTTTACAATTTTCATCCAATCTCATTCCTTCCCTTCCACCCCCCACAGAAGGCAGTCTGATAGTCTTTACATTGTTTCCATACTACATGGAAAATTGAATGTGTTGAGAGAGAAATCATATCCTTAAGGAAAAAATAAAATACATAGCAAAATTACAAAAGAAGATAACTTTTTTAAAAAATTAAAGGTAATAATCTGGTCTTTGTTTAAACTTTACAATTCTTTTTCTGTATACAGATGGTATTCTCCATCGCAGGTACTCTAAAAATTGTCCCTGATTATTGCATTGTTGGAATGAGCAAGTCTATTAAGGTTGATCATCCCCTCCCCCCATATTGCTGTTAGGGTGTACAATGTTCTTCTAGTTCTGCTCATTTCGCTGATCATCATTTCATGCAAGTCTTTCCAGGCTTCTCTGAAATCCCATCCCTTCTGGTTTCTAATAGAACAATAGTGTTCCATAACATACATATACCACGATTTGTTTAGCCATTCCCCAATTGATGGTCAATTACTTGACTTCTAATTCTTTGCCACCGCAAACAAGGTTGCTATGAATATTTTTGTACATCTGGGATTTTTACCTTTTTTCACGATCTCTTTAGGGTATAGATCCAGTAGTGGTATTGCTGGATCAAAGGGTATGCACATTTTTGTTGCCCTTTGGGCATAATTCCAAATTGCTTTCCAGAAAGGCTGGATACTCGAGTTCACAGCTCCACCAACAATGTAATAGTGTCTCAGATTTCCCACATCCCTTCCAACAATGATTGTTATCCTTTCTGGTCATATTGGCCAGTCTGAGAGGTGTGAGGTGGTACCTCAGAGATGCTTTAATTTGCATTTCTCTAATCAATAATGATTTAAAGCAGTTTTTCATATGACTATGGATCACTTTGATTTCCTCATCTGTAAATTGCTTCTGCATATACTTTGACCATTTGTCAATTGGAGAATGTCTTTGGAACAAGGCATTTTAAAAGCCTTGGCAGGATTTTAGTATACCTGGGTATGTGTAACTATTGACTAGAGGATTTGCTACATCATAAGCAACTTGATTTATCATAAAGCAAATGCCTGTGTGACACAGAATATTCTCCTGGCATGAAAAATATTTATTTATTTTAAAAAGTGACCTTGAGTCCAGGCAGTTGCCTATATGTTTGCAGGTTCTAATTCTTCCATACTACTTCTAACTATTTTTGTTCTATAACTGTTATTGAAGGATTTTCCCCTCCTGTTTGATAGCTAGAAAAATTTCAGAATAAGTGAAACTTTGTGAAAAGAGGCCTTGCTTTATCTCTGCAAAAAATACAGTTCATTTCTGGATTTCATGACCTTGTTACTGAAAACCAAACAATGGGATGGAGTACTGGACCTCTTGTTGGGAAGGGTGTATTATCTGACATGGAGATATAACTACAGTCTTTTCTACAGCAGCTAATCAACCTTTTGAAAAAGGTGAAGAAGTCAGTGAAACACCGACAACAGACAGTGATGATGTCATAGTAACACCCCTGTCTCAGAAAGGACCTAAGACAGTAAGTCAATCTGGAGATGACCAATAAGAGTGTGATAAGACTGTAAACTCTGAGAATAAATAATATTTAAGTGAAGGAATAAAAAGCAGATGCAAGCTCTACTTCTTATTTGGTCAAGTAAAGATGAGACAATGTGGTGTAGTGGATAGAGAGCTGGCCTCAAACCCAGGAAGACCTAAGTTCAAACCCCTCTTCAGACTTATCCTGACTTATATGAACCTGGGTAAGTCATTTCACTTATCAGTGTTCTCAGCAACAAGAAGACAAGGTAGTGACTTGTGTTAGAGGGAGTTTTCCCAGCCTGAGTTTCCTCATACTAATGAAATCACAGGTGGTTTAGTTCTCATACTTAAAATTATAAAGTCACAGGATCTAGGGCCCCTTGTAGGCACCTAGTTCAGTTCTATATTGGTGGAATATCAACATTACTTAGTCAAAATGGAATTATACTATATTGGAGATTTAGTGTATTAGTGTAACAAACTGATTATTGTATTAAATGAACTCTTCACCTAAGGATGGCTCCTCTACTCAGTACCAAACAGTATGTTTCTAGATTGTCTCTTTAAAGCACTTGGGATATTCCCCCCACAGTGAGAATCCAACACACACAAACAAGAAATTGAAAAACTGGTACAAAAAGCTGGAACAAAAATGGTAAAGAGAATTGCCATATGAATGGGAATTATGAACACTGAACAGCTGAGTTTTTGTGCTGGGTATGAAATAACTTTATTTAAAAAACACATTGAAATGATGATAGTTAAAATAAATTTGCTTGCCCAAGGCCACTAGCTAGGTAATTATTAAGTGTCTGAGACCAGATTTAAACTCAGGTACTCCTGACTCCAGGGCTGGTGCTCTATCCACTGCATCATCTAGCCGCTCCTAGTTTATTACTTTAATCAGATTATTTTAATACTTAAAGGGAATAAGAATTTTCATAAGATACTTTAGTAGTATGCACACTTGAGTAGGGTATCACAGAGGAGGTTGTGGATTATTATCTGGCCTCAAGAGGACACTAGACTTCTAGGGGTGTGATGATAATGGTTTAGAAAGGTATCTTACCAGGCAGTGAGGTGGTGCATGGATAAGAGTTCAGGGTCTGAAGTCAAAGTAAGACTTATCTTCCTGAGTTCAAATTCATCCTCAGATACATAATGTGACCCTGGACAAGTCACTTAACACTGTTTGCCTCAATTTCCTCAAAATGTAAAATGATCTTGAGACAGTAATGACAAACACTCCTGTAACTTTGCCAAGAAAACCCCAAATGATTGAGTGACAATCGGATATGATTGAAAAACTGAACCACAAAAATAACATAAGCAAATTGTAATTTAGAGACATATATCCACTGAAATGTCAGAGGATATCTTGCAGATTATAAATAGAAGAAGCAAACCATTATCAGTTGCATTTTTCTCTGAATTCTATATACAGATGCTGCTGCAACAGTTGTATGAATTATATTAACAAAGCCCAATTAATGATGCTAGTTATTTGAAAGAGAAAGGCCTGTACAGAATATAAGAATAAAATGAATACATAGATTGTCTAGATTTTACATTCAGATGAATGAGTGAGTGAGTGAGTGAGTCCTTTAGTTCTAACTCTATGTATATTTTGGACAGAAACTGAGCTGACCAGAATATATAACAGGAGAAAATTGTTTTGCACATTTGGAAAAAATGGCATGGCATTATTTCCTGTCCATATATTTTTTTTTTTTGCAAGGCAAATGGGGTTAAGTGGCTTGCCCAAGGCCACACAGCTAGGTAATTATTAAGTGTCTGAGACCGGATTTGAACCCAGGTACTCCTGACTCCAAGGCAGGTGCTTTATCCACTACACCACCTAGCTGCTCCCTGTCCATACTTTTAAGAAACAAAATGCTTACAGTGATGTTATGTTTGTGAATCATGGAATACCATGATCTCAGAAAAATCAAAACTGCATTATCATGTGACAGGTAACAAAAAAGATGGATTGTGAGTTTAAGTAGGTCTAAGTATATTTACCAGTGAGGAGTTTACTTTTGTAGCCTGTGTGAGAGAATAAAATTTCAATTTAATTGTAATATTTAAACCTTGATTCTATAATAATAAGTCATTATTTAGAAAAATATTTTAAAATTCTACTTGACCAGAAAGTATTTCTAGCTCTTCTTGGGTGCTCATATAGCAAGAAAATGCTTAGTGAAGAAAGCAATTTGTGGGACTGGGACCAAAAAACTTCTGAGTTTTGTATTTGGATCTTCCACTAAGCAAATGAGTATTTATACAGCACTTCTCAGGCCATAATTTTGCCATTTGTGACCTGCAAGTGAGATCATGCATCTGCTACAGAGTTTAATAGGGGGTGTTGCTTATCTACCAAACATCTAGTACCTAAATTGCTGGGAGAAAAAAGAGAAATGGAGATCTTTTTCTTTTTAGAATTCAGACAAGATCTGCATTGAAATTGTGTCTCTGGCCTTTGACCCCAAGGCTGAAGTTATGTCTGATGAGAGCATTCAGCAGGTGTATGTGGAGTACAAATTTCATGATCTGCCCTTGTCAGAGACAGAGACACCTGTATCCCTTCGGAAACCCAGGGCTGGGGAAGACATCTACTTTCATTTCAGGAAAGGTAAAGCCCAACCTTCCTACTATTCAGATTCCCTGTTTGTCAGGGGTCTTGTGGATTCAATGAGGACAAAAGGCTTTGACTGAAAACCTTCTCCAACTTGTCCGGAGGGAATTGTTCTGGTCCTTTACAGGATCTTAGACTTAGATGATCAGATTACAATGACTTAACTGAATATCTAGGCTTAGGAGCATCTATATCATATCTAGGAGCAGAAACTGAAATCTGTCAGGCCATATTTTCTAAGTCTTCCTAGTGTTATTTTCTGACTGTACTAGGATTTCATTATGGTCAGACCTTTACTTTGGACAGTTTGGGAGATGCATCTGGCATGAAAGTAAGGTGAGAAAAGAGGTAAAAAGAGCCCTGTTTTTTTTTTTTTTTATCAGAATTGGGTACTAACTCTAAGGCACTTAGGAGCTATGGGACCATGAGCAAAATTTACAATTTACAATTTATTTGTAAAAATGAGAGAAAAGATTACCAATGTTTCTCTCTTTGTATACAGTGATAGACCTGAACCCAATGGAACACAGAGACCGAAGGAAATTTCTCTTTTCTATGTTGCAAGAAAAAAATCCTGAGCAGAGACAGTAAGTGCTTCCTATTTGTTCATAGGCAATGGAGCTATGCTGTAGAGGGTTCTCACACTGCTGGATATACCTGATGTATCCCTTTTCAAATTTCTTTATTTTCCTTTTGATTTATGCTTCTTGAAATCTTCATATCAAGAAATTAAACCTTCGTTGCGGCAGCTTTGTCATCTAAACTTAATTAGATAGTATAGTTCACATCCTCATGTGTCCCAGCCATTGGCAGTGCTTATATTTTTGTTGTCTCAGTATTTGACTATTGATAGGGTTTTGTAAAAGAAACTAAATCCCTTCTCCCTAAGGCAGTTTGATCTATTCAACATATATAGTCCACAAATATTTCTTAAATGTGATGGATCACGTATATGAACATTTTCCATTAAGCAGGTGATTTAGAGCAGCTGCTGAAATGGAAAAAAATGAAATGTGGTACTATCTCCCAAAAAGGTGGAGAGAAAGTCATATTAACCTATGTGCTTGTTTTATCATTTCATAAAATGATCTATACATTTGCACATATCGTTGATGGAAAAGAGAATGGAACAGGTATTTTCACAAAGATTTTATGCAAGACAACACATATCTTCATTGTCACAGCGACCTGGAAGTTGTAGAGAATACAAGATTATGCTGTTTTATTTTTTATAAAAATAGATTTAGTGCAAAAGAAATGCTCTCTTCCAATAAGTGATTTTCCATGTATATGCTATCTTAAAAGTAATGATAGGTATTCTTCAATATAGGACTTTGAGAAAAACACCTATAATCAGCATTAATAGTGTTGTAAAATGGGGAGATAGATTTTTGTGAAAGGTGTTTATAACTACCAGGGAAGATAAATTACAGCTGGTGAGGTCCTCTAGTCTTTCTAATGTTTGTTACTTCAAAAAAGATAAACATAACACTCTGTCCAGGAAAAAAATTAAGCATGCCTACTATCTAGTCTGTGACATTCCTTTGGAACACCTCATTGAATGATTCTATTATTGCATCTTGTTCAAGTTATAGATGGACAAGAAATCCCAGTTCATTGAAGGCAAGAATAGACTATTTTTCATTTGAGAAACTGCATTGCTTTCCACAGTCCTAGACTGGTCCTTGAGACAAAAGATAAATTTTTTAATTGGGGAAGGGAATCTGGGAGTCACTGTGGATTCAAGACTTGGCTCAGTGGACTGTTCTGTCCAAAAGGGTCAAAAATACCAAATACCAATATTCTTCTATTGATATTAAATAGCTATTAATCACAGAAAACAATGATCTCAAGAATAAAAATTAGAAATATTTAAGTATCCTTGGCCCTGTGGTAATTTAGGGCTTCTTGTATTAATCACAATGTCATCTTCAAACAGGAGCAACTGAAGAACCTTACCACCACAGGGAACTTTTCTTTCATTTTTCCAAGAGGGAATGGACAAAAGCATGATTGGGTCAAATTAGGCTACTGAATAGTGCTAAAGGTTTGTGAGAATTTTAAAAGAGCTCCTCTAATAAAGTATGATTGGAGAAAGAAGTGGGTCATTTCAGAGAGAAAAGGATAATGGTAAGCTCAGTGCAGCCATGTTAAAATGCCTGGAGGAAAGCATGTCAGCATATTTTCTGAAGAATCACCAGGATTGATGGATATTTCCAGGTTGTATTTTGCATCATTGGGGTTAACATCCACATCTTCAGAGATCTCTTACTTTGGAATAGGTGCAGCCAGCCCTTTTGATTTTTGCTTTGACCACTGTTAATATGAGATGCTTTAGTCTGTACTTCCTCAAAAATGCTGGCACTAGTCATATCCATTTAAAACTGAAGGTGAGGAAACCTGAGCTTCAAGTGACTAGGGCTGCCCCACTTGGAAGCTGGTAATAGTGCTAGAAACCTTTTCAAGATCCAGAAAAAATAAATTTAGCTATGGGCTATTATCAGCCTAGTTTTTCCCCTTACAAGCTCATTTGAGTTTATTTTTTCTTTATTATTTTATTTACACATTGCTAAAATATTCTTAAGAATAAACATTACCACCTCCCCCACAAAAATATAAAACCTCATGCGAAATAAAGCAAAAGAGAAAAAAATGTGTTTGAGTCTGTTTCTAATACCATCAGCTGTCTTGGGTGGATCACATTCCTTATCTTAAGTTCATCACAGAAGTTACTTCTATATTTTTCCATAGTAGCTGTTGCTGATTGTAATTCCCTCCATCCATTCCTCCCCACTCCCATATATATATTTTTGTGAGGCAATGGGTTTAAATGGCTTGCTCAAGGCCACATAACTAGGTAATTATTGTGTCCAAGGCCAGATTTGAACTCAGGTGATCCTGACTCCAGAGCCAGTGTTCTATCCACTGTGGCACCTAGCCACCCCCATCTATTAATTTTCTCTTTCCTTTCACTCTGCCCCTCTTCTAAAATGTGCTGTAGGGTAATTGAGTGGTACAAGAGGCCCCAAGTCCACATATGACCCAAGATCCAGCAACCACGTGGCCCTGTGGTCCCAGACAGGCCAGCACCTTGCAAAAAAGTGAAAAAAGAAAATGTGTTATATGACTATTCTCTCCTATGCTCTACTCTCTCCTCTATCACCCACACCCCCCCTCCTCCATTCCCATGTCTCTAGATGTTTGTACCCTATTGAGTATGTATGTTGTTTGCTCTCTGAGCCATTTCTGATGAGAATGAAGGTTCTCTCATTCCCTCGCCTTCCCCCCTTCCATATCATAGCAAAAAAAACTTATATGAAACATCTTAGCCTATTCCACCTCTTTCTCCAGTACATTTCCCTTTTAGCCATTCACTCCATTTTTACAACATATCTTCAAATTCAGCTCTCCCATGCTTCATCTGTAAAAGCTCCTATCTGCTCTATTAAATAAGGTTCGTGAGTATTACCAGTATAATTTTTCCATGTAGGAATACATGAAAGTTCATCATCATTAAACCCCTCATATTTTACCCTTCTCCTCTACTATATGCTTTACCTTGTTCCTGTACTTGAAGGTCAAACTTTCTGTTCAGTTCTGGCTATTACAACAGGAACATTTGAAATTCCCCTTTTTCATTGGAAGTCCAGTCCATCTTTCCTCCCCTGGAAGAGGATGTTCTCAGTTTTGCTGGGTAGTTGATTCTGGGTTGCATTCCAATTCTTTACCTTCCACAATATTATATTCTAAGCCCTACAAGCCCTTTAATGTAGTTGCTAAGTCCTGTGTGATTCTGACTGCAGCTCCACAATATTTGAATTGTGTCCTCCTGGCTGCTTGTAATATTTTCTCTTTGACTTGGGAGTTCTGGAACTTGGTTATAATATTCCTAGGGGTTGGTTTTTTGGGATCTTTCTCAGGGGGATTGGTGGATTCTCTCCATTTCTATTTTTCCTGTAGGAATTCTTTAAAAATGAAGTCAAGGCTCTTCCTGATCATGACTTTCAGGTATCCCAATGAATCTATTTTCCAGATCAGTCATTTTTTCAATGAAATGTTTCACATTTTCTTCTAATTTTTCATTCTTCTGTGTTGATCTATGGTCTTGATTTCTCACAAAGTCATCGGCTTCCTTTAGTTCCATTCTACATCTGAAGGATATGTTTTCCTCAGAGATCTTTCTTATCTCCCTCTCCATCTGGCCAATTCTGTTTTTTAAAGCATTCTTCTCACTAACTTTTTGAACTGTTTTATCCATTCGACCTAAGCTAGTTTTTAACATTTAATTTTTTTAGGTTTTTGCAAGGCAAATGGGGTTAAAGTGGCTTGCCCAAGGCCACACAGCTAGGTAATAAGTGTCTGAGACCGGGTTTGAACCCACGTACTCCTGACTCCAGGGCCAGTGCTTTATCCACTGCACCACCTAGCCGCACCTTAATGTTATTTTCTTCAGCATTTTTTTCCATCTCCTTGACTAAGCTGCTGATTTTTTCATGTTTTTCCTGCATATCTCTCATCTCTTCCCAATTTTTCTTCTATCATGTTTTTCCTGCATCTCTCTTATCTCTTTCCAATTTTTCTTCTATCTCCCTTGATTTTCAAAATCTTTTTTGAGCTCTGTCATAGCCTGAGTCCAATTTAACTTCTTGGAGTCTTTAAATGCAGAAGCTTGGACTTTCTCATCAGATTATTTTGATCCTCCCATGGGATGGATCATAGACAAAGTAATTGTCAATAGTCCTGTTCTTTTTTTTTATTCATTTCCCCAGCCTGTGCCTGTTTTGGGGTGCTTCCTAAGCTTTTGACTTTTATTGGGACACTCCCTCAAGGACCTGTGTGTGAGGCTCCCTGCGCTATGCGGGGCCTAGACGGCGATCAGGATCTGAATGTGGTCAGAGCCCCAGAGGACTGTTCCAGAGACAGAGGACAGACCTTGGAAGTCTCCCTCCACTCCCTTACGTTCAGTGGGCTGAGCATTCAGGGTGCAGCTGCCTGGAGGCTCCTGCTGGGCGACTCTGCAGGCCTGCTTCTGTTTCCTGGATCTGGGCCGCTGTGGCTGCACTAAGTGTCACAACTGCACTGAAGGCCTGGGCTTCGTAATCATTCTGGCAGAGGTCTCCCTGTTGATCTTATAAGATGTGCTTGGTGCCCCCTGGGGTGCAGGTCAGGAAACTGCTTCTGTTACTGGAAGGTATGGCTCCCAGGTGCCCTGGAGCTGTTCCTGGGAGGCTGAAGTTCCTTCACTCTGGCGGGCTACCCCTCTAACCCTGTGGAAGTTTTTCCACTATTTTCCAGGTTAACCTTGGGCTGGAGAATTGCCTTACTGGACCTTTCTGTGGGTTCTGTCACTCAAAAGTTTAGTCTTAATTTTAAGATTTTTGAAATTATTTGGGTTTGATTCTGTGATGAATGAATTTGTATAAAATCATTTAATACAGAAATATAGTTTATACATTTTGGGGAGGGGGTTGATTTTAAGATTTTTGAAATTATTTGGGTTTGATTCTGTGATGAATGAATTTGTATAAAATCATTTAATACAGAAATATAGTTTATACATTTTGGGGAGGGGGTTGAAAGAAAAAGTTGGAACTTAAAAATCAATGCTGAAAATTATCTTTACTATTAATGTAAAATAACATTTAAAAAATTTGACTGAGCAATGTTAAGATTATTTACAGGGTCTCAAATCTGATGTGGATTTCTGTCCATTTCATGGTCTTTGAACCCTCCTCTCAAGATAGTATTTTGTGGGGTTTTCTGATCCTGAAAGACAATTTTAAAAAGCAACGACTCTGCTAATCCTTATTCTTAAAATGTTCCTGAAGAGACAATGTCATCATGTCATATTTCCTCTGTTAACTGGGGGGTGTGAGAAAAAAATACATAAGATATGTGATGAGATTAAAAAAAGCAAAGCCTATTAAAAATGAATCCTGTCAAAGGGAAATAATTTTCTTCTTTAGATTTAAGTTTATAGTGGTGAGTGATCCTGAAGAGCAAAAGAATGAATGTCAAGAAGTGGGCTATGCTTACTTGGAACTCTGGCAGATCCTACATACAGGAAGAGACATTTTAGAACAAGAGATAGACAGTGAGTACTCTTACAAGGCATCTCATGAATGAACTTTCACTTTTTCTTTACAATGATAAGTGCAAAGTTGGTGGAATGCTACTAAACTTGAATCTTTTATGTATTGTCATATTGTCATTTAATTGCAGCTAACCCTAAAGTTGGCCTATGACTACCCTACACAGCAGAGGATTGTTATATTATCTCTGAACTCTTTAACTGGCAATTTTAAAGAACCAAACTTCCCTTTCATAAACAAGACTTTTCCTGGATTTGGTTGCATTCCGCAAAATTTTTATGGGCATGAATCCTCAGCACTGATTTTCTGCCTCTTCCTTGATTATGATAAAGTTTCTAAAGAAATCTATTTTAAGCAGCAGCTAGGTGGCACAGTGGATAGAGCATCAGCCCTGGAGTCAGGGGTACCTGAGTTCAAATATGGCCTCAGACACAGTAATTACCTAGCTGTGTGGCCTTGGGCAAGTCACTTAACCCCACTGCCTTGCAAACCCCCCCCCCCAAAAATCTATTTTAGGAAAAAAGGTCCTAAAAACACTGGCTTCATTTATTCCTTCATAAGAGAGACAGCGAAGAACTTAAATGGTTTTGTATTTCAAGGGACCATGGAGTGAAAATGAGGACTGGATTTGAGTCGAGATAGAGGATCCAAACCTCATATTTAGCAGCTGTGTGAACCACTAAGTCACTTAACCTTTTGCTGCTCTGGTTTGAGAGTACAATGTACAGAAAAATAGTAGTCAAATGGGGAATATCTGGCGCCACTAAAGAAATTCTATATCCAGGCCCCCCACCCTTTCAGATGACTTAGTAAAATTTAGCTCTTAGCTCCCAAGGCAGGATGAAGCAAATCTTAATTCTATTGTCTCATGTCTTATTTTTTTAAATAGTCATCAATCCTCAGGACAAAGCAGCCACTATTGGAAAACTGAAAGTATCCCTTCAAGCAACTGATGCACTTCAGGCCATTTACCACGAGATGAGTGAAGATATTCATTTATGAGAAGACAGATGGAAGGGAGTCTCATTTAGATCCCAGGATCATTTTAAGGGGACCACTGTAAAAGTCTGCTTACAAAGTGTTTTGCTATTCCACAGATTTGTTACCCCTTATACACTTAATTAGTGACATCTATATCTCCCTCACTATCATGGAAAAAAGCCTAGTCTTACATCTCATCCTTAACTTTTGTCTGGTACCAACCTTATATTGATTTACTATCCAAATATGGCTCCTGCAGTGCCAGGTCTTGACTAAATTAGGTGAAAGTCATGAAAGTAAGACTTGAGATTTACTCATGACCTCTTCTTTCAGTCTACTTTGGGAACTGTACAAAATAACTGTCACAAGAGGTGAACTTACAAAAAAAAAAACACATTTTATTCATCTTTTTAGTTCTTCCAAAGTTGAAAATATCAAGTCCTACTGCTAAGGAGAAAAAAAAAAAAACAAAAACAAAAGCCTCTCTCCTAAAGTCACGGGACACAGAATGATCTGGGACGGGTGAGTGCAGAGGAATAGGAGGGGAGATGGCAAGCAAAATCCCCTCCCAAATACTTTAAAACAAAAAACTGTTCAACAGAAACTGTGATAAATACAGGACAATGCAAGACAAGTAAAAATGAAGAACAGTGACCAGTGGCTGTGTTGTCTTTCTTTTCTCCCTTCTTTCCCTGATAGGATCTTCTAGGATATTGAACTTCTCTCAACCAGAATTACTGTTGCTTCAAAACAACCCCTCTAGATTTCATTAGGAATTGAATGTGAGGCAAAACTACTCCTTTTGAGTGAGAAGTTGGTACAGAAAAGCAGTATTTTTTTTTTCCTGCCCAGCCTGTCATTTTTGAACTTGTGGAAAAAAGTGTGACAATGAGGCAGGGAAGCACTGCTTGTCTCAACTTTGGGACATCAGGACAACAGTCAAGAAGGTAGGGAGTCTTGACAATTACTGAAGTTGGCTGCATGGAGGTTATGGACTAACAGTTTTAAAAGTAACTGCTGAATGTCCTCAAAAGAACCTTTTCTTGAGGACTCCAAGAACTAGGGAAAAGATTATGATAATAGGGTAGGAGAGGAGGAGAGATTGAGCCTGTTGCTCAGGATCCAGCGTGCAGGTAATGCCCTATACCAGCCACTCTATTAAAAGGATACCTTTGAGCTGCCACAGTATCCATGTGGCTCAGAGCCCAAACCCCTTGGAAATGAGTACTACATATGGGTATCATAATCAGAAGCCAACAAGGAATTCCTGGCACGGGATGACAGATAAAAAAGAGAGAGGAAGGAAACTTCTATTAATAGCTGATGCCTCTGGCCTTCTTCAAGAATACCTCTTCCCTCAGCATCTGTGTGGGGCCATTGGTGTACGCCGTGGTCTCAGGACATGTAGGCTGGTGGGCCCTGGAATTCACTGAGTAGATTGGTCCATACAAAATGGCCCCAAAACCCATGAACACAAATGGCAAAGAGTCAAAGAAAACGAAGGGAAAAATACAGTTTCTATGTCATGTAAAATATTTAGGGGATTGGCTGGAGGAAGAAAGGGATTATAAGGTGAAAAGTTCAAATCTACTTCCTCTTTTTCTTGGGTGGTGCAGAGCTGTGTCTGGAGCCACGGTTGGAGCTCCGTCCTGAGCTGTGCACAGAACCCTTCCTTTTCCGGCTCATCCGGCTTTGTTCCTCCTCCTCCTCATACCGGCTCTCACGGTCAGCTGGGAAGAAAGGGGAAATAATTTTAGCAGGTTCTGTCGAGAGTTTGTTTAAAATCTAAATGAGCCCTTTTTTGGTCCTGCCCACTTTGGCTCTTGAACCTCCTGCATACTGGGCTGCTCCTTGCCATCAAGCTGGAGAGCTATATTTGTGGATTGCAATGAAAACTGTACTTCTTTCCAAACTCAGAAATTACAATTATTACAACTATTTTTGATAATTTGGAACCCCAATCCTAAGGGTAAGTCATATAGACTTATCTATCCAGGGAATATATTTTGGACAATTTCCAGACCAACATTTTCTTTCTATACACATAAGAAAATAGCACCAAAGTTTTCCCATTGATATCACAAAATTACACAAGGAGTCTGTGCTCCCAACATCCTTAGATAACTCACCTTTTCTTGCTTCTTCCTCCAGTTCATCCCAGTCTTTTCCACTTTCTTCTTCACTACCCAGTGACTCCTTGGAATAGTCTATAACAGAACAGATTTAGTCAAATTTAGTCAGGTTTCTTTTTCTCTAAGTCGTCACAAAGCTGTATCTCTTGAACATTTCAGCCCCAGATAGAAGAGAAGTGACAACAGAGTACAAGATGTTAGGTAAGAAGGACAAAGCAAAAGAAATTATTCCTCTTACTACTGCCTGTTTTTTTAATGTGCTTTTCTGATCCACCTTAACCGTGACATTTCTCCTCAATTCTGAATACCTGAATTATTTTTTATATTACTGGGCAGGTATACAATCCAGACTTACACTGGGAAAATGGGACAAACAAAAGGGGAAATTAAAACTGGGATGATAGTAGGTTAAGGTGTGGTAAAAAATGTGGGCTGGATATAAAAGCATAGACAAGTAGGGTTACACTGGGCAAATAAATGTACAAGACCATATGGGTTAGGAGCATGCTGAAAACATAGCTATTCCTATCTAATTAGTGAGTAGCACTTGCACATTCCTGGGACTTGAAGATTTGAGATTTAGATCAGACCACTGAACTACAGTGCCCACTGAAACTATCTTAGTCATAACAAATGATGGCTCTAAAAATACCTGATTCCTCTGCTTCTGAGGAGTAGTCTTCATCACTATCCTCTTCCTCCTCTTCATATTCATCCTCCGAAGGATTAAAAGTTTCATCTTCGATTTCTGACTCTGAGTCTCCTACATCAGCATCACTTCCCTAATATAAAAATAGCAGAGGCATTTTTTTAATTTTAAAAATTTAGCAAATCCTTTCAAAATAGTTCTAGTTCCATTTATGTAAGGAAACTGAGGTAAAAGTCAAGAGATACACTTGTCCAAGATCATCAAAGTTAGTGTAAAATCATTCTCTTTGGACCAACCTCATAGATTCAAAGATTCCCTAAAGAATCTCAGAAATTATTTACCAAGTTGAAGGCTGATATGTATAGTAACCTTTCTATACTTGAGAAATTTAAAAGATAGTGTCCTATTCTCTTTCTGAAAAAGATCAGTTTCTTTTTTCTTCAGGTAAATGAAAAACTAAGACTGTTCTCAGGAGGCTGATTTTAGAAAATGCTTCTAAAGAGTTTCTTAGACTGAAGGCTATTTCAAAAACTTAATGTGCCTATCTTTCTGATTTTTAAAGAACGAAACACTGGACATAATAGTACTGCAAAAAGAACGTGAATCTGAAATCAAAGGACTTGAGTCTGTGCCCTAGTTTTCTATATGATACTTTAAACAAGTTAATTTCTCTTAGCACACTGTCCCATAAATGTAAAATACTTGTGTTAATAAAATTAGGCAAATTTATCTACAGCTATACAAGTGTGTGCTATTGCTATTTGATTATGATTTAATTACCTGTCAGGTGGATTAGAAACAATGGTCCAAACTTAACATTGTTCTCCTGACTACCCCCTTTCAAGTGGGTCTGGTCTTTTTTACTCATATGTCCATCTCCATTCCCCTATCCATCCAAAAGGTACTGGACAACCTTGTACACACATCAGTCACTCACCCGTTCCTGAAACCCTAAGTTCACATACCTCACCTTCAGGCTCCAAGAAAGACCAGCCACCTTGTTCAAAGAAACCCTCAGGGTCATCCACAATTGTCTTCATGATTTTGGTCCAGTTGAGGGACTGTACTCCTTCAGTGTATTTCAGGTCACAGGAACTAAGAGAGTTACATGTCAAAACCAGTACTACACATGAAATTCCTGAATATTATTAAATAGTACCAGCCAATTTTTGTCACCAACATGACCAAATACACATAACATTTGCCTAATGAAAAGAAAACATTTATTCCTTGAATAAAGCTTTATGAAGGGGCGGCTAAGTGGCGTAGTGGATAAAGCACCGGCCCTGGAGTCAGGAGTACCTGGGTTCAAATCCGGTCTCAGACACAATAATTACCTAGCTGTGTGGCCTTGGGCAAGCCACTTAACCCTATTTGCTTTGCAAAAACCAAAAAAAAAAAAAGAAAAAAAAGAAAAAAAAAAGGCTTTATGTTCAAGTGACCCAAAATCTGACTTCACTTAGTTGTACCCTGCCAAGGTATTTAGTCCTTACTCTAAAGCTCTCTTCTAATGCCTAGGGCTTTTTCTTTGTTTCTCTTCTATATTTACATTATTTTTTTTTCAAAATGAATTTTTATTAATACCTTTTATTTTCATATCAAATACATTAAAGAATTGGAAATATGTATAACATTCGATATATATCACTTATTTAAATTGTTGTAGCAATTGTGTATATTGTTTTCTTGGCCATGTTTACAATGCATCAGTTACTAAGTCCTTCCATGCATCTCTGTATCTACTACATTTGTATTTTCATATAGTACAGTAGTATTCCATTAAATTCATGCACCACAATTTGTTTATCCATTTCCTAATTATCAACGAGAACCTATATAGGGTAGCCATAACTACTTTGGTGCATAGACAGGAGACCTACTTGTGGTCTGTGGACAGTAGCAGAATCTCTGCATCAAGTATTCAATAACTTTACTGGCTTAATTACAGGCTACTTTCCAAAATGGTTGTACTGGATCCAAAGCTACACCAATAATACAGCAGTGTATCTTCTTTTCCCATGTGACCTCCCCCAACACCACCCATTTCCAGTCTTTGTCATGTCATCTTTGTCATTTTGTGGGGTGTGTGAATTCACTTCAGGCTTGTTTTATCTGTATTTTTTATATAATTTTTAATAGTTGAATTTTTTCATTTTGAGAACTGCTTGCTCATAATCATTGACAACTTTATCTATTGGGGAATTGATTTCTTTTTTTCTATTTTTAGTTTTTGCAAGGCGATGGGGTTAAGTGACACAGCTAAGTAATTGTCTGGGGCCAAATTTGAACTCAGACCCTCCTGACACCAGGGCTGGTATCTATCCAGTGCTCCACCTAGCTGCCCCCTGTATTAGTTCTAAGAATTCTTTTCCTGATCAATACTGTGATCAATTTATTTCACCTTTTCTTTCTTGTCTTATCTTCACTTTTTTCTTTCAGTTCTACTACTTTCCCTTTTCCATTGATATATCTTGTAAAGAGCACTTTGTTTAAAAGCACCTGGCCTCAATTATGGCCTGTGTTGTGGTCTCTGTTTTACACATGATTAGAGAATCCCAGTTGATGTACTCTTTCTCAACAATAGAATATGGATAATGAAATTCTAGCCATTATCTCCAATGAACTTATCCATTCTTTAAATCTGTCTCCCTGTTTATAATGTGTTCCATAAGATACTGTTTTTTTCTTACTTTCCACAATAATAAAGTATTATTTTTCTAAATATTTTCTTATGCTGCTATGGAAATTGATTATAAGGGAGGTGATTCAATTAAGAAGGTAAGAAGGAACAAAAAAGAAAAAAAATCAAGAAAAGGGATAGCAGTAATAGGATTTTTATCTATCTAAGGGTAAAAGCAACCCATCAACAACCATGAAAAAAATATGTCAAATTAATAAGAGAAATGCAAGCTAAATAATTTGACATTATACTAGAAACACCACAAAACTCTTATTTATTATTTGATCCATACTTAAATGAGGAAAAAGTTATATGCATACACAAGTATACATTTACATACATATATGTTTATATAAACATTTCTACAGACACTTTTTGTAGTGTATTTGTAGAGACAAAGAACTAGAAGGAAAGTGAGAGACTGGCTGAACAAATTATAGTACAGAAAGCTAAGTGTCAAGAAAGAATAACACAAAGAATTCAGACACTTGGAAAGCCTGGTATGATGCAGTAAAGTAAAATAATTTTTAAACATAAAAAAAATCATAAAAGAAATCAATTCTGAAAGTCTTCAGAACTCTTACCAATGCAAGTACTAGTCATGACTTGGAAGACTAATGGTAGTATCTCTCCTGTTCTTTAAGCAGAGACATAGTGGACTATGCACAGAAGTCATTAAAAAAATGACTGAGGCATTGATTTGTTTTGCTTAATTGAACTTCTTTATAAAGCAGATTTCTAGTATTTTGTAATGGTGGGGGAGAAATCTTCAGAAAATGACAGTTATATAAGAAAAAAGTCAATACAACATTAAATTCAAATTATTCCCAATGATTCTTAAGATTTCAAAACCATTTCTCACAAATCTGTATAACCATTTCCTTTAGGTAATTTTAAAAAGCAAATTCTACTCCAACTCTTTTTAAGTTTTGGGGTTTTTTGCAAGGTAATGGGGGTTAAGTGACTCACACAGCTAGGTTATCAAGTATCTGAGCCTAGATTTGAACTGAGATCTTCCTGACTTCAGGGCCAGTGCTCTACACTCCAGCTCTTCTTAAGGATGTTTTCCTTTTGTTAGCTCAGATGATTCCACTACAGAAGCTTTTCTTTGAAGTGATGAAAACTTGTCATCAAAACAATATGTTTTATCTAATTTTTCTTCAGCAAATTTACAGAAATATAAGAAACTTAACACTAATAAGAATCTGAAATGCTTTGAGGACATCTTGTATGAAATAATGTTTAGGGAAAAAATGTAGATATTGACTCACAATGAACAATGCTATAATGCTATGGCTAAACATTCATTACAATGAGGTCAGTCCCATGTGTTAGGTTCAAATCTTTAAGTTCTGAATTATAAACTCACCTCAAAGATGGGCTGATCTTAGGTACAGCAATAGATCAAAATTCTAGAATTTTAAGTTCCAAGGAATAAAGACCCTTAATGAAATTAACTTACTTCAACCACTCCTTGATGGGGTCAAGAGAGGCCACGGGGATGGCATTGATCATTGTCACCTTCTTGCTGTAGTCCTTGTAGACTATTACCATATCAAAATTCTTCAGGTGAAACTGGACCCGCTCAAAATGAATCAGTTCCACTTCATCCAATGTCACCACAAAAGGTGGCTGGGGGAGTAGAAATGGTCTATTACCATATGTGTACATCTAGAAACCCATCAGTATTTTCCCCATCCTTGAAGAATCCTATTCAATATATTAAAGAATTTGCTGCTAATATTCTGCAATAGCTCAAACACACTACGATGTCCTAGTAGAATCAAAGATTTTTGGGTGGGTAGGTACCTGACAGAAAAGCCTGCTTTATCTTACAATTGATGAAAATGAAATTAACTGGCTTGTGAAACTAGTATTAAATTGTACCATCATTGGGAAAAAAATATCATTGGAATACATATAGCATGAAAGCAAACATTTTGAAAAGCAAAGTTACAAATACTAAAAAGTTCTCAAATGAAGATGAACTGATAATTAACAAATTAATGCTGCTAGAAGTTTGAGTGAAAAAAATTTAAGATCTAATTCTCAATACTCTAGATAATTTCAAACAAATTTCTTCACAATGTAAAAATCTAAATAATAATAAAGAGATAGTAAGATCTAATTCTCAATACTCTAGATAATTTCAAACAAATTTCTTCACAATGTAAAAATCTAAATAATAAAGAGATAGTCACCCATTCTGTAGCATTCACCAGTGCACTACTGGTGGGCTGTAGTAGGCAGGTGCTTCTATAAGGAGCTCCATTAAACCTAAAAAGTGAGAAAATAAATTCACTGTGCAGAATAAGATCCAAAGACAAAAGTTAGCAGGTGTGAATCCTCTAATAGATAAATAACTTTTTTTCTTTCCATTCTAAATTTTGCAACCCAAGTTTCATCATACTCACTGGGTATACTCATCTTTTGCCAAAGAAGCATTTCAACTATGTTTTACTTACCTCTTCATTCCTTCACCTTTGCAAGTCATATTCAAAGGAAGTTTAAAGAATTATAGAATGCTGAAATCTGAAGAGGACCTTATAGCTACAACTTGTCCATTCATCTCATTTTACAAATGAGGAAACAGAGGTAGAGGTATAAAGTCACTTGCCTAAAGTCCAAGCATAAGTAATAGAGCTGGTTCTTGAACCACAGTTTTCTGATTCCAATTCCAATGCTCTTTCCATTACATTTCCATTATAAGGGTGAGAATGAATAATACATCAAAGTGACATTAATGGAGGGGATCTTCAACTTTTTCCTTTCCCCTATGGTTTAGAAGTCAGGTCTGCAAGACATCAAGCTAATAAGAAATATTTTACCCCAAGTCCCTAAAAGGCACTTCAAACTCCAGCTCCTCCTTGGTCAGGGCCTCAACCTTCTCAATGAAGTTTTTAAAGGCTGTTTTCAGCTTGTGCCTCATCTCTCTTTCCATCTGCACCCAAAAAAAAGAAAATAAGAAAAAAAAGAATCAAAAACACCACTTTCATGTTTAAATATAATATTCTCTTCCAAAACAGTTTTCACATCTATCTTTTAACATTAGCTCTTATTATTTATATTCAAGATATTTCTGGAACTATGTGGGGGGGGAATGAAGTGGTAAGAAGTTAAACAATTCGGTCAATATCACTGTGGTAGTGACAGAGAAAATAGGAGGATCTGTGAACTAATGTTTTAACCACTGATTTATCAATAAAGCAGCAGGTTGTAAAATATGGTAGACAGAGGTCCAGATCCTAGCTATGTGACAATATTCCTACCAGCCAGCCACTTAACATTTCTAAGCTTCTCTCTTCACTTGTATACTGGGAATAATACCTCACTCACAGAGCTGTTGTGAAGCTCAAACGTGACAAACACAGAACTGAAAACTGTCTTGTGCATAGTGTGCATGAGATTACAATTTTGTTCAGTCTGTCACTACCACCGAGCTCTATTTCAGATACATTTGGAATGCCATTAATTACTATAAAATATTGGCAAACAAATAGTTCAGATCTTATTTTTTCTTCCCCTTGAATCAAATACAGAATTTTACTGGCCTGCTCAGCATACAGGTCATCTCGATCATGCATATGCTGGTGTTTTCCCAAGTCAGTGGTGATTTCTCCCACTTCAGTGTAGAACTGCACATCAGTGTGTCGCTTTTTCCCAAACATGATGGCATTCTGGCAGTAAGAAACAGAAAACATAAAGTAGAAGTCAGGAGACTATCTAATAGCCAAAAAGACAATATATAGGGTTGGAAAAATAATTATCTCAATAATGGAAGTAGCACAGGTCCTATTAAGGTTTCTACATCATGCCTGTTAAGAGAATAAGACAACTCTGAAGGTATACACAATTCAGTTTTGTAAATAAAGAGCAATATTTTATCTATCTACTGGAATGGACAGAGGGAACCATGAAGACATAAGAAGAGGAATAGGTCTTGGGGGAGGTGGATATGCTGTGCAAAAGTTAAGAGAGCAGAAATCAATTTCACAGATGGAAAGAGGGAGGAAAAGAGCCCTGCTGCATTCAGATACCAAAGAAACATTCCATTCCCTTCTCCCCCCCTTAATAATATACCTTGAGGTGAAAGTGCAGGACAATGATCATTTCCCCATCACAGGGCTGAAACAAGGCATGCTTAATGTTATTGTAGAGAATATCCACTTTGTCCCCTCGAACTGATGTGAAACGGAAACCTGGGTGGAATAAAGAAATAGAATGCCTAACAAGCTAAGAAGAAGGCTGCCCTGCTTCAGAAAAACAGGAAAGGAAGTAGTTGGATTTTTTCCCTTCTACAGTATATTATGAAATATATAAACACTATAGAATTTCCCTTCCATTTCACTTCTCAGTTTTTATATACTTGCCAGTGATTCAGAAGAATGCTTACCATTGACATGCGCTTCAAGAGAGCCTTGCATTCTCTTTTGGGCAATGTTGGGTCGGATGTACAGATCCTTTAGCTTGGGATTACTCCGGTTAAGATTGATAACTAATGAGTCTTGCTTCACAATGCCCTAAAGAAATAGAATGAATGAGAATGCATTTACATCCCCAACTGTCTTCATGAAGTAATCAGTGTGGCATTTTCTGTGCATATGCTCTGGTCACAGTAAAGTAGCCCCAAAGCTCACCTCCTTTTCTTTTTCTTCTGCTTCCCGAGTCTTATAGCGCTTTTGAACTTCTTTTATAATTCGAAAGGCATTTTGAAGATTTAAAGCTGGTACTGTCTGTTCTCCAGGTGCCTTCATATTTGAAGCTCGATAAGTGCTATGGTAAAAGTGCAAACTAATGTTGTAGGAGTTGTTTACTGGGTTAGTGACCCTGTTATTTTACTCAGGACCTCTATGTTTTAATGTCTTAAGGGGAAGAAGGATCATATTGAAGAATGAAAAAGATCACCATATATTCCTTTTGCTCTTTAAAAAGGATAGATCTGTAAATGATTAATTTAATCAAAGGGAAGTTATGATTATTTTTTCCTCTTTAAGTCAGATAGAATACTCTAAATTTACCCCATTATATCTCAGTCAAGGAAACTATTTTGGCAGTCATCAAGGTATTTGGAGGAGGGATTTGGAATTTAACTTCTCTCTAATGGGCAGTAAAGAGTTTATACCCCCTAATGACTACATATTTGCCTTGTCCCAGTAATATACCATACAAATGACCCTAAATGGAATCCTGCAGAAGGAAGATACTGGGAGTTTGCTAGACAAAGAGGAATTCAAGAGAGAGGAATCACCCTTTAGCTAATAGGGATTTTGAGATAAGTGGTGTCCTGGGACTCACATTTCCTTGACAAATGTAGCCTCTGGATTGGGGAAAATGTTGCCTTCATTCCTGCCCAGAGCACTTCCTGGGCAATAAAAGTTGATTCGCAAATAGGTGTAGTCTCCTTCCACAGACATACTGATATTCTATTCAAAAAAAGGAAAGACAAAAAAAAAAACACAAAATGAGATTTCTTTTCCACCTAGACATTACTCTGCTTCTCCCTTTTCATGTCCAAGTTTCTTGAAAAAGCTGAGTGTATCATTTCTTCCATATTCTCAAAATCCTTATAATCTGTTAACCCCTTTAAATAAAAATATTTCATAAGTCACTACTAGTGCTAAAAATCATGAAGTCGGATGATTTTTCTTTAGTTTTCATCCTCCTTCACGGCACCGTATCATCTAATATTGCTAGTTACCCCCCTCTTCTTCTGGCTCTTCTTTACCAATTTAATATTTAAAAAAAACCCCTCTAATTATTTTAGTGTAATCTGTCCTTATACAGACCCTTAAAGTGTGCATTCCTAAACTGTGGTTCATTATTTCCTATAAATAACAGTATTCCATCATAGGCATATGATGGAATACTGTTATAGGAAATAATGAAGAGATGGATTTCAGAAAAATCTGGAAAGACTTTTATGAACTGATGCTAAGTGAAGTGAGGAGAAGCAGAACATTCTACATAGTATTGTGTGATGATCAATTATGAAAGACTCAGCTCTTCTCAACAATACAGTGATCAAAGAGAATTCCAAAAGTCTGGTGATGGAAAATTCCATTTACATCCAGAGAAAACTATGGGTTCTGAATGCAAACCAAAGGAGATTATGTTCACTTTTTAAAAATTGTCTTTCATTACTCATGGTTTTTACCCCTTTCTTCTGATTCTTCTTGTACAACTTGACCAATATGTAAATATGTTTTACATAGTGTACCTATATAATCTATATCAAATTATCTGCTGTCCTAGGGAGGGAGTTAGGGAAAGGAGGGAGAAAAATGTGGAATTAAAAATCTTACAAAAAAATGAATGTTGGAAACTACTTATACATGTAATTGGAAAAATAAAAAAAAGATAAAGTGTGTGCTCCCCAAAATTGTGGGCTTTGCTTCTTTTCTATTCTCTCTGCACAGAGGTCCTCTACTTGAGCAATCTCTGTGAATGATTACCTATACACAGATCTCAAATCTTCATTTTGATTTCTGATTGCTTTTTCTGAACCTTAAATACACATTTCTGTTGCCCTGAGACCATCATCACTTGGATGTCTTGTTGGAACCTTGAAATCTACCATATATCAAAAGGTCCATGATTTTATGACTTTGAAGAACTTCATATTCAGATCATAATTCCTCTATGACTTAAAAAGATTTCTTCGTGAGTTGTGCATTACTCAATGTATCATTAACAAGAACTGGTAATAAAATTTCTGAACTTAGCTAAGTTAATAATCCTAATTACTCTCTAAAGACACTTTATAGGTAATTGACACAGTATTTGAGAACCAAGGGTCTTTTTTCTTTTTGGGGGGCTGCTCTCTGTATCACACTAGACTGGGAAGTGCATTAGACCCTCATAACTCCAACCCTAGAACTGATGGAATGGGGTGGGTGCCTTGATCTGTACTGTTTCTGACTTGCACAGGTTTGTCCAGCTTTATAATCTTGGTGATCCCAGATCCTTGGAAGACATCAAACTGGTACTAGACTAAATGCAGAAATTTGATAGGTTTAGCCCACTGCAGTTAAGACCTACTGAATTCAAAAGATCAACCAGTCTTGGGATCCCTGACAGGTTTATAGGTATTTGTTACCAAGTCCAATTCATCTTCATTTATGAGGAATTGGTTGATCTTTAAAACCTGATTCCATTGACTTTATTATTCTGCTTTGTTTCACTGACACTACTACCTAGACTATTGCTGGAGTTTTCCAACTCTAATCCAATTGATCATTGACATCATTGCTAAGCTAGACTTACTTAGGCAAAGATTTCAATATTACCAAGTCTTATAGTATTAAAAGTCAAACTGAACTTTACATTTAGAGTTCTTAACAGCATGACAAGACTACATTTTTATCCTTATTATATACACTGTTTAGATTGAAGTCAAACTAGATTACCTGCTTTTCTTTGTGTCATATTTTACAACTAAACTCTGAATCAGTTCTGAGGGCAGAGCCATTTCTTATCTAAATTTTTCTTGCCAAAAAGAAAATGTCTGATTGGGTTATTCCATCTTAAGTAATATTTATCTTTAGTTTCCTCTGGCTCTATGTTTAAGATCCAATGTTTATCACTGTGTTGACAGTGAATTAAACTCTCAATGTGTTACAAAACACAGGTGGAACATCTTTTTCTTACACCATAAGAAAAATCAATCAAACATATCTATTGCTGAATAGATTTACCTAAAATATTCATTTTTCTACAAAGTGAAAATGGGTAATAATAGTAGCATAAAGTGGATAATGAATAAAACTGGAAAAATGCATTGAAGAAGGTGGGGATAAAAGGACAATGTGGAACAATATAGTTATATTAAGGAAAGACAATGATTAATAAAGAATTTTAGATGAAACTTGGTCTAGTATATTGTAATTAATTACCTTGATTGTGGCAATGTGAAAGGGAGTCGCAATGCCAAATACGGGCATTATTACAGTTTCATATTTCTTATCGATATAAATCTTCATTTCACGGATATGTGGTTCCTTAGGCATGAGAGATGGGTTCTTGTAGGATACGTTAGATTTTCGAGCTCTAGGATAAGAATAGTAAAAGTGAACAACAGAAGACTTCAGAAGTCTTAGGGCTCAATCCTTCCATAGTCATCAGCAATTCTCTTACTTTTGAATCTGTTGTTCTCCTTTCTGCTCTGTCAAACGCCTTTTGGCTTCCTCATTGAGTTGTGCAGCCAATTCCTTTTGATGTGCTCTCCTCTTTTCCTCTGCAGTCATCTCATTCTAAGGAGAAGAATAAACAAATTACTAAAACATATAAAACATTCATGGACAAAAGATATGAATGATTTACAAAGTTAGGAAACCTACTCGTGTTCTCTCTGTGAGTAAAGCTGCTCTTGAACCTCGTCCCAAAAGGTCCTCAGCCTCATCTTTCTCCTCTTCCTCTTCTTCTTCATCCTCATTCTGTGGTTAAAAACACATACATGGGAATTGAAATTTTCCACATTAGAATGTCTTTCAACAAAATACCCCTAAACTTATATACCTTGTTCCTCTTTCTATGTCCTATCCATAGAACATATGGTTCAAGGACAAATGTAATCTGCTTGAGAGTTTTAAGCAAAAATATTTTCCCCTAACTATATGACTGAGCAAAGCAGTAGTAGCTTACCACTAGAAATTGTTCACAATATGGTCAAACATTCAGTAAAGTTTGGACCTATCTCCACAAAAGTAAATTCTCTTTTATGACATTGGTCAAACCGAAGTAGAGTGCTATCTTCATCTCAGGAGTGAGAATTGAATTATGACTTGATTCAGTACAATCTTGTGGCTCTTTTTTTTTAAAAGGTTTTTGCAAGGCAATGGGGTTAAGGGGCTTGTCCAAGGTCACACAGTTAGGTAATTCTTAAGTGTCTGAGTCCGGATTTAAACTCAGGTACTCCTGACTCCAGGGCCAATGCTCTATCCACTGCACCACCTAGCCGCCCCAATCTTGAGGATCTTAAAGAGTCTTTTTAAATACGAAACTGAAACAAAACTGATTTGTATTATAGCTATTATTTATAGTTAAGAATAAAGGTGCTTTAAATAGGTTATTTTGGGAGGAATAGGGAGGGAATTACTTTTGTATTGCTATTAAAAAAATTTCCTGTTCCTTTGAATAGACAATAGGTCACTATCTATTATGAATAAAAAAATTTGAAGTGGACAGCAAAGCATATGGCCCTCTGATGTGATATAGCACTGAAAAAAATATGTATGACCATTTTTCTGTGCATTCCCACCTTTAAGAAGATGCCCACATTCTTCACTTTCTTCTTGACAGAAGTAAGAACCACAGCTGGACCATCCTAGGACAAAGAGTAGGAGTTGGTTATTGCTAGATGTGAAAACATTTACTTTGTACTTAGTGATGTCTCAATCAATATTTGAGGAATACAGGTTTTTCATTCTCTAAGATTTGGATCAGTAAGAATGCAAGCTCATTTAGAGCATGGGTTGTTGTGTTTGTCTGTGTATTTACAGTACCTAGTATACTATACATGCTGAATAAATGCTGGCTGAATTAACTATCTTAAGCACTATGACCCTAAAGCCAATCTAATCACTTGTGGGGCATACAACTGGCACACATTATTTAATAAATCTAGAAGCTTGAACCTTTGTTTCCTTCAGTTATTTCAGATTTTACTCATCACAAAGGACCTAATATAAAATTTGCTTTTCAAGTTGCTGAACATCAATGTCTCAAACAGTTAACACCCACCTCATCAACTAGAACTGTGTCACCAATGAAGAGGGCATAGGTTTTTTCTTCTGGCTTCTTCCCTTCCTTGTTAGTCAAATCTGAGAATCCCATATTAATGCTAAAAACCATCCCTAAAAGAGCAAAAATGGGGATCAATGAAGAACAAAAATTTTAATAGAGAAGGAAGATATTTTTAACAACACTTATCATCTTATATTGCCTCACCTTTTTTCAACTTGTACTGATTTTTACTATTGATTACCAAGGATCCTTCACGGAATTCAATTCCCATAGCAAACCTATAAAAGAAGTGAAGTCAGAATTCAACACAAACTGAATATATCGAAATATGGAATATTTGGCAAAGTACAAAGGGCATAACTTAGCTCTCATAACTCTTCCATGATATGGGCACTAACAAAACGTTATCCTTAATTTTTCCTACATAGAGGGTCACAAACATTATTATGTGATTCATCCACACTGGTCAATCAGTTATGAAGTGGGGTTAGGGTATTCATAGACTTTAGGCTCTTCAGGTTTAGTTCAGTGATTAAAAAATTATCTAAATTAGGTACCTTTTTCTAACCTTATAATCAAAGCCCTCCCCATTTTTTGCTTCCCACTGACCATACTTTCAAACATTTAAACTTTACTACACTAGTCCAAAAATAAAAGCAAGGAGCTCTCTCTCTCTCTCTCTATTCCTTTTACACCCACATCCACCCACACCCACACCCAGTTTGGCTCACAAAAACAGTTAGGGGTAGGCTACTAGAATGGCCATGAAGGTAGGCTAAGCTCCACTTCACTCACCCATAACTAGGCCACACGATCCAGTTGTGACAAGCTGGTAACTGGATTTTCAAGCCCTGGCAGCCAACTGAGCCAGCACTTGGTACAGCCTGACACATTTCTTCTCATCTTTCAGAGGCCCAGGAAGAACAAGTATGTACCCTGGAATGGCTTTCATCTAAGAAGATTGCCTAGAATTTTTCAAAAGTAGAACTTAACTGAATATTTTCTACAGGGTACTGCTTAGAATACAGCGTGAAGGGTCCCCTGAAATTATTTCTGCTAGTCACAAATTGACCTAAAAGGATGATTCTATTAGTTACTGCCCACAGAAGAGCTTTAATTAAAGTTGTATTTGTGTCTTACAGAATCCCTTACCCAAGATTTTTGGTGATTTTGTTGAGCAGGTCTGGTTTTTGTTTCTTGACCATATCCATGACAGCATTGTATACTTCACATAGCTTCACACCTATGGCCAAAGAAAGTGAAAAGGAAATCTAAGAAAATTCCATGTTCTCTTTTAAAAAAAGTTATAATTAAAAAACAATTCCAAAAAATTTTTTCCTTTTTACTTCATAGTCAATTCAACATGGAACTTTCAAAGCTGTCCTGTATTTTTCAGGTGACTTCAAGAATTAACTTTCAAAAAAGAATGAAACCGTACACAGTAGACTTTCTTTTATCCACTTTTCAGTTTCAAAGAGGGAAGATCTGGATTAGGCTGGTGGGAGTTAGTTGGCACATACCATTTTAAACTACAAAATCTGAAATATTTTTACAATCAGGACAACATAAGACTTCCCTGCCTATCTAGGTTGTGAATGAAGGGATATTTCAAATCTGAATATTTTTTAGTTAGATTAATGAAATGATGGAGCAAGACAATAGTTTAAACTTTGATCATGGACTTTACTGGGGGGTGGAGGGGAAGGGCACCTAAGTGGCACAGTACTAGCCATTGTTAGGTCTGGATTTAGGAAAATCCAAGTTCAAATCTGACCCCAGAAAGTTACTAATAGTGTGACTGTGGGTAATGTACTTAACCTTGTTTTCCTCAGTTCCTTCATCTGTAAAATGAGCTGGAGAAGAAAACTGTATAGCACTCTAATCAATTCCAAATGGGGCCATGAAGTTATACATGACTAAAATAACAGAGCAACAACATGGTTCATCTTAGAATAGTGAGATCAGGAGGCTTTAGCAATAAAAGGTAAACAAAAAACCAGAGCTGGTGAAAAATAGCAGGTCTAGTCATCCAGTAGCTGAATTTTGAATTATAATAGCATCAAGGTTAGTCTAGTATCCATTCTGACTTGTTCCAGCTATGAATGAACAGGAGACTAAACTCCTATAAATGCTCCATTTCTCCCTATGTTCAAATCCTTCCAATATTCAAGCCTCTAAATTTCTATTAGAAGAATCTGAAAATTTAAGCAAAGAGAAACCTAGTATTTAGAAGATAGATTTAAAATTGCAAGTCAGAAGGAAACCAAATAAGGGAAAAGAAAGTAGTTTTCTGAGAGTGAAGCAAATTTAATTTTGAGTAAAGTAAAATGTGGGAATTAATCTTAAACATGCTACATCTACAAATATGAAAAAATCTATTAACTATTGAAAAAATAGATTTACAAGTATTTTAAATGTGCTTTCCACTCTCCCAATAAGTAAAATCAGAAACCAGTTTATTTAGTAGAATTATATGCAGAAAAGACAGTCTTTGTTTCTATACATTTACTTTTAACCTTTTTTGTGCAGAAACCTTACCATGCCTCAGCTCCTTCAGCAGTTCTTCCTGTAGCTGTAGTAGAAAATTGTAATTCTCCTGGACGTCCTGGGGAGGATCTACCATGAGGGTCCGTACAAGATTGGAGCAGTAGGATTTGAAGCGAATACCCATGGCACAGGTGATGGCCCCAAAATGCATGTGGTTCTTGTCACTTGAGACCAAGATAGAAAACCATGATAGTATTGAGGCCAGCAAAGGACTTAGTACCCATATTATGCAATACACATGGTCAGTACATTCCTTGGAATGGTGGCCTAAAGTTCATGGTAAAAACCGTGAAAATGCTGGCATAATTTACATGTTCTAGGGAAGCTGGAGATATAATGCCTAGAATCTACTTATCAAGTCCAGCAACATTGGAAATGAGTAGCCACTCATCCTGAAGTCCATTGTGAAATGAAAAGGAACATAATTATTTCAGAATAGGGGAATTAGCTCACAGCTGTGGCTATAAGGGTACTGACTATTGAAAGGCTACTATTAACAGTGGTTGAAAGGATTGTTGCTTACCTAACTACACTGAACTTGAGATTATAGTTGCCACCACTCTGGATGATGGGAGGATAACACATCTCTACTGTAGAAGGGTCTGCTCCAGCCAGGTACTTCTTTTCTTCAATGGCCTTTTCCACAGACTCAGCTAATTTGCTGTGACGAACTTTCTACAAATATATCCAGGAAGGAGGCAACAATTATAGAGATATCTTGCTTATTACATCTTTTATTATCTGGAGGGGAGAAGGCGAGCAACATGTCTGATGACAGACAAATCTCAAAAGATAGTATGGTAGTCTTTTAATATATCATAAACTTAAATCCTGGAAATTGTTTTTTCAAAGACTCAAAAAAGAGAAGAAAATGTAATTTAAGTATCTGGAATTTACAGATAAATTTTTAAAGGCCCAATAACAACAGATATTTTTTCATATAGGATTTTTTTCTTGAGTTTTATTTTCAAGAATTTTTATTATTCAAAACAAATGCAAAGCCACCCTCTACTCCTAAGGTTACATGATTTTAGTGAATTTCACTTTGTTTTGTGGCATTAGGGAACTTTTAAGCAATATCCTAGACAAAATAATTTTAAAACTCATCTGGTAAGAGAGAATTGGGAGAGGAGGGGAGACAAGTGTTTTTCTTTTTTTAGAAAATTAGAGCAAAATATTTTCTTTGACTAAGATTTGCTGCTCATTTGCTTTACAAAAGCATTTGGGATGGTTTCTCTTCCCCAGTTACCTCATCTGCATCAACGATTTCCATGACTCTTTCCTTGAAAAATTTGTTGAAGACTTCTGATGTGATATTAGCCGCTTTCTTCATCAGAGTAAGCTCTCCATCCTCTTTTACAGCTATGGTATATGCCACAACTGCACTGATATCGATCTATGGACAAAGGAATATTTAATCTGTATTAAGGAGATACAGGTAGATGATAAGATCTGTTTCTGACCTTACATCTAGCATTGGAAGGAACCTTAAAAGCAAAGACCTAGCTCCTTTTTACACATTAAATGTTCAAATATTTGTTGAAAGAATCTAAACTGGGAAATCAGTAGCAATAAGAAAAAATAATTAATTCCTGAACAATCAATTATTATGAATAGTCTCCTCTTACTGAACAAACTGCTAAAAAAAATATCTTTTTGTCAAACCAAAACAGGGAAATATGAAGAAACAACCTATTTTATTCATAAAACAGAAACTGATTCTCATGATTAAAGAAAAAAGTTGAGGAATAGAGGAAACAAATCATCTAAAAGTTAAAGTCTAAGAAAGACTGTCTTGATTCCTTGGTTAAAAGGAGTTTGTTTTTTTTGAGGTTCTCAAATATTAATTTTATCCTGACCAAATAGTGCAAGTGCCTTTCTTACTGAATGGAACCTTAATGGCACAATCCTCATACTTTCAGCTTTCTTAACTCTTGTTTCTGATATCCCCATCAAGTTTCTTACTTTTTCAAAGCCCTCTCTGTTAAGGCAGTCGTTCCAACTCTTCATGAACTCTCCAGGGAATTTGTCTTTACTGAATACCCCGATCTTCTTGCCACTCTTGCTCTCTTTAATGGCTTCAATCATTTTGTCAAAATTGCCTTTGTTACTCTCATTCTAGCAATACCAAAAGAAAGGTGATGTTTATTGTTGATAAATAAGAATTAGATCTCTTCAACAGTCATTACATATAATGTAACATTTAGTAAACCAAAAAAAAAAAATTTGGACTTAGTTTTAATTTCTCTATTATATGTCTGACTTACCTCAACTGAAAGGGAAAGGGAAATTATGGCCCACACTACCTTATGACAGCTATGACTATACTTGTTTATTACTAAGCATAATGAAAAATAGCTCAAGAAAGTAAATGATTAAAAATAGGTAGGTACTTAAAAGACTTCAAATGTAAACAACAAAACAGATCTTGACGTAGTGGGACTATCATGGTTATAATAAAATTAACTAGAAAGATGTACTTTAGCTAAAACTAAACATGTATTAAACCAAACAAAACCAAAACATCCTACTAGCTTCCACGGAGAGTGAACACATGCTAATGGACCTGGGAGTTTAAAGGCCAAGAATTGTAAAGATGCCCCTCTTTCCTTACAAATATTCATGAAGGCCAGAATTTAATACCACATCCTAACACTCTTCTCTTAGAATTCTTTCAAAATCTTTATAGGTTTTTGAGTTTTGCTGTTTTTCCCCCCTGCTGGTATCACTGTCATTGTGTTAAATAATTAAGCGTTCACAATAAATTCTTTTAATTTCTTACTTTTTCTCGAACCAGCAGTGTAATGGCAGGAGCACCATTTGCATTTTCATTACCCTTCGTGTTGGCAATTTGTTTCAAGAACTCTACTTTTTTCTTGCTGGCCATGAAGAGAATCTTGTCGTCACAGAAAACCATAATGGTATCAGTTAGCTCATAACCAAAGAGCCACGTCTATGGGAAAAGAGAAGAGACTGGGTGAAAAACCATGATGCTCATAGAAGATTTACTCAATGAAAAATGTTTGACCAGATATAACAGGTGAATGATCCAAATGATCCAGAGCAGAAAGATTCCCCACTCCTACCCTAAGGAGTAACAAAGTTAAGAGAGTCAAACCAAGACTACCTTATCTTTCCCCCCTCCCATACGAACTAAATTTTAACTGTCAGTGGTACTCAGGGCTAAATATTTGTTAATCCTGTTTTTGATGGTTTCACCTAGTTACCTGAAGGGCAGTAGATTTGGCATAAACAATCTCTTCATCAACACCTACTGAAACAACAATGGCATCAACGTTGGCATACTCATCCTCTCCTTTCTGAAACACAAAGAGCAGAATATTTTGTCATTTCAGTTTTTTCCAAAGGTATATTTATTCAGTTTCTGTTACAATCATAGATCTCAACTTCTTGGAAAAAAAAAAAAAGCAAAGATCTAGATATTTCAGATCATCTTCCCTCATCTCTGTATCAACAGCTTTGTAAGATCCCCTATCTTCCCAGATCCACTCTACTTCATTTTAAAGGCCCTAGTTGCCAAAGTGGTGGGACAGTAAGAAGGCAAAGAAATCAAACACTGAATGAGAAACTAAGCTGGACAGTATAAAAGTTCTATAGTGCTTCTTGGCTTTTGATGAAAGTAGTAAACAGAATTTTAAGGAGGCTTTCCTCTCCCCAGTATAATTCAACCCCCTATCCCCACTTCAAAACACACTAAAATAGAGGGTAAAGATTCTTGTGACATACTGCATTACTAAATATTCCACTCTCTTGTTTTTCTCTGGTCCCATATTTCTCAGATTTTCTAGTGATTTTTCATCACAGAAACCTCAAGTTATAGTTTGAGCAATGTCTTCAACCTCAAGTTTTTCCTATCTCTCCAATTGCTAATTCTCTATCTCCTTTGTATTTATTCTATATGTGTATTCATTAGCTCCTTGAGTAGGGAATGCATCATTCTTTGTTTCCTGGTATCTAAGTATAGTTTTTGGCAAATAGTAGGCAACATAACCTTAACAGATTTTCATTAATATATTACTATACTTGATATTCACATAATTTGTATTTTCCACTACTTTTGTATATGATAAAATGTTTTTACTTATGTAAGCTTATAACATTAAGCAACTAAATACTGAGTTCTTCTGAGAAATCTCTTGGAATTTGATGTTGGATCAAATGAAGTCAAAGGTATTAGATAAGGATTTATCCTCTTAATTTCAAGATAAATGACAATTTTTAAAATCCAAAAAAAGTACTGGAAAATTATTTGAGATGTCAACAAATGAAAAGTAAATAATTATAAAATTTGAGACTGACAATGTCTCAAACGACGACAATGACAAGCAAAATGTTTATACCTCTATTAACAATGAATTTTTCATAAAATTGTGGTAATTCCTACTGAGAACATTCTTAACTGTTGTCTCATCCTTTTAAGTGATTATTTTTGAATGTTTTAATGGGAACAAAACTCTGGAAGGAAGTGAGGTCCAGAAAAAAACTCATGTAACCCAACAACTATGAAGGATACTTAAAAAAAATTTCTTTTGTGATACACTGTCAACTAAAACACCTGACCATATCCTTGACTAATAACATTAGTTATTAACATTAATATAGTATAACAACACTATCTTGTAATTTAGACATTACAAAAGAATGGAATATCTCCAGTTACATTGATGATCATTGTTTTCACATTAATTTTAAGGATGTTTCTCCTTCAAGAATTTCCTCCCCAAAGGAAACTACCCTTCTACAAAAGAAAACCAGTTAAGCAAAAACATCGGATTGACCAGGACTGATAATAAATATAACATTTCACTCTAACAGGCCTCTGCCCAGAGAAGAGACATGTTTCATTATCTGTTCAATGGGATCAGTACTAGTTTTTCAGTTATTAAAGTATGATTTTCTTTTAGTAATCTTTTCATTTATATTGTAAGAAAAAAGATACCGATGTTCAATTTAAATACTTATTATTACCCATCCCCCCACAAGGTTACTGCCTGCAAAGACATTCACAAAGAGTTTTTCATACATAGAACTTAAACCCAAGAAATGGAGATAAAAATACTGCTAAGATATGTAAGCTCCTTGAAGACAGAAACCAAAAGAAGATTGCTTTCTTTTTATCTGTAGTGTCCTGTACCTAGCAAGTACAATAAATGTTAGAGGATGAGATCTAATAATATTCAAATCAAATATTTAGGGCTGAATAAACCTGAAATACATATAAGTACTTGTAGCACTTCTTGCAGGTTAAGTTACATAAGCAAAATTTTATTTTCCCTAAAGAATTGTTATGTAATCATCTAACATTAATTACATCCCTGCATTCACTATAAAGTTTTTTTGATGTATGTTCATGTGTATAAAATTAAATGAGGCAATGCAATAAAACAAACATTTTATTTACGATAAAATTCTGTAGAGTTTCTGACTTGTAAGTCAGAGGGAGTAACGTTTTCATCAGGACCAAAGAAACCAGAAATTTTATTGGAGAATTTTGACAAGGATCTTTGAGATTTCCAACTACTTCATGACTTTTTAAAAAACTGATCTAGGGGTGGCTAGGTGGCATAGTGGATAAAGCACTGGCCTTGGAGTCAGGAGTACCTGGGTTCAAATCCAGTCTCAGACACTTAATAATTAATTACCTAGCTGTGTGGCCTTGGGCAAGCCACTTAACCCCATTTGCCTTGCAAAAAAAAAGAAAAAAACCTAAAAAAAAGTGATCTAGGATGGTCAGTCAGGATATCTATATTGGATATTTTTATTATTTTTCTCACCACAAAGATTAATTTTTGAGAGAAGTGGAAAATAACTGATATAAAGACAAAAGATAATCTGTTTTAAAAAACTGATCCAGGTGTGGTTTGTAACCCTCTTTTTTCTCAAGATTCTGGGGGTGCTTATCATCTAATCCACAATAAATAGCATTATGATTTATTACCCTCTATTATAATGTACGCATTTTGAAGACAAGGACTATCCTGCTTTTCTATTTATGTACTGCATTTAACACAATATCTTAAATGTGTTTACATTCATAATTAATGTACATTTCCCCATGTTTCAATAAATCCTGCTTTCATACCTCACTGTATTAAGTATATGTTAGCTCTGGCTGGATCTATCAAGTTGTAAAGATTCATCTGTGAGGCTGGAGGCAAAATAATGTCTGTTACTTGACTGCCAGTATAACTTCAAACTAACTGAAGCTCATCACCAAAGGGGTGGCAGTCTGGTGATAAACCAGATGATAAAGATTTTCAGCTCTGAACTATTTATTCTTCTCTAAGAGAATGACTTAAGAGTGATGGTAATTTACAATCCGGCATATTTGGTGAAGAGAGTATCCAAACTGATGATATGAAATCACGAACTTTTAAGTAGGAAATTTCCCTGAAGGCATCAAGAGATCACATTGGTCTTTCTGTGGCACTTGAGATTGGTAGATAGTCTCAAAACCGGCTAGGTAATATGATAGCTTATGTAGTGCTGACTTAAAAGTACAGAGAAAATGATATAAGAAGTCAACTAATTTGCCATAGGAAAACTGAGTCCCAAATGATGACACTGCAAATAGTTCCTTTTATATTTGTAAAAGCTGCTCAGGAAGAGTGTATAAAAATGCACCTCCCATCTTTTCTCATTGGAGGTATAGAAGAGTGTTACACGTATTGTCAGATTCTATTGATGTGTTGGTTTTTTTGGAGCTCTTTTTTCTTTCCTTTTTTTAAAAATAAAGATTGAGTCTCTGACTGTTAATCAAAGACTACTCAAGAGGCTTGATTCCACTACCAATTTTCAAAGTAACTTTCAACTGCTCAGTTCCAACATGGACTAGTTTGTCCCACTTTAGGCTTTTTGAAGTTCACCCCAGTGATACTAGACTTAAGTGTAGACATCTGATAATGACTTCATCCACTGCAGTTCAAATCTCCTCAAACTTAAGAAATCTGCCACTGGCAGCACTGAAATTGTTGGTATAAAAAAGACACTAAATAGAGGCGGCTAGGTGGTGTAGTGGACAGAGCACCGGCCCTGGAGTCAGGAGTACCTGAGTTCAAATCCGGCCTCAGACACTTAATAATTACCTAGCTGTGTGGTCTTGGGCAAGCCACTTTACCCTATTTACCTCGCAAAATCCTTAAAAAATAAAAAAAAAACAACAAAAAAACCCAAAGACACTAAATGGGTAGAAAAGGGTTATATTTGGGATGAAGGTGATGTAAATATAAAAGATATCAATAAAAAAATAAGAAATATTGGAAGTCAGCAAGACCTTTCATACAATCAAAAGAGAAATATGCTCAACAACAGCAAATCATAAGATGTTAAGCTCATTTCAGTTAATTTTTAGTCACTGAGACCTCCCCTGAAGATTTCCTTATTTTTTAGGGTTTTTTTTTTGCAAGGCAAATGGGGTTAAGTGCCTTGCCCAAGGCCACACAGCTAGGTAATTATTAAGTGTCTGAGACAGGATTTGAACCCAGGTACTCCTGACTCCAGGGCTGGTGCTCTGTGCACTGCACCACCTAGCTGCCCACCCCTGAAGACTTTCAAAACTGTTTAAAAGCCCATGGCCCAAAGCTAGTACAAGAACTTCACATTGTTGTCACTACCAATCAACTCCTTAAAAAATAGGATGGAAGAAAAAAATTCAAAAAAGTCTCTCTCTAAATAAATGCGCATATCCTATCCTTTATAGTTCACTTCAGACACTACCACTTACTCCAGGAAAAATTCCATTTTTCTTTCAGCTGGAGCAATTTTCTCCTTCAGACATTACAGATTTTGTATTGTTAACTGTCCATATAATGGGTATTAACAGTCAAAAGCTCCTTGAAGGTTGAGAAAATTTAAGCTTCCTATCTTCCAGAAGGCCTAATGCAGGTCTACAAGTGTTAGACATGAGAAAAAAGGACTTTGGATATATATATGGAAAGTTCTGCAAATGTAAGGATGCACTCATTTATTAACATCAACAGTTATAAAAATTCAGAGGGTGTACTCATGAAGAATTCTTGTAAGAAATTGCAAATGAACCTAAATTATAACAAACTAATTCATTTTATATATAACTTAAATACTGATATCCCATTGGTGTCCTTTTTTTATCTAGCACTTAACATGCTTCAGTCTCTCCTGTGAATACCATTATCACTCTTAAACAGTGAGAGTAAAAAGGAATTTAGAGAAACAAGGGAAAACTAGACAGAAGTCTAAGCTCTACTGATTTAAGGAAAGTCACTAATATTCGACATCCTTCTCTATGTCTTAACAAAGATCACCACCAATTTCTCAAATAGAACAGATTATAATATATCTTACTTTAAATATTAAAGGTTAAGTTTAAATGACTTTCACAACTAGCAAAATCAATTGACTGATTCAGTCAGAAAAAGTTATGGAAAATCAAACATCTACAAAGTATATTAGAAACAACTTTTGTATCAAATTTTGAGCATAACGAGGAGGGTTTAATGCGCAGCGTTTGACAGTTTTAACTAGTCAGTCTACTTCATTCTAAATCAATGTTTAGAAAATAGCAACTTATAGAGAAGTTTGGATTTGTATAGCTCTTATATTAAGGAATTTTTTCTGCAGTCTTAAAATTGCCATAAACATAAGAAAAAGAATTTGCTTAAGACTATTTTTTTTTTATTTTTGCTAGGCAATGGGGTTAAGTGGCTTGCCCAAGGCCACACAGCTAGGTAATTATTAAGTGTCTGAGGCCGGATTTGAACTCAGGTACTCCTGACTCCAGGGCCGGTGCTCTATCCATCCACTGTGCCACCTAGCCGTCCCTGCTTAAGACTATTTCAGCAAGTATGTTACAAACTAAAAAAAGTTATCTGTGGATATATTTTTTTCCTTGTGCTGGCATATGCTGACTTACCAGCTAAAGAGTTTCAAGGCACAATACAGATAAAAATATTTCATTTTAAAGACTTTATCACAAGCAGAACCAAAAAGAAAATGTCCACAAAAATTTAATGGGTCTAACAGTAAAATGTGAATTAAAATTTAACTAGCACACTTTTTATTGGGAGTGGGATCTTACTCCAAACTGAGATATGCGGTACTGAACGGTAATTTCAAAATTTGGAACAAGAATGCAAAGTCTTTTCTAAATCTTCATTGGTAATTGCTCCTCTTGGATATTTAATTTATTGAACACAGGCCTCAAGTTAACTCAAGATGTCACTAACGTCATGTTTAACTACCTGTGTTTTAAGGACCACAAAGACTCTATAAGAAATGAGATAATGCCACATTAACAGGTTTTTTTTGACCACGTGCCCCAGAAATCCTAAAAGACAGAAAAACAAATGAGCTTTCCCGAACACCTTGATCGTTATTAAAGATGCGGGTGCATAGTGTTGTTACTGCCTTCGGAGTAGCATACATAGCACTAGCAGAGATGAAAAAGAGGCGGGAGTTGAGGGGGATGGAGGGGAGAGGGTCCTCTAGTTCTAAAAATCACCCCCCTAATAATAGACGTGCTCACATCATTCCTTCCCTCTCCGAACGGGCCAGGGTAGGTGTGATTCTGGTAGGGCCCGTAGTGGTTCTGGGAGCACCGTGAATAGGCTGAATGAATAATACTGCAGGAAGGCTAGTGTGGGATGTGATCAGTGACTGGCAAGAACGAGAGGGCGGGAAGCTACGGAGAGGATTGTTATGCGTGACTCGGAGCGGGTCAGCAGGGAAGATGGTGACGGCTACAGAGTGCAAAGGTTGGGGGCTCCCTCCTCGTCACCGCGCTCCGCGAGGGGTCGGCTGAGATGAGTGGAGAGGTGAAGGGAATGGAATCAGATGAAATCCCTCCGGGAAAGGAAAAAAGGGCGCCGAGAGGCAGAGGCATTATGGGATGGCGAAAAAGGCTTTCCCTGGGGATTATTAGGAGCTCTTCCTTACCCGCCAGTTGCTATAGAGCCTTTTCACTCGCCGGTAATAAGCTTCTTTGTCCAGAGTCACCGCCATAGCCTCAGGACGCGATTCCTCTTTGGGCTCCGAGAATCACGCGAGGTCCCGGCTCCGCCGCCCGCTCTCGGCCCCGGAATCCTGCACTCTCCTAGTGACACGGAAGTAGACTCCGGGAAAGGGGGGGGCCTCCTTCCGCTTCCGGGATTTCAGAGAGTTACAATTTTTTTTTTTCGGAGGTTATAGGGGTAGGCGTACGAAGTTTAAAAACAAAAACGAAAAACCCCACGAAATTCGCAACGGACAGAAGACCCGGGTTTTCGCGGGGTTTTCTAGTCAACTCCTTCGCGGCCACGCGCAAGCACGCATCCTCACGTGACTCGAGCGGAGACGCGCCCGCTACATCCACGCTCTTGCACGTGGTCTCCCCGAGCACCTTCTCCTGGCGAGTAGCGGTGGGGGCCGGAACTCAGGAGAGCCGCGAGCCACCGCGCGGCCCCGCCCCGCACGTGAGGAGGCAGCGCGCGGCCCGCGCCGGCGGCGCGCGGGCCGGGGAGGCCCCGCCCCTATCGGGAAGGGCTCTGGGGAGGCCAGAAAGGCCCGGCGGAGGTCCGCGGGGCCCCCCGGGGCGGGCCCCCCGGCTGGCATCACCCGTTCTTTGCCTCCCTCCCTCCCAGGCCTTGGCCGGCCCCGTCCGCACGGGCCACCTGTAGGGGCCGGTCCCCGGCGAGGGGAGAGCCCATCCCTCTGCCATGTGGGGTCTGGACCGCCTGGAGTCAGTGAAACCCAGGCCCGTGGGGAGCCTTCTTTCCGATGGCCGGAAGATGAGACAATCTTGGCCCTAGCTTCAGCTACTTGTGTCACTGAAATAGTAAAACGGGGAGGGGGAAGTGCCAAAATAGAGCAGGGTGAAACCAGCACAGGAGGCCAGCCGGAGTCTTGCATCTTATTTCCCTCTGGTTTAACCAAAGCCTGAGTCACAGAACACACGTTAATGACCTTGAAAAGCAGCAAGGCTGTATATCCCTGTTTAAATCCCTGTTAGGACCAGAGTAAAAAAAGCATGGAGAAATTGTTTTTTGCCGCCCCCCCCCAATTTATAATCTGAACAAACCAAACCACACTTTCCTAATTTACCTACTATAACCTCGATTCAATTTCAAAACTGCACATACATTCATTGGCCTGATGTGGGATAGTCTGAATGGTATGCCCAGAATGAGCACCCTTACTCATTTAAAATAATTAGCATTATTAGCATTTTACCTCAGGAGCAAAAACAGCACTGGGGAAGAATGGAAAAGGATTAACTTAAATTTATTAATGCCAAGGGGAAGGAAGGTAACAGTTCCTGACCCTCCAGCCTGTGTCCACAGTTCCAGCAGGAACAGGCTCTGCCAGAGGCTGGGGCCAGCACTATAGTCTGTTGTTAATGAAGGTGTCCAGGGAAGGGGTAAATGAGCACACCAGCTGCTCCAGTCTCCATTCCTTCCCCAGAAATGAGGAAGTGGTTATGTATTATTTGATGAGTTACCCTGCCCACCCAATCCTCTCATGTTTGGGAGCAATTAGGTACAAATTTTCTTTTTCTTTTCCACCTCCCCAAGTCCTGGGTTTTCCCATCTCTCTCCTGCCCCTTTCTTTTTTCCACAGTCCAAGGGCCAGAGTGAATGAAAAAAATTCATCAACCACTAAAGCAGTGGGAACCATGCTGGGACCTCAGTCATCAGCGTCTTCACTGGAGTCCGAGTTGGCTGGCATCATAGGGTCATCAATGAGCGAGAAGTCCCTTTCTGAGCTATCATAGCCCTGAGATAAGTCATCATCATCTTCCTCATCATCTTCCTCTTCCTCATCCTCTTCCTCTTCCTCTTCCTCCTCTGGTTGCAATGGTGGCAACCTGAGGGCTGTGCCTGCAGAGGTGGTAGTAGCTGGCGTGGAAGGGTAGCTAGAAGCTCTTAGGCCTGGGTGGTGGTGATGGTGGTGGTGGTGATGGTGGTGGTGATGTTGGTGATGAAGCATTGTGCTGGAGTCTACATGAGGGGATGAGACTGTACCTCCCATCACAAATGGCACAAAAGGCAAAGATGTAGAGGTGGTACTGCTGTGACCTAGTGCTGATACAGGTTGTAGGCCACTGCTACCATGCTGGAAGGTACTATGCAAAGACAGGGGTCCAGAACCCCCACCCTGCATCAGGGCCACCATCTTGGAGAGGTCTGGCCGTACCCTGCGGGCTCGCTTCTTACTATTGTCTGGTGCAACTGGGCTTGGCAAGACCCGGTTGAACATAGTATCAGACAGATGACCCTGGGAAAGGGGGGGGGGGAGACAAGGGGAAAAAACAAGTCAAAACAGATTTCATATACCACAAAAGCTTCCTCTCAGCATGCTTCATTGGTTTATTTTTGTAGTATTTTAGCACACTCCAACTGGTGTATATGTAGGGGGATGTTAGACTAAGTAAGTTAAAGCATGGTATTAATTATGCCAAGGTCATAAATTTGATAGCTTTGAAGGCCAGCTTGGTTTGCTATTACATAAATTCATAGGGCAATTCCACCTCACCCCAGCTACTTGGCTCAAAAACCCACATTTTTTTGGCAGTGTAATTACAAGGATCCAATTTAGTTCTAAAGTAAGAAGAAATGCAGAGGTGGAAAAAGTATTTAAACATACATATGTATATAAACACACATACAGAATATGATGGCTAGTTTTGTTGAACTACAATTCCCCTTCCCTTTTTTTATTCTTTGTTAAAAGGGATGCATGCTCTCAAAGGATCAAAGATAGGAGGAGGGATGTATTTGGATATGAAAACAAAATATACCAATAAAATTAAAAACAACAGAAATGAGCAGGGCCATTTCAAAATTTGTCTGGTTTACTAAATAACTTCTTCAACAATTTAAAGTATATAAATAATCATGGTAGTTGTAATGTGATTTTCACATATGAAGGGCAACATTCTTAAGATTTTACCATATAAATGCACACTAGTGCATCAGGGATGGAGTCAGGAGACTTAGGTTCAAATTCCAAATCTGACACTAATTGTACAACTGTGACCAAATTAACTTTAGATGTTTAACATCTCTTGGCTTACATTTTTCCTATTTCTAAACTTGAGGGCACCAGATTAGTTGATCTCTAAGTTCACTTTTATGCTCTAGGATTTTATTTATAATCTATTCATACCCTTCCCTGCCATGAAAAACAGAATATCTTAATGCTCTCACTTATAAGGTATAGGTTTGACTACTCTACTAAATCCAATTATAATACAGCTTTAGAATTACAATCCAATTCCTTAGTTTTATTTCATAATTATGCCAGTGACTGTTATTCACCACTTAAAATTCACACTAATCATCTAAGAATATATTTCTTTTAATTGGTATGCAGACTTTTAAAAAGGTCTTTCAGTTTAAACTGAAAAGATGAAGGGATTGATATCTCTTAGAACTGGTACTCTGTCAATAATAATAATAATATACTTAAATATATGTGCTTTTCCCCACAATAGTCTTTCTCTGATGGCTATGCTGGGAGAATGTAAACTCTGGCCAATCCTATTTAGAGCCAAGAAAACTTCCCATAGAAGATGAGGAGTCTGAGTCTTGGTCTGAAGCCTTGGTAAATTAGGATAGATTAATACCTGAGATGGATAGAGGGTGATTAGCTTTTTTGGTCATAGCAACTCTTACAAACCATCTACTTAGTTCTAGAGTTATAATCTACCTAAGTTCAAGAGTACCCATATCAGCAAAATCTCAATCCTAAAAGTACTGACATAAATATATACAGGTTGTATCAAAAGTCTTAGTGCAAATTTTTTTTTTAGGTTTTTGCAAGGCAATGGGGTTAAGTGGCTTGCCCAAAGGTGGCCACAAAGCTAGGCAATTATTAAGTGTCTTTGGCCGAATTTGAACTCAGGTCCTTCTAGGGCTGGTGCTCTATCCACTGAGCCACCTACCTGCCCCTTAGTACAATTTTAAGCTGAAGCTTGAGCACCCTCTATAGAGATATGTGTGAACTCATTCATACACACACAGACACACAGACACACACAGACACACAGACACAGACACAGACACAGACACAGACACAGACACACAGACACACACACACACACACACACACACACACACACACACAGAGTTTTCTCTTTGTCTCTCTGGAACATGTTGATACCATCAATGTAAGACACCTGTGGTACTTTGAAGGCTGATTATTGAGAAACACTAAGATGAGTTTTTTTATTTATTCCTTCTCATCAATAAATGTAACTATCATATGTTTTTAAAGAAAAAATAGACAATTTCTTTATCTCTTATGTTCCCTCATCTTTAAAATGAGGGGATTACATTTAACTACTTTCTAAGGTCTTTTATAATTTAAATTTAGATTCTATGACATAGTTCTTGCCTACTAGTATATAAAATATACCCTCCTTTTCCTCCACCAAAAAACCCACACCCTATATGTATACTCAGATGGGTAAAACAAGAGTGGTTATTCACTTTACGAAAAAATTTCCATCACAGAATTCTTTTTTCCATAATTGCTCTTCTGAGCAATTAAAATGCTGTGATTCAGGGGACAAATTCATCAAAAAACTGTGGTAAACCTGTATAAACAACATGATGGAGACAAATATAACAAGTCCAGGTTGCAATCACCTGTTTAAAGTACCAAAATGAGGGAAAAACTTCAGATGTTTAAACAGCTGACACAAACTATTGGAAAGGTAGGAAAAAAAATATAATATGTCCCTGGTCCTGTCAAGACCTAGAAAACTGCTAACTGTTAGTTAATCCCAACATGTTTGGAATTAACCATTACCTTGAACTATTCTAAAATGTCTAGTATATTTTTGTTTTTTTTTTTAGTCAGGATGAATTAAAAGTAACTTTGTTTTAAGATTCTTGGGATTAATTTAAAGACAGAATACTATAGTACCATAAAAACACTACATATATGTATATGTACATATGTTATCTATGTATATATTTTATGGATCCCTCAAGAGGCTCAAATTCTACTCTTTTACTGGTTGAGTTATCCACATATTTGCAAGATACATTACTTCAATCTCATTATTCAACTGAAACTCCTCTCTTCAAAGTTACCAATGATCTCTTTTAATTTTATTTATTTAAGGCAGTGGGTTTAAGTGACTTGCCCAAGGTCACACAGCTAGGCAATTATTAAGTGTCTGAGGCTAGATTTGAACTCAGGTCCTCCTAACTCCAAAGCCGGTGCTCTATCCACTGTGTCACCTAGCTGCCCCCTCCAATGATCTCTTAAACCTGGCCTTTCCTTAATACTCATCTCTAAAAACTCTTAAGTACGTGTTACCATTTATCAGTCTCCTGGAATACAGTATATGCTTAATTAAAGTGTTTACTGACTGCTGACTCTGTCCTTTCTGGCTTTTCCTGCTGCTGTTCTTATTTGGTTTCCCTTACTAGTCAAACTATTCCTCAGTTTCCTTTGCCGGATCATTACCCATATCCTACCTTCTAACCATAAGTGAATCTCAAGCCTCCATGCAGGGTTAATTTTTTTTTAAAAATTCTCTCTTGGTGTCCTTACACAATTCCTTTAGATTCAATAATCATTATTATGCAGATGACTATCAAATTTATATATCCAGCTATGGTTTCTCTCCTGAGCACTAGTCTCATCTATCCCACTGTCTAATGCCATTTTGAGGTGGATGTTTTTCAGGCATTTCAAACTCAACATATATCCAGAACAGAACTTACATTTTGACAAAAGACCCAATCCTTTTAAAAATTTTCCTATTTGGGGGTGGCTAGGTGGCGCAGTGGATAGAGCACCAGCCCTGGAGTCAGGAGTACTTGTGATCAAATCTGGCCTCAGACACTTAATAATTACCTAGCTGTGTGGCCTTGGGTAAGCCACTTAACCCAACTGCCTTGCAAAAAAAAAAAAAAAAAAAAAAAAATTTTCCTATTTCTATTGCGAACACAATCATTCCTTCTAGACACTGAAATCTACAGCCATATAATTCTTTGCTCTCCTACACTCTGTGATGTTAATGCTACAATATTTCTCAAATCTGTTCCTTTTCTCCACTACATGGCCACCACCCTAGTTAAGCCTCATGGCCTCCTAATTGGTTTCCTTGTTGAATTCTCTCCTGTCTTCAATCTATCCTTTGGTAATGTCAAAACAAGTTAAAACAGAGGTCTAATCCAAAATCATTATATTATTCAAGAAGCTAAAGCTTCTTAATATCTAGGATGAAATTAAACTTCTGTTTAGCATTTGAAGTCTTTCACAAACTGGATCCAATTATTTTAAACATTACACCACCTTTTTGGTCCAGCCAAACTGGTGATCTTATAGTCTCTGTCATGACATTTCACCCTCTCATCTCAATGCTTTTGCATTGCACCCAGATATACTTCCTTCTCAAAGAGGCCTCTTTGAATTCCTTATTTCCTTCAAAGCTCAGCTCAAGTGCTACATCCTACATGAGGCTTTTCCTGATGCCCAGGTTTTTAGTGTTATTTATTCCCTGTTCCAAACTACTTTGTATATTTTTATAAGGGTACATTTTATATTTCCTCTGATACATTATAAGTTCTTTCAAAGCTGAGACTGTTTCATTATTATCTTTATTCCCAGGATTTGGTACATAGTAGATGGTTTATTGAAGTTGCAGATTTGCATTAGTAGAGAATTTCCTAGTCAGGATCCCTAAAACAACGAAATCATAGGTTTGGTCCAAAAAAGAGAGAAGAAAGAAATACTCATTCTTAGAAATGTTTGTGTTGAAGAACAAATAATTAAATAAAATAGAAACTATGTTAATAAAGAAACTTAGAAACTAGGCCATTACTAAATAGGTCTCACCTTCTTTCCATTCCGGGAATTGACTGTTTGCACTTGTTCCATTCCCAAACAACCCATCTCTGCTTTATTGGGTTTTTTACATCTGAGCCATTTCTGTTTTCGGTGATCTTCCATATACTGAAGCAGAAACAGAGAGCCAATTATCTTAAAGCAAAGATTTCTCTACAGTGGTAGGTTTATATTATAACTAAAAAGGACTAAGTAGAATAGTGCCACTAAATATCTTCCTTAGGGATAAGGGACTGTTAACTAGGGACAATACAAATTTGTTTCTGGCATGCTTTATATCTTTTTCTTGCAGATTCAAACCCCAATAAATTTAAAAAGTCACTTACAGCTAGGAACCGAGGATCAACAGCAAATTCTGGATGACCCTGTAACCACATCTCCAGCTCAGCCCGACGAGGGGCATCCTCACCCACTAGCAAAGTGCCATCGACCTTATTAATGACAGGAATCCGGGCTTCCAAGTCTACATCAAGGTGATGAGGCTCTTCCATACACTCCACCTCCAGCTGTAAACTCAGAATCCAACTCATGAATACAATTTCTTATTTGAAGAAAAGACATTTGTATTCATAAAATGAATTGAAAAAACTTATGTTTTCCCAAACCATACCGTAACAAATGCTCACTGATTTAATTAGGAAAATAGATTAAGAGACCTCATCATATTATCCAGCTAAAGTCCCAGACCTTCTCACCTCCACCAACTTCTTTCGGCTACCCTTCTTCTTATGGAATAGTGGATGTCCATCTCCCAGTACTCCATTGGCCATCAACTTGTGCTTCTGGAACGTCAGTTTCAATCCTTCTTCCTGGGAGACACATCAGGCATCCATGATATAATATGGCACATGTTCTCAAACTAAAGACCAAGCCCTGATTAATTAACCTGTGCTCTGTATTACCCTGTCTCAATAACTAAGAAATGGGAGGCCACCTGACTGGCTACTAGAAGTTAGGAATATAATATAAACATTTACACTTTTTTTCTCAGAAAAATCTCCAGCTCCTGGCCCTGTGCCTCTCAGATGTCTACAAGAGAAGTTAAGTTTAACTCAGTAACACTCAGTACAGAGCAGTACTGCTCTACCTAGTGCTTCAGTATTAGCATGGCAACTCATCACAGAGGCACATAACTAGAATGAGATTTAGATACTTTCTTCTATTATATGATGGCTGACTAGTTGATTGCATTTATCATTGAGGGGTTGGCAATTAAATTTCAGGATATACTGGCTTGGGAATCTTAGTTAAGGTACAGGTGAGCAATACCCCCAGATGACTGAAAAATGAACCACAGATATGATTATAACACTAAGTTGACTTTGGACCTCCATCAGTAGTATTGCTATTATCAATTTCTCTATGTATCACATAAAAATGTCATCCTATTTCAAATGGTTGCTTTAACTTCAAAAGAAATACTTATGCAAACATGAAATGCTACGTTATTTTAACAATAACTACAGCTTTCTAACAATTGATTTAAATGTAGGTGTCCTAAAAAGGATCCTTTTCTTAGTAAGATTTTCTTAAATAATATTGTTTCTACCTGTTTCTTAGAGAATGAATGAACTTCTACCCTGCCCAAATGACCTCCATTTCTTTGGATTTTCCATTTTGAAGTCACTTAGTCAAATCAGCTCAACATATTAGGTGAGCTAGTGAGATTAGTTAAAGCAAAGAATCAATTTCCCTACTCCCCTTTACCAAAGGTGCTCAGCTCACATCTTTGATCTGGACTGTAAATTCCTTCTCATCCATGCCCCGTCGAAGTTTGGTGAACTGGGCTGCAGCAGTACTGACAGCAGTCACCTCCTCTTCTGCCATTGAAGCAGCACTACTACTTCGAGGTGTGGGCACAGGTGAGTCACCATATTCGCCTGGAGTCAGCAGAGGACTATCCAGCATATTGTTGCCTTGTCCCAGTGACCCTCCAGTCACCATTTCTTGGTTCCTGCGGTTGGAGGGCCATTTCCCTGAGAGGACAGCCTGGCAGACGAGGTCAATGCGGTTGATCAGGACACGATCCTGATCAGGACAAAACAATTAATATTAGTTTTGTTCAGATGGCGACCACAGAATATATTTAATGATTCCAAACAGCACTGCCAAATCTTCTATGGGGTTAAGATGCTTTGTGAGGGGGAATCTTTGAGGTTTACAGGATAGTCCCTAGATTCCACACCTTTTAAACTTAATTGAACTACATTACAGACTCTAGAAAAATAGCAGAAGTGATCCCCATAATGAAAACAAAAAACAAAAAACAAAAAAACTTCCATTCACACTTTTCCTTTTAACCCCAGTCATAATTTCCCCTTTACTTTGGGCCTGGAAATAAGTTGTTACCTTGGGCCATTCAGAAGCTCTCTGCCTCTCCTGAAGCAGCAATAGTTCAGGAGTCATTTGCTCTCCATCTTCATTAGGGAATCCATCCTGGGACATAGTGAGGGACATGAGACTCTCTTCATCATATAGCTTGGAGCATGACTGGTCAGCACCTGAAGATGACATACAGAAATACCCAAATGAGTAGAAATGGAGGAAGAAAAATTACATTATGACTGAAAAGATAAATTTCATTTGGGCTATTATATCAAATACTGAGCATCTCATGAAAAATAATGCATTTAGAAAACAAAAATTATCTGCATAAGTGGGGAAATTATGGGCATGGAATACTGCACATTATTAGAACAAATTGAAGTATGTTTAATGATTTTGCTGAACTGTTTTGTTTTCCTCTTTTTAAAAAATTATTTGTCATAAATGATAGTTTGATTAGGGGAGGGAAATAAAGATGTATTCAAAAATGAAGATAATATAAAATCACAGATAAAAACAAGATTTAAAGAGGAAAAATGAGCGGGGAAAAAGGGGGAAAGTATCAACAATGCCTAAAACATGCACTCACTCAGCTTTTCTTCCTTTTCATCTTCACTATCTTCAGTGCTAGAGCTGGAGCTGGATGAGGAGGAAGAAGAGGAGGAGGATGGTGACAGTTTGCTTAAGTCCAGCTCAGAGTCTGAATCATCCTCTTCCTCCAATTTGACTGGTAGAACACTTTGGGAAGCCATGGGGGTAGGATCGGAGGGGGTTACCCGTAGCTCATAGTCTTGTGGGGTTGGCCTGTTTTTGGCCACTGTCTCATGCTCTAGTTTTAAGGCCAGACTCTCCAGGCTGGGGACATGGGTTGTTGCCTCCTCTGGTAGTTTTTCAGTAGGAGCATCTGGACGCAGGGGCAGTGGTGAGGCAGTGCTTGAGGCATATTGTTGGTGTAGCAGTGGGGTAGAACAGCGTGACAGGGATGGAGCTGATGCCCCTGCCTGTTGACTCTGCATATAATTCATACGAGCAGCCAGGAAAGAGAAGTCTGGGTCCTGCATAATATTGCAGTCTGTTTGGCTCACCCCATGGCGGGCTGCCCCTCGGAGAAGCTCCCCATCATGTCGAACTGGTTCCCACCATTTGGGCAGTTCAGGGCCTGGGGGTTGGCACAATGCCAGTCGGTCTTCTAATAATGGATGGCACAGTACTTGTTCCCGTAATCGCCGAAGCAACTCAATTCGGAAAAGTGTGCGTGAGGCCCTCTCCTCTGTGATGGGTTCAATGAATAGATTGGGGTCTGGGGATTCTGAAAGGAGAAATAAATGAAGAATTATTTGCTAGTTTTTTCATCATTTCTTTTGAGTTATACTGGATTTGTCTAAGAGTCACTTACCATCTCCAGCAGCAGGAGGTAGACGGCACACCTGTCGACACATGGCTACAAAACCATGGAAGTACTTGGTAAGGCTTTCATCTGTTTTTTTGTCCAGGCGGGCAAATGTACGGAATCGACCCCAGTGGAAGTGTAAGTTATCAGGATCAAACTCCACTCCAAAGGTTGACACCACTCGGTAGAAATCTGATTCCTCACGCCTTGTCCATCTATAAATTGGAAAAAACAAATATAGGATTGGTTAACAGGTGAGTAAACAGAAAGTTGTTTTACAGTTTGGCAACTTAAGATCACCAATGCCAACAAAATTAAGCAAGGAAATAAACATGTTCCAGAAAGTAGTAGTAGAAGAGGCTAAGAAGAATTTAATAAATTAGTAGATAATGAATGTGGTATATATCAGTGGTTTCCCTTATTAAAGTAGACATTACTGGGATATTATGCTTAAAATTGGGTGTCCTACTTCTAAGGGCTCTATAATTTTAGCAGGTAAGAGGTGTTTCTTTAAAGAGGCTCTTGGGTTGGCTAGGTGGCGCAGTGGATAGAGCACCGGCTTTGGAGTCAGGAGGACCTGAGTGCAAATCTGGTCTCAGACACTTACTAATTACCTAATTGTGTGGCCTTGGGCAAGCCACTTAACTCCATTGCCTTGAAAAACCAAAAATAAATTAAAATAAAATAAAATAAAATAAAATAAAATGAAATGAAATAAAATAAAATAAAATAGGCTTTTAAGAATTCCTCCCTTTAGAAACTTAAATGAGAGATAACTAACTAGAGAAAGATAACATAATTGGAAAGAAGCTCAATTTCCACTGATTTACCGCTGCTGCTTCTCTCGCCGTGCAATTTCTTTCAGTTTGAAGGCTGCCTCACAACGACGTCGCCGTCGGTCCCCACGCTCTGCTGCCTCTATTTTCATCTGTTCTCGTTTGTAGCTGCGTTGATAAGCAGTAACCAGACGGCGCAATCTGGCTGTCAGGGCTGAGCCTGGAGGCCAGAAGAGATGACCTGGCTGCTGGGTCACCTGGACTGTGGGAAGTAAAGCAGAGTGAGTAGGGAATGGAAAAAGAGTTGGTGAAGGAGACAAGACTGGAGTTTCAATCCACCCAAAGTTCAAACATCAAGACAATCCCAGTCAACTTGGGGAGAAATAAAACCGTATTCCCAATAGTTTGTTCTCCTTTAGGCCAGCCTCCCCCATGATAAACTGGACTTGGGAACCCAGGGTTACCTTCATCACTGTCAATCACAGAAATCTCTTCATCCATCATCATCAAAGGGTCACCCTAGAGAAAGAGACCCATCCCCCCAAAAGAATGGGGAAGGGGGTAAAAGGAAGATGTTGAAATGCTTAAGTATTTTCCCTGTGCTTCTCTTGGACATCAAACGAACTAGAATAATTCTCCAAGAAAGATACAAGAAAGATACTAGCATTGTAAATACCATTGACCCATATTAGAATATGAAGAAAATGGAACTTTCTTCATATACCAGCAATAAAGGGTGTATGTGTGTGGTCTGTGTGTGTGGTGGGGGGAAGGCGGAGTAGGGTGTCTGTTGGGGGAGAGTGGATGAAATATTATTCACAGAGGTTCAGCAAATCAATCTAAGAAATCAATCAAATATTTAAATTTCAAGCAGGGGCACTACAACACAGATATACATATGATATATACACATAGATGTATAGATAGAAAAACTGAGAGCTTCTTTCTCACCTCATCCTCTTGGTCCTTTGGGGGGCCCTGAAGTGGCTTGTATTCAGGATCTTCACAATCCTTATCAAAGTCAACCCTAAAAACCATAGAGACACCAAGAAGTAATTAATTATTGTGCTTCATTGATATTCTTATCTGAGATGAAAACCTAGTAAAACACAAATGTAACATAGAGTAAACCAACTTCATTCCATAGCCTGACCTTGGTGCCAGAGCTGGCCTTACATTGAAATATCCAGAGAAGAGGAAGGAAGTCCTGTTTTAGCAAATAAGTAAGTCAAAGCTGAGAAGTTATAAAGGACCCTGAGTGAAATAAAGAAGTATCAGCTATCATTCTGCTTCATAAAGGTTGTTAGTTCTCTCTGGTCTAGCAACTAATTTTCAAGGCCTGTCCTTAATCACACATCTACTCTCTCTTTGATAATGAGGGTAATGCTTTATAAAATTTGGGGGATGGGGAGGAAGTCAGAGAAAAACACTAACTATAAAAGTCTAACTCTACATCACTCTAGAGAAAGTTCCAGAAGGACTACAAGATTCATTTTTGCCTTGCTCCATGACTTTGTGGGAAACTCTACTTCTCTTCCCTAGTTTTCTTAAGTGTTAACCCTTAGGTTCCCACAATGTGATGTACACAGAATAAATTCAGATTATCTGGGCCTTTGTTCAAGACATCAATCTGAGCCACCCCAGAGATGAGATTGACTAAGAATAAAGACAGTCAAATGATTCACCACCATTTATAGCATTTGGTTTTTATTGCTTCTGAAATGGAACAGAGATTCCAAAGAACTAGAACTAGAGGATTAATTTATTAAGTACTAAATATAATATATTTGATATTAAATAAGGTACCATCGTCTTAAAACTGATGCTGATATGGAAAACAGTCCAACTATTTGTTAACTTACCAAGGTAGAAGGGAAAAGTAACCTATCCTAAGACTAAAGGATACAAGAGCAATACAGGAGAAGAAGACTCTGGACAACTATCATTCCTGCCTTGTTCTATCTTGAAAAGTCAATAATATTGCTTAGAAGACTAGATTAAGCACATCTCTAGTCTAGTAAGTGCATAAGAGCTCCAACCCCAAAATCAAATGGCATTTAAATTTTCCATAACTACTTCTCACCACCACTTTGCCCCCCTTTAATCACTCTCTTCAATATTTAACTCTTGTTTCTTTCTTTTTTTTGGGGGGGGGGGTTTGCAAGACAAATGGGGTTAAGTGGCTTGCCCAAGGCCACATAGCTAGGTAATTATTAAGTGTCTGAGACCGGATTTGAACCCAAGTACTCCTGACTCCAAGGCTGGTGCTTTTATCCACTACACCACCTAAGCCGCCCCTTTAACTCTTGTTTCTTAAAAGGATTCAGAGCTGGAAGTTATCTCAGTGACCTCCTATTCAACTCCCCTAGTATTTAGTTTTATCATTTTACTTTATTCTCCATGTTTAGCACATTGAACTTTTTGGAAGAAAGGGGGATGAATAAACTCAACCAAAAAAGACCCAGTTTCTTTTGAAGAACACAAAAAGAATTATATTAAGTCACTTGAATCTTGAATATTACATTGGATTGCTGGTGACCCAGGAGGGTAGTACTATTATATTTTCAATCAAAACTTCCATTAGACATTTTATGACACTGACATATTCTCAAGTCAACTGGACATTCTCTCATGATCCTTATAATGAGTCCTACTTTTTAATTTTATAAAGTAACTAGGTATCAGGAATATGAATTACAAAATTTTGTTACCTTGAAAATAGACACTAAACCTTGCATAGGAGGGGAGCTGTTAAAACCTAAAGAGGATTATTTCATGTGCCCCTCAGGTATCCAGTGAGAAATGCTTTTACACTCACTGGCACCCAGTCCAGAGCAATACTGCTCTGCCTGGTGACTCAGTATTAGCATGGCAACTCATCATGGGGGCCCATGGTTCAGTGAATGAATACCTAAATGTGAGAAGCACCTCTCTTAACAGAAATATGATTAGAAACCACAAAATTCTTAAACTGAGATTTTTATAACATGAGCTATAGAACAGAATTCAGATTAGAAAGAATCTTAGATAAATTTTAGTCCAAAAGAGATCCATCCATCTGTCCTCTTGAAGACTGCTAGTAAAAAGGAACACACAACTTCCCTAGGCAGTCCATTCAACTTCTGGACAATTCTAGATAGCTTGGCCCAAATCTTTCCAGCATACAATCATCTTTTGAACACTCACTTGTTCTCTCAATTGCTGTAACTATATAAAAATGTTTTTAAAGTAAGGGAAATTTATTATCACAACTTTTCTCTCATGCTGTCATCTTCTGGTCATCACATAGTTAGGTTCAGACAACCATATAACTTTATGTGACAGCTACCCTGTGACAAAACAATAAAACCCACAAGAAACTACAAGGACCATCAGTCTCTTCTCTAAGCTCACCTCAAGATGTTTGTGCTGGTTCTTAGACCAGATAATCAAGTTCCTCAAAGGAAGGGACATAATTTAAGAGAAAATCTAAACTTAATGCTTAGTCTCTTACCCTTCTACAATATCAGAAAAATTGTCCAACACCCGATGCTCTGCTGCGATGGCCTTGTCATCTGGTCGGCCAGCCTTTTCCAGAAAGCATAAAGCTGGATCTGCTCTCATGGTATTATATTTCTCATAACCTAGATGGGAAAGATCCAGAAATCAAAGGTAATATGGATTTCACTTTTATCAAGGTGAGGTTTCTTCAACTGAGAAAATTTGCATTATATATGATTAGAATATCTAGAATACTTTACCTACAGTGTAAAATGCTATTGTCATAATTGATATGTTAGCATTGTTAAATAAGTCTATTCTATTAAATGTTTCTACTGCATTTTATATTTGTTTCATAAGCAGTGGGTAGAGAAATAAAGACAGATAAAATTGTGACAGGTGATCTTTTATGATCTCTATTTTATAGGTGAAGAATGGAAAGCAATTCAATGACATGTCCTCTGTCATAAAGAAGGCATGGAATTGGGGATTTAGAAATCTTTACCTAAATGAAACTAGTTAGCATCTGTTTTGCACATAGTTGGCATTTAATATATTTTGTGGAATGAAAATAAACAAGCTTTCAGACTGGGTGGTTTAAACTTTTACCATACAATCTACATATATTATATATGTATGTTCAAAATGGTTAAAATTTCGTTCAGGTTTTCAATATTCCATAGAATAGGTAGAAAAACAAATTTCCTTGATTTTTTTTTTTAAAACTAAGTAGTATGCCAATAAGGACCTATGATCTTACCGGTGTGGGAAGCTCTTCCACTAAGAAAGACTGCAACCCTTCTGTAACTTATAGACTTAAGGGGTTACCTTGGCCCAGAATGGTTAGGTGATACAGGTAGTAGCAGAAGTTGGATCTGAATCCAAGTCTTCCAGACTACAAGTTTCATTATATTTCTGGGTTGTAATATAATACATACGCAGCTGCATAGAGAGGCTAAATGGCTTGTTGTGCTAATCATGCCAGGGAGGAGGAGAATTAAAAACAGAGTCTAGGACTCCTTTCTCACTTAACTACACCCATTAAACTACAAGGCAATTTTTTTTAATTTTTAAAAAAATTTATTTAAGGCAATGGGGTTAAGTGACTTGCCCAAGGTCACACAGGCAATTATTAAGTGTTTCAGGTCGCATTTGAACTCAGGTACTCCTGACTCCAGGGTCAGTGCTCCAACCACTGGGCGACCTAGCTGCCCAGAAGTGCAATTCTTAATTCTCAGTATCTGGAATTTGTCATTGAACAAGGTTGTAAAGGGCAGTCTTTTTCTCTTCATTCCTCGGGTTTCACTCCCCCACCCCCCCATTCTTCAGATTCTAAGATTTATAGCAAGTGATTGTTTAGGACACATCAGAAACTTCTATAAAGCCTGTGTGGCCACACAGATTAAGCTGAACAATGATTATGAAAGTGTGAATATTCCATCCAAAGATGCAAACTATGGTTAGTGGGGACAGGATGAAAAATATTTTCCAGTTATTCTAATGATAATGGTAGCTTTTCTTCAAAGGTAAGATTTATCCATCCAAAATTTAATGAATATCTAAATATGTATACATTATATCACTAATAACACTCTACCTCTGGAATAGTTAATATGACTTAAAGTCATAAGATTAGTTTTCCATTCAAGCATGCTGGCTTTTCCACTTCCCCTAAAAACTGATTACAGAACTCCATGAATCTGGATCTTAATCATTCTTTCATGTCCTTATTGAACACAAGTCTTTATCAAGAGAGAGATCTGAGTAGGGGGCACAGGGAAGGGTGATGGGGCCTATTTTTTAGAAGAGGCACATACCATGTTTAAAGACTCCTATAAGCAAGGACTTGTCAGCTTCACTATCCCACCAGTTTGTTGGGACCTCCAACTGATCCACCACCGGGAACCATATATCAATCTCACTAGAAAGGCATGAGGAAACAGAATTAATACAAAAGTGTTCCATGTCACATTGTAATTAACAAAAATAGTGCCCTATAAGAAGTTATTTTGGATATTTAAAAAATTTTCTTGATCTTTATCTTGAATGTTTCTTTCTTAGGTACAAGACCAGTTTCCCCTCTCCCCCCAATAAACCCCCAATCCTCAAATTCTAGTGCCAAATTGTAGAACACACTCTTCTAATACTTAAGAGTCAGGAAACAGAATATAATTTTACCTAGCAATGGCACCTCCCAACACCTTCTCTGCCTGATCACCGATAACCTCTTGCCGCAGGTAATATAACATGCGTACTCGCAACAACACCCTAGAGAAGAATATTAACTTCAGTAACACTGTTGTTAAAACAGAAAGCAACTTTTCCTACTCCATGATTTCAAAATAAACAAATTATGACAAGCCCTCTCACTTACTTGTTACACTGATGTTTCAAGTGTTTCTTATAACTTTCATCCTGGAAGAGGGTATCGGGGTTATATTTCCGGATCCAGTCTGCTTTGTGGATATCAAAAGTACTTTGGGACTTCACTTTCTTCCCTTTGCGTCCCCGGGGCACTGGGATAGACAAACCTGATAGGAACAGGCAGACAGTGGAAGACCTGGACTAAGAAAACCCCTTGGATTTGGAATAAATCAGGTACCCATGAGGGAGGTAAAAGGGAAAGAAAAAGAGAACTGATGATCACCTGAATGGTTCTGAAGTTCTTTTGTTTTGCCATTCTCTGCAGGACTGATTAGGTCCCAAATGAAGCCTTTGATGTTTTCATCCCCACGGTAGTGCAGAAGACAGTATACAAGAATGGCACGGCAGATTGTCTCCACATCCCGTTCAGTCATTCGTCGTTTGAACCGCCCATGGGACAGAATATCTCTCCAGCGACCCCAGCTTCAAAGGCAGAGAAAGAACCACAACCATCTTTAAGGAGCCTCTTGTTCAATGATGTGTTATGCTTGAAGCAGATACATTTCCCCAAATGAGAAAAAAGGGTTTAAGGAATACATTGTTACTGTGACTGGCTACAAATCTTCGAAAACTCAAGAGTATTCTCAGTCATAGCACTCTTACAGATTTCTACATCTTACACTTTGGAAAAAATAAGATTCCCTCTCCCCAGCAAAAAACATATAGTTTACTCTAGTAGGATGGGAAATGTACCATCTCCCCTACAGCTACAAAATAGGCTCTTACCCATATACCAAGAGGTGCTTTTCCACTCGGAAGCAGTCAGTGCGTCCATAGGCATGATGCCTGTCATGGCGGCGGGAACGAGGCCGCTCATCATCCTCACTTTCCAAATCTGAGAATTCCACCAGGTCATCATCTTTCAGAGTGCTAAAGTGCCGTGTCTGCTTACGCACTCGTGGTGTATCAATCACCAAGTTATTCTGCATGAAGGAGAAAAGGGATCCACACTTTCATCATGTTCTGTTCCTTTTAATGAGGAGAAACAACCTATACGAGACTCAGAACAAGACTTAGAGGAAACAGAAGCAGTATTGAGAAAGGATCCTGAAATGCAGAGGTCCATTGCTACCAACCAAGGAAATGAAGAACTCACCTTGCTGTTGAGTAAATCCATATCTAAATCAGCTTTTTTAGCCCACTTTTGCCAGAAGTTAGGATCATCCAGAGAAATGTCTGTCCTATTTTCAGAAGCAACAAAGCTAGCCTATTGAATAAAGAGTCACAGAAGAGAAGCAATAAGGGTGGGTGAGGTCACCTTATTTAAAAGTATACTCATACTCCCCCCAAAAAGAAAAAAAACCTAAATATTTTATTGTGATGTGAAGGTGAACTTGGTTCTTAAAGGCAATGCCAGCAAAGTATGAGCTTTGACAAGTTCTACCAAACTAGAAAGACTTTAAGAATGGGCCTAGGAGACTTAAGGACTGATCAGTAAAATGACGACTGCACAGAAAACAGATAATTATGATGTATGCTAACCACTCCTTTCAGAAATGATAGATTCAAAATACAAGAAAAGACACATTTCTGGATATGGTCAATGCGGAAAGTTGTCTTGCTGGACTATGCATATTTGGAGGTAGTGATGAAGAGGAGAAAAAGGGAAGAACGGATGGGAAGACAGAGACAGAGAATGTCTATAATTGGAATTTTTTTAAAAAATGGATCCAGGGATAAGCGTGTAAGATCATCTTAGCTAAAATGAGAGGGCCTCAACACCACAACTTTCATTACCAAGAATTTTTTTTTTGTCATAACTGCTTATGTAGCCTATTCATGTAGATCTGGGAAGAGGGGGTATTTAAAATTTATGTTTCACGCTGAAGATGTCATAAGTCCTTAGAAGTAATGAATTTAATTGTGGCAAAACTAACCCTCTCCATGCTCCTATATTTTCAGTTTTTTATAAAGGCAGAACGAACCTTAGCAAAGGTGGATCCTTTGCCCTCAGATTCAATGGTGATGGTTGTGGTACGCCTTAGTAAAATTTGGTCAATATCTTCCTCACAAAACTTGGAACCCTCATCATCTTCTTCCATAATGGCTGCATAAGCACCTTTCCTTAAGAGGTCCTCAATTTCCTTTTTAGAGAACTGCTGAATCTGCAAAAATTAGAATAGAAAAATGATAAACCTAATCCACAATCACCCTAAAAAATAAATAGGAATAGAAATATATAGGAACTGGACCTACTATTTGATAGCATTTTAACTCTCAGGGGCATTTATTTTTTAGGTTTTTGCAAGGCAAATGGGTTTAAGTGGCTTGCCCAAGGCTACACAGCTAGGTAATTATTAAGTGTCTGAGACCGGATTTGAACCCAGGTACTCCTGACTCTAAGGCTGGTGCCTTATCCACTACGCCACCTAGTCACCCAGTATTTTAACTCTCAAGAAAAGCAATGTTCTCTCCCAATGTATGTTAGCACTTTCTTTGTAGCCCAGTCTTAAAAGTATATCCTACAACACTGAGGTTTAGGTGACTTGCCTGGGATCACAGAGTGAATATGAGACAGAGGTGGAATTTGAACCATGTCTTCCAGATTTTAATGCCAGTTTTCCATTGACTAGGCCATGCTACTATACACACACTCCACAATCTAGTGCTAAAATTAAGAATACAAAATAGGTGGCAAATTCCTATGTTCAATGAACTCTTGCTTCCCTCTCCACTCCCTTTTGTCCTAGCGAGAAGGAAATCTGTAGGATGAAAGGCCTCACCCCAGTGATGTTGCCATCCCGACCACTCATGGACTGAAGGACTGCTTTATCCAGTCCCAACTTGAGGCTGGCCTTATCAAACATCTCCCTCTCATAAGAATTTCGAGTAATGAGGCGGTAAACTTTCACAGCTTTGCTTTGTCCTATTCGATGACAACGTGCTTGGGCCTGGTTGAAGAGATGGAAAGTAAAAACAGTAGTAATAATAGACATTTATTTAGAGCTTTAAAATTTGTGAAATGAGCCTAATCCCAGATCTGTGAGGTAGGCAATACAAGTATTATTTTTATTTTACAGAGCGGGGGAAGCTGGTTCAAATAGGATAAGTTACTTGCCCCAAAGACAAATAGGTAGTAAGTGACTAAGGTAGGAGTTGACCCAAGTTTTCTAGATTACAGTGTCAATTACCCTATATGCTGTTGCCTCAGTGAATTACATCCAAAAGATGAACTAGCTTTTAACTATTTAGAACTTCTGAGAAGAAACAAAGGAAAGGATCACCATTAATACTTTTGGTCAGTTTCTAGAGAAGATATAAGTCTCATTGTTTGGGCTTCACCAAGTAGACAATCTTTCAGTGTGTCCTTTCTATGAGAGATCCCAAGCTAGTTGAACAATATGCATCCCCAATAGTTAGAGCTACAATTTGCCATTACCTGTAAATCATTCTGTGGGTTCCAGTCTGAATCAAAGATGATGCAAGTATCTGCAGCTGTAAGGTTGATACCCAGGCCACCAGCCCGTGTACAGAGTAAGAAGACAAATCGGTCAGAATCAGGCTTACTAAAGCGGTCAATGGCAGCCTGACGTAGGTTACCTCGTACACGTCCATCAATACGCTCATATAAGTACCTAAGTAAGCCATAGAGAAAAGGTTAGAATACATAAAAAAATTAGTACAGACAATGCTCTAACCAAGATCACTACCTCCCACATCCCTGTAGTTTGGCACTAACCAAGTCAAGAAGGTAAAGGTTAATAAAAAAATCCTCTGAAATTAGAGAAAGTAAATATACTTCTTCTTCTTTTGTTTTTTTTGGGGGGGCGGGGTTTGTAAGGCAGTGCTGTTAAGTAAGTTACCCAAGGTCACACAGCTAAGTAATTATTAAGTATCTGAGGCAGGATTTGTACTCAGGTTTTCCTGACTCCAGGGACTGTGCTCTATCCTCTGTGCCACCTAGCTGCCCCAGTAAATATACTTCTAATACCTAATTCCAAGATTTGGTGGCTAACGTATATCTCACCTTCTCTGGATCAAGTAATCCTCCAGGATATCCAGGCAGCGAACCATTTGGGAGAAGATCAGCACCTTATGGCCACCAGCCTTAAGTTTTGGAAGTAGCTTGTCAATGAGAACCAGCTTACCAGCTGAACGGACCATGGCCTGAAGATGAAAATCATGGGGGATGATATGGCAGGCCTCCCGAAATTCTGTTAGGATTTTTTCTTCTGCGCCTGTTAAGAGAGTCAACCCTGGGTGCTCAGAACTGAAGAAGCATCAAATAGATTATTATGTAGTTAAGACAATGAGCCAATAGGGTAAAAGGAAGCCTAATTTATGGTCAACATTTCTTAAAAAACAATTATACTGAAACATCTTTATGAATTTTTTTTTTAAAGCAAGTTCAAGGCACCCAGATTAAGAACCCATCATCTGAAAGAATATCAGGGAATAGTACACACATTAAGAATGTACTGAACTGAAAAGATTTAATAGAATTCTCATCAATATAACTTTACCTGGGAGATTAGAAAGGTAAAACTATGATAAGCAAAACTATGAGAGTGGATGTGAAAAGGCTTTTCATATTTAGGAAAAAGGGTGATTCTACACTAGGCTAAGCCTGGAAGAAAGGATTTTCTCTGGCCTGGTTCTCTGAGGGTAACTAATACAATTTGAAGATCTAGGTATATAATGAGCACTGTATTTACCATTGATGAGATATGGATGATTACAGCATTTACGTAGCTCCATCATTGTGTTAAGTAGGTTGGGCATGTTTGTGTGACCTGCTCCTTTGGAAAGGAAGGAGAAGTTTTTTTCCAAGATAGCACGATAATACTTCTTTTGGATGTTGGTTAACTCCACTTCAATGATTGTCTCCTGTTTGGGAGCTAGGTTTTTTTCCACATCTTCTTTAAGTCTTCTCAACATCATTGGTTTTAGAATAGCCTGCAACTTCTGGACCTGAATCCAAGAAAGAAAGAAATGTATATTACATAGTATTAGAATGGAGAAGTGAAAATAGGTAAAGCACCTCAGAATCTGAAAGCTGAAGGTTATTGTCATATGATTGGTTTAGGTCACAGGACAGAAGAGGAAAGATATTATGTTTACCTGTCATATATTGTTTGCACTAAGTCAAAGAATTCTATGAAATTAAAAAAATTCTGATTATGTATTTTGTTTTAAATATTTAAATGCCATTATTCTGAGAAAATATGTGTTAAGTTTCACCAAAATGTCAAAGGGGTTCACGATATAGTAAAGGGCAAAAAAAAAAAAAAAAAAAAAAAAAAAATCACAAAATAGACTTTCTACCTGTTCTTCTGTCTTGAGATCACCAAAGTCCTTTAAGAACTCTGATTCTGAAGGAAACTGTGAAGGTTCCAAAAAATGCAACAAGCTAAACAGTTCTTCCACAGTGTTTTGCAGGGGTGTTCCTGTGAGCAGCACTTTATGCTCCTAAAAATGAACAGAGGAAATATAAAATCAAAATAACTTCACTTTGCCATTAATAAGCTATCATTTAATCTTTCTGGGATCTCATTTTAATTGGCTATTAAATGAGTAGGTATGCACTAATATCACTTCTGACCCTAAAAATCATATGGCTACTTTTCACAAACAGATCCTTTCACTCAACATGGAGACATCTTCTTTGGTCTGTTCTCTTTCTCATTATCCTTTATGTAGTGTAAGGGAGTTTAATACCAAAGAAGTAACTAATCATTCAAGTATCTCCCACAAATAAGTCTGGTGAACTCACCAGGTCCATGTGTTTGAGACTATCAAGTAGCTTGCAATTCCGATTCTTGAGTCGATGAGCTTCATCAATAATGACACAACGCCATTCAATTTCTCGTAGCTCAGGGCAGTCTGACAAGATCATCTCAAAAGTGGTGATCAAGGCATCAAACTTATACGCCCCAGGAATAAGTCGCCCCTGAGCATGAAAGAACAAATTTTAGAAATTATGTGAAGCTTTCTAAAAGAGAAGGGCTACTCTGAACTTCCTGAATTGTCCTCTCACTGTACATAATCTATATCACTTTCTTCTAGAAAAATAACACCAAATAATATTGCCAATTCAATTTAAACAAAATTTTATCAAATATACACACACACACACACACACACACACACATACATATATATATATAATATTCAAGACACTGTGTGAGATGATACAAAGACTGCTGGAAGTACAAAGATGGAAATGATAAAGACTGCTTTCAAGGATCTTATAATTCAATATAGGGTATGATATATGCATATACAAATGGGGAATCAATAAAAATATCAAACATGGGAGGATGAAATAAAGGTAACCATTACCATTTTAAGTCTCAAAACTGTTTAAATGTTAATTTCTTTTTAAGGAAATCATTTTTAAATGTGTGTCACTAAAGAATACTTTAAGGATCTATAACTTCATTGATATGGGTGCTCCATTTGGGAACACATATTGTTACCCTTAAATCTTTTTTTTTTTTTTTTTAGGTTTTTGCAAGGCAAACAGGGTTAAGTGGCTTGCCCAAAGCCACACAGCTAGGTAATTACTAAGTGTCTGAGACCGGATTTGAACCCAGGTACTCCTGACTCCAGGGCCGGTGCTTTATCCACTATGCCACCTAGCCGTCTCCCTTAAATCATCTTCAAGAAGTATTATGGCTATCAACCAAATGTTGAGCATCTCTAAACAAAATGAAAATTATCTGTAGATCCCACTCACTCACACACTTGTATTTTGCATGTATAGAATTAAAAAACTCAATCACCTCCACACCATGAATCAATGGAGAACTTTAGTGAGGGAAACTGGGGGGTTCATCATCTTTTGGAATATTTCTCAATATTCCATTCTGGAATATTGGGTACAGGATATATCTGGGTAAAGGATGCTGGGAGTGAGTCAAAAGAGAAGTCTGTGCTCTAAGTTTGGTACTGATGCTTATACTCCAGGCACCTTATCTTACTGAGCCTTAACTTTTGCCTCCTAAACAGGTTAATATATTGAATTATGTACTGCAACACAGCTGGTATTTACGAGTAGTTTTTTCAAATCTCAAAGCTGTGTATGAATGTGTTATTATTATTTTAACATGACTGCCCTAAAGGACCATAAAAGTTTTTTTTAAATAAGGTTTTATTGGTATATTATATTTTTTACATCACTTTTCATTTATGAATGTATCACACATCCCCCAAGTTTTCTCTTCTAACAAAGATTTTTAAAAAAAGGAAAAAAACAATTTGGCAAAACCAATGAACACATCAGCTTAGTTAATAACATCATGCAAAATATTCTATGCCTATGGGTCCCATTCTCTGCAATAAATGGAGGGAGACTAATTTTCTTAAATTTTCTCCAAGGTCATTATGGTTTGCACAGCTATTTGTTCATCTACTGTTAAAACATCCTGAGTACTTAAGTTTGCAGCTTTTAATTTGGGGGAGTCTCCTTCCTTACTGTGAGCTATTCCTTCTCAATACCATCACAATATACCTCTGGTGCTATCCCACAATTCTCAGAATCCTTCTAACTCACTGCTTCTAATCTGTTATGACCTAGAAAATCAGGTATCTGAGTTATCCAAAGAGAGTCAAGGTTTTTAAGTGACAGTCTGAGAGGCTTACTTTTAACATCAAGAGCTAATTTAATACACAGATTTTGGATCTTAGTTGTCAAAGCAATTTTTTCATTCATTCCTTAATTTTCAGCTGTATTATGGATTATTGGGGTATATGACCTTTGGGTAAGCAATGTACACTAGATTTATAAATAGCCCAGATAAAAACTTCTGTTTTTTTTTGAAAGGCAGTGGGGTTAAGTGACTTGCCTAAGGTCACACAGTTGGGTAATTATTAAGTGTCTGAGGCTGCATTTGAACTCAGATTCTCCTGACTTCAGGACTGGTACTCTATCCACTGTGCCACCTAGCTGCCTCCCCACCCCCAGATTAAAATCTTCTATGAAGATACCTTTAAAAAAAATTTGTAAACTCTCATAAATTCAAAAAAGGAGAGTAAAACAGGAAGTTCAGTTCACTAGGGTTTAAGTTTCTACATAAATTAAACAACCATGTTTTATACATATATCTTTTTTTGGTTGTTTTTATAGGTTTTTGCTAGGCAATGGTATTAAGTGGCTTGCCCAAGGCCACACAGCTAGGTAATTATATTAAGTGTCTGAGACCGGATTTGAACTCAGGTACTCCTGACTCCAGGGCTGGTGCTCTATCCACTACGCCACCTAACTACCCCAAACAACCATTATAAGGACAACATATCTTTGCTGTTGACTGGTAAGATCATGGCCCCTGTCCCCTGACTGTCCCTCCCCACCAACTCTAATTCCTTTGCCAGCTACCAAGCCACTGCATTCTCCTCACATTAAACAGGAATCCAATCAACACCAACCATTCCTGGAAAGAACATGGCAATCAACTACTCTATGACTTCATTCATCATCCCTATGACTTCCCACCCACTATATGACTATCTTCTACTAGAATGTAAGCTCCCAAAAGGCAGGTACTATTTTGCTTTTTACATGCATCTGGAATAGGTGTTTAACAAATTCTTTTTCATTCATTCATTTGCTATGTGAAAAGGCCAGTTCCTACATAGAAGCCTCACCCGTGAATCTTTGCAGTACATCTCGTATTGCTGGATCATTTGACGGCTGGCCAGACTGCCATGGTACACAATAGTGTTCATCTCTGTCCATGTATTGAACTCTCTCTCCCAGTTGGTAATCGTAGAGAGTGGGGCAATGACCAGGAAGGGGCCATGAATGCCTACATTATATTCCTCTTGTAGGAAAGCAATGGATTGAATTGTTTTGCCCAGCCCCATTTCATCAGCCAGGATGCAGTTCTGCCTGCAGAAGCATCAGAGAAGGGAAAACAAGTCAAAAGATAGTACCTTTAACACAGGGTTGAAAACATGAAATGGTACTTCTAAGGGATGAACAGTGCAAAGTAAGCCTAAAGGGAGCCCAGATATTTTGGGCTGCTGTTTTGATTACCTGTTGTACCAGTTAAAAAGTAGCCAGTTGACCCCTTCTAGCTGGTATTCTCGTAGTTGATTGCGGTTTTTGTACTCATGTGATAATTCTAGTTTCTTCCAGGCACTTGCCTGAGGACGATTCTAAGGAGTGAAAAATGAACAAGTAGGATGAAAACAGTAGCAAAACTGGGCTGCCTCTAAAACTGACAGGTGGCTGGAGGAGTTCAAAGAAAATTCAGTATGAAGTAATGTTTTCAAGGTGTACTGATCTGGAAGCAGCACCTACTTACCACCCTTTTGAGCTCTGGGTGCCTTGACTGGATCCGTTTAAACTCCCGGACTTTGCCCTCATCCACGTCTTCTTTCAGTTCCCAAGTACTATCCTCATAGGGTAGAGAACACCATTTGACCAGGTAGTAAATTACGGGCTAAGAGAAGAATAAGTCAAGATTGTAAGAGAGTCTAAATTCTTAGCTAGTATTACAGGAGATCCACTGCTCAAGCAGACCACAGACTTCAATATCATAAGGTAACCTCAAGCAAAGTTTGTGTTTTCTGGGTTCTACCCAGAGTATCCCTGGAAACAAGATGAACAGCCCTGTTCACTTTAGCTAAATGACTAAAAGTCAAGTCTGTTCTAATAATGAAATCACCTACAGAACACTGAGTACTAACATATTAATGGTAAAGCATAAGCAAAATCTATATTTATATTGAAATAGCTTGAAAATCCATGGCTGCTATGACCATGTGCTTTGTTCCACTGCCCTCTTCTTGCATCAAACCTTGGCTGTAGCCAGGATATTTTTAGAAGTTTAAACAGGTTAAACCTGTAGGCAGCATAGCAGGGCTCACCTCCACTAGGCCCCAGCCCTGGGGCAATCAGTAGTCCAGATGCTACCTCAAGAACAGACAGGAGGCTGGTGAAGAAAAGGTCTCCTTGTGAGCCACAAGGAGTTAGAAAATAATTAGGAAAGGGGATCACTGAAAAGAATTAACAAGGGTGAAGGGAGAGAGGAAATGCCACCACTCCAATTAGCGTGTATATGCCCAAAAAAACATTTTTGAGAAGGGTCTATTTGAAGGGAAACAGTAGAAACTCATCACAACACAAGGCCCCAGGCCTCACCATTTAAAATAATAGCCAAGGTGACTGAGTTAAAATTACTGAGTATCAACTTTTGGCTTAAATAAAAGGAGAGTTCAATATAATGGTAGTAAATTACAGTCCAACCTATAAAGATTTGGACATAACCTAAGATAATCACCTTAAGGCAGGCAATTTTGAGAAAGAGGCAAGCCAATAGGAATAAGTCATATAAGATACATCATTAATCAAATAACACTTTTATCAAGAACCTATTATATGTGAGATACTGTGACAGAATAATAGTCCTACTCCTTTGATTGGACATTATTTATCTTGTCTAATAAAAAAGATAGCATGATATAGTAGCTAGACAGTTGGCTTCAGGAAAAAAAAAAACACCTTGGTTCCAAACCCATTCTAATAGCAACTTTGTGATCCTGGGGAAAATCCCTTAACCTTTCAGTAGCCCAGATAACTCTCCAAGACCAGGTTCTTAGCTAGTATTACAGGAGACCCACTGCTCAAGCAGACCACAGACTTCAACATCAAATTATAAAGAAGGTGCTAATCTGCAACTCCTGTCCCTATGCAAGATCATAGCTGAGAAACCTACATCATACACTGCTGACATTACATTTTTTAATCCAAAGATTTCAAACCTTTTTTTTTAAAAGGGAAAAACTGAGACACAGAATGATCAAATGTTTTAGCCATGATCTAAGGCAGTTTTCTCCAAGCTCCTGAGCTTTCTGTTGTACTTAACTGATGTCTGACCGACAAACCATATTAGGGATTAATAAACTTTTTTTTTGTTTTTTTGCAAGGCAATGGGATTAAAAGATTTGCCTAAAGTCACACAAGCTAGGTAATTATTAAGTACCTGAGTCCAGATTTGAACCCCAGGGTCAGTGCTCTACCTAGCTGCTCAATTTAGTAAACTTTTGAAAGAATTGTGGCAAGATGAAAATTTCTTTCCACTTGTTATGTCAAATGCACAGGCTATAATGGAGATGCTACTTGATGGCTAGTCACTTATAGGCCAATAAAAAAAGGACAAATATTAACTGAACACTTTTGATAAGGAGACTGGCTAAGTATCCAAATAGGAAGAAAAGTACTTGTTGGCTGCTCAGTTTTCAGAATCAACAAATAGTCATTGTGCCAATGGCTGTTGTGTTTAACAGGTAGCTAGGTTATGTAGTGGATAGATCCAAGTTCACATTTGGCCTCAGAAAGGGATAACAAAAGCACCAATCTTTCAAGGTTGCTGTGAGGATGAAATGAGATGATATTTGTGAAGTGTTATGCAAACTTTTAAAATGCTATATGAACACCAGCTATTATATAATTGAAGGGGTAAGGGGGAAAAAATGAAATTTCTTATTTGTAAGAAACAAACAAACAAACCCTCAAGGTAACCAACTTTTCTTATTCAATTCAGTGGACATAAAACAGAATTCCAAGTAGTTGCTTTCAAAGCAAGAAGTATCTGGAATTGCCATCCTAGCCCCCTAGCTGATTTTGCCCTCCTTCAGTTTTGTTAATGGTTCCCTCAGTCATTTTGCCTAAGAAAATAATGAAAGTACTTTTTAATTCCTAAGGAATTTTCACCTTTATCTGGAAAAATCGAAAAAAGATGAAGAGAACCAGGACACAACCTACTAGTTATCTAAATTAGAAACCCATGATATCCTTCTACTTCTCACATCACAACTCACCTCACCATTGTCTTTGTCAATACTGTGAGATTCATCCAATATCCTGTCCACTTCCACATAGTCGGGATTGAAGGGCTCTTCATCCTGGTTTGTTCATAAGCACAACCAGTAAGTCCAGAAGACCATCCAGTAATGACTTACCCATTAAATTATTATTTGGCTGACTTGGGCATGCTCTGCCTACATAATTATATTCTGTGGCTGAACCATATTCTTAGTTCTTGCAAATTTTATAGTCAGAAAGAAATAAAATTAGTGTAAACTCATTGCAACTAACACCTTAGAATATAAGAACTAGTTAGATAAAATCAGTAATAACTTCATCTATGAAGAAATCATAAAGTTTACTTGGTCACACCTAAGAGTGAGACTAATCACCTAAGGTAAAGAGTTAGAAGATGGTTCATTTGGACAGATATGTTAAACCATGTCAGAAAGTCTACATAGCCTTTTGGGAATGAATAAATACATCTTATACATTCCAGGACTATAGTCTTTTTCTGATGATATTTCCCAGTTCCTTCTAAACCTCAAAGTTTTTTGTTTTGTTTTAAATTAACCAATTGTTGCTGTCAGGGTAATGCAGAGAATTTATGATGTTTCCTAGTTTGACAGAGGAACCTCTTGCACACTTTTGTTCTAACTAGAAAAAGGAGACTAAAAAATGACTTAAGAAGCTCATAAACTTTATAAGAAGTCTAACTAGTCAGGAGAGATATCAATACTGAAGAAAGAAAGAAAATGACAATCCTGCCAAAAGATGGTTCAGGTAGAATGGATAAGAAATTTCAACAGAAATAAACCTCTTTTATTAAGAAAGTTGCTTACGTTTATAGCTAACACTAACTATTCATGATTAAGTCTTAGAAAAGAATATATCTCAAATGAACTAACTTTCTTTTTGTTGTTTTTGGCAAGGTAATGGGGGTTAAATGACTTGCCCAAGGTCACACAGCTAGGTAATTATTAAGTGTCTGAGTCTGAATTTGAACTCAGGTCCTTCTGACTCCAGGGCAGGTCCTCTATCCACTGTGCCACCCAGCTGCTTCTGGACTAATTCATTCTGGACCAATTCATTCACAGTAAAAAAAGAAAATAGTATTAATGGCTTTTGTTTCATAACATCTTTTTTTAAGGTTTTCATAAGGCAAACAGGGTTAAGTGGCTTGCCCAAGGCCACACAGCTAGGTAATTACTAAGTGTCTGAGACCGGATTTGAACCCAGGTACTCCTGACTCTAGAGCCAGTGCTTTATCCACTATGCCACCTAGCTGCCCCTCATAACATCATTCTTCAAGAGAAGCTCAAAGCACTTCATAATACAGAATGTGAAATACTTTAGGTTTTTTTTTTTGCAAGGCAGATGGGGTTAAGTGGCCTGCCCAAGGCCACACAGCTAGGTAATTATTAAGTGTCTGAGACCGGATTTGAACCCAGGTACTCCTGACTCCAAGGCCATTGCTTTATCCACTACACCACCTAGCCGCCCCTGAAATACTTTAAAAATAATTTAAAGAATTAGGGAATTTTTTATAATTTTGGAAAAATGAAGAATTAAAGTAAGGAAAGCATGTAGCGGTAAAAACAAATACCCAATATATAACCATGTACTATTTAAGGACTCAAACATATGTTCAGAGATATGTCAAGAAATTAAGATTCCACTAGGAAATCATGCTTTTAGAAAAAAAAAATCCAAAAAACACCTGAAGAGGCAGTACCTATTCCTAATTACCTCATGGAAGAAGTGTCTCATCTGAGCCATTTTGGTTTTGAACCGCTTAAGTTTCTGATGAATCCTCTTATCTTTCTCTAACTGAGAGATAGTGGCCCATTCACAGTGCAGATAAGAACTGGAGAATGAAAATAAAAACAATACCAATGCTATATAGGAACGAGAAATGAAAAAGCAAGTGGCAACAAACTCCAGGAACAATCAATAAATTAATAAGCATTTATTAAGTGTTTACTATGTGAGGCATTAGAAATATAAAAACAAAAATATCCTTTAGGAGCTTAAATTGTCAGAAGAGACAACATGTTAATTTTAGCAAATTAATTGGAGTCATAGTGAAAAGCATGTGGAATCTTTATCAGATACCACCATCCCTCCCTCACAGAAGAAAAACAGCAAAACACTCAGAAGAGTTACTTCCCAAGTTTTCATTACATGGGCTGGAAGATGGAAGAAAAAAGGAGAACCATTCCCTTCCAAGACAGACTATAGGGGAGGGAATGAACAAAAGTCACTACCATCCTGTTGAAGCTCTGGGATGAAGATTTTTGGCATTGAATACTTACTAATTCTTATACTTGACAAAAAATTCCTCTGCTTCTGTGTACTGTCCAGAAGGAAGCTAAGGGGAAAGAATTGAGAAATTATAGTCCTACCTTATACTCATCCATTCTCTATCATCCCAAGAAAGAAACACTAACTTTAACCAGGGACCACTATATAGGCAGCACTCTTGGCAGCAAGCCCTGGGATACATCATGTCCAATCCTCTTATTGTGCACTCTCAATCCAGGAAGGAAAGAGTTGGTCTCCTAGAATGTTCATAATTGTCCTTTCAACAAAGCTCAACACCCTTTTATCTACCCCAGGCTGATAAGTTGGAGAAGTCAATGTAGTTATCTTCTTCCTAACTTCTGACCAGTCCATGTCCACTACCCTCCCACAGATAAACCTTAACACGCCCTGATGGATAAAGTCTTTCAAAAGTGAAACATCTGGCAGCAGAAAGATGTAGGCTGACACCAAGCATAGAGGCCTAACCTCCTTTTTCACCACCCGCATAGAAAGCACTTTGTCCACAATGGCTGCATCTTCTTCACTGGGGTTCTCCTATAAGAAGAGATATAATTGGTCAGCAGAGGATTCTGAGTAATAAGGATAAACTCCGCCCTTGCTCTTAATATGCTCCCTAAAATGGTTCAAGCATTTGACTCACCACAAAGAACTGCATGGATGGCAATGTCTCGCCATCAGGTTCCTGAATTGGCTCAGGCAGAATGGGCTCAGGTTTTACTGGACCAGTCACATCTACCTCTTCCTCCTCCTCATCATCTGTGATCTTAATATCCAAATCCTCAGTATATTTTTTTCGCTTCACTTGTCGGTTGGAGCGTCTCTTCTGCAGAGGCAACAATGGTTGGACAACCCAAGGTGTGATAAAAGATGTAAAAAAAAATTCCAGGAAAGTTCCAATTTTTTACATAAACTGCATGATTCTTTAGCCCTACTTCCAATTTTATCAAGTGTGAACTCAAGTAGGTTGGAACGCTCTCTTCTTTATATTCAACACTCCATCTCCCATTCTTCATGTCTCTGTATTAGTCAACCCCACTTTAGCTCCCATGCCTGGAATGAATTCTATCCTTAGCCTCTACATGCCAGAATCCCTCTTCCTTTAGGATGTACTTCAGATACCAGCTTCTGTATGAAGTCTTTCACAATTCTTCCAACTGCTTATGTCCTGCCTCCTGAACTAGAATGTATTTAACTACTTTGCATATATTTGTATTTATTCATTTTATATTTGTACTGAGTATGAGTATATACTTACTGTCTCCTTCAGTAGAATGTAAGCCTCTTATGAATAGGAACTATTTCAGTCTTTATGCTTACATGCCAGTACCAAGAATATAGTAAGTGCTTAATAAATACTTGTTGATTATGTTCAGAAAATATTATATGACACAATTAGGAAAATGGTAATATTTATAGCAAAATTTTATTTAGGCAACATTCTAACAAAATACATTTATAAAAACCACTCTCTCCTAGGTCATTAAACTAAGAAGATCTGTCTGCTGATAAGAATGTTTATATTTTACCCCCAAATTCTCATGAAAAATAAACTAGAAAATAATATTAGAGAAAGGAAAATTTATTATATTTTAGTCATTTGATTTAAAGGCAGGAATAAGCCTAACTATCTATGAAAGAAACTAAAGAGAGTAGTCTGGGAAATGATGCTTGTTATTTCCAATATTAAAGGTCACCAAGGACCTGGTTTTAGCTGATATTTATGGAGCTTTAAGGTTTGTAAAGCACTTCACATATATTAGCTTATTTGATCATCACAGTAAGGTATTACAGATATTATTACACCAGAAGTAATAGATATCGGGGTGGAGTGGAGAGTAGGGAAAAGGAAGTGTTCTCAAAAATTCTCTCTGATGAAAAACTGCTGGTAAAATTCGAAGTCAGTATGGAAGAAACTTAGATTAGACAAACACCTAACACCCTTTACCAAGACAAGATCCAAATGGTTACAGGATTTAGACATAAAAAACAAAACTATAAGGAAATTAGAAGATCAAGGACTAGTTTACCTGTCAGATCTATGGAAAGGGGAGCAGTTTATGACTAAGGAAGAGATGGAGAACATCATCAAAAACAATCTAGATGATTTGGATTACATTAAATTAAAAAGCTTTTGCACAGATAAAACCACTGCAACCAAGATCAAAAGAAATGTAGTAAATTGGGAAACAATCTTTACAACTAATGATTCTGACAAAGGACTCATTTCTAGAATATACAGAGAACTGAGTCATATTTTAAAAAAAAAGCCATTCCCCAATTGACAAATGGTCAGAGGATATGCAAAGGCAATTTGTAGATGAGGAGATCAAAGCAATCCATAGCCATATGAAAATTGTTCTAAATCATTAATTATTAGAGAAATGCAAATCAAAGCTTCTCTGAGGAACCACCTCACACCTCAGACTGGCCAATATGACCAGAAAGGATAATGATCATCGTTGGAAGAGTTGTGGGAAATCTATTACATTATTACACTGTTGGTGGAGTTATGAACTCATCCAACCTTTCTGGAGAGAAATTTGGAACTACGCCCAAAGGGCAACAAAAATGAGCATACCCTTTGATCCAGCAATACCACTACTGGGTAGTAGTGAAGATGAAGAGATGATGAAAAAGGGTAAAAACATCACTTGTACAAAAATATTCATAGCAACCCTGTTTGTGGTGGCAAAGAATTGGAAATCAAGTAGATGTCCTTCAACTGGGGAATGGCTTAGCAAACTGTGGTTTATGTATGTCATGGAACACTACTGTTCTATTAGAAAGAAGGAGGGACGGGAATTCAAGGAAGCCTGGAGGGATTTGCATGAACTGATGCTGAGTGAGATGAGTAGAACCAGAAAAACACTGTACACCCTATCAACAACATGGGGGTGATGTTCAACCTCGATAGACTTGCTTGTTCCATCACCACAACCAGGGACAATTTTGGGCTGTCTGCAATGGAGAATACCAACTGTATCCAGATAAAGAGCTGTGGAGTTTGAACAAATTTTAAGGACTATTCCCTTTAATTTAGGAAAAAAACACCAGATATCTAATTGTCTGATCTTGTTATCTCTTATACTTTCTGTTTCTTCCTTAAAGATGTGATTTCTCTCTCATCACACTCAATTTGGATCAATGTACAACATGGAAACAAAAAGACTGAAAAAAAAAGAAGTATTCTCTAGTGGCACAATAAACATTAATGATTTGTGCTGGATTCATGCATGCTAGTTGTAAGCTAACAAAGGGTTTACTCCTCCATTCTTCTGGGCTTTGCAGTATGTGTCTCCAAGTGCAAAAAAAAAAAGAATAAAAAAGAAAAAAGGAGAAGCAGTAGCAACAACTCTGTGCTTGGCTGCTCCAGTTTTAAAAGATGATCAAAATCCAGAAGTATGGAAAAGGTCAGGTAAGAAGAGAACCAGAGAAATTCTGATTGAAACCAAAATATTGCTAACCAGTAGTATTGCATTCATATTCTTGTTTCATTTGTATCTTTAATTGTGAAGCCAACTGAAGTAAAGAAAATAAGAATTACTACTGCTTTCAGAGCATTAGATCTAAGAAAGATTCAAAAAATAATTTTGGTAGAAAAGTAATTAGGGAGATATAAAGTTTTTATATGTGTACTTTTGGTACATTTAGATTTAGACACCATCAATTTAATGTCCTGCTCTGTCAACAAATTTATCAGCTCAGTTTTTTTCACAAGAGCTTTTACCTGAATGCTGCTCTCTTCCTCCTCCCTGGGTGATTGTGCAGGCATGACTTCCACATCAGAATTATCAGATGAGGTGTTGCGTTTTCTCTTCTTACTCACCACAGGAGTGATGGTACTGAGTGGGGAAAGGGCAAAGGATTAATGATGAGTTGATGGCAATGTTTAATGTGAAATGTAGTATACAAAAACTCTACTGCCTTTAGTCACAAATGTTCAATGTAAAAACTGCCCAAAAGAGTCACACACAATCTAAAGATGACCAAAGCACTGAGAAGGGCTGCAATTAACTCATTTTTTGTAGTGACAACAGATACTCACTTTAGCTTACTCCTGCCCTTAGACTTGGAGGTGCCAGAAGCTTTGCTCTTTTTTGGTTTCTCTTCCTTGAGTCTCTCTCCAGCATTCTTCTTCCTGCGCTTCTTCTCACCTTCTTCCTCAGGTCGGACACTGGGTAACTCATCTTCATTTAAGACTCTTGGGATATTTTGCTCACCTCGAGCCCGAGCTCTGGCAATGGCCTCTGCCACTATCCTATTAGCTTTCTCTTGTTTCTTTTGGTGCTCTAGCCTTCGGTTTTCCTCCACCCCAGCTTTGCCCCCTGTGTGAGGAGTGGGAGCTGCTGGAGAAGACAGAGCTGCTACCTCACTGGCACTCAACACTTTAACCACTGACAGGCCTGAGGAGGTCCCCTGGGATGAGCCAGCCTGCAGAAATAGATAAATCAGACGTTCAGTATCCTTACCTTATGAGATCTGTCCAAAATGGTTTTGGGGCAAAAAGGAAGGGTAGTTTAATCTTTCTTTATCTCAGCAACAAATTGGGCTCAGATAGAATTTTATGGTCCTTGGGCTTTATGGTAGTATGGTATGAATTTGGAAAGGAATGAAAAGCCACAGAGACATTAATTCAAACTTCAATCTCTCTTTCTAGTCTCATTCTTGATTTCCCTTCCCATCTCCCACAACAACTCATCTAGGAAAAGCATCATGTGAAACAACTAGCAAAGACTGTAAGATAAGGAATAGTCAAGAAAGTAACTGCTAATTGCTATACCTGACCAATTTGGGAAATTCACTTCACTGTTCCTGTTTCCTTATCTTTAAAATGAAGGGTATCTGATTAATATTCAGCTACATTTAAAAAAAAGGTTAGAATGGATCTAAAGATAATTTAATGCAGGTCAAAAGCACTAAATAAATTCCTACCTCATTTGACCATTCTCCAAATTAATCCTTTTATCTAGTGGGCATTATAAGTCTTAATGTTCGATTAGTTATATTCAATCAAATTTATTTGAGGGAACAAAGATAACAAAGCTAGTTTGAGATCTGTGCTTAATAAAAGGCTGCTCCAGGTAGGTACAATGAAAATGCCATGCTTCTTTTTCTTTCCACCCATTAAAGAGCCAGTCTTACCTGTGGCTGAAGCACCACTTTGAGTGGTACTGTAAGTCTTTGGCCTGGGCTTTGTCCTGTTCCCATAATCTGGGCTGGCTGCACTGAGGAAAGGGTCACTGGTTGGGCTGAGGGTGGCTGCTGTTGCTGCTGTTGGGATGAGGGTGGCTGCTGTACAATCTGAATCTTTTGCTGAGGCTGTTGCACCTGCAGCTGGATAGTCACCACTTTGGCGGGCTGCCCCTGGGCATTCTTGGCCTGAGTCAGGGCTGCCAGCTGGTTGCCCTGCAACACAATCTTGCCTGGCAGACTCCCTAGCACGACATGCCGATGGCCTTGAGGCCCCCCTGACTGAGGCTGCTGGAGAACCAGAGTGATGCGCTTTGACTCACCCTGTTATTTAGGACAGAAAATAGTAAAAGAAGATTTTTATGTAACTGAAGTATACATCAGTTATTTATATAAACTCTCTGGTCCTAGATTTATATGCCCTTCCAAGTCAAAGTGCCTCAGGGTCACTCAGAAATTTCTTTCTAACAGCAGGGACACCCCATTTATTAGATAAAGGGTATTTTATTAGACAAAATAGCAGGAATTCAATCTTGATGATTAAATGATGAAGGCGTATCTTTAGCCAACATTGCAATAAAAGCAAAAATATTTTTTTTTCTTCTCTACCACTATTCCTTCTCTACCCACATTTGGACAATTTAGCTGTTCCCAGAAGGAAATACTATGAGGTGGCAATAAAGGAAGAAGGGAAAAAACATTGAATACTGAGTCATGAAGGTAAAAGCCTAAGGCCATACTATCACTATGTACCCTGACAGGTAACAAAAAGATGCTACAAAATCAAAACTCATTTGAACATGGAACTTAAGTCAAGGTTATCTTATTATTTAAATTTAGGATTGAGTCTGACCCATATAATCAGACCATATCCCACCTTCCCCAATTAGAAGAGTCACCTGAGAGGGAGCTGAGGTCAGTGTGACAGCAGGCTTAAGTGGTGTTGCTCCAGTCCCCGGGTTTCCAGTTGTGGTAGAACTCTTAACCGGCTGCAGGACCAGCTGCTTTACTGGCCGGCTGGGTTGAACAATGCGTTGCACTGTGGCCTGGCCTCCAGTGACTTTAGTGGCCAAGACTGCATTGCCAGAAACAATGGAGACACCAGGTCGAAGTGGAGTACCAGTTAGCACCTTGGTAAAAGTGACTTTTCCACCATTGGCTGTGCCAGCCACTAAAGGCTGTGCTGTGCTGGTGATGGCCTGGGCTTGGATCTGTGCCACATGAGCACCTGTGACTGAGGTACCAGGTGGGGCCTTGAGGATGACAATCTTGGGTGCCGTTTGCGGGGGCTGTCCTGCACCACTGCTGGAGGAGACAGCTGTGGCAGAGACACCCATAAAAGGATTTCCTTGGCTCAGGATCTCCTGGCCCTTGGAGACCTGAAGAAGTCCTGTTGGTGGTGGTGCCGGTAAGATAGTTTGGTTGGATTGTTCCTGGCCCACTGGTGGAGTGGTATAGTCATGCAAGGTCAGTGACTCTGGAGCTGGAGTCGCTGATTCTTTGGGAGGTTCTGTAGGAGGGGTTTCCTCTGCTGAAGGGGGCAGGCCACTTGATGATGAACTTCCCAAGTCACTGCTTCCACCATCCTGATTCATCTGATCTAAGGAGTCCAGGGTACTTGGCAGCCCAAGGGCTTCTTCTATGGGGTCTCGTGTGACTTGGTTGAAGCTGTCATCGGTTAGAGAGTCCAGGCCAAATAAATTGGGGTCATCAAAAAGGTCCATGATGGGGTCTGCCATCCTGGGAAAGAGGTGTGGAAAGTATTCACAAAGTTCTAAAGAGGGAAGGGGAGGGGGATCCTGGCTCTCCCCTCCCCTCCCCTATATTAAGGAAAAGCTGCACACAATAGGGAATAGCTATTCTGCAGAAGAGGCAAGGGACCCACACATATCAAGTTGTCCTGGCCTTCATAGAATAAGATGGTTAAATCTTCAGATGATGATGGTCGAATTCCTAAATGGGAACAAAAATGAAAGGTGAGAAGAGCTAGTGAGACAAGTCCTCTGTAATAAGAATTCTTTCTTCTTAAGTTAAGAGAATTTCCCTTAAGCTCAGTACTATCAGAAAGATAAAAGAAAAAATAAGAGTTCTGGTGAAAAGGGATCTGACCCCCTCCCCTCCAAAGATGTATTCATGGTTTTGTTTCAAAATAAATGTCAATCCAATTCCTCCTTTCCTGAGTTCTCTTGCCCCTCTCCTCGTCTATATTTCTTCCTATCACCTCATCTTGTCTTTATTCACATATTTCCACATTTCCCAGTATTAGCTAAAGATTAGGAATTTATTCTGATCTTAAAACTGACAAAGTTAATGCTAAAACCACTTAAAAACTTCAGTGAATGTAGATGAAAATATTTAATACATTCAATTTTATAGATATCTTTGTATTGGTTAAAGTTTCTTTGCTTCCTTTCAGGCATAAATGTACTTTTAATCAAACACATTGCCCAAGCTAAAATAGATGGGATTCTCTAAACTTTCAGCAATTTCAACATCTACTTCTTGCTTTTCTCTAGAATTTCCTAAATATGAGCCACTTTTTCCAGGACAGAAAGGATTGCTAAATACAAGGAGGAGCCTCAGAAGTCTAGTTCAAATCCCTCATATCTGAAGCTAAAAAAAAGCTGAGATCCCAGAGAAATCAAATGACTTGCCTAAGGCGATACAGGTAGGAAGTAGGAAGTGGCAGAGTCTAAATCTGAATCCAAGTTCTGACTCAAATCTAGCCTAATTTTCCACTGTCAATATAATGTTTCCCTCTTGTCTGATGAACCTAATTTATTTGGCCTGGATTCTCCAATAATGGTGGGTCCTCAGTCTTAGGGATCTTTCTAAAATACTTAATGAATGTTATTCTAAGAAATAAATGGGATTTTACAAATGAACATATTAATTCCTATTGGACAGATCTGCTTTGCAAAGGACAGTTAAGTATGCTTATTTAATTCATATACATAGAGCCACAACAGTCTTTTGAAACTACTGGCAAAGTCAAATTGAAAAAAAATCTGGGCTAGGAATTTGCTAAATACTATCCCTTGACAATTACAACCAAAAATGAGAAAACCTGCTCATTTTACTTGACAATCCCAGAAACATAGTTAAGCATTAGGGATACAAAGAAAAAACAACAGGAATGTATTAAAAGAAGTTCCAAGAAGGTTTTATGTTATAATAACTGAACACTTACTCTCCTGTCATCAAGGTAGGATATAGTAACTAAATAATAACAGTTTCAAAAGATAGGGGATATCAGATGGGAAAAACAGCACAGAAAATGTTAAGTAATTTTCAACAAATTTAGGGACCTCACTTCATTAGTGTTTCCTACCCCTACCTTAATACTTTCCCGCAAAAATTCTATGCATCTTCTGCTTTTTCTAGGTCACTGTATAATTCAGACTATGTAAAAGTGTAGCAATGGTTTGTTACCATATATAAATAAAAATGAAGGTTGATGTATCAATTAAAACTCAAAACTCCTTCACCAACAGGATCTTAGTCAGCTTCATGAAATATATACTCACCATCTCATTTTCTTCGTCATTCTCACCCTTGCCTCAACCATTCCTTCAACCTTCTGCCTCCTTCACTTCAACATTATCTTGATTTTGTGCCTACCCAACAATTAATGAATGCAATCCAAACATTTATTAAACTGACTTAATGAAGGATATTGTGATACCAAAATGGAACTTAGGGTGTTTTGGGTGATGGAATCAAATATTCCTTATTTAGCAAAATCACTATGGAGATTGAGTCAATATTACTATATAAGCATTCATCTCTATTTTTCCTCATAGTTATGTCCTACTCTATAATATATACTCTATCTTCATCATTGTCAAGAATATATATTAATTAACTTATCAATGAGACAGACTGATGTAGAGAATGTTGGACCTGGAACCAGAAATACCTAGATATAAATCCCACCTCTGTCCAGTTGTGCAACCCTGTTCAAGTTATGTAACTGGTGTAAAGTAAAGGGGGAAACCTAGAGGGTGTGGAAGTTCCCTTATATCTCCAGCAGTTTAAAATGTATGATTTAAGTATCACAGAAAGAAAAGTCCTTGTTTCCTGTCCTTTAATTTTGTAAGGTGAAAGTCATTCAAAAATCTTTTGAACAGCCTTCTGTTACTGTTAGTACCATTGGTCCTTTAATCCTAATTCCTCATTATTATTTCTTCTCTTTAACTAGCATCAAACTTAAAAGAGAGATCTCATTTCTAATGTATTGAAAATAAAGTAAATGTGACTGTGAATAATTTCTCTCCTCCCATTCAACTCAAGCAATTTGCTTTCAATAATGCATTGTGCCCCATCTGTCCCACAAGTTTGTAGACCCGTTTGGGAATTAACAAACTCCCTTTTCCCAGTCTTGCCAGGCCTAAAAACTCAACACTCTTCCAGATCAGCACTAAGATGACACTAAGATGTCACTTTTCACTCAGTCCTACCATCCAGTTTAACCTCCAATTTTAATTCATCTATTCTACCTCTCCCTTCGGGTTTCATGTCTACCAACAATTCCCAACTTCTTGTTCCTTTTTATTCCTTTTATTTATTGCTCTCATCATCTCTCTAGCTTCTTTCCCTATAATTTCAGGTTTACCCAGGCAGTATCAAGTACATGAGATCTGTTTTACTAGTTCAACTTCATAAATTCAACAAGGCTCAGAACCATCCTCTTTAACTCCAATGACTTTCTTTTCTTTTTTAGTTTTTGCAAGGCAAATGGGGTTAAGTGGCTTGCCCAAGGCCACACAGCTAGGTAATTATTAAGTGTCTGAGACTGGATTTGAACCCAGGTACTCCTGACTCCAAGGCCGGTGCTTTATCCCACTGCGCCACCTAGCAGCCCTCCAATGACTTTCAAATGAGTTAGAAGATCCACATAGTACTTGATTACCCTCTAGGTGAAGCTACTGTTCAAATGGCTCAAACAGAATTTCAATATGCAGAATAAGTAATAGGAAATAAGGAGCTGTCAGGGAAAAGTTTAGGGTTATAGCCGCAAACATATCTATATATGATTTTAAAAAAAAGACACAAAGCTGAGGTCACTTTCCATAATTCCAACTTTTTTTTCTATTAGGGAAAACAAAAGCAAAACATAAATAGATAATAAATGTCAATTCTTATTCAGGATCTTTTTCTGGAGGAACAGTTGACTGGTAGCTGATATTAAAGCCCTGGGTTGAATGTCTACAAACTCCAAATAATGCCACCTCTAAAGAAATATAAATATAAATATAAATATAAATAAATATATATGTATATATATACATATACATATATATTTTAGGGTTTTTTTGCAAGGCAATGGGGTTAAGTGGCTTGCCCAAGGCCACACGGCTAGGTAATTATTAAGTGTCTGAGGCCACAATTGAACTCAGGTCCTCCTGACTCCAAGGCCAGTACTCTATCTACTGCACCACCTAGCCGCCCCTCTAAAGAAATATTTTATGTAAGCCAGTAATAGCTGTCCCTTTTAAAAGATGGGTTTAATTATGGAAAAAAAAATAAAATGCCTGGATAATTATTCCTCCACCATGGAACCAAAACACTCAGAAGAAATATAAACTGGGCATTTTGGTGCAACTTGTATACTTTTATTCTGGCTGATCCTGGTTTTTATTAAGACCTAGATTCTCAATTAACCTGCCCTCATTTCGTGTCTCCCCTTACCTATAGTGGGATAAGTAGAGACTGGTAAGGCAGCTTTGTTCCTGTACTTTTTCCTCCAAACATTTCCCTCTCAACTTTTTCACACCTCTTAGTAAAGGGTAAAGGAAATTGGAAAGCCTGACTTCCAGTTGCCTGGAAGACAAATGGTTGACACTAAAGTAAACATAGGACAACTATATTTCTTTCTACTACTGACTTCTTTAAAAAGGCAAACTATATAGGGACGGCTAGGTGGCACAGTGGATAGAGCATTGGCCCTGGAGTGAGGAATATCTGAGTTTGAATCTGACCTCAGATGCCTAATAATTAATTACCTAGTCGTGTGGCCTTGGGCAAGCCACTTAACCCCACTGCCTTGCAAAAACCTCAAAAAAAAAAAAAAGGCAAAATACAATGCCACATTAACTATGCACTTTTCAAAAATATTATGAATTTTATTTAAACAACTGCTCACATATTCAGAAAAAGAGAATCAATTATTCTATTCTAAGTATTAACTTGACATTTTTGCTTTCAAAATTCTAAAAGATATTAAATAATGTTTTCTTCCACAGGACTGGAATGATATGTGTAAATGCATAGACATGTTACATATATATAGCATACATATATACACGTATATATTTGTGAATACACATATCCCTGAAAGAAACAATTTAATGATAAATCCCCTTAAACCAATGAAGGATTCACAAGGTTTAAAATTAAATCAAATCAGCAAAATAATCTAAAAACGGGAAGTACCCTAAAAATTAAGTACTATACTGCGGACACAAAATTTGTCCCCAAGCAATTTCTGATTCAACAACCTTCAAGAATGGAAAATGCACACTGTTTTGAGTTTTCTAAAAGAAAGCTATCTCATATAGTTAAGGTATCATCTCCATTCTCCTATTCCTCAAAGATTGAGATAAAACATTAGAAAAATTGGGTGCATAAAACAGGAGAAATTAACTTGGGGACATAAGAGTAGAAATTGATGATTACTGGAGGTCGGGCTATTTGGGGACTTTTCCTTGCCTTTGCAACAGTTTGCATCAGGTTTGGACAAGCTACTGACTCAGTTTCTCCATCTGAAAATCGAAAGCATTAATAACCCAAATCTCCGACTGGTAGGCTATCTTCAAGCAGAGGACGAAGCCTGTAAAGTAATCTGAGTCCCTTCTAATAAACATGGAAAACGCAATAAGCAATAAGCATTATATGCACAGGTATGTCCATGTTGATTTTGGGGACAAGGAGAAAGTACCGAAAGGGGTCCTGGGTTGGGGGGGGAATGGGGTGAAGAAGTGGGGGTTTCAATGAGTGGGAAGCAAGGCCGGGGGAGGAAGAGGGGCAGAGACATTACCTGCACAAGCAGCCAGGGGTGGTGCCAGCGGGGCCGCAGAGCAGGCAGGAGGCGAGCTCTGGTGAGGGGCCCCAGAGGAAGGGCCGGGAGACGTGCACTGGGGTAGGGGGCCGGCGGGGGAGCCCCTCTGGGGCGGGGACGAGCAGCACAGGAAGATGCGGGAGGGGGAGGATGCCCGGGGGCGAGGGCGATCTTCGGGCGGGGGCTGCGGATGTGAGGCTCAACACGGCGAGAAAGGCAGCGCCGGAGAGGGAAAGGAAAGGAGAAGGGGCGCCGGGCCGCGCCGCACCCCGCGGGGCAGAGGCGGCTTTACCTGCAGCGGCCGCGGGGGGCCGGTTCGCCCCTCTTGCTGTCTCTCCAGCACCAGTTCCCCTCCTCCTGCGCAGCCTAACGTGCTGCTCCCGCCCGCCCCTCGTCCCCATTGGTGGACAGGCCCCGTCACTCAGCACGCCGACAACGACGCAGAGCAAGGCGAGGGGCGGGCGCAGCCCGACGCCCCCTCCCCCCCGCCTGCAAGCTAGGTTGAGAGCGCATGCAGAGGCCTATCCGGTTTCCAGGGCCAAGGCGAAGCCTGTGGTTCGCGTGAGAAATGCGCCTGGCCCGAGAGCGGCCTCCTTCTCTCACTGGAGGAAATAAGTTCCGGGGATTACGTTTTTGATGCCCCTGGACGCCCCCCCCCCCCGTATTCTGTTCGGAAAGCGGGCGGGGAGGGGTACCCCCGGCGCCGCTGTGCTTGCTCCGGGCCCGGCCTTTAGGTGCCAGGGCCGGCCAGCCCCGAACACGCTTCCCTCGCCCCCCACCTTCCACTTTACCCGGCCCGGCTTAGTGAAGACCCTGGTCCAAGGTCCCCTTCCCCGGCGGGGTGAGTCGGCCTCCTGGCTGTAGCGGCGGCCCTTACTCCGAGGCTCGGGCCCCTCTGCCACCAGCCAAGGGGCTCCGGAACCAGTGAAAGCCCCCAGCCCTTCCTCTGCAGTGTCCTGGAACCAGAACGCTCCCCATTGCCTCCCTAAGTTTCCCCTTCTCACTGGGGTCCAAGCACCTCCAACCCACTCCAAGGCACCCAATTCCTACCTACTATGTGCAGAGCCCCTCTGACAACACACCGGTCTCTCCTCTAGTGACACTTTGGCCAGCCACAGAATGACATTAGACAGGCCTGACTCATTACAAATCAGTTAACACTTCACCTTCCCACCAGGTTATGTCATAGGGCATGCCTCTCAAGCGAATCCAAACCAGCCTATACAACCAGAATACTCTTTTTTTAAAAAGCAGTTTTTCATCAAAGATTTAAAGATGAAAGGGGTCTCGGAAATCGTCTAATAGAATCCTTTCAATTTATAGTTGAGAAAATCAAGCCCTGGCTCACCTCAACGTCTTTTGGGATAGATACTTGGTTTCCTTCAAGACTGGGCTCAAGCAATACCCTCTACATTGAAGCCATTACTGAAAACCTCCTAACAGTAAAGACACTCTCAGCCCAAAAGACCCAGGACTCATTTTACAAATACTTCTGTCTCCCATTAGAATGCCAGTTTCCAAGGGTCTACAGTCACCTCACTCTTGTCTTGCATTCACAGTGCTCAGCACAGTCTCATTGAATAAATTTTTGTTGACTGATTCATTACTTTAATAAAAAGCTTTATACATCCTTGTTAATTGACTGCTCCATGTTACAACTGGTGGTTAGTGGCAAAGCCAAGGACTTAAATCATGTCTTCTAACCTTAAATCTATTAGTATTTTTGATGTACCATATTCCTTTGCTTAAAAATCTTCAGTAGGGTTACAATGTCTACACTATAGAGTCTAATTTCCTAAATTCTATATACAGTCAACTTCTTGTATCATCTGGCTTAAAGTAGTTATCTATTGCTCAGATCATTGGGACATTAAGTGACTTGCCCCTGGTTACACTGACAGTACATAATGATTGGAATTCTGGTCATCCTGATTCTATCTACCATGCCATATTGCCTGCTGGAATCTAAGTTCCTTGAAGTGGGCACTGTTTATCTACTCCATAGTGTAGCTAAGTATTTGGCACATAATGATAAGTGCTTAATGAAAGCTTTTCATTTACTGACTTATTTATTCACCATCCTCACTCTAGTCAAATTATTGTTCCCTGAATAGATTTTGCTTTTGTGTCTCAATTCATACGTAGACATTTTATTTATTAAAATTCTCATCATTCAAGTCCAAACTAAAATACCATCGCCTCTGCCACGTGTTTTTTGATTCTTCCTTTGAACCAGAGCTACTATGTCCCTTCCATAAATTTACACCACCATATTTGTACACAAGTGCATCTATTCTATCTTGCACACAATGCTACTCATGATATTCTATTTTGTTGAACAAAATTTTTAACACTTAAAATGGACCTGGCATTATGCTAAGGGTAGGGGATATAAAGACTGAAGCTGAACAATCCTTTACCCTTATGGAGCTTACCTTCCACTGGGAGAAACATGTACATAGATACCAACAAGTATAGAGATGTCTTTGAAATCCTTTCAGACACCATAGGATCCTAAAATAAATAATTACAAACTATACACAAAGTACATACAATGTAATTTTGACTGGAGAAAAGAATGCATGAAACAGAAGGGGCCATGTGCAAGAAGTGGTACTTACCCTGCGAACTTTGAAGGAAGCCAGGTATTTCAAGGGGTAAAGGTGAAAAGGAAAGCATTCTGGATGAGCATGAAGTTACTCTTTAATTTGCTTAGAAGTAAAATTTCTGAAAACAAATTGGAGCCAGCTCATAAAGGACTTTAAATGACAAAAAAGAGCTTGTATTTCATCTTATAAACAACAGGGAGCAACACAGTCAGATCCTTGGTTTAGGAATATCTATCTGGTAGTTGTGTGGAGGACTGGACTTTTGAGGAAAGAGATCGAAGGCAGAGAGACCAGGTAGGAAGCAACTATTAATTAGAAGAATGTGAGAATTATGGAGGTAGAATCAACAAGATGAGGCAAATGAATAAATATGAAGGATGAGGAAGACTGAATACTTTAGGATAACTCAGTGATGCCCTAGGACAGTAGTACCCTCAAGAGAAATAAATCCTCTTTATGGTCAAAGGCAGAATTTGGTCTTATCATGTTTCCTCTAACCATAAGTATTATAGCATCAACTAGAGTAGTCCTTATTTTGACAATAACTATACAATGTAACTTAGACAAACATTCGGAACACAATTCCCTTCGACAAGTATAAGATGTTGACTACCAAGAGAACCTAAACCGGTGTCCTGTCTTTACTTCCCAAACCCAGATCATGACCCCATTTAGTATAATGAAGGGATTACCAGAGAAAGGTACAGAATTATATAAGAACCTTAATCTCCAGTCTTACTATGGGCAAGAAATGAGAGTGTATTTGTGTGTCTGTCTATCTGTCTGTCTCTTAAGACAACTTTGCCTTTTCCTATCAGCTCTCTTTGCCCAGATCCATCATCTTAGTTTCTGGTGCCAAAGACAAGGGAGATGAATAAGGATAGGGAACCAGATCAAATGCATATCCTAAAGGTTAAAGGTCTGTTTATTCATTGTAATGATCATTATTAAAAGTGCCCTTCAAAGAATTATCCACCTACTGTGCCACCTAGCTGCCTCAAGGGTAAAATAACTTTGTTTTTAACCTTTCCTGTATCATGCATCCCTTCTCAGAATGTTTTTAAATACATAAAATAAAATACATAGTATCACAAAAGAAACCAATTACATACAGTTCTCAAAATATTTTTTAACAAAATGTACTTCACAGACCCTGGGTTAAGAATTCTTGCTCCAAGAGGTCTGTACTATGGATATTGATCAAAAGGAAAATCTAAGGCTAGTGATCTGATCCTATAATTGCACTAATAGCACAAATCACATAATTTCAGAATTGGAAAATCTAGCCCAAATCTCTAAATTTAGAAGAAACTGAAATCCAGAGAAATTAGACTTGCCAGAAGCAGCAGCAACAACAATGGCAATAGTTTACCTTACACAGCTCAAAATACCTACAATTTGGCTGTGCTAATATCTATCTGGGCACTCAATGATCAAAAATATCATCTTTTACTTACCTTCCTTGGTCTGAGTATGAGAAGTTGATTTCTCTGTAACACTTTCTTTAGGGTTTTTTTTTTTTTGCAAGGCAAATGGGGTTAAGTGGCTTGCCCAAGACCAAACAGCTAGGTAATTATTAAGTGTCTGAGACCGGAATTGAACCCAGGTACTCCTGACTCCAGGGCCGGTGCTTTATCCACTGTGCCACCTAGCCACCCCCTCTGTAACATTTGAAGACATTTATGTTCAAAGATGAATTATGAAGCATCCTAATGCTATAAAGGAGCAAATAGCAAAAAAATCAGACCTAGAAAGTGTATGGCTAATAAAAATTGTGTGAGTTGATTCAAGTATTTATGATCGAAAATAAAGTTATTTCTCAAAGTTTACCAACTGTTCCCTTTATAGGATTCAATTTCTTTTGCATGGTATTACACTTTAATTCCTATCTTGGCAAGTAAGGTAAAAGAAACTTAACTTTTTCCTAACATCTGGGGAAAATGACGCAAAGAGTAAATTGACTTGCTTAAGGTTCCACAACTAGTCAAAGGTAAAGCCTAACTCCTACAGTCCAGCACTTTTTTTTTGGCAAGGCAATGGAGTTAAGTGACTTGCCCAAAGTCACACAGCTAGCTGATGCTGTATTTGAATTCAGGTCCTCCTGATTCCAGGATTGGTGCTCTATCCACTGTGCCACTTTAGCTGTACCACATAGCACTCTTTTTACAAACTTTCTGGGTAATGAATGATAAATCATATTTTCCATTTCTTGACACATAAGTGATTAGAGGGGAAAAATGAGATAATTTTTTTGGTACAATGTGGATAATTGTTTGGCTTGAATATGTTTATTGGTTACAAGGGAAAACTTTCTTGAGAGAGAGAAAATGAGTAAATGAAAAAAAATTTAAAGTGTAAAGAAGAGAAGGTATCAACAATTAAATTTGGAACTAATATGCTGAATGCATTCTATATTTGAAAAAACCAAGCTGTATGTAATAGGGGAAAAAATCTGGGTGCTAACATAACCAAGATAACATTATTTATAACCTCCCATTCATAGTTCAGAACAAAATTTTTCTGACAGATCTGATATTTTGAATGAAGAATTCCACATTGGGAAAAGGATTCCACAGAATTTTCACTAGTAACATTTACTGAAGTCAATTATAAAGGGGATTGTAGTGGAAGAAAGTTGGGGTGAGGGTTGGGCTCTAGGTGTAGCACAGCAGGATAGGTCTTAAACAGGCTCAGGGAATTCCAATAAACACCAGTGTCTAGCATAAGTCATGCATATATTTCTGTGTGGTAGAAAGAGTACAAGACTCAAAGTCTGAAGAGAACTGAGTTCAAATACTAGCTTTAACACTTAGCTGTGGAATTTTAGTATAAAGATACTCTATAGTTCTTAAATTCAGTTTTTTCAACTACAAAAAGGAGATTAAATATTTGCACTACTTTGTGATAAAAGCAGTTGGCAAACCTTAGAGCACTATCTAAATGTGACCTAATAATAGTGGCATTGAAAGTGATTCATTAGACCTTGTAAATCCATCTGTTTCACAGGTCTTCACTTAATTTAGTGTCTGTACTAACAAATATAACTTCTTATCTGATCAGACTAGATATCACTTGGCTATTTACATGATCAGATTTTTCTGCCTCAGTTGTCTACTGATACTCTATCATCTAAAATTTTGGTGAATAGAAGATAATAAGTACAAGAGGATAATTTGGGAAGGTTTATGTAAGAAAGTATGATGTGCTACCATATGGAGATCTGAAGACCTATAAAATGATTGATAAATGAATATTTTATTTTAGTTGGTAGATTTTCTGAAATTCTTGTTTCTTATCAACTCACACAATTTAGCTAACTTTTCTCCAGGGAATAGTACCTTTAGGTCACAAAATTTCATTGCTCCAGAACTGAAATCTTCATCTGAACAGCAATAATTAGTACATGAATAATTGGTTATTATTCCTGTGAAATTAACTAAATCAATTATTATATTCTTAAATTTTGGAAAACTACTTTTCAATTATCAGTGTCACAAAGGAATGAAAACAGTAGCAAATAGGAGAATAATAAGAAAATTTATACATGTTTGTATAATAATAAAAAGACTTTGTTGTAAGGAAAAACTTAACAAATAGAAATAATGGAACAGGCTGGCCCAGAAGGTTTGTCCTTTTTAGACATGTTCAAGTCAGAGCTGAATACTGTAGAAGACATTTTTGGTCAATATTAAGTTGGAATAGATGAGCCTTTGAAATCTCTTCCAATTCTGAAATTCTGTGATTCTCAGAATTTATGGAAAAATTCTAAAAGATTTCTATGGTACGTAAACATCTTTTTCTTGGTGGGGGAATAGGGGGGGAAGGAGGAGAGGGGACATGATGTAGTTATCATGTCCTTCTCCAAAAGTTATTATGTTATAATAATAAAGACCAAGAGTAAGACTTTGGAAATGAAGAAATGATAAGAATAAGATAGGGAATGTATACTGAGAGAAGTAGTGAAGTGGATATGATAGATTTGGGATCAAGAAAACACAGACTCAAATTCTGCTTAAAATGCATAGTGCTATATGACCATAGGCAAGTCATTTAACTACTGTGAATCCATGTTCCATTATATGTAAAATGGTGATAATACCTGTTCTACTTATCTCAAAGGCAGTTTTGGTGTTTTGATGATATAATGAATGTAAAGTATTTTGTAAACTTTGAGTCACTGTCTATCAGATATTCTTCTTACCAAGAGGATTACAACTTCTACATTTAGTAAGCTATTGTTTCAGGGAAAGGAAGAAGAATGATACTAAATACTTCATCATAATAAATGTAATACTTAAGTATTTTACTTAAGAAAAGGTCAGCCAAAAAAACAAAACAAAATAAAACAAAACCATTTATGAGGTGGCTAGGTGGCACAGTGGATAGAGTACCTGCCCTGGAGTCAGGAGTATCTTGAGTTCAAATTCGGCCTCAGACACTTAATAATTACCTAGCCATATGGCCTTGGGCAAGCCACTTAACCCCATTCCTTGCAAAAACCTAAAACAAAACAAAACAAAACAAAAAAAAGGTCAGCCTAGTTAAATTTAGATAATCTCATTATCAGAACATTGGCCACCAGGAAACATTTTTTCATCTAGAGCAATTCATGTTCATACTAAGGCATTTAAAATTTAGACAATTTTTTTTTAATCCATAAGAGAGAAAGAAACTAGTGGATGGTTCAGTTAATATTCAAAAAATCATCAGTGTCCTTGCCTTTAAACTTGAATATGGACAATTTTGAGATTTTTGAAAATTCAAACAATCAATAAGCACTTATTAAATTTTACCCTGTGCTAAGTAGGTGTTGAGGGCACAGAAAAAGGCAAAAACATTATCCCTGCTTTCAAGCAACTCACATTCTAATGGAAAAGATATGTAGATAAAAGGAAACAAAAAAGAAAAGAGTTTCATTAAGAGCAGTAAGATAGATTGCATTTTATAAAGCTCTATAAGGTTTGCAAAGCATTTTATAAATATTTTATCCTTATAACAACCTGAAAAATAGGGGCTATTATTATCCCTTTTACAGATGAGCAAACTGAGGCAGATAGAGGCTAGGTGACTTGCCTACATTGTATATAGGTCCTAAGTGTCTGAGGCCAGATTTGAACGTGGATCTTCCTGTCTTTAGGCACAATGGTTCTATTAGTAGTGGAGAAAACCAGGATAGAAAATAGTCTTTAAATAATACTGAAGGAAGTTGTAGATTAAAAGAGGTGAAGTCGAAGAGGGAGGGCATTCCAGGCATGGGGAAACAGCAAATATATTATAGAGTGGCTAGAGAAGAGTAAAGAGTAAAGAGACTAGAAAGATTGTAAGACCTGTGAAGAAGTTTAAATGGCAAACAAAGGTTCTTTTAATTGAGTTTGGAGGTAAAAGAGAGACACTAAAGTTTACTGAATAGGGCAATGACACAATCAGACCTGCACTTGAGGGAAATCATTATGGCAGCTGAGTGGAGGATGGACTGAAATGGCAAAAGACCTTAGGTAACAAGAATAATTAGAAGGCCAGGAGAGAGCTGATGGAGCCTGAAATAGAATGATAACTGTGAGTGGACTGAAAGAAACACAATCTAGAGATATAAAGATAGAAATGACCAGATTTGCTAACTGATTAGATGTATGGGATGTCTAAGAATGAGGACTTGAAGAAATCATCAAATTTACTAATCTGAGTAATTGGTAAGACAGTAATAGGGTAATTGGGAAGAGGTGTTGGTTGGAAGGTCAGAGGAGAAAAAAATGTGTTCTGATCTGATATGGTGAGTTTGAAATACCTATATTTGATATCCAGCTTGAAATGTCCAAAAAAGCAGTTAGCAGCAAGAGACTGCAATTTTGGAGAAACTCAGACTAGATAAATAGGTCTAGGAATCATTTACATAGAGATGACAGTAGAATTAATGGTAGCTGATAAGATCATGTCAAGAGTATATAGACAAATAATGAGTATGATATCAAAAATGAAGGTTCAGCAAAGACGACTGAGAAGGATCACATAGATAGGATAATCAAGAGAAAGCAGTATCCACAAAAATCCAGAGAATATTTAGGAGGAAATGATGCAGAGAGGTCAAGAAGGAAAGAAACATCAGTTTGAAAACATAACTTATAAGAAAGAGGAAAACTGTCTAGCTTCCCATTCTTTCATCCTTAAGAAAGACAGCCTCATTGATTCAATAGAAGTTAAACACCTATGAATGCTGACCTGAAATTTATTGCATTTGCTAGATTTCTAATTTGGGAATGCGTATGTTTCAGCTTAAAAAGTGACCTGAAAATAAGGATTAAGATAATTCAAAGTTGACAATATTTGCAGTTATGACACTGATCAACTGAGAACCAGAGGAATTCAACAAGAATGTATTAGGCCCCCAAGATGTACAAAACAGTGGGGATAAAAGATAACATTGAAAACTGGCCCCTTAAGAAAGGCTTCCCAAGGAACAATCTAGGATTCCAAGAGACCCTGCTGAAAAAGGGCCTTCCAGGCTTAGAGGTGGATGATATCAGCTGGTACAAGGTCCCTGAGGTAGAGATAGAATGCCAAGTTCAGAATAATGCATGGTCCATTATGTTTGGAATTGAGGTCTTAGGGTCCCAATGTCTTGATTGCCAAATGCCTCTTACATTCTGCTTTATCTAGGTAGATTCTGGTTTTGCATCATTTAACCACCCTATCTTATTCTAACCTGTTAGACATGTACCCACTGATGCCCTCTCATTCTAGTTTCGGTATCACTGGACATCCCTTTCCAAATCACAAAACTCTGTACTAGCAACCATTCCCCATTCAAGTGGTCCTTGTTCTTTTAGAATATAAGCTCCTTGCTTATATTCTATGCTCAAAAGGCAATCAAAATGTACAAACCCTTTGATCCAGCAATACCACTATAGGGTCTGTATCCTGAAGAGATAATGAAAAAGGGTAAAAATTCCACATGTACAAAAATATTCATAGCAGTTCTTTTTATAGTGGTAAAGAATTGGAAATTGACGGGATGACCATCAATTGGGGAATGTTTGAACAAAAATTGTGGCATATGTATGTGATGACACACTTCTGTTCTATAAGAAATTATGAGGGATAGAATTTCAGAAAAACTTGGAAAGATTTGCATAAACTGATGCTGAGTGAAATGAGCAGAACCAAAAGAACATCATACATACTAACAACAAGATAGGGTGATGATCAACCACTGGACTTGTTCATTTTGGCAGTTCAATAATCAAGGATCATTTTAAGTCTTGTGATGGAAAATACTATTTATATCTGGAAAATGAACTGTGAAATTTAAATGAATACCAAAGCTTATTATCTTCAATTTATTTTCAGGTTTTTTTTTTGCAAGGCAATGGGGTTAAGTGGCTTGCCCAAGGCCACACAGCTAGGTAATTATAAAGTGTCTGAGGCTGGATTTGAACTCAGGTACTCCTGATGCCAGGGCTGGTGTTCTATCCACTGCGCCACCTAGGTGCCCCCCATTATCTTCAATTTTTAAAAGTTGTCTTTGTATCATGTCATTTTTTTCTCTAATTTTTTTTTTCTATTTGGATCTGATTCTTTTCTTACAACATGATCAATAAGGACCTAAGTTTAACATGGTTATAAATGTAGAGCCTTTATCAGATTGCTTTCTGTCAGTGGGAGGGGGAGGCAAGGGAGTAAAATGTAAAACTCAAAACCTTGCAAAAAAAAATTGGTAAAAACTACCATTGCATGTAGTTGGAAAAACAAATAAAATATTTTTATAAAAAAAGAATATAAATTCCTTAAGGGCAGGAACTGTTTCTCACCCTTTTATTTATATTTCCAATGTTTAGTACAGTGCTTGGCACATTACATTTAATAAATGCATTTTCCATTCAAATATTATATAAAGGGAAATAATGTGAAATGTTTGGAATGGCATGCCAGGTAATGATAACTTTGACAAGAAAGGAATTTGTATTTTGTCCTCCAGGCAACAGGGAGCTAGATTCTTGTGCAAGTGAGAGTGATATAGTTAGAACTGTGCTTTAGGAAGATGATTTTGGCAACTACATGGTAAAAAGAGACTCTAAGAGACTTATATGATAAGAGTCTAAACTAGGATGGTACCTTTCTAAGTGGAAAGAAAGGGAAAGATTCAAAGAATAGTTTGAAGAATCAAAATGATTTGGCAATTGAATAAATATGCATGTGGGGGGGATGCTGGTGGTGGTGGGAGGCAGTATGTGCCAGGCAATGTGCTAAGTTTTAAAAATATTATTTTATTTGATCATCACAACAACCCTTTGAGATAGCAATAATTCTTATCACTATTTTAGAGATGAGGGAATTGAGATAAAGTGACTTGCCCAGAGTTACATAGCTACTGTCTAAAGATAGTTTTGAATTCAGGTCTTTCGGATTCTGGGCTTCTCAATTTCTCCACAGCACCACTAGTTGTTTAGAGAGAGAGAGAGAGAGAGAGAGAGAGAGAGAGAGAGAGAGAGAGAGAGAGAGAGAGAGAGGAGAAAGATGTCTGTGCATACCAAAAAAAAGATGTCAGTGCATTTAACAAGAATCAGCAAGTTTGGAGGAAGAGAGGATTCAGAACAGATGTTCTTAACCTGGGATCCATGAACTTGTTTATTTGTTTTTTAGTTTTTGCAAGGCAATGGGGTTAAGTGGCTTGCCCAAGGCTGTAATTATTAAGTGCCTGAGGCTGGATTTGAACTCAGGTACTTCTGACTCCAGGGCCTGTGCTCTATCCACTGTGCCACCTAGCTACCCCTTTAAAAACATTTTTATAACTATTTCAATATAAGTAGCTTTGTGATTCTGTGCATTTTATTTTATGAATTTAAAAATGACTGGAACTCTGGAGAAATAAAGGCTAGATATATAATTTGCATTGATTATAACTGAATCTGAATAAGATAAACAACAGAAGCGGAGTAGAAAAGAGGAACGAAGGGTTGGGTAATGGGACATGGCTCATGATACAGCAAAGACAACTGAGAAAGTCTTCCAGACTGGAGGAGAGTAAAGAGAAAGTAATGTAATAAAAATCTAGAGAGGAAAAAGTGTCCAGAAGGAAGCAATTGTTAAAAGCTGCACAGATATCAAGTAGAGATTAGTGCTTGAGTCATACTCTACTTATTCCCATACTCTGGCATGGTGAGGGCAGGTCCTGCTTGGACCTGAAAAGTGGTGGGAAGGACTAAGTCCTCCATTTCTGTACAATTTCCAGTGTTTTGGATCAGTCTCCTTGGGACACAATTTAGTTTATGTTTGGGTCTTCCTCTTTCTTCCTTTTCTTACAAAGTTGGTTCTGTTCCTTGTGATGACTCCAAGAGATTTTCCCCCAAGATGCTTTTCTCAGATGCTGTCTTGGCCATTTCTCCTACTATGGTTGTAGGAATGTGCTGTTTGGGCATTGGGTTGGCTTTGTCTCCTGTGGCAATTCAGGAATGAGCTGCTTAGATATTGGATCAGACAGGGGGTTCCTTGGCATCGTTCTCTCCTTTTGTAGCTGAGGTTCAGACTAGCTGGGCCCAAACTATTTCCATACATTGCCTCCAACTAGTTTTGGTTTGAATTTTAAAACATCTTAATAACCAAAATGAAGAGATAATTGATAATGAAAAGGATAACTACATTTGTTAAAAAGACAAAAGAGGGAATTTAAAAATTTGAGAGATGGAAAACAGATTAAATAAATAACACAGGATAAAAAATGGTGAAGCTAAGGAAAGTTAAGCCAGAAAAAGAAGTTTGAGAGCAAGAAAAATTTAGTAAGAAAATATCATTGAGGGCAGCTAGGTGGCGCAGTTGATAGAGCATGGGCCCTGGAGTCAGGAGTACCAGAGTTCAAATACGACCTCAGACACTTAATGACCTAGCTGTGTGGCCTTGGGCAAGCCACTTAACCCCATTTGCCTTGCAAAAAAAAAAAAGAAAGAAAAAAGCATTGAAAAGACTTCGGAACCCCAATCAATGTAATGTCCATTTGTCACTCCAAAGGACTAATACTGAAGTATGTCTCTAGCCTTAAAGCGGAGAAGTAGTGATTTGTAAATATAGCATAAAACATACATTTGCTAACATAGCCAATGTGTAGATTCGTTTTGCTTGGTTGTATTAATTTGCTGTGAGACATTCTATTAGAGGATGGTACAATTATGTTAAAAAACAAAAAGAAAAAAGCAGCAACAAAACATTTTTTAAAAATTTAAACATAGTTGGTAGGGAACTGGGGAATGACAAATCAGAACACAGATGGCATCATGCAACAACACAAGTGTCTCTTAGGTACCATGTACCTGAAACCAAAGTACCAAAGACACTTCAACTGAGGACAAGGTTCTCTGTATAGTTCTGGGAAGGGCTTCATGATCTTTCAGATTCTAGTTGCATTGAAAGCATTCAAAGCCAGAAACACACACACACACACACACAAATTAGAGGAAAGTCAATGAATTATAATAAAAATAAAAGGAACAAAATCTGAATCAATTGAAAGAAATGGTTATGTGTACCTTATAATCAAATGACCATCAGCAGAATATAGAGAATAAACTAATCAACTAATGGAAAAAAAGACTGTTGAAAGAAGTGGATTAAACTGAGTAAGATATGATTATAAAAAAAATCCTATAACTGAAATAACAAATTGAACTGTACAATTATCCCATTAAGAGAGACACAAAAAACATAACAGTTTCAGAATAATGCACATGACATTATGCATTAATCTCTATTTCTAACCCCTAGAACAATTGCTCTAGGTCATTTTCAGCAGGATAGACCATTTCTGTCCTGGATATCTCCAGAAACAATCTTAGAGATTTGAATTTGCTTCAGTGGATTTCAGTGATGTAAACAGTGTCATTGATCCTTCTTCACATAGCCCTACTTTAAGCTTTTTAATGTCAGTTTGGGAGAAAATAACTCTTCCAGGAGAATATAAACTATACTGTCTCTCATAGCACCTTATAGGCTTCTGCTAGGTACATGGGAATACAAGGCCCCTGTCCAAGGACTGACTGACAAGAAAGTCTTTGATTAAGATAACTAGCATTTATATGGGGTTTTAATGTTTACTCCAGAACTATTTTACCTATATTGTTTCATTTGAACCTCATGACAACTCTTTGAGGAATATGCTCTTTAGTACATTTCCCTCTCAATCCTTTGCAGTCTCCTCTGCCAACTATCAGTGTATTATTCTTTCTACACCATAATGTTCCAACCAACAATCTGCAGCGATGGACACCACACTGCCAACAAACCTCCACCTCATCATCCTGCAATGCTGCAGAGAAAGGAACATCAGGACTGTTTGCTAGTGATCTACAATCAGCTCAGAAACTTAATTTCATTTCTTTTAGTATCTACATGAACTTTGTCAATTTGAGCACTGGTAAAATCAAAAGGCCAAATGCACTAGCTAGAACTAAATATAGAGCAGAAACGAACCATTCAAGCTTCCCATATCCAGCTTCATCAAATCCCTTCTATCCTGACCCACCATTCGTATGCTATTCCAGTCGTAAACTCTCCCCACCCCCAACTGCAGAGAGACATATATATATATATTACTTCACTAATGTCCTTCATCCTGCCTTGCAGGCTCTCTGGCATTCCAGTCTTGAAACACAGAAGGGCCTCTTAAATGGAAACAGTTTCTTTTCCTTTCATAATTCCTTTTCCTTTAGGGACTGGATGACTCCAAAATATTTAGAATAAGGAGCTTCCCACAGTATGAACCACTGGTATTGATGATTTTTTTCCCCTTTAATTTTTTTTAATTGATATCTATTCAGTGGCCTTTTCAGAAAATTAGTAAGAGGAAACCATTGACTGGCTAATAGAAGATGGTGCTAAAACCAAACTTCTAGCATCCTAGAGATTGGGGTCCTCAATTAGCTAATGTTGATAATCCACAGTCATTCCGGGGGCAGATGACAGGCTCAGGAAGAAAACAAAAAGGATCTGAATGGCTTATGAACACTGGTCAGATTGGTAACCGAGAGGGGAACCTTTAATGTAGCTGCCCAAATGTGCCTTGAGGATTCTCAATTCAGTTCCTTTGATCTGCACTTGATTTTAAAAGGACAGTAAGTTCTAGGATCCAATCCTGGGACTTCTTCGCTCACTTTGCTTAGTTGCCCACCCAAGAAATCGAGCCCATGTCTCACCTTGCAACAGTTCATCCCATCATGTGGCTGTACCTTTAAAAATCTACAGCTGCTGCATTTCCACAGCTGCTGCAATGGGCAGGGAAATTTCCTGCGACACTAGACAGGTAAATAAAGAAATTGAATTCCGAGTGGTGGGGGGCGGGGTCTTCCTCCCAGAGAGTTTACATAATGCAACAGAAAATAGGTCCCTAAGCTCCGCAGACCTGTCAATGCGGGCGCAGAGCTCAAAGCCCGGTCAATTCCCCCCCCCCCCAAACCAGGCGGACCACCTCCCCCTTCCACGGAGGACTCCCAGAACTCTCACCCCGCCCCCACCCCCTGACACATGACCTCCCCCCTCCCCACCTACCTTTTTATAATAACCCAACCTCCCACCTCAGACTCCGGGGCCAGAGACCAAAGGAAGTGGGAGTTTTTCCCCGGGAGGGCAGGGAACAAGACAGAAGGGAGGACCCGCTACAAGTCGCGTAGACACGCCCAGGAATGCAAGGACGCGGCCGAGGCCAGGCGGGGTGCAGTAACTGCAATATGCGCTCCCCGCCCCCCTCCCGGCTTCACCCCGCTCCCGCTGCACAGGCGCCGCTTCCCTCCCCGCGCCTCTCACAAAGGAGAATGGTTCAGTCCGGAGCATCCCCCGGCAGCACCTGATCCCCCATTATTAACGGGGGAGGGGAGGGGAGGGGGAGGAGGAGGATAGTGGAGTTTATGGATTGAAATTCACTTTGGATTTGGGAAGGCCCCGGGGTCCACCTAGAGGAGAGAAGGGGATCGGTGATGGAGGCGGGAAGCCTACCTGGAGGAGTTCGGCCGCCTCCTTTACAGGGCGGGTTTCAATTCACCCCGTTAGGAGAACAAGGCGCCTTCTGGCAGAGCATGGTCAGCCCCGGCCTCAGCCTAACTTGCTGGTAGGCCATTCTCCCTAAGCCCCGCCCACTCCCCTCCGCAACCACCAATGGCATCTCCAGGACTCGGACCCATCTAGCAGGGTAGTGTGAACACCATCCAGGAAGTCTCTGGAGGGAAGGGAAGGTGGGGTCCTAGAGGGCTGTGGAGTCCGTAGGCGGCCGAGGCAGTGCCTGACTGAAAACAAAATGAGGTGGCACTGGCGTCATGAGCCTCTCTGGTCCCCGGGGGTTAGAAGTCTTCGGCATCTTTTTTGTCCCGGACTTTTGGGGGAGCTCTGGCGTGAAAGACTTGAGTGACTTGGTTTTGGGAGGCCATCTTGGGTTGGATGGTTGGTTGAGTGTGTGTGTGTGGGGGCGGGGGGGCCATAGTTTGAAACTCTGGTCCCTGCTTCTCTTTGCCCCACTCCCTTGCTTCTGCGCGGGTTCCCAGGGGGCGTCCTTGAGAAAGACGGAGTGTGCGACTCCCAAACTCCCTTCCTCCTAGCAGAGGCCGCCCCCGCGGCCCCCTCCTCCGCCCCGGCGCAGGAGAAAAGCGGGATCCTGTGTGGGCACAGGCCCCGAGGGGGTGAGCCACCTCGCTCTGCTTCTTTCTTCCGAGAGCTGTCAGTTCCTGGGGTGCTGAATCTAGCTCGAGGCACCTGCCAACCTCCCCACGGGGAGGACCCCCAAGGGGTGACCCCAGGAAGAGAAGGAATCTGTAAGCATCTCCCAGGGCAAAAGTCTAGGCCCAACAGCCAATAGAAGTTCTGGTCCCAGGAAGATCTTAGAAAACAACTCTGACCTAGTCTCCAAAGGCAGGGACATTTATTTGACCACTGCCCTCCCACAATTGCAATCAGAAATGACACATGGAAGGTGAGCAGTTTGAATGCATGCATATATTTAATAATGAAACAATTCAATAGCAAATAATAATAATTAAAAAAACAAAGTAAAAGAAAATCCATGAGGCACCAGTGTGGAAAAGGGTGACTGAGTGACCTAAGCAGGAAGCTACAGGGGCTGAATTGGGAAGACATGTGATGGGGAATGGGAGTACAGCAAATTTTTATGGAGACAGCATCATATGTTTTTTGAAATATAGGACTGACTAGAAAAGTACATGCTGATTTGCTTGCCTAGAGGCAGTCAGCCTTCCTATATAATCTGCATGGAGTAGAAGTAAAGATCCTAGAAATAGTACCAGGGAAGATAAATGAATGTGGACCTGAGAAGGGAAAAAATGGAAATATGGATATCAGGACTAGCAGTTGGAAGAGATTGGGATATATTCCTAAAAGGTGCTTCCAAAGCCTCAGAAAAGGCATATAATAAAGCTGTTCTATGTCTTTTTAAGTCAGTCAGATTTAAAGAGTATACATACTATGTGCAACACTAAGCACTGTGAGGGAACTGGAAAGGAAGGAGAAGCATAAAGCAACAGAAGAAATGGTCCCTGCCCTCAAGGGGTTTACACTCTATGTCAGGAAGATAAGGTCCTCCACAAGAACAACTGATGATTTATTTACAAAGAAAAAGTACAAATTAATATAATACTGAGTTTATGAAGGCTGAAGGGGCACTGAGTGGTAGAATGATTAGAATTTGGTGGGGTTGACTTTGGGACAAATGCTATTCTTAAACTCAAGATATGGAAGAACATGGATTAGCATACAAAAAGGCAAGGAGGTAGGAACAAAAGTCATGTGTAACAAGCTGAGGAGAACAAGCAGTTTTTCTTGATTAGAGGATTTATAGTGAAAAAGGTTGATCATTTACTAAAGATTCAGTTATTTGGGGGTTTTGACTAGATATGGTCTCTAAAGAGTAAAGATTATTTTCTTTATGTCATACAAACAAAAAGAGACCCTAGGTTCTGAACTGCCTCAAGAAGTTCATTTACTTCTTTAAAACAGAACCCTAAGAGATACAAATTAGCAAGGCAGAGGAGTTGCTTACAGACATAGAAAATTGTTCATTAACTCTGAAATGCTCTCGAAGAAGGAACCATGTGTTCCCTACAAGTAACAAAAAGTTACTTGAAAAAGTAACAAATGGATCCCCAAAGGGAAGCAAATAAAAAGGCTGTGGAAATTTCCGAGTTGGCAAATCTATTCCCTAATGATATACTAGATCCTTACTCTTTGACATGTTGACTCAGAAGACCTCTGACACTTGTTAACACTTAATAATGGGCAGCAGGGTTGTGCTAAAAGAAAAGAAATTCAGTGTTTGCTTATCTTTGAACTCTAGTGAGTCTCAGCCTTGCCCCTAACAGTTTAGAAATTAAAATATGAGGATGGGAGTTGGGAGGAGGGAAGGAAGAGAGAGGAGCCCTAATCTATAGGAAATGTTCACGTCCCTAAAGAGGAACTGGTCAGTTAAGGGCACAAATTCTTCCCTAGTCAGATGGAAGGACGGGATGTCACACCTGGGGATGAGGCTTTCACTGGCCAAAGCAACCAGAACCTCTTCCCTCAAGTCTGCTGCATGAGGGGACTGTCCCAAGCAGAACCAGATACTATGGCCAGAAATTCAGCAACAGCTAGAGCTGTCACCTGTGCCTTCATAATTCCTTTGATATGAGCTAGGTCCTGATGATGTTGAAGTTGGTTGTTGAGGACCAATCTTGATGCCATTTGCCTGTAAGAAAAAATATGAAATCCCCATACCTTAGTGCTCAAATGTAACAGAAAGGAAGAAAGAGGGAGAGGGAAATTCAAAACAAAACTGATTATATTTCCAAAATGCAGGAATGGCCTTGGAAGGTGAATATTTCTTCTAAACACATACTACACAGCTACAAAGTCTATCAAGTAGTTATATAATGTTTAAATGCAGTAGAAATGTCCATAGGATGATCTAGAATTAGTGGGCTTTTTGGTTTTTGTGATATATATATTTGTATGTATATAAGTAAATATACATATAGACATATATGTGTATTTAAATTTTTAATCCACAATAACATGCATATTACGTGGTGGAAAGGAAATAGGGAAAAGGGAGAATAAATATGGGAAGTAAGTTTCTCCCTTCTGTTTTTAACCCAGATTGTACAGGAGAGGATAATCCTAATTGGCAGATGTTTATGCGTTCCCCATACCCTAGGACTGTTAAAAAAAAACAAAACTAAAGCAGCGAATGAAAAAAAGTCTGGCAACCCAGATTACTAATCTCTTATTTCTTCAACCACTCATTTTGCATCATTAAAAGAAACCAGGAATAATGGATCTCTTAAGTCCTCATGCAAAGAGTCAGATTTAAACCACCTTAGTTTAATAGAAAAGCAATAGATGGGAGAAGCCTACATCCTAGGAAAATCCCTATTTTATTCAGGAGAAGGCAAGCAAATGCTAGGTCATGCATCATCATCATCCCTCTCACCTCATTGTTGACATCAAATAAGCCCTGCTGGATCTTCCTATATATTTCTTTGGCTGTGTTAATGAAGGCCTAAAGGAAACAAATCAATTCACATAGAGACAAGGAGAGCTGAATATGGAGGAAAAAAAAGGAAGAAGGCAATAGCTATTTCTGTTTATATATCTAAAGCACTGGTGGGCCATTTTTCTGCCAAGGGCCAAAACTTAAAAATTAGCTTGCTATATTTAGTCAAACATTTAATTCACCCCCCAAAAAAAGCCCCTAGATTTACTGAATTTCGAGTCCTGCCTGCAATTGTCTTGGCGGCCCAAGACCAAACGATTTAATAGCCCTTATACAGCCCTTGAATTGGATATTCCCTCGTCCCTGATCTAAAGACAGAAAAGGGAATTTATAGAAGATAGGAAAGAAAATAATATGAAGTCTCAATAACTACCACATATTCCTCCTTAAGACTCTTAGAGAATATTTTCCAAGATTTTTAGGACCATCCTGTGTACCAGGCCAAGATTTTCCCAGTTTAGTGTTATGTTTAAACTTGAAAATTTTGATGTAATTCGCTTTTCTATCCACTTCATTTCCATTCAACCTTCCTCTTCCTTTTAACAAAGAATTAAAAAGGTGGGGAGGGAGAAGTAGTTAAGCAAAACTATCCAACTGACAACCAAGTCTGATGGAATATGAAATGTTCCACCGGTATTGTCCCCATCTCTGCAAAGAAAAGGAGATACATATTTTAGGAAAACTGATTGAGTATATTTCTTATCCCATGAGCCACTGGTGAAAATGTTAGATGATTGTGGGCCTCTAATAAGTTGTGCAACTGCCCAACAACAGTGAAGTATAAACCAAACTTTATTAATGACTAAGTAACTAGTTTTAAAAAAAGTAATAATTCCATAAAAAGAGAACACTTGCTCCCCTAATCCATTAAGGCCACTGCTTTCCTTACAACAAAGATTGTTTGCTATTGAAAAAGAGAATTCTTAAGGAAAGGTAAGGATAATGTCCTCTCTAGTGCCTACAACATTTTCTCCACTCTCTTTGGAGCAGTACCTCTTCAACATTAGAGGCGGTTTTGGCTGAGGTCTCCATGAAGATAAGCCCATGCTCCCGAGCAAAGGCCTCTCCTTCTTCCCTTTTCACATCCCTTCGAGACTCTAGGTCACTGAAAAAAATTGATGGAGAGGAAAGGGAAGAAAGACCGATATTAGAGAGGGAACTCTTACAGAAACAATGTGGCAGCACAATCTCAATTGTAAGACACCAGTGCAGTAGTCTGCATGCAGCAGATTCTGCATGTGCCACAACATAAACAGCCTTTGCCCTGATAAGGTTATTTCTATATAGAACTTACAAAATATTCCTTAGGCAAAACAAAGCTGTTTCTTAATTCCACTGTTGAATAAACACAGGTCTGGTAAAAAAGTAGACCCATACTATACTTACTTTGATTCCATGCACTTTTACATATTTCAGCAAATTGAGATGCAGTCAAGACAACAAACATTTATTAAGCACCTTCTTATGTGTCAAGCACTATACTAAGCCTTAGGGATATAAACAAAGGCTAAAACAATCCATATCCTCAAGAAATTCACATTCTAATGTTGTTTTTATCCTTTACTTTCAAGACTGTGACATCAGGGAGGTGATGCCATGACAAACACAAGATTTGGATTTGAGTGAGATGGTGCTGTGCTAAGTCACCAACCTCACTTTCTTCTCCAGGGCCATCTGGGTCCAGTGACTGGATATGAATCAAGATGACTGGAGATGGCCCTGAATTCAAGGTAATCAGTGTTAAGTGATTTGCCCAGGGTCACACAGTTAATGTCAAGTGTCTTGAGGCTGTATTTGAACTCAGATCCTCCTGACTCCAAGGTCAGTGTTCTATCCACTGTGCCACCTAGCTATCTTAGTGAAGATCTGGTGAAGATGAAGGAAAGAAAAACGGGTAAGAGGAAATCTCAAGTTGTTAGAAAACAGAACATACACTTCCTGTTCATTTCCTCTTCTTCCCTCTTTCATGAAGTTTATCTGCCCAAAATCTTTGATATCCCACACCATCATCTCCTGCCCCATCAAATTGTTCCTACTGTTTATCATCTTCAAGCTTTTCACTTTAAAGGGTTTTTTTTTCATTTTTTCCTTTCACACATAATCACATTCCCCTTAAATTAAAAAAAAAATTCCATCAACTGTAATTCTTTCAAAACTATTAATCCCTCGCTTTTCTCTTCTTCAAAGCCATACTTTTGAAGTGTTGGTCAATCTTTGCTACTACTTTCTTACCACCTACTCATTCTTTGACCCCTTGAACTTTGATTTCTATGCTCACCCTCTGCTGAAACTGTCCTCTAAAGTCACAAATGACTGCACTCAGAGTTCTGTTCTTATTATCCTTGATCAGCCTATAGCATTTGATTTTTGACCACTACTTTATGATACTCTTTTCTTCAGATTTTATGATGGTGAATTATCCTGCTTTTCATTCCACCTTAGACCTTCTTTGTTTTTTTCTTCTTATCTAAATAGTGTGCATATGGCAACTCCGTCTTTAATTCTCAATTATCTTCCTCAACAATCTTATCAACTTCTATTGTGTTAATTATTGCCTCTAAGCATATGAGTTTCAATACATATCTCTAGCTTTGATTTTTTTCTTCTAAGCTCCAAACCTACAGTCCTATCTTTAAAAGACTGGCCATTTTTTGCTTATCCCCAAAACAAAGAAAAAGGAAAAAAAATTTCAGCAAAAATAACCAACACATTGAGTCTAACAATAGATACAATGTTCTACACTCAAAGTGCCCCACTTCTGCAAAGAAGAGAGGGAGATACATTTTCTAATCTGTTCTTTCAGACCAATCTTGGTCCTTATATTACAGTATTCAGGTGTTTGTTGTTGTTGCTGGTATTCTTTCCACTTATATTGTTTATTGTTTTATTGTTTTTCCTTATTTCACTTTACATCCACTCAGGTAAGTCTTCCATGCTTCTCTGTTTTGTCCTAATGATCATTTCTTATAATTTGGTAATATTCCATTAATTCATATACCACAATTTATTTAGCATCATTTTGAATAAAGTGCTGCTATAAGTTATTTGTACATTTGCAACAATCAGGGACAATTTGGGGCTGTCTGCAATGGAGAATACCATCTGTATCCAGAGAAAGAACTGTGGAGTTTGAACAAAGACCAAGGTCTGTTACCTTTAATTTAGGAAAAAAAAAACAAAACTGATCTTATTGCTGATCTTGCTATCTCTTTTACTTTATGTTTCTTCCTTAAGGATATGATTTCTCTCTCATCACATTCAATTTGGATCAATGTATACCATGGAACCAATGTAAAGACTTGGCAAACTGCCTTCTGTGGGGGGAGGGAAGTAAGATTAGGGGGAAAATTGTAAAACTCAAAATAAATACAATCTTTAAAAAGAAAAAAAAGTTACTTTTACACTCTACTGTCCTTGATCTCCATGAGGCTATATGCCCAATACAGGAAATCTCTTGAGTTGAAGACTATAGGGTGAATATTTTAGTCAATTTCCAAACAGTTGGGCAGATGTTTGGCAGGCTTGCATTTATAACTGCCGCTCAAACTTGAACTCATATCTAACCCCCCAAACTCATCTTTCTCCCTAACTTCCCTATTTATGTTGACAATACCATTTCAAATACCAAGACTCAAAATCCAAAATTTATTAATTTTCACTTTTTTCTCCCACATAAAATCCGTAATCAAGTTTTTAATTTGAAAAGATTAATATACTTTCATAAGCATATGCACTGAAACTTGATGGGAAGTTATTTAACTTCAGGAATAGGTACAATGTGTTCAAATGGAACAGGACAAAAGAGTAAGGAAGTAGAATATGTATACAATCAATTATACATAATAGCATATATACGATATATGATATGTACTATATACTATATATTATACATAATATAGGAAAAAGATTAGCAACTGAGATACATAGAAGTTCACAAGATAAAAATCCATGAAAGCAATAAAATCCATCTCAGATGCCTATAATTTAAATTTATTAAGTATGGAAAACAATTGAGGATTAGAGATGATACTGCACATAGGCATATTTAATCTCATGGGCATCTGAGACAGTATGAGTCACATGATCCACTCACTTTGCTTGTTTTCTCCACTAAGAGAATGATTTTTGAACAAGAAAGGATAGAACAAAAATGGCTAAAGCCAAGATATCACAAGAAAACACCTATCTTTCCTTGATGAGCTCAAGGATGAGCTTGGTTCAGATGAAATAGATTGTAGGGGACTAAAAGAAGGAGTCATTGTCAGGACTCTTTCAAAGAATATGGAGAGGAGAGAAATCAGTTGACTATATATTTTCCAAAAGAGAAATTGATGTTCCCACTGGACTCACTAGTATTGTAGAGGCAGTGGAATGAATACTAAGTCAGATGACTGGGTTCAAATTTTATTTTATTGGATTTCATTAACTAAATGAAATTTCATTAAACTTCATTAACTAAAAAAAAATTATCCTACAGTTTCATAAGTATTATATTGAAAGGGGGCAGTTAGAAAGCAGATGAACATGGAGGTTTTAGGGGACTTACTTTAGGGATTTAATGTGTCCACAATGTGATAAGTGACCAAAAAAAGTCTATTATGATGATAGTCTATATTAAGAAAGGATTGGAATATCATTTATAGTTCTGATACTACAATTTAGGAAGGACATTGATAGTTGAAGAATTTCCATAGGAAGAAGGCTGGGATGGAGAAGAGATGCAACAGTATGCTATATTTGAATTGGTTTAAGGTTCTTGGAAGGCTTAACATAGAGAAGAGAAGACATAGGGGAGATAAAATCACTATATTCAAGTCCATGCAAAGTTGTCATATACAAGAAGAATTATTCTTGCTATTTAGTCTCAGAACTAGAAGTAATGAGTAGAAACTGCAAAAAAAAATAGATTTAAGGTTGATGTAGAAAAAATTTCCTAACAATTAGAGCTATTTTTAAAGATGAATGAGTCATCTCAGGAGGGAATGGGTTATCCTCAAGTAGAGGTGGTTAAACAAAGGTTGGATCACTACTTTTTTTTTTTTTACTTCTGATGCTTCTTTTTACTCTGTGAAAGACAGATTGGAGAGGGAGAGAATTAAAAAAGGGAGACCAAGTAGGAAGCTATTACAATAGACCAATGACAAGTGATGAGAAATGTTGCTTTCTGAATAGAATGGATCAGATATTATGTAAATAGGACTGACAAGAATTGAAATTTGACCAGTTCTATGGAATACATGAAAATGAGGATGATGTTGAGGTTGAGAAGTTGGTTGATAGAACATTGGTGGTTTCCTCAAAAGCAATGGGGAAGTTTAGAAAAGGGATAGTTATGGCAGTAGATAAAATATGAGATCTCCAGTCTATCACAACCCATCCATTTACCTCATCCTGTCCCACTCAAAACAAAAAGAGAGGCTGATTATTACCCTTGGGTCAGATCCTGACCTCTCCACTCAGAGGTGATATCAGGGTGGGAAATATGGGTAAGTGTTCTAGGTAGGGAAGGGAGGGGGGAAAAGGGTTATTCCCAGTGGCACCTGTATAGCTGCTGCAGTGGATGCCCTGCTAGCAGTTAGGTTATAACTGCCCTAAGAGGCCAAACTCCATCTCAGAGTGTTGGGGGTGCAGAGAGGAGGCTGAGAGCCTACAAAATAGAGGGAGAAGATGGAATAGGTAAGTGTTAGGAACTAAGAGTAGGTGTGGCTAGGTTGAAGACAAGCCTCAGGATTGGCTATGAGGGAATGAATTCTGTGCCACCCTCTGGTTGATCATATACCCATTAGGACTGTTTGGTCTCACTTTAGATTACCACTGCCCTCAAATGTTCTACAAAAGATCACTATCATGGTTGACAAAATTCCAGTAATTTTTTATGAGACAGAACACAAACTTTTCTGTTTGACATTCATAGTTTTACCCTAATCTTTAGAATGATTTCTAGCTATCTCCCTTGTCACAATATACTGTAGTCAAAATTGTCCAATTTTTATACAACATTACAGTTAGTCACCCTCAACTTAAAAAGGTCTACTTTCTCATCCTGGTCCCTCAGGAACTCCATTTCCCTCAGCTTTGTTGTCCTTTGTACATGAGGCTTTCCCTGATTTCTTCCTCCACAAAAATTAATTTTCTGTTAATTTTTGCATAATTTTGTATTTACCTTTCTACACACAATGTATTCCTCAATAGTAATGCTGAATATTAGTTCCTTAAAAACAGATATGACTCTTCTGTTTTGGTATCCTCAGCACTCAGCAAAGTGCTTGGTGTGTGGTGGGGATGTAATTAATGCTTGTTGATTTGAATTGAGAAATGCAGAAGAAATTTTTTCACTAAATTTTTCTAGTTTCTAGTCTTGTGTCTTCTCTCCTATTTTCCATGATTTTTTTGGTATCAAATTGTTGCCAGCAACTGAGTGACTATTACATTCATTAGTTCTTTTAGAATTATTCTATGTAATTCATTTGGGCCTAGTGAAATTCACAGAGCCATTTGAATTTATTCGGTATTCTGTGCCTTTGTTATCACTTATCTTAGGTTTCAAATCTATGTGATTCTATTTTTCCCTTGAAGGTTTACCTGTTATAATATAGGAATGCATAACAAACTGTAGAAGCCAATAATAAAGTTGATAGAGAGGCAGGTCACAGGGATTTATTGAAAACTTGCTGGACTAAATGAAAGATTTTCATTATTCAAACATCTATTGGTAAAAACTTTGTTAGGAGGAGAACATATGGTCATATGACCTATGATTATAAAAGGAAAACAAGCTCAAAAGTTATTGGAAGTTTTCAGGAAAAAATTTTTGATAAGGTACATAATATTAATAAGGAGGTTAAAGGGAAAGTTATTTAAAAAATAAAAACCACCCAACAACTGAAGATTAGTTTCTGCGGAGGGAAATAATCTCTAAACTCAGATTTTAAAGTATAATACAGAAGAAAGAAGGATGGATCCAGAGGACAAATAAAGAAGAATATCAAGATCCTAAGTGGATAAAGGCTAAATAAATCCTAGGAAGCACTTAGGTTTGTGATAAATCTGAAAAAAAACAAAAACAAAAGGGGCTTTAAAAAAGCTATTTTAATAGTATGACAAGGAAGACTCCATCTAGACCTAGGAAGATAACAGATAATGATAACATATAGGTAGATATAAGGCAGACTATCAAACATCTTTTCTTTTTTGTTTTTTTCCTATCAAGAAGAATCATCTTCACCCTGCAAGATGGAACAGCAAAAGCTAAAAAGGAACTGAAACTCAAGATAACTAAAGAGCCAGTAAAAGAATACATAGAATTAATTGTACTTAATGAATAGTCTTTTTTTTTTTTGGATATGAATAGTCGTTTGCCTTAGCATAGTTCTTGGCTTGAAGTTACTAGGTTCAATTGTACTACACCCAAGGATATTGAAATAATAACATGTAGATTGTGTGTTCGGGCCATGGGATACAAAAGTCAGAAGGGGTCTTGGTGATCATTTAGTCTAAATGCCTTATTTTATGGCCTTGGAAACTGGGCCAGTCTCCAACTGTGAGAGAGAAGTGACTTGTCCAATGTCATGGGGGCAGGAAGTGGAAGAGGAGAGAGGGGAGAGGAAGAGAATAAACATTTATGAGGCACTTGGTATTTTACAAGTCACATCTTATTCATTCCTCACAATCCCCTAGGAACTGGTACTAGTATTCCTGTTTTACAGCTAAGGAAACTGAGGCAGGTAGAAAGGAAGTAACTTGCCCAAGATCACATAGCTATAAGGGTCTGAATCAAATTCAGTTCTGTCCTGATTCCAGGTCCAGTCTCTGCTGCTGAGTTAAACTGTGCCCAGGAATGGCAGAAAGGGAGGAATTCCCAGGAGGAATAGGAAAGGGACTAGTTACTGAGTTCTAGAATGATAACACAGATTTATTTTAAGCTCTTTTTTCCCTCCTTGTTCAAGATTCCAATAAATGTTACCTGAAATATATAGGCAATAGAAATATATAAAACCAAAAGCCATTCCTCTATAGATTGATATTCAAAGGATATGAACAAATGCTTAAAAGATAGGACTGCAAGCTATTAACAAGCATATGAAGCACTAATAATGAGGAATACAAATCAAAATAAGTCTGGGGTTTAACTTCCTACCTAGTAAATTGGCAAAAACAAAGTAAGATGGAAATAATATTGAAGTGGTTTTGGAAAGAGAGGCACCCAAATACATTGTTGGTGAAGCTGTGTACTTATCAAACCATTCTGGAAAGTCATCTGAAATAACATTAAGGAGAAAGACTCTTTCGCTGAGAAGTTCATTAAGACATGTACCTCAAAGAAATCAATGAGAAACAGAAACACCAAAATATCTATGCAGCAGTTTTCATAGTAGCAAAGAACTGGGAATAAAGTAGATAGTCATTTATTAGGGCATGGCTACTCTATGGCAAATGGATGTAATAGTATATCATAACGTGCTATATATGAAATAATAAACACAAAAAAAAGCACTGGAAATGCTTACATGAACTGAAAGTGAAGGACCAATATACATATTAATCACAGTAATGTAAATGAATGACCAACAAAATAAAGGACATCAAATGACCAAACTTTGCCCAAAAAATGGATTTGAGAAGGTGCTACTTCAGTCCTCCTGTTCTTCTAAAGAGGTCTGAATCTGTGGGTATGGAATATTACATCTAATGCCAGTCTTTTTGTAAATGTTAGTTTAGCTGAACTTTCCCTGTTTTTTCTTGTTCTTTTTATTATAAGGGGTGGCCCTGGGGTGGAGAGAGGAGGGAGGATGGGGTGGGAGAGAATAAACTAGGAAATATAGTTGATGTAAAAACAAAAGATGTGAACAAAATTTAAATATTTAAAATATTTAATAGGGATAAAAGAAGTTCCATATTTGGGTCCATAAAAATTAACTATATAACTATTAACTTGAAAAGATATTGCTAGAAAGATATTTACATTAACAAAAGTTAAGGTGGATCTTGAAGACCTAAGTAGTCTGAGTGATTCAACAAAAGGCTGCATGGAAAATAGCTAATGTAATCTTATGCAACATCATCAGAAGTATTAGTTTGTTTATATTTTGTATTTATTTAGGACAGATTTAGAGCCAGAAGAAACTTTGGAGGGCATCTAATCCAAGGTCTTCATTTTACAGATAAGAAAACTGAAGTTTAGAGAGATTAAATGACATGTCCAGGGTTACAAGGACAGTAAGATGGCAAAGCCAGAATCTGAATGAAGATACCAACTGCAGTGTCCTTTGCCTAGTACTCCACTGCCTCTGCAATTCTGGCAAGTCCCTGGGACACTTTTCCCTATTCCTGTAAAATGATAACCAATGCTTAATTTATTAGAGGTCAGAACAAGACTGTGAACTGATTGAACCAGAAGTAAAATCTAGGCAGGAGCTGCTGACTTGCCTTCAATGGGGTGTATGTAGCACTATCTGAAGAGTTATATCCAATAAAAAAAATTGCAGGAAGCAGGATCTGTCAATGCTGAAGAAGACTAAGGGTGGGAGCTAAAATCAGGAAAAGGAAGGCAGATTTCCTTCTCATCACCCATTCTTTTCTTCTCATCACTTTCCTGAGTTCTTGACTTAATTTTTCACTTATCTATACAAATGTTGTTTATCCTCAAGTAGAATATAAGCCCCTTGAAGGTTGGTTTTTTTGCCTTTGTATTTCTAGCCTCTAGAGCACTTATTCCTTCTGCCTTCTCAAATCTCTCATAGGATTTTGTCCATATTTTTCTTATATTGCATATTACATACCTTATATTTTATTTATAGGTGCTCTTTACTGTTTGTTCCCCTTCCCACTAAATTGTGAGACTCTTTGTTGTTTATTGTATCCGATTCTTTGTGACCCCATGGACTATAATATCTAAAGAGTTCTTTTCTTGGCAAAGAAACTGGAGTAGTTTTCCATTTTACTTTCAGTGGTTTAAGGCAAGCAGATGGCAAGTGACTTACCCAATCACACAGTTGGAGTCTGAGGCTTGATTTAAACTCAGGTCATCCTAATTCCAAATCTAGTGCTCTATCCACTGAGCCATCCATTTGCCTTAAAATAGCTTAAAGTATTATGTTGCCTTTGTATTTTCAATTTCTTATCAGAAAAGATCATAGATTTAAAGTTGGAAGGAAGTTTATAAACTATCCAATTTCCTTTTATTGATGAGGAAATTGATAGCCTTCCAGTGACATACAGCTTGTACATGTCAGAGGCAAGATTTGGATCTATGTTTCCTATCTCCAAGCCAGCACTATATGCTGCAGACCAGCATTGCACAGAAGAGGTATATTCATTTCACCATAACTATACAAATCCTAGAAGGGAATATATGATGAACCTATGGAGTGTCTTTGAATTAAATTTGTAGAAAGTAAGAAAAGTTATTTCCTTAATACTTAACAAAAAAAATTGTACCTCTTGTTTCCAATCAACATGATAACCATATTGGAGCTGGAGTGCTGCCGAGCATCTTCTAGCCAAGAAGTGAGGTGGTTGAAGGTTTCACGTCTGCAGGATGGAAATATATAGAGAGGGAAAGAAATCTAACTCAAAAGATCAGAATAGATTTAATGGCCCAAATAAGGGGAAGGTAGCTTTCATGTAAGAAAAAGGGAGAGAGAATGTTGAATCCCTTTCTAACATGCCCTTTCTGTTTGGTTTTCTCAATGAATTTAGTGGGTGATAAGTCAGAGATTTGTAGGGTAAGGAAAAAAAAATCCCCACTTCCCACCTCCCAGACATCACTCACCTTGTAATGTCGTACACCAGTAGGGCTCCAGCTGCTCCCCTGTAGTAGGAACGGGTGATAGAACGGAACGATTCTTGCCCAGCCTTTCCCACCAACATGGCAATAAGAAACCCCAAACAAAACCAGGTTATTCCTGGAGTACAGGCAGAATCATACTCTACCCCCACATATAATTTTTTTTTTTTTTAGTTTTTGCAAGGCAATGGGGTTAAGTGGCTTGCCCAAGGCCACACAGCTAGGTAATTATTAAGTGTCGGAGGCTGAATTTGAACTCAGGTACTCCTGACTCCAGGGCCGGTGCTCTATTCACTGCACCACCTAGCTGCCCCTCACATATAATTCTTAAATAGAAAACTTTTTTTTGTAGGTTAAGAGGATTGAAAAAAAAATCAATCTATAATGAAAAGAGGAACCAGTAGGGCTTAGCTAATTTATCAACTAGAAACTTAGGCATTTAAAATTTTGGTCCCAGATATATTACTGATTAGTCAGAAATTATTTCACATACAATTTTAGTGTTTCTACTCCCATTTCTTTAGATATACAAAGTAAAATTATTTTTAGAATGTTGGTGATGGAAATCCTTCATGGTGTAATACTTAATATGTAAGTCAGTAACTGTTGCATTAATGGCAAAAACTGAGCTAAATGGCAAAAACATGGTTAACTTTCTAAGAGCTCTGCCTAAGCACAATATTAGCTCTGTCTAAGCACAATCTTAACAAGGTAAGTGGCAAGAAGAAACAGAGAGAAAGCTCAGGCAATAAATGGTCCTCACCAGAGGTTAAAAACTATAACTGCACTTGCATATTCAATTATATCATAGGTTAATTTTATGGATCATCAACACCTTGGCTCATGTAATACAGACTAAACCCCCCCCCAAACTAAGGACACTAGAAACATTTGTCTTATAATTATTTGTGGCATCGTTTGTTTTTTAAAGGAAGAAAATGTCTTTTTAATAAAAGTACTGAATCTATTCTACAGGAAAGGATGGTTAAAAACTTCTCATAGATCTAATCCTCCCATAGTTTCCTTGGAAGGAATATTATTATTTATCCATGACTGAAGATGAAGAAACTAAGATATAAGCATTGGACACAAAATGATTTGTTATATAGTAACATTGTTGGAACTGCAGAGTAGTTCAGTTTTCCTGATTGGTCATCCAGTTTTCTTTTCCCTAGATTAGAGTTTCTCTAAGAATTATACAAATGTTTCAGAGAATGATATAAGTTAGGACATCAAACTCTAATAAGAAAAATAATTCCAAGTACCTACACCACCTTAGCTTTACAAAATTTTACCTAAGAACACATCTTTTATTTCATATTCTTTATTAGACACATAGTCAACATACAATTTAGCTCTGTTTTGCTTTGAATTCCTATTGACTTTCTAACCTCTTCTACTGACTTTCTCTGCAAGCAAACTACAGACCAATAAGAACAAGAAAGGGGAAGTTTGGCAGAAGCTCACATAGTAGCTGAATCACACAAGAGTATTTAAATTCAGTTGCTGAAAATATGTATGCCTGCTGGTTCAATAAGAAAAATTCTTTTAAAATTAAAATACTCAATTTTTCCAGTTCAGGTTCACCTGCACCAGTACTGTGTAGAAAGCAAGTCAGAAAGAGAGGCAGCTCCATCCAGGCTATTCAGCTTCTAAAGGAAAGATATCCTTATCTACTTTCAGCATAGGAAACTGACATGTAGAAGGATGAGTCTTAACTTGGCTTCTCTCAAGCTGGATCTTCAGAGTATAATCTTATAATTGAATGTTGCATAAAGAACAGTGGAATTAAGAATCATTAAACTTGACTCTGGTCCAATTATGATGCTTACTGACTATATGATTAAGGGAAAATTACCAAATTTTGAGGGGTCTCAGTTTCCTTATCTATAGGTTAAAGATAATTATCTCCCTCAAAACACTATTTTGTAAAGTCCAGCAAACTATATAGATTATAAATTTTTATTCCTAGGATGTCAAGTACACTCCACTTCAAGTTTAATTTTCAAAAAAACACGCTAAAATATAAATGGGTTTTGGATTATTTTCTAAAATTCCATGAAAATGAAATTCTTCCTTCATTTATGAGGATATTTGGGAGTTGACTGCACACAATGTAAGTAAAAGACACTAGAATAATACCCTTTCTCAATTCTTAACAATAGAACAGAGAGGTCTCAGAGAGGTCTGTATGACTAAAGCAGAAAAATATGTGTTTTACATACACAGACTCTCTCTCTCTCTCTCTCTCTCTCTCTCTCTCTCTCTCTCTCTCTAGTGTACCAAGATGTTAGAATCAAAATATGGAAGGCTGTATTTCATCAGTCTAAAAAAATTAATACTTGGAGTGATTCTCTTAGCAATTAGAATCTTTTACCCTAGAGACAAATATTTTTAAATTTGAAAAAAACTCAATCTATGAACATTTTATGTATTTGTTGCTTTTAATCCAGTTCAAAAGGACAGTATCATGAGAAGGGGAAAGAATAATTTGGATGATATAGATTACCAAGATCAGTAAGAAAATTTCTCTAAAGCTTACTTGGAAAAATTGGAGCAGGCAGCTCTCATTTAAACTGAATGACTTATTGAGAAAAATATCGCTTAGATATTAGTTAAAGAGTAGTAGTTTTCAATTTCTTACTTTTATAACCTATATTATTCCTTCCAAAGAGAAGCCATAATTCATCTTATTCACACCATCATAGACAAATATTTTAAGGAATCTACAGCACTCTTATATTAAACCTGCTTCACATTGGGGAGGTATAGACATCTCAGCTGGTTTTGCCCAATAGTAAAGTCTTCAACTTTTCTCTATATGATTTTCTCAGAATTTGGAGGATCTCTCTTTGGGATTAAGAACCATAGCTTGGGAAACACAAGGGTAAGAAATACTAAATGAAGAGATACTATATAAAAAAGGGTGTTGAAAAGCAAGGAGAAAGAATCCACAGGATTAGGCAATATAAGGAAATACAAGACATCTTGGGTTAATGGTGAGTGTGATAGGACTTGGTATGAAATAGAGCTGGATTTGAATATTATTTGTGATGTTAGTTGTGTGACCACGGGAAATCACTTCTCTTCTTTGACTGTTTCCTTAATCATACAGATAACACCTGAAGTACTTATAAGGTTTTTTTTTAAAGGTTTTTTTTTTTTGCAAGGCAAACGGGGTTAAGTGGCTTGCCCAAGGCCACACAGCTAGGTAAATTATTAAGTGTCTGAGACCGGATTTGAACCCAGGTATTCCTGACTCCAGGGCCGGTGCTTTATCCACTATGCCACCTAGCCACCCCTATAAGGTTGTTTTGAATTTCAAATAAGATGTTTATAAAGCACTATATAAATATCAGTTATTGAGACAGTGGCAAATAATGAGAACATATATTTTTAAACATATAGTGATTGCTATAGTTTAGTTTTTATCAAGTTGGATGTCAAAAATAAAAATGACGGCATGGGTGAAGAGAAGTACAGGTTTAATAAGGCTATAGGAAGTAGTTAGCTACCAATGATACTATCTGAATTGTGAACTACTTGTTATAATGCTGACCCTGATCAGGAGAGATGAAAAGTATAGATCAGAAAGAATATCTAGGAAAAGATGCTTGCAAAAACTCAATCCTACAAATGCAGATACTAATATAATTCTAATAAAATTGTCCAACTAGAGGCACGCAAAAACAGTAATGGAAACTCTTAAGGGCTCACACAATGAGGGGTTATATGCAAAAATTATCCAGTGCTCCATTCAATTAGCAAGAGAACAGTCCTCAAGAAAAACAGACATGAGACTTTTAAAACACAATGCTTCAGCTTTTAAATCTGATAAGCAGTAGAATACAAGAAGTCTAAAAGTAATCCCAAAGAGTAGAGATTCTGAATAGAAATTAGGAACAACTTCCCAGTACACAAACTGAGAGAGTATAAAGATATTGAATAGATTTCTTTAGGGTAGAGAAAGGAATAGAATCAAATGATAACAAGTAAGTGAAAATGTTCTGAGAAAAATAGGCTGTAAATCAGGAAATGTAAATGTGTATACAGACATAAGGTTACACCACTAGTGTCTGCCTTTTTAAATGCTGCAATCGAAAGAAACATAAAAAGATTATGAATCCCATTCTGGATTTGCAGCTGGAATCTATGGACATGAAACTTTTTTTCATCTCTTTAACTTCATTCGTCTTCTGTTCTCAGCTCAAAATAACCCACCCTCAGAGCATTTCTCCCTTTTCATGTATGCTTAGCTACTAGAAGGGGATGAGTTCTGTTCTCTCTCACCGTGTCCCAAATTTGCAGTTTGATTTGTTTGCCATCAATGTTGACCATACGGGCCCCAAACTCTACACCTGTCAACGAAGAACAGAGAATATAATGCTTATCATTAATAATAGCCATGTTCAATGAAGAGTCAAGGCTCTGGTCCTCATATATTTTAGTTTCCACTTTCAAGTATAGCTGTACTACTGGAAGCTGTCTAAATAAGTTAGTCTATTGTATCTCAAGCTCTAGTTTCATTCTTCCTTCCTATCTGAATTTATATAATTTTGCTTCTGGAACCAATTACCTCAAAATAAAAATAGAAAGTCAATGTGGAAATTACCTAATTTGGTTAAATTATGCACTGTCTGATTAATTTGTATGGGGGGAAATTAAGATTTTATCAAGGAACACTGATATAGAAACTCTCCCTACTTAAATAGACTGACAACTTGCCTGTATCATAGACAGGTGAACTTTAAGAGGGACACTGATTTGATCATGATGACATAGCCATATGTTAGTTAGGACTTGAAACCAAACCTTCTAGCCTCCAAGGTTAGCACTCTATCCACTATGCCATGCCACCTCTCAAATGTTAACTATTATAAAAATTTACTGAAATAAATTTTATAGCTTCTTTTTAGTGTATATGTTAAATGGTTTAAAATTTTGAATACTCGTTTTCCCTGACATACTCATCCTCTAACCTTCTTCATGGAACAATAATTGTTTATTATAAGGGAGGAAATAAGCATTTATTAATCATATATTACATTCTTGGAATTTTACAAATATTATCTCATTTGACCTTCACAATGACCCTACAGTTATTATCTCCATTTTACTGCAGAGGAAACTGAGGCACAGGTTAAGTGATTTGCTCAAGATCACACAACTAGTAAGTGTGTGAGGGCTGACTTGAACTCAGGTCTTCAGGCCCAGCATTCTATCAATGTCACCATCTACTACAATTGTAGCATCTATCTGAAAAATAAAATAGAGTGCATTTTTCCAAGAAATATATAGTCTTGTAACTAAAATGCCTAGGATAACTTAGTTTCTGCCTTAGGAAATACATTTTCTCATTAGAGCATTATTGCCAGGCCCAAGTCATAAAATGAAGGGTAATGCTATTAAACATATTTGATAACTCTGTATTTTCTCCTCTTTTCATTCCCAAAACTCATCATTTCACATGATATGGAGGCAAAATTTTTAAGGAAGAAATAGCTTTACCTTAGCTAGCAATAAAATGATGACTTAGTCAATAGTACCTTTGATAGTATTCATAACCAAGTTAAAAAGTCTCAAGGAGGGCTAATTCCAGTCAGTTTAGAAGGACACAAAAATTGTTTATGGATGAAAACAAACTACTTTCCTAATTCCTTCACCATGAATGGGATAACTTTTCTTGAAAAAAAATATTTATTTCTTGGATAGCTACCAAACAATCTCAGTATGAAGAAGAATATAAGACTTCTGTTCTCATGTTCAATTTTTCATAAATATGGTCTTAGAATCACTTGAGTTTCTGTGAACAGCTTCTTGTCTAAGTTTTTTGTGTCACTGCAAAAAATAGATCCAGAAGGAACATAAATTCTATGCCTGAATTTGGGCAAAAAACAATTTTCTCTCAGGTTAACAAACCTGTGTTTCTTTTATGAACTCCAAATGTTTGGTGACTTTTTTTTAAAGTTCTTTTTGCAAGGCAATGGGGTTAAGTGACTTGGTAATTATTAAGTGTCTGAGGCCTGATTTGAACTCAGGTCCTCATGACCCCAGAGTCAGTGCTTTATCTGCTTTACCATCTAGCTGCCCCTTCTTTGGTGACTTCTTGATCAAGCAAGTCTTCTAGGAGAGAATGCTTGTCAGACTTGCTCAGTACATTCATGGAAACTTATACTTCTTTATTTGTATGTATTTATGCAGAAGCTTTTCTCTATATAAGTTAAAATTTTGCCTCCTTTTTTTAAAATTCCCATTTAATTTCTTTTTTTTAGTTTTTTTTGCAAGGCAATGGGGCTAAGTGACTTGCCCAAGGCCACACAGCTAGGTAATCATTAAGTGACTGAGGCCAGATTTGACTCAGGCCTGACTCCAAGGCCAGTGCTTTATCCACTGTACCACCTAGTTGCCCCTAGGTTTTTTTAAAATGTTTTGAGGTGGTTTCCTTGCTGTAATTTTTATTATTGGTCATGTAAACTCAATCTTTATTTTGCCTCCTTCAGTACCTCTAAGTAATGAACAGTAGCTCTGAAACTCCTATGAAAAGATATTTTGAAATGAAACTCATTGCATCTGAAAATACAAAACATTGCTACTAAGAAATAACCTGATACCACCCCCAGAAACAAATCACTTTCTCTTTCAGAACATATCAAAGCTGAGAGGGGGCAAATATTTTATTTTATGGAAAATGATATGGAGGTTTATAGAAAATCAGCTTGCTCAAGATCACCCAGATGAACAGTCTTTGGTCTCTTTCTCTTTGTTATTTTTCAATTTAGTCTCAAACTTGACCATCACTTCACAGCGCTCTTTCACAGGATCTTAGAATTTAAAGCTGGAAAGCTTGGATCTTTGTTATTACTCTCTGATTTTTTTTTTATTCAGGCATGAAGTGACTTTCCTAAGCTAGAAAGCTTCTGGACAGGGATTCAGATTCAAATCATTTTACTCCAAATTCATGCTCTTTTGCTTAAATTATGCCTCCATTGATTTTTTGCCCCCCCCCCCCCGCACACTGGCTTTTCTCCACTTTTTTGTCTCGTTAAAAGTGGGAGCAAATTGAAGCATGCTAACTTTTAACCACTTTTTATCCATCTTTCCTGTGGCTGGCACAAAGTCCTTACCTATTGTGAGGTCGTGGACAGGCTGGAAGCGCTTGTCTGTGAACTGCAGGAGGAGGCATGACTTGCCCACACCTGAAAGAAGATGCAGGTACTCAGCCCATCCTCCCGAGAGGGGAGGCCCAGGGGAGCAACCCGGGGGAAGGGGTGAGATGGGGCCGGGACGCGCTCCTCTGAGGCGCAAAGGGGCGAGGGAGCTGTCAGAGCAGCCTTCGGACAGCCCCGCCCCCACGCTGGCCCCGCCCCCGACAGCGCCCTCCGGGCGGCCCCGCCTCCCTCCCGAGCCCCGCCCTCCGGCGGCGCCACCCTGGGATTTAAATCCCGGTCTCGGCGTGGCGGACAGCCTCCCCGGCAAGGTACCTGTGTCCCCGATGATGATGTACTTGAAGAGATAAGCGTAAGTCATGGTCCCGACGCCTGGTCCTCCCGACTCCTCTGGCCACCCACCTCCGGCCTCTCTAGCCACGCGACCTACCGCTCCCCTTACTTCCCCATCCGGTCCCTCTAGCGCGAGATCCGATCTCTATTGCTCTCCCACGGAACCGGCGTGATGTGGGACCGGGTAACTTGACACTCTTTCGAAACCTTTAGGCCTGCGCGGGGCGCTCTGGTCTCCGGCCGGAGGGGGCGCTGCCCGCTCATCGGTTCCTGTCTGTCACCTACTCACTGCTTGTGCGAAGGAACCCTCCAATCCCCAGCAGGAGACGCGAGTGTGGGCGGAAGTGACGAACATTCCGTTTCCGGCGGGGGCGGTGGGCGCTATGAGGGAGCTGGAGCGGTGGTAGCGGTTGTGGTGAAGATGGAGGTAGGAGCTTGAGCCCGAAGGAGGCGGGAGGGAGACAGAGAGAAAATGGCCAGAGGGAGAGGAGCAGAGAAAGGGACCTGGGCGGAGAAGCTGCCGACGGGCAAGAGAAGCTGGGGGAGGCGGCGGCGGGGGTCGGGGTCGGAGTCCGAGTCAGAACCCGCCGCTCCGGGCTGACTCCCCGGCCCCCCCCACCCCTAACCCCCCCGCGGGTTTCTTTTGGTTTCCAGTTTCCCGGAGGAAATGACAATTACCTGACGATCACAGGGTCCTCGCACCCCTTCCTGTCGGGGGCCGAGGTGAGCAAGAGTTGCCAGCGCGGGTGGAAGGGCGCAAGGCCCTTGGGGGTGGAGGGGTGGGACCCGGGGCTGGGGAAGCGCTCTCAGGCCGCCCAGCAGAGCCGGGGCGGGGGGGGGGGGGCGAGGAGACGGCAGAGACCGGGAAAGATGGACGAGGAAAAGGAAAACGAACATCCTCAGGGAGTAGAATTGTTTCGAACTGAAGAAAAAGAAAGTGGAGGAGGACTGACAATTTTGCACGAAGACAGTCTGATCCAGGAGAATGATGTAACTTGTATTAGAGAGAATTGAGACGGGAAGTGTATAATGAAAGCAAAGTAGTTTGAGCTCGATTGCTTTTGTGCGAGGGAGGGTTTTTTTTGGGGGGGGTATAGTTACAAAAAATAGCAAGGTTTAGTTTCTCCAAATATGGGCTTACTGCCTTCTCAAAGCAGAGGATGTTTGAGCTGGGTATATATATATATATATATGTATATATATATATATATGTACATACATATATATATGTGCTGTGGCGGTGACGAGTGACTTCACCTTTCTGAGTCACCATTCCCTTCAGGTGATAGATAATAATAGTTAGAATTGTATTTTGTGAAGCAGAAGTGATGACTGTGAAAAGTTATGGTTCTTACTTGAACCCTGGATTAGATGTTACTGCTATTATCATGGCAAGCATACTTACCAGCAAGCAAAAGAAGATAGTCTTTCATTTTTTATTAATTTTAAAAGAAGGTCTAGTCATATATTTAAGTGCAGCAAATATCACAATCCATCCTAAGGATTCAGCTAAGATTACTATCTATGAATGGGATGCAGCTTATCTGCAATTGCTTCTTTTATTTCTTACCCTTAGCATTGGATTTTGAAACTGGACAGCTCTTTATTTCATTTCTGCTCTTCAGTTGATTTTATTACCTTCTGTTCCTCCTGAGATTCCCTATAAAACTTCAGGCTTTTCTAAGAAGGCTAAATAGAAAGGCTTAATAACATGATGCTAACTTAACCATGCTGCCATTTTAAGGGAAGTCAAAAAATAGACCTTTACAAGTTTTGATTGCTTCTTTATGGATTTCAATGCTGTTTTCTCATCTTCAGCTTCTTCTTGACTCATGCCTTTACAATTTAGCTTCTTTAAATTATCTGGAATGTTGTAAACTCCAGAAGATTAACCTTGTCTATATTTGAATATTTCAGAACCTCATGGTCCCTTTATTTTATATATGTAAATGTTCCAACCATGAAACCCTCCCTATCTTAGTATATGAATTAGTACTGAATTATTGTGGCTAAAAAAATTAATCATCTATTGACCAACTATCTGGTGAGTAGGAGACTACTACATTATCTCAATTGGTCTTTAGACAACAACTAGTCTGTTGCCAATTTCTTTCCATTTTTAGTGAAATAATTGGAACTTGTTCTTTCTAAAGCCAATCCCACCCTGAGACTTCAAAGTAGGACACTAGATAGAGTCTAATTTGTCCAGACCTTTGAGTTCATCAGATGGACAACCCATCCTTGGACATTAAAAGTTTAAGTGACTTGTCTGTTATTGTTTGGTGGATATTTATTAAGTGTGATTACAAAAGGAGGATTTTAGCTCCAAATATAAATGATTTAAATTATTCACTATTTTAGATCCTCTTCCTTCTGTTATCTTACATAATGGAAAATGTCTGCAGCTGTCAATAAGCAGTTACTGCTATCATTAAAAATAGGGAGCATTATTGTGGTGCTTTAAGCTTTAGAAAGCATTATGATTTAATCTTTACAACAACCCTGCAAAGCAGATTGCTATTATCCTATTTTATAGATTAGGAAACTGTTGAAGAGAAGTGACTTGTCAAATAAGTGATTTCTTGATTGCAACAGGATTTAAACTCAGATCTTCTTTTACTCCAAGTCAGTCTATCCATTTGATATAATGAAGTCTAGCCATTTTATTACCTTGTGTCAGTCACTGTTCTAAGTGCTAGAGATACAAACTAGAAAAAAAATAGTTCATGCCCTCAATGAATGAATTTTAAAGTATATTCCTTTTTTATATTTAATCAAGTGTTTTGCAAACCATAAAGTGCTATATAAATAAATGTTAGCTGTTTGCAGTTTAGCTTCATTAATTGTCTGGAATGTTGTGAACTCCAGAATGTTTATCTTGTCTATACTTGAATATTTTAAATCATCAAGGTCCCTTGATTTTATTTATGGAAATGTGCCAACCATGAAACCCTCCCTAACTTAGTATGAATTAGTACTGAATTATTGTGGCTAAAAAAATTAATCATCTATTGACCAGCTATTGGTGAGTAGGAGACATCTGTATGTTATATATATAAGAAAGTTTTAGATTTAGGGTCATTCTGTGGTTTTTTGATCCCTCTTGGGGCAGCTAGGTGGTACAGTGGCTAATGTCAGAAAGACCTTAGTTCAGATTTGACCTCAGATATTTGCTACTTTGTGATCTTGGGCAAAGCACTTATTTTCTCTGCCTCAGTTTCCTCAACTGTAAAGTGAGAATAATATCAGCACTTAATTTTCAGAGTTGTTGTGAGGATTAATTGAGATAATAATGTAGGTACTATTAAATAAATGCTGTTTTTTCCCTTCCCCCTCTTCTTTGGGGGAGAAAAAGACAATAAACTCCTTTGGGAGAAAAAGTAGTCATTTGTGGCATTTGTTAGAGCTTTATCACAGAGGAAAAATATATCTACAATGTGTGTGACCTGTCTCAGAAGACCTTACCATTTGTTATAGCACAGATTTTCATTGATCATCGGCATAAAACTCATGGCTGATAAAGTTGTTAATATATATCTATATGTCTATATCTATCTATATATATATATATATATATAGCAAATAAACAGGTGACAGACTTTTTTCTTTTAAAGTATTGAAAATGCACTAGTTTCTCTCTCTTTGGCTATCACCCATATAAGACCACTAAATATTTTAGGACATGGTTTCACCGAATGATTACCAGGAGTAATTAGTAATTTCTATCTATATAGAATGTCACTGTAATTGTTATTGTAAGGAAGGACTTTTTGTTTTGTTTTAAATAATTTGTTTCCCGATGGATTTGCCATAATAATAGTGCTTATCTGAGCTTATTAACATACATTTCCAGTGAAAGAAAATAATTTTGATATCCTGCATTCATTGTAATTCAGTTATTTTTTACTCTGCAGATTTTCTAACATTAATAATAGAAAAATTAGAATGAATCTCTCCATTTATTATGTTATCTAGTTGAGTTTTTAAAGTTCTTTCATTTTTAAACTAATTTCCAATCTTCCAAATTTTCCTGTAGTTTTGTTTCTCTTAAAAATTAAATTATGTTTATCATGGAGGTTTTTTCCTATTAACTTGTTGGCTATTTTTGGGTGACCTTTTGGAGGTGTGGCAAGTAAAAATTAATGGAGTGACAAAACAGATTTTTTTTCACCTAAGGTAAAGTTCTTAGAAGACTGAAAAAATTTGAAAACTGCTTCTACAATGTATATGTGCTATTCTGATCTCCATTAATGTGCTGGTTATTCTTTATGAGCATGTAGCTTTATCTTGAAAGAAGCAAATTTCTTTCTCCAGAATAATTTGCGTCTGCTAAGGAGAAGTTGTCTTTATTGCAAGAAGTTCTGGATTTGGAATGGGAATTGGAAGCAGTAATTTTTTTTTTAAAGCATCAACAGAACTTAACTAAAGAAGCATTTATACTTCACTTGTCCTATACTCTGCACCTCCAACATCCAAGGCACCCCTACCAGAGAGAAAAAAACAGGAATTTCCTTACCATCATCAAAGCAGCAAGCACAGTAAACATAAAGATTTCATGAGCCTGGAATATGAAAAGAGTGAAGTGTTTACATGACTTTCCCTTTAATGAAGAATTTCTTTTCATTTGCCAATTTAGCTAGAAACAAGACTGGGCATTCCATTTCCCACCTAAATTTCCTGAAACCTGGGTAAGATTTAATGAAGCCTGTAGTATTATAGTGATCCTGCTCTGGGTTTGGAAAAAAAAAAAGAATACGCTTTTGTTTATTGAGTATTATGAAATTCATTATACCTGAAAAATTCATAGAATTTGATTGTATTGATTATTCTCTTATTGCTATTTGAAGTATGTTGACATAGGCTTATTGAATTTTCAAATCCAAGATTGTGTAGAAGAATACACTGAGTGTAAAACAGCCAGTGACAAGTTCTAATAGACTTACTTTATTTTAATTTCTCAAGTAGGAAAAGGATAGCTAAAGTCACTGAGCCAGTTTCCTGCATCATTTGTTAGAATCAATCAGTAATTACCAAGGTTGTAGTGTTAGTGACCCAGTCTCTGAATCTGAGGAAGGATTATAACCTTTTACCAAAAAATAAATATAACTGTTTTAACCAGAAAGATAAAAAAAATTGTGTTAACTTGGCAAGTCATCACTTCCCCCCCCCCCAGCATTTGCAAATGCAAAGGGGACTTTGAAGAATTATAGGTATTTGTCATATTAGTTTCTAAGCAGCATATTTTTTGACTGTAGGTTTTTCCTGTCAACATTATTTCAAAATTGTTAGTGCTTCCTTGGCAAACTTTGTGATTTCTAATGAAACGTCAGAGATTATTCAAACTTGGTAAGATTAAGGGACAGATGATTCCTCTAAATGTACTTCAGGATCTCTTTTCAAGGCCTAGAGGTAAATTCATTTTTGATATACCCATTGTGAAGTAATTGGTAAATATCAGAAACTTTAGAGAAGTAAATCCATCAGAATGAGAAGGGCTAGGCAAGAGTAATCCAAATTAAAGGTGCTGAATTATATATTTAGAATATAATCACAGAAGTAAAAGGTTAAGATAAAACCCTTTACAACTATTCTGTAACCCAAGATGATAGAGATCAGTAAAAGAATTAAGATAATTGAAAATCATAATAGTTCTGAGAATAGTGTTAAGTGTCCATATAACTATTTTGTTCTAATTCATCATTTGCTTATATGTGACCTAAGCACATACTCTACTCTATAAAAAAATTACAGGACTGATTTAAGCCATCTGACTTTCCATAATTTTTTTCTTTCACTTGTAATTATTTCAAGAATATCCATATTTCTTTATCTCATGCCATTAGTGTTAGATATCCTCTTATGTAATCAACTGTATTATAGCAAATACATATTTCTTCTTTATGTCATGACCATAACAAATCTTATTTCCTGTGTACTTCACGTAATAATATACATTCATAGATGTATGTGTATCTTTAAAAAAACTGCTGGATATGTGTATACAACATGGATACATATATGTGTACATATATATTCATTTATTCTACACAGATGTATTCATTTATTCTAGAAGAGAGACACATACATTTCCAGCCACTTGCTGGTAATGTGTGTTTCACTTTGAGTGAATAAAACTGCAGTGCCTGTCTATCTTGTTGCCAGTCATTTGGCAGTAGCTAGTAAGTGGACTCAACTATTGGAAACTTGTGTGACAAAACTCATCTGAAAATTCTTGATGACCCAAATGGGGACTGACCAACTCATGCTCTCCTAGTCCCCAAATTCAGCAATTTTCCAGCTTCTATCAGGTAAGTTCACCTATTTGGAAACTTCTAGAGAGAGAACTGAGAAGGCTGATAAAATTGTAGTCAGATACCTTTAAACTCTAAATTTAAAGATTCACAGAGTCAGTCACTGAAGTAGAATGCCAAGATTCAACCAAACAACCTCATACTTCAGGGACTTCAGGTGATGCCTGGTTAGAACTAGGCTCTCTCTGAACCTTGTGTCCTGCCACCTCATCTCCTGTAAGCACTTAAGCAGGAGACTTTTCTGATTTGTCTCTTAGTCATGTTTTCTATCTTTTATTGTCTTTCCTGTCTTTCTGATTATGGTATAATTATGGAGTAAATCTTGAGAAGTCAGTACTATCTCTATGTCTAATGATAGAATTCTGATAAAAATTTTTGATAAATGGTCAAGTGATCACTGATCATTATGGAATTTAGCTAGTCTATTCTGGAACAAAACCTTCTGGGATATGTTTTGGCTAATTTGAGGAAAATTCTAGGAAGGGATTATCTTTCTAAGTATAGATTTGTTGAACTTAGTTAATCTAATTGCTGTATATATGCACACACTAATATAATATAATATAATATAATATAATATAATATAATATAATATAATATAACATAACATAACATAACATAATATAACATAATATAACATAATATAACATAATATAACATAACATAACATAACATAACATATAATATGATTTGTTTTTTCTATTAAATAGCTGGGTCTACCATGTGGAACCTTTGATCATGAAATTTTACAATTTTAAAAGGATCAGTTGAAGGAATCAAAAAAATTTGTCACTGGCTTGAAAGATTGTCTGGAGGGGACAGCTAGGTGGCACAGTAGATCCAGCACTGCTCTTGAATTTAGGAGGACCTGAGTTCAAATCCAGACTCAGTTACAAAATATTTATCTAGCTGTGTGACCTTAGGCCCTTGCAAAAACAACCCCAACAGGTCAAAAAAAAGATTCTCTGGTGAAAGAAGAACTTAAGACCAGATAGGAAATAGTTAAAAATGTATTCTATGTCCTGATAAATGCAATTGACATTTTCCTGTGGTCTGATAGTTAAATGAAAAAGGTTGGAAAGAAATGTCAATTTTATACTGAGAAATTCAAAATTTTTCAAAGAATATAGTCTTATTTCTGTTTGTATCTAATTCTGGCCAAGTTAGGGGAGCAGAATTGAAAACCAGATAGAGGGTTTTCCCATTTACAGGGATTTTTGATGCTAAAAAAAATTATAAGGTAAATTTATGACAAGCATAATCTATTTAACTTTTTTCCATATTATGAAGAGAATGTAGTTTAAATGTTTTGTTGTATGTTGAAAAGGGATCTTGGGAGTACAGAACCCTAGGGTGGGGAATAAATATGTAGTATCTATTAGGTACCAGGCAAATGCTGAACCATTTACAAATACTATTTCATTCTCATGACAGCCCTGTGAGGTTAAAGATGTTTGTTTGCCCAGGTTATAAAGCTTTTAAAGTGAAGGACTTCAAATTTGAACTGGAGTTCTAATTCTAGGCCCAGTGTTTGGACCTTTTAAGGAAATTTTGTGAAATTTACATATGAACAGTATCCAGAGTTCTCTAATATTTTCTCCCCTCCTAGAGTGAATGATTTGTTTAATGTGGGGAAAGACAGTGATTTCACTGACTATAGATAAATTCTCATTACTAAGTAGAATTGAAACAATACAAATTTTTTGTCTTAAGTGATTCCAACACTTTTGCAATTTGAAGTTTTAAAGACTTAAGAACCACCTAGTGCAACTATTGACTTTTCTCTCCAGCTTGGAAAAAAAGAGACTTTTTTGCTTTTATCTTAATATTTTTACCCCTAATTATATGTAAAGATAGTTTTCAACATACATTTTTGTAAAATTGAGGTCCAAATTTTTCTCCCTTACTTCCTTCCCCCTCCCCAAGACAGCGAGCAATCTGATATATTGTACGTGCTGTCATATTAACATATTTCCATATTAGTCACGTTGTAAAAGAAGAATCAGATCAAAAGGGAAAACCACAAGAAAGAAAAAACAAAGTGAAAAATAGTATGCTTTAATTTACATTCAATCATATCAAATGATTTGCAGTTCCCATAGTTCTTTATCTGAATGTGGGCTGCATTTTCCATCACAAGTCTTTTAACATTGTGTTTGATCACTATTGCTAAGAGCTAATTTTATCATAATTGATTATCACAAAATGTTGCTGTTATTGTGTACAATGTTCAAAAGAGACTTTTTTTTTTTTGCAAGGCAATGGGGTTAAGTGGCTTGCCCAAGGCCACACAGCTAGGTAATTATTAAGTGTCTGAGATCCGATTTGAACTCAAGTACTCCTGACTCCAGGGCTGGTGTTCTATCCACTGCACCACCTAGCTGCCCCAAAAAGAGTCATTTTTAAAGCAAAAAGTAAATGATTTGGGAATTAGAAAAATTTCATTTTAGGAGAATGGTTTACTTTATCAATGTAGTCTCCTGTGAATGAAATAGCAGAACTTAATTGCCAAGGTAAATCTTGATATATGGTAAAAGATGTTTGTTTATGCCTAGTTTTTAACTAATAGCTTTTCAGTTTTCCCGATTTTTTTCAAATGGTGAGTTTTTAACCACAAAACTTAAATCTTTGAATTTATCAAATTAATATTTGATAGTATGCTTACAGTGTTACTGCACTCACTACTGTATATCATATCTAGTCTGTAATAAACATTTGAGGCAGACAGTGGTTAACTGACTTGCCCAGGTTCACAGAGCTAATAAATGTCAGGCCAAATTTGAATGCAAATCTTCCTGCTTCTAAGCCCAACATACTATCCATTATGCCTTATTGCTGCTTCTAAGTAAAACCATATTGAAACTAGTTCTTTGACAAAATGAGAAACTGTAAATCTTCAGGTTTCAGATAAAAAAGTAAAGTTTTATAATGAATTTGAAATGTATAAGGAAAGAGTGTTAAATTTGCAAAGGAAAGGTTCAAGAGAGTTAAAATTAGTTCTGAAACCATTTTGATAGGATTTGGAAGCAAAAAGGTGAAGGACAGAAAGTTAACAGTGGGGGAAAAGCATTGAATTAGTGTTTAGAGAATTGCTGTGGTTTTGCCAGACTTTGATCAGTTTGTGGGAAGAAAGGAAGACAAAATTAGAGGAAGTTGGAGACTACTGACCTAAATAATTTTAGACATAGAAAAGTTTGTAAAAATGCAATCCAGTTTTGATTTTCCCAAAGCAGTACTATAGTATTAAAGATTTTTCACTCATACTATGACAATTTCAGGTTTTGACCAATTTAAAATTTTAATTCATGAATTTGATAAATTAATTGGAGAAATAATTCAAGCATAGTTGCTTGGTTCTATAAGTATAAACTGGGCAGCTAGGTGGTACAGTGGAAGGGCAGGTAGGTGGCACAGTGGATAGAGCACAGACCCTGGAGTTCAAATCCAGCCTAGACACTTAATAATTGCCTAGCTTTGTGACTTTGGGTAAGTCACTCTTAACCCTATTGCCTTAAATAAAAATAAAAAAATTTTTAAGTGTAAATCACTGGAGTCACCTTTGTAACTATTAAGTGCAAAAGTGATACTTACTTTATACTTATCTCAGAATGCAAACAGTATAAGTGTTTGGCATTTTTCCTCTTATTGAGATACATTCAAGTGGATTAATGTCATTTTACTGTTAATAAGTTTTGTTTTGTATTCATATTTTAAATCTTCAATATTGTTTTATGTTAATATAATTTTTCTCATGATTTTGGAAGCCATTGTATTGTTAATTTATTGAATGATAACTTATAGTATTATTAAGAAATTAGCTCCTGGGGGTGGCTAGGTGGCGCAGTGGATAGAGCACTGGCCCTGAAGTCAGGAGTACTTGAGTTCAAATCCGGCCTCAGACACTTAATAATTGCCTAGCTGTGTGGCCTTGGGTAAGTCACTTAACCCCATTTGCCTTGCAAAAACCTAAAAAAAAAAGAAATTAGCTCTTTTGCTCTGAATGCTGTGAAATTATTAATTTGAGCTAACTTTTTGTTTGTTATGGGGTAAAGTGATTTGCTCAAGGTCTCATAGCTAGGTAATTATTAAGTGTCTGAGGCTGGATTTGAACTTAGGTTCCCCTGATTCCAGTGCCAGTGTTCTTTCCACGATGCCACCTAGCTGCCCCTGAGCTAAACATTTGTCAATAAAATGGTGTTCGTATGGTTATGAAGGTCATAAAGACCCTCAAGGATTCTTTTGGGTAAGTTTTGTGCAAAAAAAAAATTGCTTAGTGTTTGGGAAAGATAAGAAAGACTTTGGAAAGTCTTATTTGTGAAGTTCTTTGAGAACTTGCTAGGTTCTTGGGATCTTTGGCCTTGTCATGGTCAAAATCTTAACGGTTCTATGAAAGAAGAATTTGAAAGAATATATGTGAGTAATGAGAACCCTCCTAAGTTTTAAAATAGTATTTTGGTTTACAGAGGAACTAAGATTCTTCCAAAACTAACACAGCCAAAGAGAAAATGGGTAAAAAGTTATCTTATTGTATAGAAAAGCTTTTAAAATGAATCTCATTGTTCTACTTATTTAACATAGCTACCAGGTATAAAGGATCTTACTGCTTTTATTTCTACTGTTCAGACTTTATGGTCATTACTTATCTCAACTTCCTAACCCTAAGACAAATCAGTCCTTAAACTAGTCTCCTTGTTAATTGACTTAATACTTATATATATATTTCATGTATCATGTAGTTGCACACATTTTCTGGATAAATAAAACTTCCCCTTACCTTTATAAACTATATCCTCAAAAGGTGTTGTAATAAGTAATAAAGATATAAAATGCTCTTATTTTTAATTTACTAGTAAACTTTACTTTAAGAAAATCAGCAATAGCACTTTCTTTTTGGAACCAGGATATGTTTTCCAGTTTACCTTTCCAGGTAATATCGTTAAAGGACTTGTGATAGATGCAGCTCTATTAGTATTACTATTAGAAATTCTGCTTTTGTTCCAGTAATAACAATGATAAAAGACCAAATAAAGATAATGTTCCTACTTGAGATTTTATATATATGTATATATTTTTTGCAAGGCAATGGGATTAAGTGGCTTGCCCAAGGCCACACAGCTAGGTAATTATTAAGTGTCTGAGGCCAGATTTGAACTCAGGTATTCCTGACTCCAGGGCCGGTGCTCTGTCTACTGTGCCACCTAGCTGCCCCCAATTGATATATTTTAAATTTGATCCTGGAGGTAATGGAGATCCTGACTGATAAAGGTAGGATAAAATATTGAATTTCTTTCAGATTTATTTAAGTATCCACAAAGGATATGTGAATGTCTAAAATTGTCTAAATAAATAGACTTGAATAGATTTTTAAGTAATTGTACATTCCCAAGTCGGTTTTTGGGATTTTCACATATAGAATTGCTTTATATAGTTGCAGAGAACTTTTAAAATCATATTTTTCTTGCTTGAATTATCTCCCTGATAATATCAAGAGACAGAAGCGCTCATTTTACCAGGTAAAATAATTACTAGAAGGCCAATGTGATTAGATTTTTTTTCAGACCTCACTAAATCATTCTAAGTCTTATCACTAGCAGGTTGGATTTACTAGTGGACCCACTAGAAGAAATACCATTGTAGCCATAGAAATAAGGTGGAAATGGTCATTTAATATAAGCATATGTGAAAATAATTTTGATGAGCCCCTATTCAGTTTAATTGTGATTTAATGGATATTAGTGATTATATTTGAGTTAAGTGGAATAGAATTAAGTTTTAGTTAATGCTTATAAGAATAAGAAGTCATGTAGGTTACAATTAACTCATACATTGATGATAATATTGCTTCTGTTTGAATAGATTTATACTTTATTAATTAGGCCTATAATAATGACTTTTTATCATATTAGGAAATTGATATGTTAGCACTCCCTTCTACCTCCTCAATACTATGTGAATTAACTATACTTGATAAAGCAGTTCTTTTGTTTTTATAGTCTGAAAAGATTGACAAAGTATTGCTGACAAAATAGTGGTTGATTCTGCTTTTAATGACCTCCAAAGGTCCATAAAAGTGGCTGATCTCTGAGCTAAGGGATCATTGACTTTGAGGAAGCTCTTGGATCTAATTGCTTATGGACCACTGGATTTCCTAGTAAGTTGATCTAGTTCAATTTCCTTTTGCTGTGGATTGGATTTTTGCAGTTTATATTTTGGCAATGCCAGCCAGGGGGTTGAAGTATGGAACTGGTCCCCTTTGATCACCCTCCCCAAGGGACCCAAACAGGAGTGAGCTTGGCTGATTATTTTCACCTCTGGCTCCTGTGAAGAAGATGGCCCTGGGAGGGGTTGGACTCCCTTCAACATTTGCACCCAGATTCTTTGAGCTACAGGTGAGCCTTTCCAAACTTGCAGCTGTTGTCTGCCTTTATTTCTAAATTAATGGTCTCTTTATTTTCATTTTGAAAGAGGATCCCTAATTAGGCTTGAAAAAGGAACTACCAATCCTTTTCAAATTAAATTAGGTGTTTCTTTGTTAGATATTTAAGAAAGTCTCCAGAGCAGTAAGGTGAATTTTAAATTTAGGGAAAATTAAAATTTTTTTAAAATCCTGAAATTTAAAGTGCTTACCAAATTTTTCAGTACAAATTAATTTTTTTTTCTTTTGGCCAATGTCACTTCCCTTTTCCACTAGATGAGTGTTTTCTGATTGACCTCAGGGTCTGAGAAGCTAGCCAGTTTTTGGTAGACCTTCCTCCCTTTTTTTCCTTTTTCCTTTTTCTTTAAACTTTTTGAGCATAAAATAGGGTTTTGAGTGTAAAATTGATTTTAAATTTCCAATTACTGATTATTTAAACTTGTCTTTCATTTTGGAACCAGTGTCTGGGTCTCTGTATAAAAACACTATATTATAGTTCTTAGCCATAAACTAGGACTAGGACTTAACCTGTTGGTCACCTGAAAAGAAGCCAATGGGGGACTCTCTCCAGGAGCTTTTCTACTTATGAACTAATGTACTCAGGTGCTAAGGTTGGTGGCAGTTGTCCTGAGGTTGTTATGAGTGGTCAGCAGTGATTGCAATCTTGAAAGTAAGAACTGCCAACTGGAACACTTTGAGCTCTCTGGTGTTAGGAATACTTGTGTGCTTCCTCTAGATTCATAAACAAGGACCTGAGACAGCTGGACTTAAAATGACTGGATAAGCTGAGCCATTGCAAAAAGCGCAGGTCAAGGGACCATGCTGAACCATGTGGTTTCTTTCTTTCTTTTTTTTTTGCAAGGCAAATAGGGTTAAGTGGCTTGCCCAAGGCCACTCAGCTAGGTAATTATGAAGTGTCTGAGACCGGATTTGAACCCAGGTACTCCTGACTCCAAGGCCGATGCTTTATCCACTATACCACCTAGCCACCCCGTGGTTTCTTGATAGATGATAGCTTTTTAGGCCTCCTTGAGGTTTCTCTTAGATTTATAGCCAAACAGAAATTCTGACTAGATTTCTTGAGGTATCACTTCACCTATTGTGGGGGGAACTGTACTGGCCATGAAGGGATTGTGGTTACCACACCCATTTAAGTCAATAAGACTAGACTGAAGGGGCAGAGACCAAAGGAAGTTGAACCATGTGACTCTTCAGACAAGGACTCCTAGCTCCTAGAAAATTAGCTACCATTAGAAGGGAGGTATATGTTTTTTCTTTGAAAGTTCTTGACACCATTAAATCATGTCCTCAAAGCAGCTCTAGTATTTTTTGTATGGGAGAGCCTCTAAAGCTAGAGGGAGAGTGAATCCCTTAGACAACCGGGAAAGGTTAATGGTGCAAGCAGGATCACTCCTTTTAGATAAAGAAGGAGATCTATGTTTTCTACAATTAAGAGATTTCTTCTTAGAAGTGGAGCAGCATTTCTTCTGCCTGGAAAATACCTTGAGGATCCTGAGGAGATGTTACACTGGTAAGATTGAAAACCAGTAAAAAAAAAAAAAAAAAGATCCTAGGACTGAACCCTCATTAAAGTTATTGACTGAGAAGCATTGGAAAATCACATCAAAAACAAATCCCTGGATAATTGAGCCTTTTATGGTTAGGGACAGAACAGAAAATATACTGATTAGAAAGAACTACTTTGGAGGTTTCTTAGATATTTTAGGAAGGTCTTTGTTGGAACTTCTCAGAGGCAAACTGGAAGCTTTGGGGAATTCTCAGAGAAATTCTTTCAAGAGAGTTTTGAGGAGGAAAACTCTTCACTGGGGACACCCAGGAAGAGATATGAGGTCAAACTTGAGTATTCTTATAGGATCCCCCTTGCATAAACTTCTTGCATCATGGGTTAAGGTTAAATTCCTCATCCAACTGGTGATGACAAAGAAAAACTATTTGGATATGCATAGGCATGATTTGAAAAGTTAAAGATTTTGATGATTTGTTTTGGTCAATATTTTTTTTTTAGGCTTTTTTGTAAGGCAAATGGGGTTAAGTGGCTTGCCTAAGGCCACACAGCTAGGTAATTATTAAGTATCAGAGACCGGATTTGAACCCAGGTACTCCTGACTCCAGAGCCAGTGCTTTATCTACTACACCACCTAGCCGCCCAATATTTGTAATTTTTGTTTATACTGAGAAATTTAAGGTTTTTTTTTCTTACTCTCCTAAACCTCACATAGACCAGTTGAATTAGTGGTATTGCTGGGAAACTCTTGAGTCTTATTTTCCAACCAGTTCTCCATTCTTTAGTCTGCCTCCTCTCTTTGCAATTCTGTCTTTTTCTTCACCTTCTACAACTACAAATGGACAATAGCCTACCTTCGTTTTTCCTCATGTGGGAAGGGTTTATCAGGCCAGAGAGGTAGCCCTGATGCCTGTTTGAGAATATAATCCTTTCAGTCCATTTCTCCATTTGGAGAAAAGATAACCCTAAATTTGGGTGATGATCCTGCAGCTGTTATAACCCATTTTCAGACCATATTTAGTGGTTATAACCCAACTTGGAATATGTAATTCACTTAATGGAAACCTTGTTCTCCCCAGGAGAAAGGACTGCCATAATAGAAACTGCTAATAATATTTCAAGTGGAAATGCACCATATAAACAAGGGGGTCTTCCTAATTGACTTTTACAAGACTCTTAACAATCTTACCCACTGTGCCCTGCTGGTTTAAGACAGAGATTCTTTAATTCAAGGCATAGAACTCTGTACTATACATCCAGATAAGAAGAAAAATGAGTCCCTGGTGTATTTCTCTGACAGGTTATCCAAAAAGTGCTAATCGCTTCACTGAGTTAGAGCCAAGTTTGTTAATGCCACCGTTGTCAATGAATTCCCATCAGAGGTCAAGCAGTTATTTTTATGAGCACTGCCTTGGGTAGCATGAAAAAATATAGGCGAATAGCTCTAATATCCAATAGGTTTATGAAGAGACACAGTGGGTGTTAAAAAGGAGAGGCCCAAGTTAAAAATCCAGTCCATCTTGACCCCTGTTCAGGTCATAGGCCCTTTATGTGCTACATAAATCCAGTGCAAAACAAGAATGCTTTTATGATCAAAGGGAACATATCACTCAGGATTGTTTAACAAATAAAAAAAATGGATCATGAAGGCCAAAGGTTCCATAGTATCTTTACCAGATCTCAGAGATAAAACAATAATATACTTTTGAGGTTACCAACTGAAAACGGATTTGTAAGCCCTCAGGAGCAAAATTGAGAAATAGTTTAAGCCATCTAGCTGCCTTCAGTATTTTCTTTTTCCTTCACCTGTAATTGTTTCAAGGACTTTCTCACTTCTTTAACTCAAGTCATAAATGATATATATTTTCTTTTTGTCTGACCAACTGTGTTGTAACAAACATTTCTTTTTTTATCTCATATAATTGGCTACAAAAAAAATCAAACACACAAATTTCCTTTTTAGCTTATATAACATGTGGTATGTGTATGTGTCCAGTGGTTTTATAAGAGATACACATTTCTTTCCATTTGTTTGGAGTGTGTCTCACTGTTAATAAATAAAGCTTCATTGACCTTGTCTTTGTCTCATTTTTTTGGTTGGTTGTCAACAAATTCTTCAAAAAGTAACTCATGACAATGTTTACAGACAGTTATGTGGATGATAGGACTTTGATGATGAGGCAAGAGGAAATGTTCGTGGTAGAACTATGCACATTGTAAAAGTTTGATAACTAGAATGGAACCACAAGCTGAAGTACATTGAGAAACCCCCAGCACTGTCATGTTCCCTTATTATAACAATGAGTATATTTCTCTCTTACTCTTAACTAATTCTCTCTTTTTTTCCCCCTTCAGACCTTCCATACTCCAAGTCTGGGTGATGAGGAATTTGAGATCCCTCCTATTTCGTTGGACTCTGACCCCTCATTGGCTGTCTCTGATGTGATCGGCCACTTTGATGACCTGGGAGACCCCACCTCCTCACAGGATGGCAGCTTTTCAGCCCAGTATGGGGTCCAGACATTGGATATGCCTGTGGCCATGACTCATGGCTTGATGGAACAGGGCGGGGGGCTCCTGAGTGGGGGCTTGGCCATGGTAAGAGGCAAAAGCATCATTAAGCTTACCCCAAACATGGGGTGAATTGAAGAAGACACAACTGCATAGGCTTGATGCTATATACATGTGATTGTATAAGGCTTATCATCTTGGTACTTAAGCCTGTCTACTCTAGACCAAAAAAAGTTTTTTTGGGGGGTCAGGTGAGGCAGCATTGTGATTAAAAAAAATGAGTTTGGGTCAATTTCATTAGCAAATGTTTTTCATTTTTCAAATATGAATAGCACTCTGAAGTATAAGTGATTTAGAGCTTTGGCATAAGCTATAAATTTACTTCAAAACTGTTTTATTGGAAAGTTGGGGGATGGGGAAGGGAGGAGTGCAGTGTCTTGGCTCCTGTCACTCCTTTGGTTAAAATGTAGCCCAGTTACGTTTTCAGATAGTATCTGTATTGCCTGCTCTGCATGCCAGTTGCAATTTTCAAAGGTAATGTGTTAGGTAATAGTCAAAGGGGTTCTTTACCTTATGTTTCTGATGGTGGTTTTGAGACCTTTGGATATATAACTTTGTTTTCCCATATTTTGATTTTCCCTGAAAATAATACTATTCTAGTTATTTGTTAATATTTATGAATAGGCCTGTTCATTCCATAGAGGTGAACCTGTTGTAGAATTTGTACTTTAAGTAGCTGTTACCTGTATCAGTGATTTTAAGCTGCTGTTTCATTGTTCATATTGTGAAAACCTTCCTGGTGATAGTAAAGCCTCCTATGCATTGCATAAGTTAGAGATTCATTTGTTGTAATAAACATGGGGTTAGAGAATCATCCTTGACTTCCCATTAAGTCAGAATCATTGATCAGATTTTACAAAACAATATAAACATTGTTCTGTTTTTTTAATCTACAAAACTATACTTTATCTTTTGGTTAACTATGTATCTTCATTTTTGTTTTATTGTTACTATAAATGTTATGGTATAGGAAATTACTTTAAGCAGGTCAGTAGAGTGACAGGAACTCTGACAATCATTGCCTGTCTCTGCAGTCATGCTTGTAGCCTGATTGAATATCCAACTACAGACTTTAGCCAAAATATAGAGGGAAGATTGTTTCTTGTATAATACTCAACTAAAAGTTTTTCTTCTCATTGCTATCTTGCAGTTTAAAGTGATGACACAACTGTCAAAGGTTGTTCCCCAGAGGGAAATTAAATTATAAAAAGGAAGTGCCTGTGTAGCTACAATGACTTGTGTCTTGAGTCTGGGAAAGAGGGTGGGAGCTGGAGCAATTAGTGCCTGAATGTATGTTCATCTGCCTCTCAGGACTTGGACCACTCGATAGGGACTCAGTATAGTGCCAACCCCCCTGTCACAATCGACGTGCCCATGACAGATGTGTCACCTGGCTTGATGGGTCACAGCCAGCTAACCACCATCGACCAGTCAGAGCTGAGTTCTCAGCTTGGCTTGAGTTTAGGGGGTGGCACCATCCTCCCATCTGCACAGTCACCTGAGGATCGGCTTTCAACCACCCCTTCACCAACTAGCTCCCTTCATGAGGATGATGTTGAGGATTTCCGGCGGGTGAGACATCCCATGGCAGACCTGCTTACCCTCATTTTATCCAAGTATAATGCCCAAGTGTAAAACTCCTCTCTCTCTCTCTCTCTCTCTCTCTCTCTCTCTCTCTCTCTCTCTCTCTCTCTCTCTCTCTCTCTCTCTCTCTCTCTCTCTCTCTGGCTATCTATATCCTAGTTATTTTTCTTTCGTTCCTGTATGGCCATCTTTTGTTTTCTGGGTACAAAAATCCCTAATTTTGCAATTACTGTTCCCCATTCTTGTTTTGATCCTTTGGTTCAATGGATAGTTTATACTTGCTTTTATTTGAGCAATTTTAGAAAATATCTTTGTGGCTAAGTGGCATCTTTCCCATTCCTTGTCCTTAAATTATGTGTCATTTTTTTAACCTCCTAAGACATAAAGGTTCCCTTTGTCCTTCCTTTCTGCAGCTCCCCAGTCAGAAGACAATTGTGGTAGAGTCGAGCAAAAAGCAGAAGACTCCGAAGAAAAAGAAGAAGAAAGATCCCAATGAACCCCAAAAACCAGTATCAGCATATGCCTTGTTCTTCCGTGACACACAGGCAGCCATCAAAGGACAGAATCCTAATGCCACTTTTGGGGAGGTTTCAAAAATTGTGGCCTCCATGTGGGACAGCCTTGGAGAAGAGCAAAAACAGGTAAGAAATGTGAGGAGCAAGGATTAGCAGTAGACAGTATAAGTTAACAAAATTTTCTAGTGGAAAAGAAAACTCCGAAATATTTATCTCTTACATATTCATTTTAAAACATTTATTTAGTGTCAGCTCTTGAGTTCATTAGTATCCTTTGTCTAAAATCTTCACAACCACATATTATCACAAAGTGTTTATTTAAGTCCTCATTTCATCCTTATAACCCTGTGGGTTTGGCAGTGCATGATTATACCATTTTTAAATAGGAGAAAAGTGATTTTCAGTAGATGTGAAATGACCTACTCAGGGCCATAGGGCTAGTAAGTAGTGTTCATTTGGGCTAAGATTTGAACAAAAAACTGTCAAAAATCAGTTTGCACTTTTCATGGCCATAGTTATTCCTATATGTATGTTGAAGACCAGGAAAGCCTGTCTTCCAAACTTTTAGATTATCTCTAGCAGTTACAATTCTGTATCTTTGATGTGATATTTTTTATTATCAGTATCCTCTGACAAATGTTGTGAATATTATCAGTGATTTCTCCTATATGCTTCCCAAGCCCTTGTTACTTTACTCATTTCTTTATCTTCTGTTATGCTTTTTAAAAATCATCCCATTAAGGAGTTTTGTCAGAACTTACCAGATTGTTCTCTGCTTATGACACCAGGAAGAGAAAACTGAAATCAGTATCCCATCTGACTAAAAAACAAATGCTGAGGAGAGGTAGACCCTGATGGAACTGGTTGTGGCAAGTCCAAGGAAGAGTGGCTTCATCAGTGGACCCACTTCCTCTCCTATATTATATATTACTGTTTTGCTTGGATCACTGTAAAAACCTCTTAGCCCTATAAGAAACTGGGACAGCTACTTAGCTTTTCTTTACCAGTTTCTCTTTCATGTAAATTTGATATTTAATAATTGAGAAGTTATGTGGTTAATTAACTATTTATCTCACTTGCTAGCTAAAGTTTTGAGAGTTCATTTCTCAGTTTGTACACTGATTTATTATGAATACTGAAGATGCAGTTAACCTGCATCTTGGGTTCTTTAACTGGATTAAGAAAAGTGAAGCATTTTGTAAACATAAAGGGCTGTGTAAATACTGTTATGACCATTTCCTTCCTCCTCTCAAAATTTTGTGTTGACCATCTTGTCTTATTTGCAGGTCTATAAAAGGAAAACTGAAGCTGCCAAGAAGGAATATTTGAAGGCTTTGGCAGCTTATAAAGCTAATCAGGTGTGTCAGGTAAGAATATTAAGGGGTGGCCATATTGTTAAAGTTAGTAAACCCCTTGGGAATACCTGAAGTAACTTTATTAGCTGTTATCTTTTGAGATGCTTCCTAGCAAATATAAAAAACATTGTATTATGAAATCACTTTGTATTTTTGGAGAGGAAAGTGAGGAGAGGCTTATTTTTTTTTTTCTATACCTAGTATTTTTCCCATCCAGAGACCCATTAGAAGCTTTACTTCTGCTTTAGTTCATGAGATTGCCAGAAAAGCTTTAGCCCTAATTCTGGTCAATTTCTTCTTCCAGCAGTTTACTTGGAAGAAGAAATCACCTTTTTGATTTCTTTTATACCTCTCTTAGTAGATGCTTATGGGTAGGTAATGAGGCTATATTACACTTGTTGGTCTCACTCTATCCTCCTAGACTGCTGTGGAGACAGTGGAATTGGATCCAGTGACACCACAGCAAACTCCTCCCCCATCTCCTGCTGCAACAGTTGTTGTACCAGCCTCTCCAGCACCAGCATCAACAGAGGCCCCTTCCCTCTCCTCTTCCATTGTGGTTAAATCCACCCTCTCATCCTATGTGACAAGCCAGACATCTGGTGGGACAGGGGCCCAGACCAGCATCACCAAGATCATTATATCCAAACAGACGTTGACATCTAGCCAGTTGACTTCTTCTATTGCTATGTCCCAAGGGGGCATGGTTACAGTCATCCCAGCCACAATGGTGACTTCCCAGGGGCTTCAGTTAAGCCAAATCCAGGCAGCTACCAGCACATCTACCATTGATCAGAGTCAGCAAGCCAAGATTGTTACCCGATCTGTGTTGCAGGCAGCAGCAGCAGCTGCTGCTTCTATGCAGTTGCCTCCACCTCGACTGCAGCCCCCTCCACTGCAACAGATGCCTCAGCCACCCAGTCAGCAACAAGTAACCATTCTGCAGCAGCCTCCCCCGCTCCAGGCCATGCAGCAGCCCCCACAGCAAAAAGTTCGTCTCAGCCTCCAGCAGCCGCCACCTCTGCAGATCAAGATTGTTCCTCCACCTACATTGCATATTCAACCTGCCTCAGTCCCACCTGCTTTGGAGAGTAGCCCTGAACAGCCGGTTACCACCAGTCCTGAGCCCCATGCAGTGGAGGCAACTTCTCCTGAGCCAATTGAGATGATCACAGATGTTGTACCTGAGGTAAGATAATGCCTTTTCAACACTTCCCTTGGAGGTAGGAAGTACTAAGTGTGCAATCAAAGAAAATGTGAACTAAGTTTGAAGCTATTCATTGAGTTGAAAGATATTGAACATAGTAATAGTCATCACAACATATTGATTCTTTATCTTCTCCAAGAGTATTATCCCAGCTTTTTCAAGAGAAAAGTCTAAGTTGGAGCACAGAACTCAGTATTTAGGAGCATAGAGCCTAGAGTTTGGAGAGATCTCAGAAGTCAGCTAGTACAGTTGCCTCATTTTATAAATGAGTCTGAGTTCCAAGTGTATAATGATGTGGAATTTTAGCCTAGGATCATTGTTCTTTCCATTACACTAGAAGCTGAAGCCCAAATTTCCACCAAAAATAAGCTACTTAGCCCAGCTATGGCTCAATAGCCAGTTTAGAAAGAGAAACAAATTTCATATATTACCCCTTCCTTTTTTTTTTTTAGTTTTTTTTCCCAAGGCAGTGGGGTTAAGTAGCTTGCCCAAGGCTACACAGCTAGGTAATTATCAAGTGTCTGAGGCCAGATTTGAACTCAGGTACTCCTGACTCCAGGGCCGGTGCTCTATCCACTGTGCCACCTAACTACCCTTTCTTTTTAAAGGACATACATCTCAATTTCCTTGACCTATCTATTTTATTTGAAATGATTTCCTAGTCTGCCTTTTGGTCTGATTTTTTTTTTCAAAGTAGTTCCTAAAGAGAGGTTATAAAACTATCCCTAAAAGGGATGTACATACAATGAATTAGGAGCAAGAAAAAGAAAGTTTGGGATTTATAATTCTTCTGACATATGGTACTCATAGGAGGGAGACAATTTAGAAATTTCCACTTTTGTTTAACAAATTAAATTGTTGGATTGTTTGTTGATGATATCGAATTTTGACTGGCAAAGGTAGGACTAATTAATACCTGAATCCTTAGGCCTGTACCCAAGGTGGAGATAGTTTACTAAGGATATCTTCCTTTTATAGGTTGAATCTCCTTCTCAGATGGATGTTGAACTGGTGACTGGATCTCCGGTGACACTTTCTCCTCAGCCCCGATGTGTGAGGTCAGGTTGTGAGAACCCTCCAGTTGTGAGTAAGGACTGGGACAATGAATACTGCAGCAATGAGTGTGTAGTGAAGCACTGCAGGTGAGTTTAACAGCTATTCAGGTTTTTTAATCTTAGAGAAAAATTCACCAGGCTTATTTGGCCTAGTAGGTTGAGTTTTCAAGACCCTGGATCTTTAAACTATTCTGTCAGGTTCATACCACTCATAAATGGCAAGTACCAGACTGACCTTAAATACTGGTGATTTTTCTGCATATCGTCACTTAAATCAATAATAGTGCAATTCCTATTAATTTATTAAGATTTTAAATGTTTTCAGATCCATTTTTACAAGTAACACAATATATGAGGGAGTAATAATAAGGAAACCGCACAGGGGGAATTTGAACACAGGTTGTCTGATGTTTTTCCCACTGGATCAGAGGATGAAATAAATATTTGGAGTTTCAGTTTCCAGCAAAATGGCCTCATGCACAAGCCTGTTTAGAATGAAAATTATCTTTACACACAACTATACCTTTTAAAGAATCTTTACTTCCTTGAACTCCTAGCACTCTAGCTAAAACAAAAGTTTGATAAAAATTCATACTAGCTTATATCAAATACATAGAAATACCAAGGATGTGCTTTACTTAATAAGTCTTAAAGCCTAGTTCCATATCAAATTCTTTTTGGTATGGGAGAATGGGATATCTTGGGCACTTTCATTGGGACTCACCCTTTTGGGGAATTACTTGGGATCTTATTCATTTCTGTTAGCATCTAAGAAAATTTTAATGTATTCTTTTGTTTTTTCCCCCCTCTCTCTCCCCTTTTAGGGATGTATTCCTGGCCTGGGTGGCATCCAGAAATTCCAGCACAGTGGTGTTTGTGAAATAGTCCATCCCATCTCCCAAGCCAGTGAAAACTTATCAGCCTGTATATGAAACATAAGTTGGGCTTCTGGTGATGCCCGATTCCAGTCAATAATGGCCCTCCGTGCTTCTTCCCTTTTCTTTTCTTGGATAGGGGCCAGGCTTTGGAGGAAGTCCACCATGTTTGCTGAAATCTTGGGGCTGCTTTATACATTCAAGCAGAGAATCCAGTGATGACAGCAGTGGAATTGGGGGGGGGGGGGAGTGAGACAGAACATAGGGATGTGGGGGTAGGGGAGTTGTTTGATTCTTTTTAAGAAAAAAAATTGTTGGTATAATTTTCAAAGGACTTGCCTGAAAGATAATTAAAATAATAGAGAAAACACACAGCTCTGAACCTCAAAGAAAAGCATCTTTACATTTGTATTGATTTTCATGTCTTAGAAACATGGCTTTCTGGTCTCTCTATATGTTCATCCCTCTCCCACGTGATTTGTAAACAATATTTTCATGCATATTTTTTGCAACCTCTTTTCACCTGATTTCTTATCTCAGGTCATAAGTGAAGGTCAGAATGATACCTTCTGCTAGAAATGTCTCTAACTGTGAACACTAAAGTTTGACAAGGTGCTTGTCTACATGTGTTTCCAAGTGAGGAGATTCTTGTTTAAATTAGAGGGCAAACCAACCCTGCATACCCTATACTGTTCTTGGTCCTCTAAATAAGACCAGGTTAAATAATCCATTGGTAGAGTTTTACTTGTTGCAATTTTGAAAAACAAAAAGTAACTATTAGTGGTATTAGTAAAAGCTGGTATTGCTTTAGAATAAACAGTTCATTAGCTTCCCTTTTTATATACTATATTATTAGTTACTAATTATGGCTGTAGCTCATACAAAGACTTTGACAGTCAGTCTTACTTTATTTAAAAAGTCAACCCTCCTTCCCCAAAAGAAGGCTATTCAGGTCCAGGGCAGTAATTACAGCAGACATCCCTAAGCTTGCTTAGCTGTCCAGGAAATAAGTACTTCTACATGTTCTTAGGTTTGGAGATAATGCCATCAGGATACCGTTGCTTGAACCTGGCAACCACATCTGGGTCAAGCAGGTGAATCCCATCAAGTTGGTTCCCAAGGGTGATCCTAGAAATAGAGTAACAATGAAAAAGTCACAACTTCTGTATTTGCTATGAGTCATAGTCTGTGTCTAGACCAAGGATTTTTAAATTTATTTTAACAGATTTATTTATTAAATACATAAAATATGATAGATTAGAAAAGAAACCAATAATAGAAGATTAAGAAACCTGATCTAATCCATAAGCACCTGCTTTAACTGTTACTATCAGAGAGTATGGTCCTTTTTTATTCAAGATAATCCAGACCTCTTCATGTTTGTTTCTACTACTAGACATCCTTAGAAAATGGTGAATGAAAAACTGACATCAATTTAGACTCTGGGAAGGGATTAGGTTTGAACCAAATTACCAGCCTGAGCATTAAAAGAATAACATCCTTCAAGACCACAAGGGGGCAGAATACCCCTAACAAGTGGCATCCCTAATTAGACTATTGAGGCAATTCAGTGGCAGGCTGAAGAGAAAAGCTTGGAGAGGAAGCCATGCTAGTTTTTGGTCCAATTTAAGGAGACTGTTAAATCACCCAGGTTTCTGGGAGCCTTACCAGTTGGGCTGTACATTGTGTGGTCGTCCAAATAACTCAATTTTGCGTGTCCCAGGGGATAACCTCTCTATCATTCCATAGATTTCATCAGGTTTGTGACTAGTGGAGCGAACCTTAAAAACAAAGATCATAACTGCTTTTAATATTTTCATAATGAAAGAAGATATTGAAGAGTGTGAAAATTCACTATTAGAGAAGAAAATGCAGAATACTTAGTGCATACAAGTACTTACCTCAGCTACAATCACTTCACAATCCAGACCCCGGTTGAAGCCTTGAGGATTTCCCTTGACGCCCACCTGACCACCAAAGAGACAGAAAATGTATTTTTTATATATATATATATAATGTGTAAAGCTTCTGCTTCCACACCTCAACAAGAAACCAAACTATTACTCCCTTTTTCATCGTAGCTATTCAAGAATCCCTCACAGCTACTTACCAAACAATGCTCTTTCCCATGGTTTAACCAGTGGCCTGTGCGTCCTGTTCGAATGATACGTTGCAACTGATTTGTTTTCACCCAAATAATTTCATCTACCCGTTCATACCTATGGAAATTAAAGAATACTTAGTCTAGTTAAACTTTCAAGGACATATCAGCAAAGTGGATGAGAAAAAAAGGAACTGGAAAATTCCAGGGATAGTGATAATGATTCAATACTATTCAAGAAATAATATACTGAATACTAACCCCCAAAGGTTCAGACATTCTCTGCCCAGCTCCATGGCTCTAGGGAGGACAAAAAGAATTATCATTACTTCCTCTTTCTTCCCTCTAAGGAATGTAATTATAAATATGAAACTAGGAATGGGGCAAGTCAAGGTTCAAGTAGGATGGATTAACCATAATCCTAAACTTAACAGAAGAGCTAAGAAGTCTAGGATCATACTTTTCCCACTCATTACTTATGTCATAAGTCTGTACTGTTTTATCCCTAAAATTGGAATGTGCATACCTGCCTGTGACCCAGAGAAAGAGAAAGCCATCATCCTGAAGCACTGGGATGTTGAGTCTCCGCATCTCATCGTCTGTTAGGGTACCATATGGCAACTCCATGTGAATATCCCAGGGTGGGTCAGCCATTACCACTGCAAACTTTCCCAAGATGCTCACATCCAAGTAGCGGATATCGCAACAGATCCACTGTGTAGGAGGTAAACTGGTCATCTTCCAGTCTCCAGAAGGCAAATCTATCTCCAATCCCTCACCTCTATTTAATTATCCTTTTAGCCCAAGGATAGAGAACCTTTTTTCTTCTAAGGGCCATTTGGATATTTATAACCTCATCTGTGGATCATAGAAAATTATCAACTTAAAAACTAGCTAGTTATATTTGGTCAAAGATTTAATTCACCCCCCTAAAAAGCTCCCTCCTGAAGTTGCTGTGACAGTGCCAGGCCAAATGATTTCAAGGCCTTATACAGCCCAGAGGCTGGACGTTCCCCAACCCTGTTCTAGCCTATTGTAAGTCACTAACCCATTCCTAATAAGCAGGGCAATAGCTTTGCCCTTTCTAAAACTTTGACTTTCTCTTAAACAATTCTAGAATTGTACCCAGGATTGCTCTGAGTGATACCTGGGGTGGGAAGAGTCGATCAACACTGGAGTCAGCACCAACACCTTGTGTAAGGGCCAGTTCTTGACTAGGAGGGTGGTCTGAATTGCCAGGGGCCTCAGCATCTATGCAGGCATCAATCTCATAATGTACATACTTGCAAGTGTCCATATGGAAGCAGGTGTTGAGGAAAGAGCAGTCACCTAATGATTCATCTGTATGTTTATTGATGATTCGTCTGTGGGAGATTAAACCAGAGAATTCAGAACTACCCAGAAGAAAGTAAATTACTCAGCATCAGATTCTACAAAACAAATTTGGTATACTGCAGCTATCAAATCTTTTCTCATAAGATTCCCAAAACCAGTCCTCATTTAATAAAATTTTTTTTAAAATCACTTATTGCTCTTGGGAAGAAAGGATGGCAAATAATAAAAGACGCTTGATGATTCAAATTGTTGATATCTGTTCTGCTTCCCCCTCTCTAAGTTAGCTTCTTTATCACAAAAGCAAGAAGAAAACACAAACATCACCTGATTACAGGAAAGTTTAAAGCCATCCAATCAGGAACGGATTTTCTAGTTTCCTGTGTCTTTTTCCCATTGAAGTCATATTCCTTTTAAAGAAGTCTACATGTCAGTGGTAATTAGATAACACCCAATGCTTTCTTGTTCCAGGAGGGAACACTAAAAGGGCATTTCTATCTTCCAGTTCCATTTGGTATAGGAGCAGGTACCTTCCCAAGGATTACTTTTTTGGTATGGAGGCAGGACCTCTTTCTCTCTGGAACATTTATTCAAATACCAGGTGATGGGGTAAGAGAAGAACCCCAATGGTTTTAGAAAGTACTTGTGCCCTAAAGAAATGAATGCCTATTCCTAGAGGCCAACCCATCTTTTTCCCTCTCAAAAGACCTGAAATGCAACTTGCGGCAGGGTCGGTCAGCATCACTGGCCTTCATGCATTCCTCTTTGGTGCCATAATCACAGAACTCCTGTACTTGGGCCCGTCCTCGTGAACGGAATTTCTCCACAATGGACTGTTCCTTGGCTGTTGTAGTATTTAGCAGCTCCAAAATCTCCTGACTCACCTATAAAAAAAGAAGCCTAACACCTAAGGGGTTCTTCATGTAGACCTTACCACCTCCTTCAAAAGCACCTCTACACATTCTACCTACCATTAATATCTTGCTATAGAGTAGAAGAACAAAGAGAAAACTTATCTAAGGCCTATATGGCCCTTACCTGTAAGAATTTGGGCTATAACTAGAGTGCAAAATTTTTTTATTTCCTGTTTTAATCACTTACGTTGTCCTTTACCCAGAAATTAAAACAAAACAAATGAATCAATCCCTTTGTCCATTCTCATTCTCTAATTTGTGAACCTATGGTCAATTTGCCTGGATCATCTTCATTCCTATTCTCCCACCTAAGTACTTTTTTTTGGCTACCTTATCCACAGATATTCTTCCCCTTAATTTTTCCTTATTTAGGTTTTCCATTGCCACCATTTCTAATCCTAACCTTCTTGCTTTGCTGTTCCTTAGTAGACTGTTGATTCAAGAGGCTCTCAATTTCCAGGTCTACATCTGAAGCAGCATGTTTCCGTGACTTCTTGGCTGGCTCTTTGACTGGTTCTGTGGTTGAAGAGGCCAGACCAGAGGTTGAGGAGCTGGTAAATGTTGTAGCTGTGGTGGGATCTTGCTCTGCCCTCCGCTTCTGCCCTGTGCTGGCCCCTGCCACTTCCCCAAGGCCCTTCTTCTCTGCCACAGCCCCCATCATGGCTGAGAGCTTGGAATGGTCAGCATAGGTCACCAGTGTGGGGTGGGCATCATCTTGAAGAAGGCCTCGCTTTACTTCAATCAATTCTTGTGCTGCAAACTTCTGAAGAAGGCTTTCCACCCCATCCTGTGTTGCAGGGGCATCTGGCTGGGGAGGGGCAACAAGACACTGGCTATGAGCTGAAGAAAAGGGAAAGTGGGGGATCCCAGCCCTCTGTCATATAGATGTCATTACCGTAGAGATGGCAAGGCGGATGGACACAGCATCAGTGGGCAGTGTCAGCGCCAAGTCTGAGAGGTGGTGTAATAACTTCTTCTCCAGTTCTGGGTCTGTGGCGAGCTCTGTAGTTCCTGAAGCAGTACTGGGTTTAGGGCCACTTGAGGTAGGTGTCATGGGCACTGGACTGTCACTGCGAAAAGTTGGTGATAGCACTGCTTCTGGGTTCCGAGGATCTATCAGAAAGGAAGAAGGGAAGGAGGGATAAAGAAAAGAACTTAATAGGAATGAGAATAATACAACCACTGGCCACATTGGATATTTTAAGTAACTCTTAACTCAGCATTCCTATCAATAACCTTTCCTCATGCCAAGCAGATTCTCTGACCAGGTCTATTAGGTTGACTTTTTTTTTCTTGGTTTTGCTAATATTTTATACTGCTGACCACCGTCTCCTCATGGATATTTTTTGCTCAGGTTTTAATAGTGCTACTTTAGGGGTGGCTATGTGGCGTAGTGGATAAAGCACCGGCCCTGGAGTCAGGAGTACCTGGGTTCAAATCTGGTCTCAGACACTTAATAATTACCTAGCTGTGTGGCTTTGGGCAAGCCACTTAACCCCATTTGCCTTGCAAAAAAAAAAATAGTGCTACTTTGATGTGGTTCTCTCCTTACCTAGTGCCTAATTCTTCTCAGTCTCCTTTGCAGGACTACTCTAACTAGGTATATACTGGGCTAGCCTGATTCTTTTCTTCTGTATACTCACTCAGTGATTTGATCAGCTCCCCTTTTTTCACCTATGTAGGTGATGCTCAAATTTATATATTCAGCCCAAATTTCTCTGAGTTCAGGCCTACATTTCTTCCTGCTTGACATCTCTGTATGGATACCCCATAAGCACCTCAAACTTAATCTGTTTTTTTAAAAAAACTCAATCTTTGCCCCTGCAACTCCCACTCTCCTCCTAACTTCCCAATTTCTGTGAAGAGCACCAACATTCTAGTCAACTAGGTTTGCAACCAAGGAATCATTCTTGTCTTTTCCTTCTCACTCCTATCCCACCTAATCACCTATCTTATAGATACCTCCTCACCATCTTTAGTGGCTATCTTTTGTTTCTATTCCCACAACTACTCTTAAGTTCAGGCCCTCATGACTTTTCATTTGAATAACTAATAACTTCCTAATTGGTCTCCCTGATACTAGCCTCTCTCACATCTTCCTCCAAATTCCTGCCAATTTATGTCTTAAAGAACAAGTCTGATTGTTCTTCTCTTGCAGAAACTTCAGCTGCTCCCCATTGCCTTTAAAATAAATATAAAGTCCTTTGCTATAGAAGCCCCCCTTTCCAAACCATTTGGCTGCAGCTTATCTCCTAGCCTATACACTCACTATTCTTTCATGCATCATACCTCCAGTTAAACTGGATTATTCCATTCCATCTCGTTTCCATTCTTTTTCACAAGTTGCCCCACTTATATCTGAAATGCTGTCATTCCTCAACTCCTTTTTCTGGAACCCTAACTCCCTTCAAAGTTCAGCTCAACCATCACCTCCAAGAGGCTCTTCCTGTTCCCCACCCAGTTGTTAATCCCTCACTCACTTTGTAGTTATGTATGTGTATCTGTGAACATCCTGTGTCCTCCAGATAGAATGTAAATTCTTTGAGGGCAGGGATCATCATAAGCCTAAGCATTGGCCTGGCACATGGTAAGTTCTTACTATAATGCTTGTCGATTGAGATCTAAACAAAGTAGGGAGTACTCTGTATAAGATTCTCCCAATGTGTCTCTGTAAAGTAATATAGATCCAATTTTATTACAGTGGGATCCAAAGATCTATTTTTGTCATACTAAAATTTGGATTATCAGATAAAGATTACAAAACTTTTGGTTACTCATAGATTTTCATTATTATACAATTTATTTCAGTGAAATTTGAAAATTTAATTGAGAGATACAAGATAATCTGCTGAAAGTGTTACATCTTAAATATAATCAGCCTCCCTCTTTGGTAAACAAAATTTCATTTTCCTATTAACTGGAAAGAGTAAACAGTTGTTAATTTCTACAAAGTTTTGCTTCTGACTATAATTTCATCATGGTTTAGTCCTAGTAAAAAAGAACAATGCATAATATATATGCATGAAATTGAACACTCCTTTCCCCATAAAATATTAAAAACTAGGGTTAGAAATACTATTTCTTCTTTGCACAACTGAGTCTATGCCAACATAAAAGTTAACAAAGAAAATATTGTAATATTTTAAAATGTGAGGCATTAAATTATTATTATAACTCATAATCATAATAATCACTGCAATTCCTCTTCATTTCTGCCTCTTGGAATCACTGATTTCCTTCAAGTTTCAGTTTAAGTATTATCTACCGGAATGTCTTTCCTGACTCACCTTCCACACTCCTCCCCATCCCAGCTGCTAGTGCCTGGGACATAGCAAGCTGTTTAATAATGCTTGTTGATTCATTCACCAATCTTGGCCCTGGGAAGTTTAAACAACCAACCAACCAACCAATCAGAATGCATTTATCTATGTGCTAGACTCTAGGAATACAGAAACAAATATGAAACAATCTCTCCCTTGAAAAAATTTATATTCTAATGAAGAGTTCACATGTATACATATAGATTATGCATAAGACAAACAAAGCAGTCAAAGGTAATCTTTAATGGTAAGTCATTAGCAGTTTATGAGAACAGGAAAGGCCTCCTTCAAAAATGTAGAATTTTAGGGCGGCTAGGTGGCACAGTGGATAGAGCACCAGCCTTGGAGTTAGGAGTACCTGGGTTCAAATCCGACCTCAGACATTTAATAATTTCCTAGCTGTGTGGCCTTGGGCAAGCCACTTAACCCCATTGCCTTGAAAAAAAATCTAAAAAAAATGTAGAATTTTAGCTGAGTCTGAAAAGAAAGCCAGAGATTATTAGAGAGTCAAGAAAAAATGCATCTTCCTATCTTTGAAGAGGTGAAGGTCTTTTTAGTGCAGAATACTGCATAGTTAAACACAATTAATAAAAGAGTTGACTGCTTTTGCTGAACTATTCTCCCTACACCCCCCCGCCCCAACCCTTTCCTTAGGAATATTTGTTACAAAAGAGAGTTAAAAAAGGTAGAAGGTTAAAGAGAGATATATTCAGAAATTATGGTAACAAAAACCAAAAAGATGTTTAATAAAAACATAAAATTTTTGCAACAATTTTTGAATAAAATAAATTAATGGAATATTACTGTACTATGAGAAATAAGAAACATGAATTAAAAGACTTTTGAATATACAATGATGCTAAGTGAGATAAGAGGGACCAACTGATTATTATAACAATGTAAATGGAAAGAAATCAATTAAATTTAAAATGAATGTTGCAAATTACATGGAATAAGTATGGCCTCAAAGAAGAGATATGAGAAGGTAGTTTTCCTGCTTCTACAGAGGTGGAAATGAGGAGTGATACAAAGATATGTGTATGGAACCCCTACATTTATTGTCATATTTTTTCAGTCTTTGCCAATTCTTACCCCCTCCAATATTTTCTTTTGGCAAGGCAATGGGGTTAAGTGATTTGCTCAAGGTCACACAGCTAGGTAATTATTAAATGTCTGAGGTCATATTTGAACTCCAGGGTTGATGCTCTATCCGCTATATCAACTAGCTGCCAATATTTTCTTTAAAAAAGTCTTTTCTAGGGCAGCTAGGTGGCACAGTGAATAGAGCACTGACCCTGGAGTCAGGAGTACCTGAGTTCAAATCCAGCCTCAGACACTTAATAATTACCTAGCTGTGTGGCCTTGGGCAAGCTACTGAACCCCACTGCCTTGCCAAAAAAAAAAAAAATCTTCTATAGGAAATGGAGCAGGGTGGGGATAGAGATATTTCGGTGATATAAAAACAAAAGATGTCAATAAAATGTGTTTTAAATAAAGCCCTCTATCCAAAAAAGCAAAATCTTTAATAAAGTCTATCTACTTCAGTTTTTCTCATTCTAACTTGTTAGATCACAATGACTTCTTAAAACTAAATTAGGCTAATAAAATGCAAATCACAATGACCCTGAGGTTTCACCTTACACCTAACAAAATGGCAAAAATGACCAAAGAAAGGACTACTAATCCTTGGAAGTTATATAAAGACAACTCCTTTCTGCAAAGTCATTTAGAATTATGCCTATAAAGTGACTTAAAAATTACTATACCCTTTGATTCAGAGTACATATATCCCAAGGATGTCACTGAAAAAAGAATGCTTCCATATTCACCAAAATGTTTATAATAGCACCTTTCATGGAAGCAAAGAACTAAAAGCAAAATAAGTATCTGTTATTTAGATAATGGCTAAACAAACTGTGGCATGTGAATGTAATGAAATATTACTATATCGCAAAAAAAAAGATTAAAGACAAAGACATGAATTGATAACAAGTGAAAAAGTGAAATAAGCAGAAACAGAAAACCAATACAATGTAGACCTACCACAAAACAAATGAAACTTAAAGTTGTGAGGCTGTGTATCATGAAGATGCTTGGCCTCAATAGAAAAATATGAGAAGGCAACCCCTGCTGCTATTTTTCTCTTCCTTTCTCAGTAATGAGTATTCTATGGTAATTTTTTATGCAATATCAATTTTTTAAATATGTTGATTGATTTTACTAAGATTTCCCTCCTCTTCCTTTTTTTTAAAAAAAATCTTTGCTATAATTGACGGTTCTTTAGGAAAGGAGTGATAAAGAAGAAATCTATTTTTAAAATTAAATTTGGTACATTAATGCTGATGTGATTATCATTTCTAGTTACAATGAAATGTCTAAATGATTCAATTTGTGGTGGAGGTGGAGAATTTTAAACTGATACTTGAATAACTGGATCCATTACTACATTATAGATATTCCAAAATTTTCATCAGGTAGGTCTCATTTTATCTAGGCAATATTTTTCTTAATTGTGCATTCATACTTTAAGTAGAAAACTTTCTGCCATAACATCTATGTTGAGGACACATGAAGACCTATGTTTACTAAGGAAAATTCCTAATATCTTGACCCAAGCTATAGTATTTCCAATGTTTCTGAAATCCTTGTGTATATAGAATAGTGATGACTTAGGTCCAAGAAATTTTAAAAAATCATATAAATGACCTAAAAATTGTCAGAAACTACTGAGCTATATATCATAATTTCAAAACTGCACAGTAAGTTCTTGAGTGCCCTACCCTTACAACTTATCTAACCCCAAATCCTGTGTGGGAATAGTCTACTAAAACTGTCACAAATAATGATTCTTTAAACACTTTTCTCAAAGCTGCAGCTGTGAAACACCACCTTATTTTCCTGCCAAATATCCATTCTTTGTATGTGACTCTCATAAGAATGAAGCACAGGAATCTAAAGATTCAAAAGAGAGGAGTAACCTCTTCTGACTTTCCCATGACATCTATTATTACCAAATTCAAAACATACAATCCCACATGTAAACTTGGCTGGATGATGGCTCTTTTAACTTAAATGAAATCCACAGAATGATCCCTTCATGTTGGCTGCTCTATTGACTGAAGATACTACTCAATTCTTTAGAGATGTTATTTGATTTACTTGATTATAAAAAAATTTATAAAACTTCTATCCATAAATATATTTTAAGCACTATAATCAGATTTTTTAGATGTAATTTGCATTATTAACAATATACCCATTAATTTTGATTTTTACCTTGAAAGTTAAGTTTAAAAATGTGCTATTAAAAATTTCTTATATAGCTGGTTGATACCATCAATTGTTAATTTGATTTCATTTTAGAAATGTAAATTAAAGAGTATTTCTTTCTCTAATACTTTTCTGGTTTTGTATTAATTAATGGGAATCAAAATGTTCTTAACAAATTAGCCATTATTTCCCAATGTAAACAAGACTCTAAGAAAGAGAACAAATCTAACAATGAAAATTTTTCAAAATTTTTCTCTTTGAAAATATGACCATTTATTTCTATTTTGATTTGTATTTATATTATCCTCATGAGAATTCTAGATGAGAATTGGAAAGTTACTAGCTATATATATATATATATATATTCATATAATAATTTTTAAAAATCAGCTAATATTTTATTATTAAGTTAATTTCATTCATCTAAACAGGAGTGTTCATGACTCACTGATCCAATAATTTCTACTCAATCTAATAATTACCACTGTGCTCCAATTAACTAACATCAATAAATTATATTTGTACTTATTCTTTACTTAAGAATGGCTTAAAACAACACTCTTTTGATATGCTAAGAGGCCCAACAAAATGAGTTAAATCAACAAATGTTTAGATTCAGAATAAAAATGTAAATATCAGAAATCTAATAAGTCAGTGTATATGAATCTCTGAAATAAATGGATAGGCATTTATGTTATTTATTAAGTATATAAAGAAGCAAAAGAGGATCTTTGTTCTGGGATAATAACAAAAGCCAATGATATTGTTTTCTATCTTAACATGAAATGCAGATATCCACTAAAAGTTAATTTTATTTCAAAAAGCTGACTAAGATGGCATTTAGAGAAAAAAAAGCTCCCATCTCATCAATTTCGCTTAGTCTTCAAAAGAAAGGATATCTGGGCAGGTCTAGGTCACAATACTTTTTTTTGGGAGCTGAGGGAATTTTTGTGGCAGAAGAGAGCATGTATCTATAGTAAGAGGCCCTGGTTGTCTGACCCTGGACAAATTATTTCACCTGCTGAGATCTGTTTCCTCAAGTGTAAAATGAAGAACTTGCTCTAGATTTCTAAAGTCCCTTTCTTATCTACATTTAGGATTTTATGATCCTGTTTCTCTGTATTTAGTTCTACTAAGCAAGCAAGACAGTTTGTTAGACCATAAAAATAATTTGTTGGGCCTATTTCCTTCTTTTATAAGGAAACAGATCATGTAGAGAATTTAAAGTTTATTAAAACTTTAGATTACACATACCTCAAATGTGAGTACTGCACAATGCTAATTCATTCATGCTTTTTTTATTCTTGTGAATTCTGTTCACATCTCGTCATATATTTTCAGTAAGGGTCATCCCACATGCTGAGAATAAGGAACCTTACATCTTCTGATAGCATTTAGTACATATAGCCTATATGTACACTTATTATTTTTCCCTCATTAACTGTATCTAACCTTTTCACTGTTTCTCTTGGTCAGTTCTTTGCTGGGAAACACACTGAAGTCTACTCATGGCTTCTCTATCTTCAAATAATACCTCCTCCCCCACCCTGCCCTACACATTACAACAGGCCCCTCCCTCTCTATTGCCCTTTGGGTGATCTGCAGACTTAATTCTTTAGGGACTAGTATTCCATGATATACTACTACATAAACAGTCAACAAAGCATTTAATAATGTTTACTGTGTTTGGTGCTGGGTATACAAATAAATACACTATGAAGAATACTGATATTAAAAAGATAAGTCTTTTCTTTCAGGGAAAAGCTCAGACTCATTAAAAGCACTGCAGTTTTTTAAAGGTAATCTGCTCAGTTTGATTCTGGGCCAAGTTTGCTGTCCAGTTACTATGTCTATTCATGATAAATACACTAAGGAACCAGCTCCACAAGTTGGACAACTAATTGCAGGGTTAATGGTTTTCAGACTTTCTGAGGCCTATTCTTCCCCTTCTCTCCTTAATCTATCTCTCTCTTCCCTTTCTTTTCCCTGCCTTTTATATTATTTGTATTAATATCTTTGTTTCTGTAACTTTCATTTCTCAGTATATTCCTCTTTATTTTCCTAAGAAAGTCACCCCTTTGTAATAAAAAAATTTAAAAAAGAAAAGAAACATGGGGCGGCTAGGTGGCTTAGTGGATAAAGCACGGGCCTTGGAGTCAGGAGTACCTGGGTTCAAATCTAGTCTCAGACACTTAATAATTACCTAGCTGTGTGGCCTTAGGCAAGCCACTTAACCCCACTTGCCTTGCAAAAAAAAATCTAAAAAGAAAAAAAAGAAACAGTTCACTAAAACTAACCCAACACATAAACAATATATTTCACATCCTTAGTCACAATGTTCACAATGAGGCAAGAAAGTGTAATTTCTTAACATTCTCAGGAGTCAGAGCTCAATTGTTATAACTATAGTATTTAATTTCAGTTTTTGTACTATTTATATTGTACTTGACTTTGTACTTCTTCATGAGTCATCCTATGCTTCTCTGAATTCTTCATATTATTTCTTATAATACAATAATATTCCATTATATCCACATGCCACAATTTATAGTTACTCCCCAACTGATTATTATCTTGTTTTCAGTTCTTTCCTATCTATAGACTCTTAAAAAAAAAACAATTACTGACACTCAGAGACAATAATATCAAGTTTAATAATGGAAAAAAGTGAGAAGGGGGAACTATCAGTATCACATCTCAAAATGGACATATTTTAAAACTTCCATCTATTTAATGATAGCCTATGAATCCAAAAGAATGAAGATAAAACACAACTGTTACCTTCTCCCAGAAACTTAATGAACTTAAAATGCAAAGATAAACATATATTTTTGTATATGACCCATGTGGACATTTTTATTGCAGGGACTATGCATGTTTATGATCTAGGTTTGTTTTTTTTTTCCTAGAGGGGGAGCTGTAAGAGGGGAAGATTATAAAAGCATGTAAAAATTAATGTATTTATTTTAAATTAAGTGTTACTAATACCATCTTTTTTGGCAGTACCTACACTTCCCCTTTCACAGAGCCATGTCCTGTAACAGAAATTTTTAAGAAAAAGAAAAAAATTTTCAGAAAAATCAATCAATACATCAGAAGAAGCTGACATTATATGCAACATTTTACACTTGTGGATCCCTCATGTGTGAAAAGTAGGAAAATGTGTCTTCTCATGTCTTTTTTGAGATGAAGCTTGGTTTTGTTTTCTTTTGTTTTACTAATTTTGCAACATTCTCTTTAGACTCTTTCAAAGGAGGAAGTCTCTATGTGATACAAGAGTATTGACTGGGTGGGAGTCTGAGGACCTTGTTTGGAAAATTCGTTTTACTTTTAACTTTTTTGATGTGACTTTGGAGGAATCACTTAAAACCCTCAAGTTCTGACTTTGTTCATTTCTAAAATGAGTTGGTTGGACCACATAATCTCCCTATAAACTTACTAAAGTTTATGATCTAATTATGGTGAGAACAGCCAGTTCAATTTGTGTATACAGCTTCCCACATCAAAAAGAACTGTGATATGTTAGGAAGAATAATGATATATAGAACACACTGAGAAAATGTTTTCAAACTACTCTTGTCCAGGACATTAAAGGCTTAAATCGAAAGAAATTGTTTTCAGATCTCACTGCTCTACACAGGAGATATGCTGATTGATGTTTCTGAAAACATTAAAATGCATTTATTAAATGTTTACTGTATACAAAATACTTTAAGAACTGGGGATATAGGGGTGGCTAGTTGGCACAGTGGATAAAGCACTGGCCCTGGAGTCAGGAGGACCTGGGTTCAAATCTGCTCTCAGACACTTAATAATTACCTAGCTGTGTGTGGCCTTGGGCAAGCCACTTAAATCCATTTGCCTTTCAAAAACCTAAAAAAAAAAAAGAACTGGGGATAGAAAAAGAAAAAAATAAGACAATTACTGTTCTCAAGGAGCTCATATTTTATTGGGAGACAATATATCTAGTAAATCTTATCTACAAGTCAGATAGTAATGCTATTTTCCATAGAAAAAATCACGTCAGTTTCTAATGTTGAACCATTTTACAGCTGCAAGACCATTTTACAGCTGCAAGAACATTTTACGAAAATTAGCCTTAATTGCCATCATTTTAACATGCTTATAAATGACTTTTCCATTTTGGGGGGAGTGGGGTAATTCTCTACCTTTATTCTAGAATTCAAAGCCCTTGGAATGGCTTTGGTTAGCTGGATAACTTGTTAAGCTTTCCCTAAACTGTTTTTCCATGCCAGTTCTTTCCTCTTTTATAAAATATATTGCTTATAATAATTCATCATTCTTCTTCATAAGGTTAAAGACAAATTTATAACCTAATTTATGCTAGTTTTGTAGCCATTGTTCTATATTCTATAATTGTTACATGTTTGCTGTTGTGGTAATTTCTTCACTCTTTTGATTTTCCTGGGTAATTAATTGATTACACTTTGAGAGAAAATTATTAAAGTTAATATTGACATCAATTCTGATGTTTACTTCTCATTTAAAAATTTTCAACTTCATCTTTTGCTTCCTTTTCATATAAGTCAACCAGTAGCAAAATGAATTGCTTTTGAGTTTTACTGAGATCTTTGTAGAATTTCTCTACCATTTCATTCTCATGAAAAAAACTGGGGTGCATAGGGGATCTGCTTGCAAATGCCTATTATTAGTATGATTTTTCAAAAAAAAAATCTATCTCAGCAAATTGTTTTCTCCATCAAGGATAGTGGAACAACCAATCTTGGATCCTAATTAAAAAACAAAACAAGACAAAAAAAACCCAAACAATTTTCCATTGATGCTATATACTTGAAATGGCATAGCACTCAACAGGCAATGGAGAGACAGCTCATGGCAAAAGCAAACTAAAGTCCATTACCAATCATAGTTTGAGCGCAAGAAATGGCTTAAAAATAAATTATCCTAGAAAAGTGTGATGGGAGAATGGAATAAGTTACATATAATATGAGTAGGGGACTGTGCCATAAGGAACAATGAATATAAAGAATTCAAAGAAATATGAAAAGGCCAATTCAACAAATACTTATCAAAATCTATATATAAGGCACAAGGTTAGGTGCTGGAAACAGAAAGACAAAAAGGGCTTCCTTTCCAATTTGGGGAAAAAATATGTATACACAATAAGTAAATAGAAGATATAAACAAAGTAATTTCAGGGAGGAAGGAAGGGAGGAAGAGAGAATCAGAAAAGGGCTCATGAAGGAGATAGCATTTGACTGTGTTCTGAAGAAAGCTGTGGGTTTCTATAAGGCAGAGAGGAGGAGGAACTACCTTCTAGACACAGAGGACCAACTGTACAAAAGCAAGGTGTTAGAATATAATCTTTCATGTATATAGGGCAGTTTGTAGACTAGTTTGACTGGAATGAAGAGAACACGCAAAAGAACAACAGGAAATAAGTCTAGAAAAGGGGGTAAGAGTTATATTGTAAAAGTCTTTAAATGCCTGAATGGGAAACATATTTTAATGAATAAAGATTTTTATTGCAGATTTTGAGTAGGGGACTGATAAGATCCCATCTATGTTTTTAGATATAACAATTTGGTAGCTATATAGAGGATGAAGAGACTGGAAACAGGAACCAATAAGCAAGCTATTGTAATAGTCCAGGTGAAAGCACTGAACTATGGTGATCACTGTGGTTAGTCATCTGTTTTTGAAGAGGGTCAATGACATCATAGGTGATGTCCTGACAATGAATTGGATTTAAGTGAAGCAGAGTTGGGCAGAATCCTCAGTCTCACTCTTTCTTCCTGAGTTACTGAAGTCCAGTGGCAGAGAAGGGGATGTTTTTGGCAGTTACCCTCGTTGGAGATGAGCACTGATGAACAAAGTATCAAAGATGACTCCAAAGTTTCAAACCTGAATAACTGAGAATTTAGTGATTCTTCATTAGAAATACTAAAGTTTGACTGTACACCCTAACAGCAACATGGGGGTGATGATCAACCTTGATGGACTTGCTCATTCCATCAGTGAAACAATCTGGGACAATTTTGGGCTATCTGTGATGGAGAATACCATCTGTATCCAGATAAAAAACTGTGAAATTTGAACAAAGTTCAAGGACTATTCCCTTTAATTTAGAAAAAAAATACCCAGATATCTTATTGTCTGATCTTGTTATCTCTTATACTTTTTGTTTCTTCCTTAAGGATATGATTTTTCTCTCATCACACTCAATTTGGATCAAAGTAAAGACTGACAGATTGCTTTCTGTGGGCGGGGGGGGGGTTGGGGAGGGAAGTAAAAGTGGGAGAAAAATTGTAAAACTCAAAATAAATAAAATCTTTAATAAAAAAAAGAAATACCTTTATCAAATTCTATCTTATCATGATGAGTAGAGGCCTCCAGGATTTTCCATGAGGTACCCAAACTACTGCTGATCATAGTAACTAATTCCATGGCTACATGGGCAACTGCAGCTTCGCCAACCAGCAAGTTCCTATAAAATGCTGCTGTTTGCCACTTTCATGGTCCAGCAGCTGACCACTACAGGTTGCTGACTCTGTTGTCCTTTATCAGTACCACCCTCCCTGCACAGTAAGGGAGAAATTGTGTAGAAATTCCTTTCTAGTAGACACCCAAGTACCCACTACCACCTGTGTGCAAAGGGACAGTGAGATAGGCAATGGATGGGTGATAAGACAGATGTGTGAAGCTTAAGTCTCTCCACCTGGTGAATGTGAAACAAGTGGGCACCAAGTACAAATCATGATTGTGACTAGATGTTTGTGGGAACCTCTTGGGGAGATAGATGAGCTTTGAGTGTTCTAGATGACTAGGTGATCACCTGTAATCCATCGTCACCCACAATGTTTGTAACCCTTCAGTTTTAACTGTGGTGAAGAATGTAATGTGTGGGGAATAAATATACATGTGACCTTTTAAAAAATAAAAAGAAATACTAAAGTTTGAAGGAAGAATAGTTAATTAGAAAAAATGTAATAGATTCGCTTCTGGTCATATTGAGTCTGAGATGCCCAAAGAGCTCCAGAAAGAGCTGTCCAACAGCCAGTAGGTAATGTGGGGCTATAATTTAGGAAGGCAGAATTCCGGGGCTGGATAAATAGACCTATATAAAAGATGCAGAATAAAGACAGCCAAACCAAAGAACATAAACAAATACTACAACAACATTATGGGAATGTAAACAAATGGGAACAAGGTTGCAGCACAACTGTCTTCATATGGCTGAAAGCGGAGTTTATCGAGAACTCTAAACGCTCTTTCTAGAGATTAATTGGACTTCTTGGCCCAAGACAGCAGAGCCAGAAGCAATGAGTGGAGGGTGCAGAAGCATTTTTTCTGCTTGACGTTAAGAAAAACTTTCTGTTTGACCTTGGGGGAGTCACTTAAGTCCATTGCCTTACCAAAAAAAAACCCAACAAAAAAACTTCCTAATTATTAGCGTTGTTCAAAACTACAATAAGGTACCTTGGTCGGTTATGGGTTCCCCAAGCCCTGAATCCTTTAAAAAGGGGGTCTAGGACCCTAGTGGGGGCCCGGCGCGTCAGCCTGATGCTTCTGTGACACCTGGGCTAGGGGACCGAGAACGTCAAAGGAGACACTTGAAGAGAGGTTCGGGTGGGACACCAAGCCTCCCCTCCCTCTCAGCCCTGCCCGTCCCGGGACCCTCAGCGCCTCCCCCCACTTCGACGCCCGCTCCTCACCGAGATGCCCTGAGTCCTGCTTCCGCCGCCGCTGCAGCCTCTCCCGCAGCGAGTCCAGCTGCTTCTTGTGAGCTTGGATAGAGCTCCATGTGTCGGACATCTTCGCCTCCCTACGTCCCGGGGGAAAGAGCGACGAAGCTTGAGGCGGCCTCTGCACCTCCTCCCCCGGCAGGGGTACCGGCACCGGGAGGGAGGTGCAGAAACTTCACATGGACAACAGGAAAAGACTCGGCGGTGAGACGCCTATGTGGGGCGTCATTTCCGCTTCCGCCCTTAGTTGATGCAAAAACGGGAACCATATTTATTATGGGCACGGAAGCCACCATTTTCATTTCTAGCTGCGTAAAATGCCGCAAGAACCAGTGGGTACTGGCAAGTTGAAGCCGAAACAGCCATGTTGGTGATTGGCAGGAGGACGACCATGTTGATTATAGTCTCATGTACGGCCATGTTGAAAGTTAACAGAAGAGGGGCCATGTTAGTTAACTCATTAAGGAGGCAGATCCTAGGGAAAATGGATCTAAAGCTGGAATGGATCTTAAAGATCATCTTGTTCAACTCTCTAATTTTATAGACAAAGGAACTGAATTAATACAATTGTAATAATGACTAGCATAGCATTTTAATATTAGTAAAGCACCTTACATTTGTTAACTGGTTCGATCTTCACAAAAACCCTGTGAATTACCTGCAATTTTTAATACTATCTTCAGTCAAGTCAGTGGGTCAGTGAGGAGCTCATATTCTAATGGAGAGACAATATATATTGCATGCAAATTTAGAAATGATAGAGATTTTTATATGGGAACATTCTAATGACTGAAGCACAGATTCACATTAGGGAGTCAAAGAGAAAAAGCTATAAAAATAAGTTGAAAAGAAAAGGTATTTTGGAGGACCTTGGATGATAGTCTGCTGAGTAAAATTTGAAAATCTCAGTCTCTGTGAAATAATTGAATATTTTTGAATAAGAGAATGATATGCTTTAGGAAGATTAATTTGGATATGGTGCCCATGATGCATTGGCAGAAAAAAATGTTAAGACATGGAGACTGAATTTCACATAGAACATTTCTTGGACATCAATTTGAAACTTGCCACTCCTCCTTGATTGATGGGGTTTTTTTTGTTTTTTTTAGATTTTTCAAGGCAATGGGGTTAAGTGGCTTGCCCATGGCCACACGCTAGATAATTATCAAGTGTCTGAGGTCGGATTTGAACCCAGGTACTCCTGACTCCAGGGCCGGTGCTCTATTTCCTGCACCACCTAGCCACCCCGATTGATAGTTATTTTAGTATATCCATTCTCCTCAACCCCTTTCTTCCCACCTTTAGTCTTCAACTAGTGTTGTAGTTGTATCTAGCTTTGTGTTGCCCTAATGATAATCATAGTGCCTTGCAAAGAGTAGGAACTTCATAGACTACTTAATTCATCAAATATCTAAGTGATTAGGGTCTAAAAGTTAGTGGCACTTAGAATGGAAAAGAAGAGACAGAATTTGAGAGAGAAATTTCAAAAAGACTGTGAGAAATGTGGGGAAGAAAAAGTTTTTCCACCTAAGTCTCTAAACCTGGGCTATTTTGGTTGGTTAAAATATACTAGTTGAAATTAGGGATAAAATGAAGGTGTCTGTTACTTCTTGATATTTATTTATTGGAAAGGGAACTAATCTAAAGTTTAAAGTTAAAACAGACATCTTTCCTTGCTGTTGAGAAAAGGCTTTCTACCATTTTATATGAATTTATAAGTGCTTTAAGAAAATGGTATGGTTAGAAGTAATTGATATGTCTAAAAATATAGCAGCATTTTTTTTTTTTAATTTAAGGGAGGGGATGATGTGGGATAAGCTAAGAGGGCATTTTTCTGTACACTTAGCTAGTAGCCATCAGTTTTCAATGTCTTTTTTCTACGTTCAAAAAATAGTTCATTGCAGAATTACAACCAGAGGTTTTAGAATTATATAGCTCTAAAATTCCTCTAAAGTTGGAAAGGAACTTTAGAGGCTAACCTACTCATTTTAACAAATGTGAAAACAGGCTTATGTAAATTAAATTACTTTCCCATGGTCATGCAGAGCTAGGACTACACCTAAGTTTGTTTGACTCTCAAGCTAGTGTTTATTCCACTATAACATGCTGCCTCTCTTGGCATAGTGAAGGATCTCATTTCAGGTCTTTTCCATATGTCAGTATGACAATTTGCCAAAAGAGATCAAAAGTCTACTTCATTCATTTGTATTCCTTTTCCCATCATTTTAGTCTTGTTCAACTCTTCATGACCCCATTTAAGGCTTTCTTGGCAAAGATGCTGAAATGGTTTGCTATTTCCTTTTCCAGCTCATTTTACAAATGAGGAAACTGAAACAGAGGTAAGGGGTACTCATGCAGGGTCCCACAGCTACTGTCTGAGACCAGATTTGAACTCAGGAAAATGATTCTTTCCTGACTCCAGGCCCAGCACTCTATCCACTATGCCACCTAATTGTCCCCTTCCTATCTTTACTTCTGCTTAGTTCATTTGATCACTCATACCAACAACAGACTTTAAACTCATTTTTCTCAACCTTGTATGTATACTCTGGTACTATGTATTTTTTCCTAATTTCTTTATATTATCAATTCTTAAAAACTTGGTCAACATAAAACAGGTCATTTGATTTTCTTAGAAAATAATAATGGGGGATGGCTAAGTGGGACAGTGGATAGAGAGCACCAGCCCAGGAGTTAGGAGTACCTGAGTTCAAATCTGACCTCAGACACTTATTACCTAGCTGTGTGGCCTTGGGCAAGACACTTAACCCCATTGCCTTGCAAAAAAAAAACACTTAAAAAAAGAAAATAACAATGGCACTTGAAAGATTACAAAAGGGCTTTTAAAAAATTATCTCATTTGATCCTGATATTAATTCTGGGAGGTAAGTACTATTATTATCATTGCCATTTTACAGATATTAATCCATCCTCCATCCTGCTGCTAAAATAATTTTTGTAAAATAGGTCCAATCATGTCAATGCCGCTCCCCCAATAAACTCGAGATTTTTTTGTTGCATTTAAGAACAAAAGCAAAATGCTCTGTTTGACATTCAACTCTTCAAAACCTAGTCCCATTGTACTTTTCCAGGCTTCTTACACTCTACTCCCTGACTTGTATTCTTTTATCCAGTGACACTGGCCTCCTGATTGTTCCACAAAAATGGTGCTCCATCTCAGTTGTAAATGTTCTCTTTGGCTGGCCCTCATGTCCAGAACCCTCTCTGTCTTCTGCTTCAACTATTGACCTTCCTGACTTCCTTTACATCTCAAATAACATCCTACCTTCTTCAGGAAGTTTTCCCCAAATGCTCTTAATACCAGTAACTTTCTTCAATTATTTTCTGTTTAACCTGTATATAGCTTGCTTTATGTATGTGTGTGTATATATATATATATATATATATATATATATATATATATATATATATATCGTAGGTGTATATTATTTTCCCCATTTGATTGTAAGTTTCTTGAGGACAGGGACAGTTTTTTCTGCTTTTTGTATCCCAAGTTTAATGTTTATTGATTAATTCAAAGCCACAAGTCAGGGAGGGCAATAATGTTCTAAGGGAGAAGATTTTAATAGATGGTGGAAGCAATCTAGGTAATACATTTGTCAAAAGACATAATATAACATTGGACTTTCTTGGAAAATCCAGTTGTTTTGGGGGGAAGAGGAATCTTTAGGAGGCAACTTTATTCCAAGATGGATCATATATGCTCATCATAGGAACAAAGATTTAAGAGTCTGAAGTGTTAGAGGAACTTTAGTCCGTGACCTCCCCTCCCCCCCCCACACACACAATGTATAGACAAGAAAACTGAGGCCAAGAGTGTCTGGCTGAAAACCATGTAGGTAGTGAATGACAGAATTAGAATTCAGGCATGCTGCCTCCTGAAGATAGGTATGCTATAGAGTGGGTAGGATGTGAAGGGGAGGTTCAACTCAAAGAAGTACATTTCTAAATTAATAGCATTCTGGAGCAACAGGAGCCAGGCTAGATGTGCCCCAATAAGAGTTTGTAGAAGTCTCACTGTGTTCAGTGATTGCCTAATAGCTTTATCATTCCGCTGCATATATGATCAATTCTTTACAATTATGCCAGTATCAAGTATATATATCAACTATATAGCCTTATCTATTTTCCTTTTGAAACAGAATGACTGAAACAAATAACCCTGCCTCTTTATTATATGGCTTAAGAGAATTTCTTTTTCTTTTTAGGTTTCTGCAAGGCAAATTGGGGTTAAGTGGCTTGCCAAGGTCACACAGCTAGGTAATTATTAAGTATCTGAGGTCACATTTGAACTCAGGTCCTCCTGACCCCAGGGCCAGTGCTCTAACACTGCACCACCTAGCCACCACTTAAGTGCATTTATTAAGATTCTCCAGGGTCATAAGAAACTGATTGTAAGCTTTTCAAGTTTCAGTCTCCCAGGCCACTGAATTAGGGATCAGGTACCTTCTGAAGAGCTGACTAGTTGAAAATTTAATGTGAGGATGGAAGATAGGCAAGGTGAAGGGACTGGGGGAAAATAAGTGAGACATGGAGAGAAGGAATATGGCAAGGCTACAGACATAGAAAAGACTGGACTGAAATAATACTAGAAGGTGGGAAGATGGAATAGAAAGGGAGAAGAGAATGAGTGAAGAGAAAAGAAAGTGACTTGAAGAATGACTAGGCAAGAAGAGAAGAATGAAATGGAGCAGTGGGAAAGGGGGTGGGGAAGGCAGGAGAGCTTTGCTGGGATTAGAGTTGACCCGAAGTAAGGAAGTGTCCATCAACAGGAGCCTCAAAGGCAGCTGTTACCAAGAGAGCTGGTATCTCAACAGAGGGCAAGTCAGGTTTAATTAGTTAAATAGCATTATCTGTAACCAATGGGAGTGGGGGAAGTAGAGAGAATGGAAGGGGTTGTTGACCCACCTCCTCCCTTAGAGAGAATGAAAGAGGAAAGGCATAAGAGACTTACAAAACTTTGCCAGGAATTAAAGGGACAGCAGCTACTTCTTCCTTCTGGGCCCCACCAGGGCTCCTGGTTTCTTCCCATTCACCAGTTGTATTTTTAAAAGGAAATCATACAGCTCTGGTGGGGCCAACTGGAATCCAATACCAATTCATTGCTTCTGCCTGAGCTTAAGCAAAGAATAGATTTATTCACCTCCTTCCGCTTTATCCTGGATGGCCTCACAACAGGAGCTCCTAGTTAAACTTGAAGCATTCTACAAATAGCCACTTAGGGGCCTGGAGATTCTTCTCTCTGGAGGAGCAAGGCAATGCAACCAAAAAATGTTTCAACACTTCTTCTAAATAAGAATTTGTATTTTACCCTGAGACTGGGGTAGAAAATATCTACTTCATTTTGCCCTCCACCCCACTTGATAGCATTGGAGATATTATTTTACTTTTTGAGGAAGCAGTAGGGGGTGAGCCCATTTATATCATTAATTTATATCACAGAATTTCATGGGTCTTTTTTTGTTTGTTTCCTTTTTTATGTCAAAGAATAAGAGAATCAGTTCACCCTGACTCCTTCACCTGACCTGAGCACAACTTGAGGTTTGGGGATAAATCAGATAACTGTAAGAACAGTAGCTTCCCCCCTTCTCTCTACCCCCCCCCCCAATACAGTGCAGAAAGCCCTAGTTTTTTTATAGTGGTAAAGAGAAAACCTGACATGGGAATGACAGAAAATGAAAATTTCCTACCTTCTGAGGCTATGGTAGTGGGAGGGAATATTCCCATACTAGAAATTATAATAGGTTAAAGACTGAACAAACTCAACATTAATACCATGTTCAATTCTGGCAGAGAATTGGAGGCCCAAAGGGGAGAGGGAGAGAGCTCGGTGGTGCAGTGCATAGAAGCGGCTCTTGCTAAATAATCTGAGTCACAAGGAGCAAACAACACAAATGATTGGTCAAAACACCTTTAATGATGGAGAGAAAGACACTAACATTTCCCCTCCCTGCCCTGCACATTTCACTATGTTAGGAATCTCTGGGGTCTACAGTTTCAGAGGAGAAGCTGCCATTCATGTCCTCAACAGCAGAACTCTCCAACACTACTCCTCTTCTGGAGTTCCTGTTTCCACATGATCCTATGTTAAAGGTAAAAATACTACAACTGGACTGTTACAGGATAAAGGAGAAGGGCATATCCCTCCAGGAGCTGGTCTCCAAAAGTCTGGGTCTCTGTAAGAGCCAGATAGTGAAGACATAAAGCCCTGGTCCATGGGCAAGGAGAGTGGGGAAGAGGAAGAGCTTAGAAGAGGGCTATTAGGGAAAAGGGAGGATCCAGGGGAAAGGGGGGGGATCTAATTTAACTGCAATACCCCAGTTTGGGGGGAATTGTTACATTGCCTTCTTTATGCACTGTTGCACCTTGTGTCATCATCACTATAGCCAAACATTCACTAGAGCCCTTCAAACTGAATTGGAACTTCCTGCCTTTTAGAGATAATATATTTTTATATCCCAGATCCAGAATGACAAGCATTCACACTAGGCCCCACACTTTTATTATCCTCATGTCCCATCTTTACTCCATGAACCACCTCAACCCCCAACTAAACTGTTCCTTCCAGAGATGAGCCAAACTTACACTCCCCAAACCCTATATTGGGAAACTTCAAGATGAGAGAAAGTTGCTTTTATCCAGTACCTCTGTGAGGCCACAAAGATGGAGTCAGGAGAAGGCTGACACATCCTGCCATATCCATCAACCAGTCTCCTTTGCCTAAATGTGACTCTCAGAGACTGAGAATTGGCATACCCTTCATTTCTTCTCATCTCACAGGGCTAAGCCATAAATCACTGCAAAGTCTCAGTTGCTGGCATCTTCTGGAATAGGGTGAGGGGCACTTCAGCTTGCTACTTCTCTTCTCTACCTGGGTTCTCAGGTGCAGTCTTGGATGCAGGAGGCTGGAACATGAGGGGGGCAGTCTTCTCCTTGCCTTCACTGGTTCCTACTGCTGAAGGTGACTTCCCAGCTACAGTTCCTGGACCAAACAGGGCAGGTGTTGCCAGGGCAGCAGTGGTGGAACTGGAACTGGAACCCGGGGGCTTAGAGGCCAGACCACTTGACAGGAAAGCTGTATACTGGTTCCAGAAAGATAGAGGGCCCACCCCCACCAATTGGGCAGGGACGTCCCGGGACAGGAAGTCCTGTAGCTTGACCCGGCCACCAGAGAGGAGGGGCACGGGGCCCTCCAGGGACAGACGCCGGCCCCTTTGGGCTGGGCTGCAATTCCAAACGTGGGTGCTCAGGTGCACCTGCCAGGAGGGAAAGGGAGAGGAAGAAAGGAGAGGGAAGGTTCACCCCTGAAGAAGCTGGAGAGGGTTCCCCCTGGGGATATGAAGGCCTTCTAGAAGACTGTGTTCCTCACAAGTAAGGGTAGAAGGGTCAATGAAAAATTCTGCAGGGGACTGTCCCTGTGAACACCAGGCTCTCAAATGCATAGGGGGACTGGAGAGGATCTTTGGGGGATATAATTAGGGAGCCCCATTTGTTACTGACAATGATATAAAGGGGCAGGTAAAATCATAGGGGTCCTTCTATGGAGTCCCTGGACTGTGCTCCTTGGTTCAGGAAGCAGTAGGTACAGCTAAAGGGGCTCACTGGATTGTGGGATCATCTTTCCTACCAAAAGGACAGAAGCCTGGTGCAGAAATTGAGGCTGAATGGCCTGGGGCCAGGGAGAGTGAAGGTACACTCGGAGGACCATGGGGGACAAAGGGTTGTACCTGGTGGTGTGCCAGCAGCATGTGCTTCTTGAGGGAGGCCCGTTCAGGGAAGCCCTGCTTGCAGATGCTGCAGGTGAAGAGTGAGCCCTCCTTGCTGTGGGCCTTGTGGTGCTCCTCCAGGGCTGCCTGGCTGGAACAGGACTGGCCACATACCCCACAGGACCGCTTAATGGTGGTGGTGGTGCTGCTGCTGCTGCTGCTGCTGCTGCTCTCCCCATGCTCCTTCCTTCTGGCTTCCTGCATGCCTGGCCCTTCTGTTAGGATACTACTGGCTAGTTCCCCTTCTGGAGAGAGCACTGAAGTTGGGCTGCTATTCCCCTCCAGTTGTCCATCCCCCTGAGGGCCTCCTGTGGACTCACTGCTTCCGTGCTCTTTGGGTTGAGGTTCCTCCAGGTTGCTAGTTAGTGGCAGGGAAGACTGTTGGACTGACTTCTCACCAGTTTCCATCTCTTTTCCAGATGTCACCACTGTGGCTGCTGCCTCATCCTCTGGACCTGATGCCTCTTCTGAATCCCCCCTCAAGGAAACAGCCTTCTCACCACCACTCTCTGAGCCCCTCCCTGCCAGGGAATCCTCATCCGTTATATCTTCCTCTTCTTCCTCCTCCTCCTCTTCTTCTTCCTCAGAGAGTTCCTCCTCAGGGGACACTTGCTGCTGTGGTGGCTGCTGTGGCTGCTGGGGGAAGACTCCTGCTGCTGGTGGTACAGACTGCTCAGCTCCACTTTCCTTTGTTGCTACCCCAGCTTCAGGCAGCATGGTGCCCCCATTGGGGATCTGCCCACCCAGGTGCATACGGACGTGCTGCTGCAGAGTCACAGCATTGGTGAATTTCTTTTGGCAGATGGGGCAAGAGTTTTGAGCCCGGGCAGCTGGACTAGCCTTATGACCTACAAAGTGAGCCCGAAGATTGCCCCGAGTAGAGAAGGCCCTACCACACACTTTGCATTTGAAGGGCCTCTCTCCACCATGCTGCCCGTAATGGAGTCGCAGGGCCCGGGGACAGCTCAGCACACGAAGGCAGATAACACACTGGTTAGGGCCTGAGGAGGATGAAGAGGACACTGCAGGTGCAGAGGTGGTAGAGGCCCCTGAGGCAGTGGACACGGTCCCAACAGCTCCCTGGCCATCAATCTTTTCCACTAACTGTTGCAACTTGGAGGTCTCAGAAGGGGAAGCCCCCAAGGGCTCCAGCACATATGGGAAAGGGAAACCGCCGGTGGTCTTGAAATGGTTGGTCAGTAGCGCCCAGCTTGGCAATGATGTCACCAGTTTGCTCAGTTGCATCCTAGTCGTAGTACCAGTTTCTGCTCCTCCGGCCACAGCTGAGCCCTCACTTCCAGGGGGGGTGTTTTCATCTGCTTTGTTCTTTGGTTCCACTGCCTTCATGAGCACAAACTTGTTGAAGGCTGGGAGCCCTGGAGCTGTGGCTGTGCCTGCAGTGGTGGAGAGCAGGGTCAGACTCTCTGTGGCGGTGAGCGCTGTGGCTGAAGCTGCTAGTGGTTTACGTTCCGCAGCCCCTGGAGTGGCTTCCTCCTCAGCCTTCTCTGGAGGCACAGACATACCATAGGGGAGGCCACTGCCTGTGATGACATAGTCCAAGTGTTCAGGTACTGGGTGTGGGTTCATCTGTACATGAGGGTACTTCTCTCGGTGGCGGTGGAAGTGTACCTTTAGGTTGCCTCTAGTAGTGAAGCGGTTGCCACAGACATTGCACTTGTAAGGTCTCTCACCTGTGTGAGAACGTAGGTGGATCTGGAGGGCACTGTCGCTGCCAAATACCTTGGCACAAAAGCGGCACTTGTGGCGCCCGCCAGGCTTCTCTAAGGGGCCCATCACTTCTCCATAGCCCAGCTCACCACTACCATTCTTCGGTTTCAAGAGACCCGGGGAAGCTGCTGCTTCCAAGCCCCGTGCCGCCCCCAGGCACTGTGCCGCCAGCAGTCCTGTGGTGCCAGGGAATGCCAGGTGGGGAGAGGTGATCAGTTGGTCTGTGGAGCCTGGCAGTGCCGGGGAAGGGGTTGGGGCAGGTGTGGGCTTGTGGTTTCGCCCTACCCCACCACCGGAAAATGGGTGCTGTGCCCCCAGAGGGTGATAGAGGTGGAAGAAGGCGGGCTTAGGTACTTCTGTCCCAGGAGCGGACGAGGAGGAAGATGAAGATGACGGTGTGAGTGTTTTACTTGCCTGGCCTGGCTTAATGGGACTGAAGAGGGGTAGCAGGGTCTTGGAAGAGGCGGCTGCACCGGTACTGGGCAGTTCTGAGGGGTTGGCGGTAGCACCCACCGACTGACCCAAGGAGCCCAGCAGGAGCACTTGGCGGCAGATCTGCTCCGTCATCTGCATCTGATGGATCTGTCTCTGCTGAAGGACTCGGAGTTCCTCAAGTATCAAGGGGATGTTCAAGTGACCACTACTTGCTCCAGGAGGAGGAGGAGGAGGGGGTGGTGGCGGAGGTGGGGCAGGGGTGGATTCCGAAGCCAAAGGGGTCGCTCCCAACTTGGGGCTGGCCAAAATCAGCCCCCCACCTCCACTGACTGAAGCGGCTCCTGCCGTGGTGATGAGAAAGTGTTCCGCAGAGTCTTCCCGGCCTCGCTCTGGCCCCCAGCTGGCATCCTTGGGTACTGAGGGCCCAGGATCAGGGGGATTGCTGGGCTCTGTATCCATAATCTGGGGGCTGTCCTGGCCTTCCGTTCGGACTTCGGAAGAGGAGGAGGAGTTCGACCTGGAATTCTCCTGGCTGCCGAGGATGACCATTACTGGGGGGTCGGTACAACACGTGCTCTGGTGGGTGAGAAACTCAGTCGGGTCAGTGAACTGGGCACAGCATTTGGCACAGACTTGGGGCTGGTCCTCGTCACCGGTATCACCTGAAGGGAGAACAGGGGAGGGGGCAGGGGGTGGAGAGACAGGAAGACAGGGGCCTGGTTAAGACGGCCCGGCAGAGATGGGGGTGCGGGAGGGCAGGGAGGGTTTCCACCCAAGCGCGGTCTGCCCCCCACCCCCCCCATCTGCCAAGGCCCGGGGCCGTGGTCACCCCCCCCCCCCCCGGGGGCGGCGGGCTGGGGGAGGGGCGGCCTTCTCCCCGCAGTTGGGAGGTGGCCGCAGGGAGGGGCGGGGCAGCGCCTGGGCGGGGAGCTCCCTCCGGCGATAAGCCCCTTCCCCATCTGCCATCCTTTGGGGGGGCCCCCCGCCCCCTCCCCGGGCCCGGCTCCTACCGCACCTCTGGGCTCAGCCCGCAGCTCCCCGCAGGGGCCCGCAGCACGGGCGCTCCTCCCGGCCTCGTGCGCCATGGCGGGGGTGCGGGGCCGGGGGGACAATGGGGACGGCGTGGGGGAGGGGAGGCGGCGGCGGCGGCCGCGGGAGCTGCGACAAGCTCCGCACCCGGGCGTCCGGACTGCAGAGATGGAGCTGGCGGCCGCGCAGCGGCAACGGCGGGGGCGGGCCGGGGGCGGGGCCTGGCGGGGGCGGGGCCGCGCGGGGCGGGGCCGGGAGAAGAGGCGGGGCGGGCCGGGCCGGGGCTAGAGAGGGAGCATCCCGGGAGGGGCCGCGCCGCGCCGCGCCGCGCCGCGCCCTCAGCCAGCGCCTCACCTGGCCCAGGCGCGTGGGGAAGCAGCCCTGCACCCAGGAGGGCTGCCGTGGCCCGGAGAAAGGGCCCCATGGCCCAGGAGGGCCGGGACTTCAGGGCAGGTGATGGCATTACTGCCTTTCTCCGGGGGCGCCTGGAGAAAACCAACTTTGCCGCCCCACGGATGTGTTCCCACCGCCGATTGTTCTCACAAAGGATGATGGCCAGCTTTCTCCCCATGGCAGAACACTAGGAAAGATTGTTCAGGGCCAACGGCACTGCTACTTCCTTTGTGGACTCCCTGCCCTCCTTCTAAAGAATACAGGAGCCACGAAATCCTGTAGGCCATCAGGAAAAACCCACTTCCTGAGAAATAACAGGCTTTAAGCAAAAACGGGGTTGAACTAAGGCGCTACCTCCTATTGAATAATTTTATTCTTTTTTTTAGGTTTTTTTTTTTTTGGCCAGGCAACACAGCTAGGGTATTCTTAAGTGTCTCAGGTCAAATTTGAACTCTGGTACTCCTGACTATCCACTGTGCCGCCCAGCCACCCCTGAATAATTTTATTCTCTCTTTCTTCCAAAGTTACTAGGCTGCTTGGGTCTGGGAAGATAGGAGAATTATTGCGTTAAGAGCTCAGCTAGAAAAGGGTGGAGCAACTTCTTTCATGAGACAACAGAAGGCAACCTAGGAAGTAATTCCACAGTTGATTCTATGATCCCTGAATTCTGTTTCATGATCCAAATTCTACCTCTGTTATTAGAGAGGTCAGTACTTTTCAAAAGGGAACTTCTTAGAATCATTAATATTTCAAGTTGAAATGGATCTAAGATGTCATTTATAAGAAAAATGAATTACTCTCTACAACATGCCAGTAAAGAACCCTGCCCTGAGAGTCCAATCCCAGTTCTGACACAACTGGGTCACCTTGTAAAGTCAAATTCTTTTTGACTTTTCTGTAGCATTTACATGAAGACCTCATCATCCACGAAGTGCTTTTTCTAACCCCTTAAGGTATTCCCCAATGTTCTGTCCTCAACCTTTCCCCATATGCACATCTTTAGCAAATATAATTCACAAGTCCCCCTCTTCACCTTCATATATTGCTTCTTTGTAGTGAGGAACTTGCAGTGAGGGGAGGCAGAGATGTATCTCACTTCTGATTGTGAAGAGTTGAGTATATATACCTGTACTGACTTTGTATATGCCCACAATCAGGAGTGAGGCTCAGCTCTGCCTCCTTGGCCTCCCCCCCACCTCATTTGCCTGATGGAGGTAATTTTCAGATCTATATTTTGTTGGTTTGACCTTTCTCCTGAATTTCTGATCTGCATTTTCAACTGCTAATAGGACTTTTGCACCTGAATTTTCTCCTGGGATTTCAGACTCATGACCCAAATCAATTTCATGATGTTTTTCCCAAAAACTTTTCTTCCTTATTTCTGTTATTAGTATCATCATCTACCTACCAATATTGGAAAATTGGAAAAAAAAATCTTTGAATCGTCCCTCTCTTGCACTTCTCATAACCAGTTGTTAAATCCTGTGAATTTTTCTCTAATATGTTTCCCTATTTATCTACCTCCTTTCCATTCCCACTACCACCTTATTTGTTATCCACTTGGACCATTACAACAGCCTCCTAATAAATCTTCTAATTTCTTTGCTCTCACCTCCCCAAGACATTCTTTATACTGTAATAAGATTTATCAGCCTTATGAATAGATCTGGATTTGAAACTTTTCTGTTGCCTAATGAACCAAGTTCCTTCTGGCATTCAAGGCTTTCTACAATTTATACTGTATTTTTCCAATCATTTCTCATACAAATTTTCCTTATGTACCCTAGCCTCCGGTCAAACTGAAAGGCTTGCCAGACCCTCAGTATGTCTCATTATTTCACACCTCTAATGCCTTTGCTCCTGCTTTCACCCATGCCTGGAATGCACTTTTAGAGATCTCAACTCCCTGACACACAATGAAGAATAAAAATTGCTCTACTTACTCAGGACACCCCATTCTGGTTAATTGCAACCAGAGACATGATGGGTTAATGGCAAAAGCTCTGGCTAAGGGGGGTGGCTAGGTGGCATAGTGGATAAAGCACTGGCCCTGGAGTCAGGAATACCTGGGTTCAAATCTGGTGTCAGACACTTAATAATTACCTAGCTGTGTGGCCTTGGGCAAGCCACTTAACCCCATTTGCCTTGCAAAAACCTAAAAAAAAAAAAAAAAGCTTTGGCTAACAGTCAGGAGTCCTATGTTTACTACACCTGTCCTGAGACCCTTCATTAGAGTTTTAAGACAGAGGTTGATGAGAAGAAGCAGATCTTATAATTGCTTGTAGTGGGAGAAATTCCTGAGAATCCTGTCTGGGGGGATAGGAATTGGGGCAAGTTGGAACTCACAGAAAATTTTAGGGAAAGAAGTGATGTTATGGCCTAGGTCCACATGTTTGAACAAAGAATTATACCTTTGCCCCTTCTCTAGGACAGGAATTCTTAACTTGGGGTACAGAGATTCCCAAGGGATCTATGGATAAGTTTTAGAAAGTATGTGAACTTGGATGGAAAAAATATTTATCTTTATTCTCCCTAACCTCTAAATGAAAATTTGTGTTTCTTTCAATTATAGACGTAGGTAACACATTTCATTCTAAGAGGCTTTGACAAAAGGGTCCATGACAACAAAAAGGTGAAGAATTTTTCCTTTAGAAATGAGGAGGAAATGGGAATGATCTCAGGGCTTCTGAAAACCAAGTACCAGCCAAAACGAACAAGCCGTTCTTTGCATTGGAAGTGCTGATTCATTTCTGCCTCTGCACATTTGCTCAGGTAGCCCTATGCCTGGACCATACATGTACTCCTTCAACTTCAAATTTCAGAATACTTCTCTTCAAAGCTCAGCTCAAGTGTTACCTTTCCTGGTCCTTCCTGCTGAAATTGTTTTCGCTCTTCAAGTTTCCTAGAAGAACTTGTTTGATCCTCTTTTTTATTTTCATATTTTTTTAAAATAAATGTATATCCCTCCCCACTCTCTCCCTAGTGACTGTAGTAGAGTGTTAGATTTAAATTCCTTTACTACCTATATGACTTATGTAGCTTTCTGAGCTTCAGGTCACTCTCAAAGGCTGATCCACTATAGATAGCCATTATAGATGCAATTATAGTTGGAACAGATTAGGTGCAACATAGAATAACTCATTAACATATCCTTCTCTTCCATCTCTCTCTCTCCCTACTCAAGTAGAATTTTAGATATTTGAGAGTAGGAACTGAGTTATTTTTCTTCTTTATATCCTTAATGAAGGTGCTTAGAACATAGTTAGCATTTAATAAATGTTGAATTCAATTGTTGAGTAGTGACCACGTTCATGTTACTTAATCCCTGATTTAGCTATTGAATGAAGAAAATAATAGTTGCCACAAATTACTCATTAAATGGAGATAATAACAGTTGATTTACCTCATAAGAAATATTTTGAGGCTAAAATGAGATGTTTCAGTGCCATAAAAGACACATGATTTATTCAGCATGGATATTCTTTTCACAGAAGCAGATTGTAAGGCCCCTCATGCTTTAGAGCAGGGGTTTATAACCTGGTGTCTGTGAACTTGGGAAAAATATATTTTGGTAATTGTATCTCATTGCATTGTATTTCAGTATCATTAGTTTCTTTTGAAATTAATATGTATTTTATTTAATATTTTAAAAAACTTTATTCTACTGGAAGAAAAATTTATACAATGACTATACTACTACTATAAAGACACTTTGAAAGATGTTAGAATTCTAATCAGTTGCAACCATGAGTCCAGAGGTCTGAAGATGAAGCACCAACCCCCTCCACTGCATCTCTTGCCACCCAGCACCTTTTATTAGAGAGGTGATAAACTTAAAATGCAGAGAGACAAACACTTTGAGAGCATAGTCAGTGTGAGATTTTGTTTGGCTAGGTTATCCAGGTCTATAATGAGATATTTATTTTGTTTTGCTTGCTAAATTGGAGGGGAAAATGGGAAAGATGGATTATGTAAAATTAATTTATTTTAAAAAATAAGCAAAAAGATAAAATTATTGTTCTGAGACTGGGTCTATAGGCTTTACTAATTGGCTGAATGGGTCAATAACCCTAAAGTTAAGAACCTTCTTCTTTAACGGGTCTTAGTGAGTCACTGTGTACCAAAAAATTCATCATTCAGAGAGCAGTCTAAAGATTGTTCTTCAGATGATAAAGAGGAGGTAAAAATGAGATAATAAATGGAAAAATTTGCAGTGACATATACACAAAAAATGTAAATGTTATTTTCTGTGTTGAGCATAATGAATTTTTGGGTTTATATATGATAGGCAACCTTCATAAGAGGTTTTTTTCCAATGCCCTAATGTGATATAGGAAATGATATTGGGTTTTCAGAGGCTATTGCAGAGCAACAAAAAGTCTTGCTAACACAGAAAGGCCCAATATTGTGAAAAGATCTATCTACCTAATTTTGAATGGGCTCATCTCTGAAGGGTTCATCCTTGAATTTTTTTTGATCACTGTTCATTCACTAAGAGACATAGGAAAAGAAGGAATACATTCCATAAAATTAGAAAGGCATAAAGTCAGGAAGGCCCAATTCTGGAACAATAAAGGAGGGCAATTTGTACAGATTATAGAAGGGGCAGGTGAAAACTATGAGACCTAAATCTGAAAGGAGCTCTATAATCCCTAAACTGAGACTTCCATTGACCTAGGAGCAATGGGAAACCACCACAGATTATAGGATAGGAACAATGACATGTTCAGATCTGTGTTTTAGAAAGGTTATTTTGTAAGCTTGTGTGGATGACAGATGGGGGGGGAATAGGAGAAGGGAGAGAAATTAAAAATACAAAACAGTAATTAATTGAGACAGTTTACTAAGTCACAAAAGGGTTTGCAACTTGCCTAGATGGAGAGAGTACTCACCTCTTGAAAACCCTATATCTTTTAAATTTTGAAGCATAGACACATGTAGTAACACACTTATGCCTCTTCATTTCTCTGACTTCTTTTAAGACACCTCAAGTTCCTTTCCCAGAACTCCCAGATACTATTTGCATGCCCCTTCCATATTATTTTCTACCTACTCTGTATATATTTTAGGAAGAACAAACAACAATGCCATTTACCATTTATATAATACTTTAGTTTGTAAAATATTTTTTATATATCTCATTTAATCCTCACAATGACCCTGATATGTAGATGCTATTATGATCTTCATGTTACATATGAGGAAAATGAGGTTTACTGAGACTTGAATGACTTTCCTGGGATCACATAGTTTATAAAGTATCTGAGGTAGGACTTAAATTCAGGTCTTTCCGACTGCAAGTGACCTCCTTGTGGGCAGGGATTTTTTTTTCTTTCTTTGTATTCCCTTAGCATAGAACTCATTAACTGTTGATTGATTGATAAACACATCAATAGAGTAATAATGATCATATTAATATGTGTAAAAGACCAGACCAACTTTGCAATTTTGCTTTATTATTTCTGATAATACCTTCTTTTTTTGTTTTTGTGGGGCAGTGGGGTTAAGTGATTTGCCCAAGATCTTACAAATAATAAGTATTGGTAATGCGTTCTTAAAGTAGGATGGGACTCATCTTATTAAGGACATGTCTCTATTAGAAGTCTATTAGTGGGGTGGCTAGGTGGCAGAGTGGATAGGTCATCAGGCATGGAGTCAGGGGAACCTGAGTTCAAATATGGACTCAGACACTTAATAATTACCTAGCTGTGTGGCCTTGGGCAGGTCACTTAACCCTACTGCCTTGCAAAACGCAAAGAAGTCTTATTAGCATTTTGTAATTGTTAGTAGGGATAGGAACTGGGCCTCTGATTTCATTGGAATTCCTCTGTAAGGAAATTTTCTTTACCAATGCAGGTCAGCATCTTCTTTGAAACTTCAAGTCTTTAAGAGTTGCCTAGAGTACAGATAGGTTAGAATATAGGATCACACCACCAGTTTGTGGCAAGTCCCGAGTTCAAGTCCTCAGGTTCAGAGTTGTAATGTCCTACTTTTTTTATTTAATGGTGACTAATCTCTTTCCCATCAAGATCTTTGTATTATAGGATTTTGTTGTTTTGTTTTAAAGCCATAGAGTTACAGAATTTTAGAATTGGAAGGGACTTAGAGATCGTGTAGGGCAACTAGAAGGCACAGGAGGTAGAATGCTGAGCCTGGAGTCAGACTCATAAATTTTAATTTTCAGATACTTACTAGCTGTGTGATCCTGGGCAAATCACTTAACCCTGTGTGCCTCAGTTTTCTCTCTATAAAATAAATGGGAGAAGGAAAGGCAAATCTTTGCCAAGAAAATAGAGACACTGAGAGCTGGAAACAACTAAACAAGTAGAGATTTTATAATACCCTTCCCCTTCCCATCCTCTCCTTTTATAGCCAGGGAAATTGAAAAGGTTAAATGATTTGCCCATAGTCACACGGTTTATGGCAAACATGGAACTAGAATCTAGATTTCTTGATCAACATCACTGGATTCATATGATTTTGCTCAGTGATCAGTGAAACAGGGATTCAAGGTGAGTCCCCTTAATTGTTTCTATAATCCTTTGCTTCTAAACTTAATCCTGGAAACCATATTGAAGAAAAGAAGATCCATTCAATTCTAGAATTGTATGCCAAGGATAAGTACAACTCACTGCATTTTTCAAAAGAAAGAAACCGAAGCTCAGAGAGGTTAGGGGTCTTCCTCAAGGTCACACAGCAATTGAGTGGAACCAAAGTTAGAATTCAGTTTTCCTGATGCCAGTCTGGTGCTTTCTGAAGCATAATGACCCTGTCTTGCTTTCCTAAAATGAGAGAAATTACCTTATGTGGCCACCACCTGTCATTTGCTCTTTATAGTCTGTAAAGGAGAGGAAGTCAGATGGAGGCCCTCTACTGAACGTTTGTTAATTAGCATTGAATATTTGATCTCAGGTTGCTGTTTTTGCCAAGTCTTCTGACAAAAAAAAAAAGAAGCCCTTTTCTTTTCATCTTCTCCAGGGAAACACTGTTCCCTTTCTTATTTTTTAACTCAACTTGCTTTCTGATCCGTAAGCTGATCTGCGTTCTCCTTTAAGGTAAATTTAGCCTGTGGTGAAAGGTGATGGATCAACAGCTTCTTGTAAAGAGAAACACTATTTCCCAGCACTTTGGAACTGGTGGTTTGGGGGTAGGGAGGAACTTTCTTTCCCTGAGGGGCCTAGGTTTGGTCAAACGGATACTAATGGAAACCCAAACACAAATAAGTTAAAACCAGATGGTATCCCTATTTAACAGATAAGGTGAAAAAAGTTGCTTTGGGTTATGTGGGAAAAGGAATAACTGTCGCATTAGAGTCCAGAAATCACATTTTAATTTATAAAAAAGGAACCTAGAAGTTCATTTCTTTGGGTCTTTTACCATGCTCACCCTGTTCATCTGCTATTTTGAGTTTAAATGAGAATATTAGGAGAAGAGAGGAGAGAATAACTAGATTAACTAAGGAACCATTCATTTATGCCTAATGAGAAATGTAGAAAGTAGAAGTTATCAAAAAACTTCCAAAGAAACAATAAAGGAAACTTGGAGAAAACAATTGAGAGGGAAAAAACAATTGGATTCCCTCTCAAAACTGTGAAGTAAATTAGGTTGTTTTCAGCACCCCAACTTACCTTCTTTCTCTCCTCACATTCCTATCTCCCTAGTCAAGAAATGACCTTTGCTCTTTTCCCCTTCTCTCTCTCTTTTTCTCCCTTTACTCAGCAACCTAAAGACCTTGAAGAAAGGATCTCAACCTCTTATACCTTGGTGTGTATTTAAGCCCTGGGTCACCTTTCTCAGCTGTATTTGTACTTTAAGCTTTATTTTTCTCTAATTGTACTCATGCTAAAGGAATTTCAAGCAGTAATCAGTAAGTAGGTGATTTTTTTTTTTTGGTTGTAGGGGAACAATTTTCAGACCCTTGAAATCACATCACATATTAAGCTTAAATACAGACTGATCCTATACTCAAAATGCAGTTTCCATAACTATTTTTTTCCTTCAGGAGTACAGCTTCATCTTCTTCCCTTCCATAAAATCTGTCTCTCCCTCTCCCCAGCCTCCTTCCTCCTCTCTTTTCCCCTCCCCCAGCCTTCCCTTCCCCTTCCCTCTCCCTCCTCCCTCTCCCCCTCTTCCTTCCCCCCTCTCTTCCCCTCCCTCTCTCTCCTCCTCTCTCCCCCTCCCCTCCTCCCTCTTCCTTTCCCCTTTCCCTCTCCCCTTCTCCTTCTCTCTCCTCCCTCTCTCCTCTCTCCCTCCTCTCCCTCTCTTATCTCCCCTTCTCTCTCCTTCCCTTCTCTCTTCTCCCTTCCTTTTTCTCTCCCTCTCCCTCTCCCCCCTTTTCTCTCTCCCCACCCCCATCTCTCTCTTCTCCTTTCCCTCTCCCCTCTCCTCTTCCCCCCCCTCCCTTCTCCTTCCCTTTCCCTCCTTCTCCCCCCCCCCCCCAATCTGTTTCTCTGTCTTTCTTTTCCACTATCTGTAATTATGCCCCTCTGTGGTTACTATTGGTCCAATGGCAAATTGGAGAGGCTCAGTCATTCCTAGTCTTGCTCCTAATAGGGACAATATATTCCACTCTCAAACCTTTTCCAGACTAACATTACATAATATTGTGATTCTTAGGATCAGCACACTTTTGATCACATCCAAAGCTGTCCTTTTTAAAAATGCCTTTTTGGCAAGAAGAAACTTGATACTCTAGATAAGACTATTTCCAGTTTATTTTGCACTTGGAGGCAATTGTGGCCTGGCCGGAGAAAATCATAGAATCTTAAGCAATAAGAACCTATAATGGGATTAGATAGGCTCTTTAGAAATCACCTAGTGCAACCCCCTACCCCCTTATTTTTCAATTGAAGATACTGAGCCCCAGAAAGATGAAATGCTTTTGCCACACAGTTTGTTAGTATGACTGACCATGATTCAAACTCAGGGTCTTCTGACTTCCCTTGATGTGATATATTTTATCACTGTCATACTTCTAATCAGCAGTCTTGGGTCCTGGTTCCAGCTCTTCCACTATTCCACTGAGTACTTGGGTGTATCACCTCAAGTCCATTTCTCCTTCTGGGGGGGGGAATCCCCCAAATTATCCATTTGTAAAATGATACTTGAGAGTGGTTGCCTGTGGGGTAGGGTTTGGGAAATAGAATCAATGTCCTTTGAGTTTAGAATTCTCTGATCTATGATATTTCTAACCATTAGGTTCCTAGGACTGAATAATTAGAGAATATTCTTCCTTTTTAGAAAGTGAAATGAATAAGGCAGTCAACACTGATTTTTGTTTATTTTCCCTTTACAGACTAACAACTTAAATTTGATGTGTTCTCCATGTTACTTCTAGGTATCTTGGTTGTTGTCCTGTTTTCCATCTTTTACTAAATAACTGTTTCTGATTCTTTCCAAGTTGTATTAGTATGTTCTCCTCGTCTTCTTCCCCTGCCCCCCCAAACCATTTTGATTTTTTACATTTTTTAAAGCATATTTCTAGCCTAGAAGATGATCTCCCCTCTGGAGTTTTCCCATAATGGACTATTTCACTTTCCTCCTCACCCATGGGCAATATGTATGGTTTTTTGTTGGGCTTGAGCAGTAACTTTTAGATGAAAGGGCAGATTTTTTTTTTCACATTATAAGCAACTATCTGGGCCTTGAAAAATGGAAAACAAAAGCTTAGGGTTATTTGCATGGATATGTATCAGAGCATGATGGGAAACTAAAGAATCAGGGTAAAACCCATGTTCCCAGCAACACAGTAAAAATGCTTTCTTGTTTACTCTGGCTAGGAATTTCACATGTATGTCAAAGGACAACAGTATTTCCCAAACTGTTTTAGGAATTTATGAAGGCTTCTTGAAACTCATCCAGGGGATGTGCCCAGCTAAAAAAATCACTAGAGAAAAGAGGTTACTGGGGATAGAAAAAAGATGAAAGGAAAAATTATTATTCTAAAATTAGCAGCCTCAAGATCATATAAACACAAGAAAAAGGGGTAAACTAAATCAGATAAAATATTGCAAAACATAAAGAACTATATAAATGTTACCTATTTGGAGCACTATGTGTATATCATATATACAAGACGTCCCCAAAGTTTTGATGTCATGTTAAACCTTGTTAGCCTAGTTTTTTTTAGGTTTTTGTAAGGCAATGGGGTTAAGTGGCTTGCCCAAGGCCACACGACTAGTTATTTTGAACTCAGGTACTTCTGACTCCAGGGCTGGTGCTCTATCCACTATGCCACCTAGCCATCCCTATGTCTATATGTTAATAGATATAACATATATATTTAGTTGGAAATGACCTTAGAGATCATTTTATCGCATCTTTTGACAGGAGGAAACTGAGGACCAGAGAAGGAAATTTAAGTTCTCCAAGGTCACACAGTTAATTCATGATTGAACCCAGTTCATTGTTCTTCTCGATTAATGCTACTTTTCATGTTATAGCTAAGTTCCCCTTCCCCTGACTCCTCCACCCCCTATTCCCCAACTCTCTATCTGTCCAGCCTAAACCTGGAATTTAGAATTTTCTGCTGTTTCTGTCTGGCCATATTGGTCAATGTTGTGAATAGTCAGAGAATAATCTGTGAAGATTATGTTGATGGTAATGTTATGAAATGAAAAGGCATCTGCCCAATTTAGTGAGAACCCAGGAAAGCTTATGAAGCATTATTCTAGGGCAAAGGGCCATTTGGACTTTTTTCAGAGAGAGCCAGAGTCTTCTGAGTATGATCTGTATGCAGGGTTGGACTGCCCCAAAGGAAAACCAGACATTTACCCAGTGTCCTGTAAAAATAAGAACTCAGAAGTTTCTTGTGGTTAAGAGGAAGAGAAATGAGCAACAAGAACCCAGAACTCTGAAGAACTCGGACTGCTGACCTAGCTCTATGGAACACTGCCTCATCTGCCTTGTGTAAGCTGATCTCTCTCTCTCTCTCTCCCCAGCTTGGAGAAAGGATCTCGACCTTTTACATCTTAAGTGTATTTTCAAAGCAGTATCCACAGAAACCCTTACCACTGTAAAATTTAAGAAAAATACTTTGCAAACTATCAGTATCAACAGCAATAGCAATAATAGCAAATATAAATAACAATAGTTATTGTTATATTATGATATTAAAATTTTATATGGTATTTACTTTATGTCAGACACTGTGGTAAGGGCTTTATCTCATTTGATCCTCATAATAACCCTGTTGACCAGGTGCTATTATTATTATTCCTTGTTTTACAGATGAGGAAACTAAGGCAAGCAGAAGTCAAATGACTTGTCCCAGGTCATATAGCTAGTATCTGAGGTTAAATTGGAACTCAGGTCTTCCTGACTCCAGACCCAACCCTCTATCCACTGTGCCAGTTGATAGCTGCCAGTTTTTCATGTTTAAGGTTGATTCTGAAGAGAAAGTACTTAGGTTTACCCAAGAAATTGGATAAGTATCCTAAAAGAGACTCTAATCTCTTCCCTGATTTTTAGTCTGATTTTGTAGTTCTGGTCTTTTCATAAAGATGACACTAGAAATGGAGTTATTTTCAATTTCATACCTCAGACTATTTCTAATGAGGATGATGTATGTGTCTTCATCTATACATTCTCAATATCCAAGGTGTGCTGAATGAAACCATTGGAAAGAACTAAAAGTTCCATGCTGGGTGACCATTGAAAACTTCTTTCCAACTCTCTTTGGTAGTAGTGGTTTTTCCTTGAACTGCTTGGTACTGGGGGTGAGTTAGTAGTCAGAAGAGAACAGAGAAGGGCTATGACTGACTACAGGGGTTCAACATCACTCCACGATTGAACCAGCAGGGGACCTGGGCTGTGAAATGATTCCTATCCTCCCAGGGAGGTCTCCTGTAGAGCATGAGGAAAAAACACCCTGCCTAGAAGCAGCACTATGTAGGACTAATTTGGCGTAGGATTGGTAGGAAGCCATAACCACTCTACTACTAAATACGGACACAGCAGGATTCTAGGAAATTTTGGAACATCTGAACTGGGCCTTCCATAAGAATCAGAGAAAATGCGGTTCACTCAAACCACAATCTGTCTGCCAAGGAAGGTTGATCCACACAGTCAGAAGCCCACTATAAACTGATCTGTGTGACCCCTAGGTCTTTTTCCTAGCTTGGTAGGGAGGGGATTTTTAACCTGTTCCAGGGTTTTTCAGTTGCCATTCTTTGCAAAATAGGTTACCCAGGAGCCTCTTTTTCATAGAATCCATTCTATATCCTCAAGCCAAACTCACCAGAATTCCTGAGTTCTGACCTAGATTCATTTCCCTTTTATATTAGGGAAAGTTGTTTAAGTCAAGATGATCGCCCCACTTGCTCAGTAAATGACCTTTGGGCCCACACACCCAGATTCTCTCCAGTGCGGTATGTCATCAGAGACCTTGCAAACTTGTATCCTTTCCTTGGAAATTAGTGAATTTAGATGTAGTGAACATGTAGGTAGGAAATTAGGACAGCGGCATTTTCATTCTAGCTATAAAATTGACTTATTGGGTGATTTTGAGCTTTATAATCTCTCTGGTATCAGTGTAATTCCTTGCACCTAGTAGTTTAACAAATATTTATTGAATTTAATTCTCTCTTTTGTGAAGTGGAAAACCTAATGGAGAATATATAAAAGTTGTAAAACAAAAAACTTTTAGTTTTTTAAAGATCCACAAATTAAAGTTTTTTAAATAATACACACACACACACACACACACACACACACACACACACAACCATATTCACAGCTATATAAACTACATTAGCAACTAAAAACACCCCTTAGCAAACTCCCACACTTTTACTAGGTCTTCTCTGAAATAACCTTTGTTGCTCAAGCCTAAACCACTTATACTAGCTGACCCCTTCTAACAACTACCCCACAAGTGACACAGATACACACCAAAAGCCAGGTCTGATTCCCACTGTCATAGATAGGCACTCTCCCTTGGGGGAGTTCTTCTGATCTCTTCTCTCTCAGCTCAACAATGAGAAACTTTTTTCCTCCTCCCTCTCTGGGGAATACGCACGTTTTTATCCAACTCATTCTCCTGCAACCCAACTCCCCAGAAAGAAAAGGGGGAAAAATCCCACCCCTAAGAGACAGTCTTCAGGTCTGAGGACGTTACTTAGCAACGGCACAAAGACCAGCCAGCGCAGGGGACATGAAGAGAAACTCTTTGGGTGGGGGAGACAGAGCCAGTTTGGAAACTCCATTTTCATAGAGACAAACAACAGGAAAACAAAAAGAGAAACAACCCCAAGGAAAGCTGAGGGGGCCCACTCCCTAACCCAAATTACCCATGAAGCCCACAAACCCTTTTTCTTGACTCCTGTTAATACCATTAATGATCAGGCTTCTCCCACCTTGTTTCTGGATGTCAACCATTGCCCACCTCCCAGGTGCTCTTCCCCATCTACTACCCTGCTTTCCTGAGTTTGGTCCCACTTCTCATCCCTCCCTAGGACACCCACCGTTCTCAGAAGTGGTGGAACCGTCGCAGTCCGAGATTAACTGTTGGGGTTTCCGTTGCTTTCTTCGAGACATTCCCAGGCCAGAGAGAGGTGGGAAAGGGAGGGGCGATCGTTCACTTAGTTTCAATAAGGGTGACTTGGTCCTGTCTCCCTCTTTGGTCTGGAGCCAGTGGATGCCTCTTCCAGGGCAGGTCACTCTCACTCTAAAGCAGAGGTTCTTCCTCTCCAAAGATAAATTCTCTCTCTCTCTCTCTCTCTCTCTCTCTCTCTCTCTCTCTCTCTCTCTCTCTCCTTCACTCTCTTCACTCACTCAATTTCTTTACTTCTCTCTCTCTTTCTCTCTCCCCCTTTCTCTGTCTCCCTCTCTCTTTTACTGTCTCTCCCTAGCTCTCACTCCTCTCAAGTCTTTAAAGGGGAGACGCCCCCTTTTTTTCTTCTGCTTCTTCCCCAGGCTTCAGCAGCTCCCATTGTAAAAGCAAAAATCCTAATCTTTCCGCACACTCTTTTCTTTTGTACTGCAGTGGAAAGGATTTAACCCATTCCTCTCTAGGAGGGCTCCTGTGTCCTCCTCTCCCCATGATGTCCACTCTGAGTATATTCTCCCTGGCTTTTTGCCTCAATAACTCTTTCTCTGAGAACTGTGTATTTTGGTTGTCTAAGGAACCGTAAGTTGAAAGCTACAATGTGACTACACAAGAGTCATCCCTGTCTAGCCTCATAATATGGCTATTTCTTGGGATGGAAGTTTTGTGAAATTTCTAGTAGGTGAAGTAAGAAAGAAGTCAGTTGCATTAATTTGAGAGCATGGAATGCCTATCAAGAAGATTTAGAGACTATGAAGTAACAGTAATTATCACAACATATAGAATCATTTGAAAAATTTAGGTGTGTGGATTTTTCCCCCTCCTCAAAACCACCCATATTCCTGGATTATAAGGGCAATCTAATGGAAGATGGTGTAGACTTACTCTTCATAACTCCTTCTGGAGCAGAAAGTTACAAAAGTAAGATTTTGACTGAATACAAAGAGGGACTTTTTACCAACATAACTGTCCAGGGATGAAATGGGCCCCCTTGAAGTATCGAGTTCCCCATCACTGCAAATATTAAGGCATGCAAAGAATATTATTTGTTGGAGAAGTTACAGAGGGGGATTCCTGAATGGGTGAGAGATCTCTGACTAGATAACTTGTAATGCCAATATTCAGTGATGTTCAGATTCATCTTTCTGTGTTTCAGATTTCTTGCCTCTAAAATGGAAGAGACTGGACAAGGTAACTTTAAAGGTCCCTTCCAGCTTGAATATTCTGATCCTGTCATTTTCTCTTCTGGCAAATAACCAAATCATCCCAACCCTACTTTGCTTTAAACTTGACCAGTGGTGGTTCATTTTTTTTGTTCACTTTCTTCTGGTGGTGCTTTTCCTCTTAAACTTAGAACAAAAGATTATGTTTCTGAATGTAGAAGATAATCTCCCTGTTTTAGCTTTTCTGCTTGGGTCAACTTTATTCTTCCCCCTTCCCCACTCCCAACCCCCTAAACCTTTAACTGATAGGAGAAGCTTTATCACCTTCAGCTGAGAAAGGAAGAATTGTTCTCTTCTCTCTGGTATTTAATAAGGAGACTTTATCTCTGCTTTTCTTTGAAGGTGCCCTCAGCCACCAAAGATGACTCACAGAGTGGAGTCTGCATACCTTGTATGTTCCCTTATTTCTTTAGTCTCACAAATGCAGATTAAGTGGGGCCTTTTAAAAGGATGGCAGTGGCAGACAGACCCTCTTGGTGGGGGAGGAGGAGGTTAATGAATGATGTAGGTACCTCTAGCAGAAAAGTTTTGGCGACCTCTCTGTCTCGATTCTCTCCCCATCAGCCATTATTATTTTCCTAGTCCTTCAGGGTCAGGACCCTGGGAGACGCCCTTCTTGTTTCACCCCCATTAGAATGCCTATGACGTTATCTCATTCGTCCTCATAACATCCCTGTAAATAGGCAGTTATTGAGATTCTATTGTAGAGAGAGCTAGAAATCGAGTCCTGGATAGGCAAAGTCCGAGATTACTGTTGTTCACCAATGGAGCCAGCTTTTTAGCTCAGAGCCTGATCACTTTAATCAGGTGGGGCACCTGCTTTTGTGAAACAATAAAAGAGAACAGGGGAACTCCTCCTGCCAGGAGCCTCTGAAACTTTCTCTAACAGCAATTCTGGGGTCCATTTTTGCTTCGTTCCTGGATCCTGGCTCCCCTCTTCCTTTCCTCTGTTTTTCTGCTTCTCCCTCCCCAATTCTTTACCCATTGTGAAAGGAAGGGTTCTTTCCCTTACTCTCCTTTCTTCCGCCCTCCCCCCTTTTCACTCTTCTTTCCTTTTACCTCTTCACTGTGGCCTCTTGACCTCCCCACAGAGTTACAAAAGTAAAATCCTTGAAGAGATGCTGCTGTGGGAATGTTAATGAGCCCTCACCACAAAGGGGCAAAGACTACTTCACTGGGTTGGAAAAAAAGCCCCTTTGAAAAGGGGTTTCTGTGTGTGGTGAAGTGGAGATGGGAGGGGAAGGAGGAGGGGAGGGAGAGAGAAAGAGAGAGTGAGGGAGGGGAGGGAGAGAGAGAGAAAGAGTTAGAGAAAGGGAGAGCAGAAAGAGGGAACTCTATAACAACACAAGAAGAGCATGGAAGAAAAAAATCTTTTCTTTGAGGTTTTTAATTTGGATGAGAATGTTTGGTGGTCACCTGACCTTTTAGCCCAGCTCTGAGATCTCCAAAGAGTTGGAGAGGGGTTCAAGGGCACCTGTGATCACAAAGCAATGAGGAAAACGTGATAAGATAGACAAGAGTGTCTCTCCCCCCCACCCCACTTCACCCCTCAGAGAATCCCTATTTTTCTCTCTGTGTGGGGTGCAGCTGAGAGGATCCCAGGGATGAGATCCCAGACCCTGCAGGGAGTCACTGGTGGAGGTGGGCTTTCCAGACTTTGAGATTTCCTCTCCTGAATGCCTGTGTGTGGTGTGTGCCAGTACTGAACAGTTTACTTGGATTTCTGTTCACTGTTGTTCTTAGTGAAAACATTGACTAAATCCTCCAAACCCCGAGCTCCCTCTGCCACTGTTTAAGTGACTTTTTCTGCTCTTTACAGTATTTTCCATTTTAGCTTCCCTCTTGATCACTGGCCAACTTCTTTCTCTCCAGAAACAGCTTTCACTGCTACTGAAGTGGTACATTATGGACACAAATTCCAAGCTAGGGCACTTGAGAACACCCGTATCCTACATATGACTTAGGCTATTCCTGGAGCACTGAAAATGAGATTTTAGGTGCCTCACTCTTACTATGAAGCCCATTCTAAGAATAGTAGGAAATTTCAGAGATTTTCCTACATGTTTTCCTTATTAATCTTAACAAAATTCTTATCATAGTAGCTGGAACAAGATCATTCTATGGAATGCAATAGAGGTTCAGAGAAATAAATGATTGAAATAAAGTCAAAACCAGAGTGAGGAAAAAGAGATCAGAATTTTCAATGCTTTCAAAACTTTCTCTTAGATTTCACCTTTTTCTCCTTACAAGAACAGTATTCTTCTCTTGATATTTTACAATTCAATCCCTGTGAAAGTTTTTATTTTACTCCAAAGGAGTAGACTTCTTCCATGAAGGATCTTGGTTTATAGTAAGAAAATTAGACTAGGAATCAGGAAACTTGTAGACATTTCTAACTCCTGCAATTGTAGGTCCCTTTCCAGAAGATCTGGGTTGACTTTCAATTTCTACATCTTTCAGTGATATTCTCATGATCAGTAGAAAAAAATACCTGTTGAAAGTTTTGATCCTTAAAATAGCATGTAATCCATCATTTCTTTTCCTGTAGTAGTAATCTAACAAGTCTAAGAAGAGTAATGTGTTTTTTGGGAAATTGCTAAAGAAGAAAATTCTTAGCAAAGAATTCTTTTTTTTTTTTTATTTGGTGGTTTGGTCCTTGACTGATTCAGGTGGCAGTTGACCTGGTGTTATGGGGAAGAGGGAGGGGGAAAGATCAGGAAGAACATTCAGACTCTAGCTGGTCCTCTGTGTTTCTTTTCAGAGTTCATTCTTCAGAGAATGACAGGAATTCAGTCAGTCTTTAGGGGAGGATCAGAATTGCTTCTTTTATGTTCCCTTTCACTTGTCCATATTGCTCATGTTAAGCACATAGAGAAATGGTGTTTGTAAAAAGAGGACGGTGGCTCTGAAACAGGGAAAGGGAGATGGTGGGGGGAAGGGTGGAGAGACCAGTGGGGGGCAAATCCTGGGATGTGTTTGTGTTTCCCTGGTAGTTGTAGATGCTGCTGGGTGTCTGCAACAAGTATAGAGATGGACGATTTGTCAGTTTTGAGGACCCTAAAGGGATTTGGTTATTTGAAAAGAAAAAAATGATATGGAGGAAGGGGGTTGCTAATCATGAAAGAATCAAGGAGAGAGGAAAGAAAAAGGGAAAGGGAATTAGTATCTAAGAAAGTAATGACCAGGGGGAGAGCAAGGAAGATTGATTTAAGAAAGAAGATTGGAAGGGGGAGGGGAGAGAAAGGAATGTTGAAAGACTCAGAGGGGTAGTGTATGGAGAATATGTACATATGGATTGAAATTGGGATATATCAGAAAAAAATACCCAAAGCCCTAAAGAGATGAAGGTTTAAGAGAGAGCACAAGTGGGTTTATAAATGAAGAACTTCCTCTAATTTGTATAGAGGACTTTGTATTATTTTTATTCTCCTAGGGAGGCAAAGAATTTTTTTTTTAGTTTTTTTTTTTTGCAAGGCAGTGGGGTTAAGTAACTTGCCCAAGGTCACACAGCTAGGCAATTATTATGTGTCTGAGGGCAGATTTGAATTTAGGTCTTCCTGACTCCATGGCTGGTGCTCTATCCACTGTACCACCTAGCTGCCCTGTGAGGCAAAGAATTTTTAGAGGTCACCTAGGTTATTATCATAACTTCAGGCAGGACTGCTATAAACTATTCTGTCAGGTAAGAATTTATCACCTTTTAAAAGAAAAAAATAATTACAGAGAAAGAGATTCCTTTTGTAACTCATTCAAATTACTATGTGGTAAAGACAGTTTTGTGTAGATCGATGAAAATCTTCATGATGAATTCTAACCTATTTCCTTATCTATACAATCAATTATTCTAAAACCAGTTATTAAAAATGAGTCCACTTTAAATCTTGGCGAGAAATCTTACATTTTATTTTTTTATATTACTTTCTATGACAAATAATGTACTTTCTTAGCATCACCTTTCATATCTTCCTATTTTCTTCTATTCCCTACAAATTAAGTCTTTGTCTAAACTCAAACAATGGAAAACTTCTCCTCCTTCTAGGGATTCATTCTTATAGATTTTCCTCTTTTAAATTTTCAATATACTGAATGATTCACTAGAGAAAGGCACCAACTTAGCCATATCAGATCCCTCACTGAGATCTAGTGAAGGAGGTCTTGTTGAAAACCAAAGGAAGAGAGATTTCCTATAGATGATGAAATTCTCTTTTTTGCTTCTCTTCACATATTATGTTGAGTTTTTTTAACTCATCCAGAAAATTATGGGTCCTCTAAAATGAAGTCCACATTTATTAGGAGACTGACTAGTCTATGCACATTGAAAAACAAAGTGGATAAAAAAAAGAAATATTGTCCTGATTATGATACATAATTGATCAAGATATCTAGTAGTTATGTTCAGCATATATAGGTATACACATACACATACACACATATATATGTACATGGAGACACACATTATACACATATATGTATTATACACACACATATATATGTGGGTAGGTATGTATTTGCATAGGTTTGTTTATATGTGTCTTGGATAGACTTTATAAATGGATATAGGCCTAGTCTCAGAATAAGAAGAGGTAAGTAGGCTGAGAAAGGAACAAATAAATGTGATGGAGGACTTTGGGTGCTGAACAGCAAATAGGCTGGTATACCTGACTCTTAGAGTATATGGATGCAAGAAGATTAGAATTTATGAAGAAATCTAAATAATCTACACCTTTGCATTTGGGAAATTTCATGGCACTTTCAATGATCTCAAAATTCTTGCTGCTATAAAAGTCCATCTTTTTAAGACTAAGATTCTTCTGGTGATGAAGACCAGAAATCATGAAAAACAGGATCTCAGAAGAAGCAAAATTGTATATGAACTCAAGTAAAATCAAAACATGCCCAAGAGTTGTAAGTTGATACCTATTATCAGTGATTACATGTAAGAGTATATAATGATTTGTGAGTTCCTTGAGATCAGGAACTTTCTTTTGCCTTTCTTTGTTTTCGTAGGCTCAGTGTCTGGCATACAGAGGGTGCTTAATAAATGCTTAGTGACTGACTTAGGTTGTGTATGACAAGTGATATCAAAGACATTATTATGAATGTGATGGGAAAAGGAGTTGGGCCAGTCATGTTAGTAAGAATGAAAAAAAATTCCAAACTACTTCTGAATGTCATTATAATTAGGATCCTGTCATCCTTCTAGTCACCTAGATTCACCATCTTAATGTCATCCTTAAATCTTCCATGTTCACTCATACTACATGACTATTGTGGGTCATGACCTCATCATTTTCAACTGGAGTGCAGTCCCTGTAACTATGTAAAGAATGTAAGGAAGGCCTCCAATGTGTTGGAAATATCCTCTGTGGAGGATTTATGAAAAGGCATGGTTGAGAAAGACATTGGGGGCCTCTAGGGTGTATTGGCAGGTTAGATGCCAAAGATTTGGAGGGTACAGTGGCATGGCAGAAAAGATGCTAGATTGGTAGTCAAAAAACTTGGATTTTGGGGTGACTAGGTAGCATAGTGGATAGAGCACTGGCCCTGGAGTCAGGAGTACCTGAGTTCAAATCTGGCTTCAGACACTTAATAATTACCTAGCTGTGTGGCCTTGGGCAAGCCACTTAACCCTATTGCCTTGCAAAAAAAAAATAAAGCAAAACAAAATTTGGATTTCAGCCTGCCTCTGCTATTGGTTAAGATAAGTTATTGCAAATCTTTCTACTTTGGTTTTCTTATCTTTAAAGTGAATGGGGTCATATATCAATAAAAAAACTCTAACAGAAATCATATGATGATCTCAATTGATGCTGAAACAGCTTTGTACAAAATACAACACCCATTCCTATTAAAAACACTAGAGAACAAGGAATAAATGAAGTGTTCCTTAAAAAAATAAGCAGTATCTATCTAAAACCATCAACAAGCATTATATGAAATGGGCATAAGCTAGAAGCATGCTCAATAAGATCAGGTGTGAAACAAGGATGTCTTTTATCATCACTATTATTCAATATTGCATTAGAATGTTAGTTTTAGCAATAAGAGAAGAAAAAGAAATAGAAGGAATTAGAATATGTAATGAAGAAACAAAACTCTCACTCTTTGCAGATGATATGCTGATATACCTAGAGAACTCTAGGAAATCATCTTAAAAACTACTTGAGGGGTGGCTAGGTGGCGCAGTGGATGGAGCACTGACCTCGGAGTCAGGAGTATCTGAGTTCATATATGACCCCAGACACTTAATAATTACCTAGTTGCGTGGCCTTGGGCAAGCTACTTAACCCTATTGCCTTGAAAAATCTAAAAAAAAAACTACTTGAAAGGATTAAAAAATTTAGCAAAGTTGCAGGATATAAAATAAACCCACAGAAGTCATTAGCATTTCTATATATTACTAATAAGACACAGCAGCAAGAGATAGAGAAATTCCATTTAAAGGAATTGTAACAACATAAAATACTTTGGATTCTACCTACCAAGGAAAACTCGGAAACTATATGAAAACAATTATAAAGCATTTTTCACACAAACAAAATCAGATCTAAGTAACTGAGCAAATATTAATTTCTCATGAATAGGCTGAGCTAACATAATAAAAATGACAATTTTATCTAATTTAAATTATTCAGTACCATACCAATCAAACTTGCAAAAAATTACTATATTGAGCTAGGAAAAAATAACAATTTTTATGGAGGAACAAAAGGTAAAGAATATCAAGGGAATTTATGGAAAAAATGCAAAAGAAGACAGCCTAGCCATACCAGATTTAAAATTATATTATAAAGCATCAGTCATCAAAACTGCTTGGTACTAGCTAAGAAATAGAGTAGGGGATCAGTGGAACAGATTAGGCACAAAACAGTAGTAAAAAGGGGTAGCTAGGTGGCACAGTGGATAGAGCACTGACCTCAGAGTCAGGAGTACTTGAGTTCAAATCCAGCCTCAGACACTTAATTACCTAGCTGTGTGGCCTTGGGCAAGCCACTTAACCCCATTGCCTTGCAAAAACAAAAACAAACAAACAAAAAAAAGTAGTAAAAGACTATAGTAATCTGTTATTTGATAAACTCAAAGATTACAGCTTCTGGGATAAGAATTTACTCTGATAAAAAAACTGCTGAGAAAACTGGAAAATAGTATAGCAGAAACTAGGCATAGATCAGCATCTCTCACCATATAAGGTCAAAATAAGGTCAAAATGGGTAGAGGATTTAGATATAAAAAGTGATAACATAAGCCAATTAGGAGACCAAGGAATAGTTTATCTGTCAACTCTTTGGAAAAGGGAATACTTTATGACCAAAGAAGAGATAGAGAACATGGCAAAATGGATAATTTTGATTACATTAAATTAAAAAGGTTTTGCACAAACAAAACCAATGCAACCAAGATTAAATGGAATTCAGAAGAAACAATTTTTACACCTAGTGGTTCTGACAAAGGCCTCATTTCTAAAATATATAGAGAATTGAGTCAAATTTATAAGAAAACAAGTCAGTCCCTAATTGATAAATGATCAAAGGATATGGAAAGGCAATTCTCAGATGAAGAAATTAAAACTATCCATAGTCATATGAAAAAATGTTCTAAATCATTATTGATTAGGGAATGCAAATTAAAATAACTCTAAGGTACCTCCTCACACCTATCAGATTGGGCAACATAACTAAAAAAGAAAATGATCAATGTTAGAAAGGATGTGGGGAAACTGGGACACTAAGGCATTGTTGGTGGAGTCATGAATTCGTCCAGGCTTTCTGGAGAACAATTTGGAATTATGCAAAAAGGGCAATTAAACTATACATGGCTTTTGATCTAACAATACCATTAGGTCTGTATCCCAAAGAAATCATGAAAAAGGGCAAAAAATCCCACATGTACAATAATATTCATAGGGGCTCTTTTGTAGTGACAAAGAATTGGAAATTGAGGAGATGCCCATCAATTGAGGAATGGTGTGGTTTATGAATGTGATGGAACACTATTGTTCTATAAGAAATCATGAGGGATGGAAGTTCAGAAAAGCCTGGAAAGACTTGCATGAATTGATGCTGAGTGAAATGAGCAGAACCAGAAGAATTATACACACAACACATAGGGTGATGATCAGCAGTTCAATAATCAGACAATTCTAAAATACTTGTGTTGGAGACTTCCATCCATATCTAGAGAAGAATTTGTGGAGTTTAAATGAAGACTAAAACTTACTATCTTCAATTTTTAGAAGTTGTCTTATGTCTTTTTTTCCCTCTCTAACTTTTTTCCTTCTGTTTGGATTTGATTCTTTTTCTCCCAACATGATCAATATGGATCTATGTTTAGCATGATTATACATTTAGAGCCTCTATTAGATTGCTTTCTGTCTGGGGGAGAAGGGAGGGCAGAGGGGGAGGGAGAAAATCTAAAACTTCACCTAACTGGGGATAAACTAGAAGCATTCCCAATAAGATTGTGAAAAAAGGATGTCTATTATCACCACTATTATTCAATATTGTATTAGAAAAGTTAGTTTTAGCAATAAGAGAAGAAATTGGTGAAAACTATAACTGCATGTAGTTGGAAAAACAAATAAATAAAATATTTAAATTAAAAAAAAAGAAAAAATTGAATGGGATCATGCTAATATGGTTTGAGGTAGGAATTGAATTCAAGTTTTTCACATTCCAAGTTTTCTGATTCCCTACTGCTCCACCTGGCTGCCTAATAAGGAATAGCAAAATTAGCTGTTTTCATCTAAAAAGGAATAGAAACCTTATTTCATTTCCCATGTCCTACTTCCCCTCCCCACACCAGTTACACACAAAGATAGTCAATCCCTTGATCATGCCATTACCTACAGCTTTTACCCTTCTAAGTTCATGAACTCTTGAAATTCCTTTAACAGGGGCGGCTAGGTGGCATAGTGGATAAAGCACTGGCCTTGGAGTCAGGAGTACCTGGGTTCAAATCTGGTCTCAGACACTTAATAATTACCTAGCTGCGTGGCCTTGGGCAAGCCACTTAACCCTATTTGCCTTGCAAAAACCTAAAAAGAAAAAAAAGAAATTCCTTTAACAGATTTATAATCTTTGTCATTCCACTGTGTCCCTATGCCTTCTAAACTCTCATCTTGTTCTTAAAAGCAACATCACACATAAGGGCAGTACTTCAAAGTTCACAATACTTAACTTGGGAGTTATGTAGGGCTTGTATTATTATTCTGTTTTTCCAGATGAGGAAACTGAATGTCAGAGATATGAGGTGACTTCCAAGTGAGATGAGAGAGGTATCAAGATGTCTTGGAAAACCTTGGGATTGGAGGTGGAATCAGGAGAGACCTGGGTTCATGCTCGTCCTTTGATCTGGTTAAAGTTACTTATGTGATTTGAATTTCAACATTCTTATCTCTATAACAGAGAGAGTAATTCTTTTAGAGCCTACCTCCTGACTTATTATAAGGGTCAAATGAGATAATGCAAATGGTAAATCATAAGCAACATATAAATTATAAAGTACTATGTAAATTTCAGTTTTTATTATCACAAGAATGTTGGTTCTGAGTTTCATACAGAAGTGATAGTAACTGTAACATTACAGGAAATTGAGGTTTAAAAATGTTAGCTGATTTCTCATGGTTATCCATTAGCACTTAAATCCAGGTCTTTCTATTGCAACTCTTTCTACTCTGCTTCATTGTTTTTTTTTTTTTCATCATATTTATACACACTGTCCATTTTTCTTATACAGTTATTGCAAACCAAGAAGGACTGAAATCTGTATCTTTTCCATCATATCTGGATCCTGGACTTCTAAAAATCATGTTCCTATCCTCAGGGAGGCTTGATCCAAGGGTTCTTTACTGGATCCAAGAGTCTTTACTTTTTCTTGCATCATGGACCCTTTTGGCAGTCTGGTTATGCCCATTTTTTTTAAATAATGTTTTTAAAGACTAGAGAAAATATACAAAGCTAACTAAATTATTACAAGAGATTATAAAGCTAAATCAATTATATTGAAATAGCTCATAGACATGAGATTAAGAACTCTGCCACTAAGCTTTGGAATTCTTTTGGGGGTGGGAGGGGAGACTGAATAGTCTTGGTTGTTCGGTGAAGGCAAACTCACCCATTCCTCTGTAGCCAGTCTCAAACCAGACCAGGCTTCATATTCCATCTATCTTCCTTCCTTGATCATCTTCCTTCCATGCTCCCCTCTACCCCCAAATATTGTCTAAGGTTCTAGAGCTTCTCAGTGCTAAATAATGCCCGAGGTTTGGTCTTCAAAAATGTAGCAATAATATAGTTTCAGGGCTACATAAGACCTCAGAGATGACATAGACTAATCCATAGAGGATCAATGAACTCTTCTACAGCAACTTCAATCACTGTTTATCCAAGATCTAATTGAAAACTTCAGTGATGGGCAAAGGACAGGTGATACAGTGGATAGAGTACTAGGTCTAGAGTTAGGAAGACTTGACTTCAAATCTGGCCTCTGACATTTACTAGCTGTGTGACCCTACATATATCATTTAACCCTGTTTGCCTCAGTTTCTTTATCTGTAAAATAAACTGGAGAAAGAAATGGTAAACCACTCTAGTATCTTTGCTAAGAATACTCCAAATGAGGTTATGAAGAGCCAAATACATCTCAAACAGCTTAACAACAACAATGATGGGGAACTTGCTCTCTTCTGAGGCAGCCTACTCCAAACTGATTTGTTAGGAAGTTTCTTCTTTTATCAAATTCAAATCTGCCTCTCTTAAGTTTCCCTTCAATGATGCTAGTTCTTCTCTGTGAGGTCAAAGAGCACCTTTCTCTTATACCTTTTCCAAGAAAGCCCTTCAAATATTTAAAATTTCTCTCTATTGAAATGCAAACTTTTGGAGGATAGAGCCTGTTTTTTTTCCTTGACTTGATAAATTGAATTATAATCTAAGTGTTTTCTTCTTGAGGTTAGACATGTGAAGAATGCTCTTTCTCCTCATCTGCTCCTAGCTTCCCAACCTTCTTTCAAATCCCAGATAAAATGTCAGCTTCTATAAGGTTGCCTTTCCTGAACCCCTCTTAATTCTAGTTTCTTACCATTATTGATTTTTATTTCCAATTTATTCTATATTATATATATATATTTTGTGCATAGACTGTGAGCAGGGGCTTTCTTCAGTCTTTCATTGTCTTCCTATCACTTAGCTCAGTGCCTAACAGATAATAAGCATACAATAAATATTTTTTGTCTGATTGACTTCAATCAATCCTTTTATGACATAGTTTTGAGTTCCCTCATCAGCTGGGTCACTGTATTCTGGATGCAATCCATCTTATCATTGCATTCTTAAAATAGCACCCAGATTTGAAAACAATATGGTATATGTAATAAGATCAACAGGACTTTCACTTCTTTTTCAGGAAATTGCATTTCTCTTAATGTAGCCTAATCAATAATTCTGAGCCATTTGACATATTCAGTTCTATGTTGATCAACATTTCCTACTTGCTGTATACCCTTTCATGTAGCCAACTCAGTCAATAAACATTTATTAAATACCTACAGTATACCAATGTGCTAAATTCTGGGACTACAGAAAGAGGCAAAAGGTATCCCCTGTGCTCAAGAAGCTCACAATCTAATGGAAGGTACAACAAGCAAACAAATATATGCTAACAAGCCTCATGCAAGAGAAATAGGAAATAATTATGAGGGAGAAGGCACTAGAATTAAGAAGGATTAGAAAAGGCTTCCTAGAAGAAAAATAGGAGATGAGATTTTAATTGGAATTTAAAGGAAGCAAGAGAAATTTAATAGGTAGAGATGAAGAACATTCCAGGCATAAGGGATAGCCAAAAAAAAAAAAGACTTGAAGCTGAGAGAAGTAGAGTCTTGTTCAAGGGCCAACAAGGAGGCTAGTGCCACTGGATTAAAGAATATATGATAGGGAGTAAAGTGTCAGAAAACTGGAAAGGTAGGAATGGACTAGGTTTTGAAATCCAGATAGAAGTTTTTGATACTTGAGGTGATAGGAAACCTCTGGTGATAGGGGATGACAATGTTAGATCAGATTTTTAGGAAAATCCTTTGGTGGTTGAATGGAATATGAATTAGAGTGGAGAGAAACTTGAGGAAGGCAGATCTACCAGTGGCTATTGCAATATCCCAGGTGTAAGATGATAAGGTAAGATGATACCAGAGTGGTGGCAGTGTCAAAGGAGAACAGGAGGTAAAGTTGAGAGATGTTGCAGAGGTGAAATCAGCAGACTTTGGCATTAGATTGGGTATGGGGTTTGAGAGAAAGCGAGGAGTAAAGAATGACCCTTAGATTTTGAGCCTGTGGGGATTGTATTTCCCTTTATTTTATCAGGGGAGTTTGGAATGGGGAAGGGTTTAGGGGAGAAGATAATAGTTTAGTTTGGTATATACTGAGTTTAAAATATCTGCTGAACATCCAGTCTGAGATGTCACTTAAATTCTCTAGTTCTGTTTCCCTGGTTATAAAATGGGGATAAAAATACTTGCTCTATCTTCCAATTTGCTATAAGGGAAAACCATAAAACACCATATATAGGTGAACTATTGATATTAGGGAGAGGGGCTGGATCTGTGTTTTTGTTAGCATAGGTGAGGAAACTTCCTCCATGTAGGTTGGTACTTCTGCCATTTAGAACGGCAACTGAAATATGGAGAGATTAAATAAAAATGTAAAAGGGAGAGAAAGTCTAGAGTCAAGAAAACAGCCTAAGAATGAAGCCATGACTGATCGAGCATCGTCCTTAAAAACAGATGTTCTGAGAGGATCCAGCAATCAGAGAAAGAGATCATAGGAACAGAAAGTATTTCCAGAATGGGAAGTCCAGAGGTTGAGTGAACTTTCCGAATGAAGAGGTTTCTGTGGCAGACCTGACACATTCAACCTGTATGTGTCAGAGATGGAACTGGAACCTGAACCTTCTTGACTTTGAGGACACTTTTCTGTCCACTACACCAGTGGAATCTAACTCAAATGAAATAAAAGTCACTAATAGGTACATAAGAATCCTATGGGCTGAGTACTGATCTAATTTTAAAATGATATATCTATGTTTTACAGTGTTCTTATTTGTGTTGTTAATATTTCCTAATTACATTTTAATCTGGTTTTGGCAGCATTTAGGAGTGTTGGAGTCTGCATTGTTTGCAGTGTTTGACACCTCTATACTAAACCAAGGTGCCTCTCATTATTACTATTATTATTCTTAAGTTATTTGGTCTTTCTGCATGCTCAATGGCGGCTGCACTCCTGACAGGAGAATTATACTGAACATGCCACATAAACTTCATTATCTTTGACTTTCATTCAGTCTCTGAACTTTCCATATTGGAAGTACCCTCTTCCCTGTGGTCTCTTTCTCAGACCAATACTCCTCCCAGTATAGATGTTATTTCCATTATTAAGGAAGATGTCCAGCTCAATCCTCTGTTTTTAAATCCTCTCCAGCTATTCTCGACTCTTCAGACTGTCTGTCATGCCTCTGGATTATTATCCCTCTACCATTCTTTTTTTTTTTTTAGGTTTTTGCAAGGCAAATGGAGTTAAGTGGCTTGCCCAAGGCCATACAGCTAGGTAATTATTAAGTGTCTGAGACCAGATTTGAACCCAGGTACTCCTGACTCCAAGACTGGTGCTTTATCCACTATGCCACCTAGCTGCCCCTTCTACCATTCTTTTTTTAAAAAAAAGATTTTTTAATTATTATTATTATTTTTTTTTATTTAAGGCAATGTGTCTGAGGCTGGATTTGAACTAGGTTCTACTGACTCTTGGGCTGGTGCTCTAACCAATGAACTACCGAGCTTCCCCCCATGTTCTTCTTCTTTTTTTTTTTTTTTAGATTTTTCAAGGCAATAGGGTTAAGCGGCTTTTCCAAGGCCACACAGCTAGGTAATTATTAAGTGTCTGAGGTCGTATTTGAACTCAGGTACTCCTGTCTACAAGGCCGGTGCTCTATCCACTGCGTCACCTAGTCGCCCCTCTCATGTTCTTTTTCAATGTGGTTTCCTCTTATTAGAATATCAACTCCCTGGGGGCAGGGAACATCCTTTTGCTTTCTTAACACAACTCAATTAATACTGGTTAGCATGCCTTGCGTTATGGTCCAAGTTTGTAAAATAGAAAAGAGGGGATATGATTAAGGTATAGACCAGAAGATTTTTAGGAATGTTGGGGGGAGGAATGGAGAAAAGAGTTTTCTGAAACTGCACATTCACTTTAAAAAAACCTTAGAGCACAAGTCTAGTAAAACCAGATTATCATAGTTTTAATCTTGGGGCTGCTAGATGGTGCAGTGGATAGAGCACTGGCCTTGGAATCAGGAGGCTGGGAATTCAAGTCCAGTCTCTGACACTTGTAATTGTGTGAGCTTGGGCAAGTCATTTAACACTGAACGCCTTGCCTCAGGGCCATCTCCAGTCATCCTGGTTCATATCTGGCCACTGGACCCAGATGACTCTGCAGGAGAAAGTGAGATTGGTGACTTAGCAGCCTACTCCTCACTCAGATACAATATATGTGCTTGTCATGGCATTTAGCTACCTGATGTCATTGTCTTCTTCGAAAATGAAGAACAAACAAATAGTTATAATTTTGCAGTTACACCATATCACAAAAAAGTGTAACCTTAAAGGAGCATAAATCAAATAGCACTTTGTTCCAATTACATTAAGGTATGGAGTACTTTACAATTACCCAATTCCGGGGTGACTAGGTGGTGCAGTGGATAGAGCATGGACCCTGGAATTAGGAGGTCTTGAGTTCGAATCTGACCTCAGACACTTAATAATTGCCTAGTTGTCTGACCTTAGCAAAGTCACTTAACCCCATTGCCTTACCAACCCCTCCAAGCAAAACAATTACCCAATTCCATTCTCTTTTAGAGATCTTTTCTGTAAAATAAAATTAAGAAATACTTTTCTTAAATGCTATCACAAATGGTAAAGACAATTTGTGTGAAGAAGACATTGGAGCAATAAATTCACCTATATGTGGTGCAGAAACTATTGAACTGCGTTATAGTAGAAAGAACACTGATTTTCATGTTAGAAGACTTGAGTTCACATCTGCCTCTGATATTTCTGTATAATCTTGGACAAGTCACTTAATCTCCTGACCCTTGGTTTTCTCATCAGTAAATTAAGGGGGTCTGACTAGATGGCTTTGATGTCCCTTCAAGCACTAGACTGATGATCTATTTGCTGAGCATTCACAATCAGTTAACTAGACATTCTATGTTTAGATATCATAGTTTCCCCATAGAATTTAACATTCCAAAGTAGATGGAAAAATATACCAGTGTATAAAGCTATACCATATACAACATAAAGACAGGACCTAAAATTAGAATTTTTGAATTGTAAAGGACTTCAGAATCTGTAAAATACTTAATTCAACTTCCTAATTTTATAAATAAGGAAACTGAGGCCCAGAAAGACTAATTTTTCCAAGATTTCAAGGGTAGAGCTAGGACTAGATTCCAGTACTGATTCTCAGGTCAGGGTGATTTCCATTCTATCACACTGCCTCCCACTAAACTTAGGAATCATTTGACACATTTTCAATGTTTTCTTCCAAATGATATATATGTTTGTCAAGTTTTTTCCAAAGCTCTGATATAAAATGAACACACCAACTGATATCAGGATAATTATGATTAAAAACAAATTTAAAAATGCCTTGCTTAATTAGAATCTAAACAACAAAAACAATCAATTTTTAAAAATTGCTGAAATTTTTAAATCTAAACAAATCAAACAAAAAAGTAAAATTTCAGGACATATTTTGAAGTTATTGTATTCTTAGTACAATTGCTCACCTATAAATATCTTAAATCTAATTAGAATAGGATTTCTCCTTCCTAGGGGAAGAACAAGACATTTTCCTCTAATGGCTTGCTATGCCCTTTACCTCTGCCCTTTGTTCTGCTCTGCCTAAACTTAACAAAGAAAATGAGTGGAAATGCATTGGACTGGAAATTAGATCTTTGTTTTAATCTTAACATTTCCTCTGACTACCAGCATTATCTGGGACAAATGACTTTGCATCTGTGTGCCTATGAAACATGAAGTTTGAGCTTGATGATCTCTACTAACCAACCCTCCAGAGCCAATGTTCTATTATTCTTACTTTACACCCTAAGCCAAAATAAATAAAGATATTCAAGTTTCTAATTAGTTAACAAGATTTATTTCTTATGGCACAAAGAATGCTGCACAAATACCATGAAGAAACAGTAGTGTGGGAAAGGGAATTGAGAGGGGGAGAGATAAAAGAAATAGAAAAAATGTTCTTTAAGAACACAAACCCTAGGGGTGGCTAGGTGGTGCAGTTGATAGAGCACCAGCCCTGGAGTCAGGAGTACCTGAGTTCAAATCCGGCCTCAGACACTTAATAATTACCTAGCTGTGTGGCCTTGGGCAAGCCACTTAACCCCATTGCCTTGCCAAAAAAAAAAAAAAAAGAATGACCACAGCCACAATAAAGAGGGAATATTTGTAATAAATAAAGTGGCTATGACTAAATCAAGAATGTTTTTGTAACCCTTTAAAAATAATTATTTTGGGTTTTATGGTACCAATGTATATTTCTCCTATTCCCTAATCCCCAAAGTACCACTTCTTATAATAAAAAATAGAATGAAGAAAAACAAACCAGTTCTATAAAACTGACCAACATATTACCCAGTGAGTTTTCCATTGTTACTAAGGTTAATAAAGTTTAAAAAAGGATCAGCAAAACTATCTGACACAGTCATATAAATGCAATATTCCATGTCCATAATCCCTCTGCAATAATATAAGGGAGATTGGGGTAGCTAGGTGGCATAATGGATAAAGCAACGGTCCTGGAGTTAGGAGTACCTGGATTCAAATCCAGTCTCAGACACTTAATTACCTAGCTGTGTGGCCTTGGGCAAGCCACTTAACCCCATTGCCTTGCAAAAACCTAAAGAAAAATATAAGGGAGATTCATTTTCTGGAACCAAGCTTAGTTATTATAATTAAATAATATTTGGTTTCATTTTATTGTTCCTTTCATTACATTGGTGCCATCATTGAATATATTGTTTTCCTGATTCTATGTACTTTATCCACCAGTCATTTATGCTTTTCCATGTATCTCTGAATTTTTCATGTTCATCATTTCATATAGGATAGTAATATTCCATTAAATTTATGTACCTTAGTTATTTTAGCCATTTGAAAATTAATGGACATTTACTTTGTTTCCAATTCTTTGTTTTTCCTAAAAGTGCTACAATGAATATTTTGGTATTCCTGGAACCTTTCTTTCTTTGGATCAAAGGGTATGGATATTTTAGTAACTAATTTGTTAGCATAATTCCAAATTACTTCCCATAATTTTTGTACAAATTCACAGTCTCAACATTCATTTATTACTGTATCTGTCTTCTTCTACCACCTTCACACTGACATTTTCATCTTTTGTCATCTTGGTCAATTTTCTGGATGAAAGGTCAAACCTCAGAGTTGTTTTGATATTCATTTTTCTTATTACTAGTGATTAATATAGTTAAGAGTTCTTAGTTCTTTAGAGAACTCCTTGTTTGATTCCTTTGACTATTTATCTATTGTATCTTTACCAAAGCTACTGATATAAATATTTTTTCTCTTTATTAAAGTTTTTCTTCTTGGCTGAATTGATTTTGTTTGTGCAAAAGCCTTTTATTTTAGTGTAATCAAAATTCTCTCTTTTCTTTTGTGATATCTTTTATCCCTTAATTGGTTAAGAGTTCTCTTAACTGAGTCCATGAAGATATCTTCATCCATTTTAAACTTTTATGGAATATGGGGGGCGGGCCCAAGATGGCGACAAGAACGGATCCTGTCTTGGTGCTGTCTCATAAAACTCATAAGCTAAGGACTCTAACTAAACTTTTGAGAGACAGAACCCACAGAGGGACCCAGTGAGGCAGTTCTCCTACTCAAGGTAACCTGGAAAAGATCAGAAAAGCTCTGCTCCCCAGGGTTGGAGGGGCAGCCCGCCAGAGGGGTAGCCTGCCAGAGGGAAGGAACTTCAGCCTCCTGGAGGTAGCCCCAGGGCACTGGGAGCCACTGCTCACAGCAGTGGGAGAATCTCCTGAGCTACGCCCCAGGGAGCACTGGGCACAACTTGGAAGATGGAAGGGGGGACCTCTGCCAGAGTGAGCATGTGAAACCCAGCCCTCAGGGCACACAGCGAGCAAGTGGTCTTTCCCCAGCCCAGATCCAGGAAGCAGGCTGAGCAGGTAAGCAGGAGCCCCCAGGGCATGAGCCCATTGAACCTAGGGAGGGGAGGGAAGAGAGAGATTTCAGAGCTCTGCCCCTGAAACAGGACTCTGGGGCTCTGACCACATTCAGATCCTGATAGCAGTCTAGGCACCCCCATAGAACAGCAGGGGCCCCCTTCACCTCAGCCCTGTGGCAGAGGGGGGCGCATATGGTCATTCACAGACCAGGAGGGAGGACAGAGCCTCACACACTGAGATCCTTGTGGGAGTGTCCCAAAATCTCAGGAAGCATCCCAAAACCAGGCTCAGGCTGGGAAAATGAGCAAGCAGAGAAACAAGAGGAACACCATTGAGAAATATTTTGCAAATGAGCCCAAGAAGGATCAAAATACTCAGTCTGAAGATGAGGAAGCACAAGCTCCTGCATCTAAAGACTCCAAGAAAAACAGAAATTGGGCTCAAGCTATGACAGAGATCATAAAAGACTTTGAAAATCAAATGAGGGAATTAGAAGAAAAACTGGGAAAAGAAATGAGAGAGATGCAGGAAAAACATGAAAATGAAGTCAGCAGCCTAGTCAAGGAAATCCAAAAAAAAAATGCTGAAGAAAATAGCATGCTAAAAAGCAGCTTAGGTCAAATGGATAAAACAGTTCAAAAAGTTATTGAGGAGAAGAATGCTTTAAAAAGCAAAATGGGCCAGATGGAAAAAGAGATAAGAAAACTCTCTGAGGAAAACAAATACTTCATACAAAGAATAGAACTCAGGGAGATTGATGAATTTACGAGAAACCAGGATTCATTACTTCAAAACCAAAAAAATGAAAAATTAGATGAAAATATGAAACATCTTATTGAAAAAACAACTGATATGGAAAACAGACTTAGGAAAGATAATTTAAAAATTATTGGAATACCTGAAAGTCATGATCAGGAAAAGAGCCTTGACACCATTTTCAAAGAATTACTACAGGAAAATCGCCCTGATATTCTAGAAGCAGAAGACAAAAATAGAAATGGAGAGAATCCACCAATCCCCCTGAGAAAGAGATCCCAAAAAACCAACCCCTAGGAATATTATAGCCAAATTCCAGAACTCCCAAGTCAAAGAGAAAACATTAAAAGCAGCCAGAAGGACACAGTTCAAATATCATGGAGCTGCAGTCAGGATCACACAGGACTTAGAAGCAACCACACTGGAAGCTCGTAGGGCTTGGAATACAATATACCAGAAGGCAAAAGAGCTTAGAATGCAACCAAGAATCAACTACCCAGCAAGGTTGAATGTCCTCTTCCAGGGAAAATGATGGACTTTCAATGAACCAAGGGAATTTCAAATATTCTTTTTGGAATGGCCAGAGCTGAACAGAAGGTTTGATCTTCAGATACAGGACTCAGGTGAAGCATGGAGATTGAAGGAGAGGGGAAAAAATATGAGGGACTTGATGATGAACTGCATATATTCCTGCATAGAAAAATGACACTGATAATACTCATATGAACCTTCTCAGTTAATAGAGCAGGTAGAGGTAGCTTTTATAGTTGAAGCACAGGAGAAAGCTGAATTTAAAGATAAAATATGGTGTAAAAATGGAGTCAATAGAAAAAAAAACAGAAATGTAATGGGAGAAAGAAAAAAGAGAGGGGAATAGGCCAAGATATTCCATATAATAAGATTTTTTTTTATTACAATGAGCTATTGCAATGATATGGAAGGGGGGAGGCAAGGGGGAATGAAGGAACCTTTGCTCTCATCAGAGGTAGCTAGGAGAGGAAACAGCATATATATTCAATGGGGTATAGGCATCTGGAGTAAGAAGAAAAGGAGGGGGGGCATGTAAATGATGGAGGAGAGGATGGACCATGGGGGAAGAGTGGTCAGATATAACACATTTTCCTTTTTACTTCTTGCAAGGGGCTGGGATTAGATGGCCTGTCTGGGACTATAGGGCCAGGTGGATGCTGGGCCTAAGGGGTGGTATGGGGGCTCGGGGCCTTTTGGCCCCAGGGCCAGGGATCTATCTGCTGTGCTACTCAGTTACCCTACAGCAGAGTCAGAGTGAAAGGAGAGAGAAAATATAGTACATGTTAGTGGAGAAATATGAAAGGAGGGAGTTGCAATCAGTAATGGCAATGGTGGAAAAATATGGAAGTAACTTTTGTGATGGACTTACCATAAAGAATGGGATCCACCTGCGACAGAGTTGTTGGTGTTGGAACAAAGACTGAAGCACATTTTTTATTATTATTCTTTTGGGGGGGGGGTGCAGGGCAAATGGGGCTAGGTGGCCTGCCTGGAGCCACATAGCAGGGTGATCATTGGGTGTCTGAGGCCGGATTTGGACCCGGGTGCTCCAGGCTCAAGGGCCAATGCTCTGTCCGCCACCCAGCCACCCCTACTATTATTACTATTTTATTTTATTTTGGGTCTCTTTTTTCTTTTTTTTTTTTGGTTTTTTGCAGGGCAATGGGGTTGGGGTGGCTTGTATGTCACACGACTGGCGATTGTTGGGTGTATGGGGCGCTCCTGGCTCCAGGCCTGGGGCTCTGTCCATTGCACCACCTGGCCATACCTACAATTATTACTATTTTTTTAATTTTAATTTTTTCTCTCCCCTTTACTTTATCTCTCAAGCGAGTTTATGTTTTGTGGGGGGAGGGGGTATTGTATTTACTCTTAAACAAGAATATTTTATTAATGTATAAAAACATTATCTGTACAAAAAAGAGAATAAATAAATAAATATTAAAATCATCTTAAAAATTTTTGGAATATAGCCCAACTTCCTGTTATTCACAGGATTCTTTTTTCAGTGCAAATATGTATTTGTCGGATGTCCAAGATTCGATATTACATGATTCAAAGATGGATATTACATGATGAAAACAATCTATTCTTTCTTTGCCTGATGTCTTTAGCCAGATTTCAGCTTCTTTTTTTAAATTTTCATCCATTTGAACATGTATATTTCCAAGTTACAAAATTCTCCTCCTCCCTTCCTTCCCACCTCCTCAGTAGGGAACAGTCAGGTTAGCATTTTACACACATATTTTGTTAAATATATTTACAAATCAATAAATTTTGGTTTAAGGAATTAGGATTAAGGGAAAGAGATACATAAGAGATACTTTTTATAAAGTGTTCATCAGATTCGTTAGGGGTGTTTTTTTTTCTGTGTGCTTAGTTTTGTTTTTCTTCCTCTGGTTGGGGATAATATAGTCCATAACTAGTCTAATACAGTTGTCCTAACTCTGTACTATCCAGAGGAGCTGCGTCCATTAAGGTTGTTCATCTTCATAATGTTATTGATGTGTACATTGTTCTTTTGACTCTACTCCCTTCTCTCAGCATCAGATCCCATAAGTCATTCCATACTTCTCTAGAGTCCAACCATTTATGGTTTCTTATAGAACAATAATATTCCATAGTTCATATACCACAACTTGTTTAGCCACTCCATTTTCTCATCCGTATATACTTCAGCTTTATCTCTTTCATGGCCTAATGTAATTCTGCGTGTTTCTTCTATTATGCTCCCCAGACTCTCATTCTATCTTTCGTAAGTTCCCTTTTATCTTAGAGCTCCTTCCATCTTTTGGTGCCTATAGAGTCCTGGCTTTCCATAGAGGACAATGCATCTTTGGCCATCCTTTTATATATGATTAACACATATGTCCTGGAGGGAGGATTCCTTGATTTCCATCTAATGGAACTTACCTCTGATGTAATAACTCAGCAACTACTCTTTTGCAATTTATTCATTCATTCTTTCTTTTCTATATCATCCAGTCCTGATTCTGTTAGCAATTATTTTACGACTTCTAAGCCATTTTCTATCTTTTTTTCAAGGAATTCAGAATCTGGTCTATTATCTTCCTCTGCCTCAACTCCAGCTATGACTTTTAATAGGGAACTTCACATTGATGTTCTTTGAAATACTCTGGACTCCAAGTTTCTCAATTTCCTCAACTATCATCATCTATTTTTTCGAGTTATCTTAGCATATATATAGGAATGATTGGTCACACCCTTGATTTTTATCATCAATTTACCAACAATCTGTAAGTGTTCCATTTTCATTATCAAGAATTCTGGAATTTCTTGATCTCTAGGTAATCTTCTACCTCTCCAGTTCTTCCTGGTGCCTCCTTCCTCCCCAAATGTATTTTTTATCCTCACCATGATCTCCAGTCCCTCTACCTCTCAATATATGTCCAGGGTTTTCATCCCCAAATTGCCCTTTCTTCCTCTCTTCTCAATCTCATTCCTGTTGTTTGCTAATATAATGTTACTGTTTCCTACTTTTGAATTTCTTATCTCCTCATCTTTTAACTCTCCATTCCTTGCCAAATTCCAAATCTGGTTTACTCCTGCTTTCTGCCTCCTTCATTTCTGCTCTAATTGCTACCTTGCGAATTAGGTCTGCTACAAATTTATGCCCTCTGATCTCAAAAGACTCCTCAGTACATCAAGGCAGTTCTTTTTACTCCTTTCTAGTTGATTGTCACCAATATTTGCCACAATTACTATTCCAAAAATTTTCTACTTAAGCCTTCCAAACTATCTTCCCAGTAGAAGATATTCTTTCATATTTTAATGAGAAAATGGGGATTCTATTTTCTCTATGCTATATTTCAAACCCCCCAGACAACATCTCCCATTTTCTTCTTTACTCCATCCAGTCTTTGATAATACATATCTTGCATAGATTGATTCCCCTAATCATTTGGATTTGTTGAAATAACTGTCTTATGGAGTGCATGAATCTCAAGGATGGTTAGAAATTATTATCCCTTCTCATCTTGATTTCTTCCAGTTATCAAGCTTTTCTTTAAAGAGTCCTTTTATACAGACTGATATCATTTACTCTATAAAGACAAGGAAACATAGTGGAAAGACTACTTGGAATCAAAAGATCTGTTTTGAGTCCTGACTCTAAGATTAACAGGCACATGGCACCTGTTATTCAATAAACTCTAGGGCCTCCTGATCACCTCCATGATCAAATACAAAGACTTCTGCTTGGCCTTAAAAGCCCTTTATAACCTAAGCTCCTCCCCTCCCCTCCCCATTTTTCCATTCTTCTAATGTCTTTTATACCTTACCTCTCCTCCTTGCCCACATACTCTTTGATCCAGTGACTCTGTCCTTGCTGTTCCATAAACAAGAAACTTCAAGTCTCAGCTTTGAGTTTTCTCTAGCTGTTCTCCATATTTGGAATGCTTTCCCTCCTCATTTCTGCTTCCGGATTGTCTGGTTTCCTTCAAGTCTCACCTAAAATCCTATATTCTACAGACGCCTTTCTCAATCATTTTTAATTCTAGTGCTTTCCTTTTATTAATAATTTTTTATTTATACTGTGTATAGCTTGTTTATGTATAGTTGATTACTAGTTGTCTCCTCTTTTAGATTGTGAGCTCCAAGGAGGGAGGCACTGTCTTTTCCTTTTTAAAAAAAATATCCCTAGCACTCAGCACGGTTCCTAGAATATAGTAGACACTTAATAAATGTATATTCACTGCCTTGTGACCTTGAACAAGTTTCTTTACTCCTCTTTACTTCATCATCTATAAAATTATTTCATCTATATTACCATTACTCAATTATTATATTACTATTATGGGATTGTCTCAGGATAAATAGAGATAATGTATATAAGTCACTTTCTTAACCTTAAAGTTCAATGTACATATTAAGCATTATTATCCTGATTCATAATCTTAGTTTTTCCTGAGACTCAGAAGGAAAATTTTAGAGATATACATGTATACACAAATTTACCAGAGTAATCTTTGTAATGATGCATAGAAAGCAAAGAGCTAAGATTGGATAAATCATTATTATAATACTTTTCAAAAGATGTTAAATAATAACAAATTTTCTTTGGGCAGAAAAATTTCTGATGCTTTCTGTTATCAACACTCATTAGTTGAATCCCTTAGGAGAACCATGTGCCCACCCACATATATTAATCATTCTTTCCCTACTTTGTCCCTTTTCCCTCAACTTTGTTCTGGTTCGTAGCCATACCAGCTCCTTTTACTGTTGCCTACATTGCTTCTCTAAGAGAATTCAAGCCCCTGTTGGTGGTATATCTTATGAGTCCCTGTACAAATACAGATTCTCATGGAAACCAAGCCACCAAGAGGAGAAAAGATGTTGTAACCTGCTTTTCTTTAAGGCAATATTGCCTAATCTTTGACAGTCACATTCCAAATTCTTTTAATCCTTGGGCATGTCAACATATGTTTACTTTAATTCACAGGGAAGGCTGGTTGTATCATCAGAAAATCTATGATAAAAGTCCTTTGGTGCCACACATAAATTTTCTATTCCCTCCTTCCTTTTTGAGTGATTAAATGTGTGAAGGACAGTGGAATATCTCCATCTGGAGGTGAAGATACAAAATTACCTCCAATAAAAAGAATCAATTTCTTTAATTATCTTTTGCAGCCCTGTCTATTGGATATTGCAAGAGGAAGGTGAAGGATGGAGGGCCACAAGAGAGAAGGGGGAATATCAATTTGGTGAAATTTTTTTGTTAATACTTGCTTTATCTTTTCTTGGAGATTTATTCTTGTGACATCAACTATCTTCTGAATTCTGATTATTTCAGTTTCTTTATTAAATCCAAATTCTCTGTTACCTTAATATTTTAATGTAATTACCAATTTAATTTATTTTTTAGAAATTAATAAGCATTTATTTTTTCTTCCTAAATCCTCATTTACTGAAAAAAAGAAAGGAAAAAACCAAATCAGTCAGCCAAAAAAATATGTAAGCAACCAAGAAAATCTCCACAATAATAACGAACAAAAATATGTCTCGTTTTGTACCTCAAATTCATCATCTATAAGGGGATGGATGACATGGACCTTGATTGGTTCTTGTTCTTTGCTTTGGTTGGGTTTTCGTTATGGAAGAAGAACAAAATGACATCACTGTGTTTGAGACAAATTACAATGTGTCCGATTGTGACTGATCAGATCAATTTGAGCTCAGAATGCTTTACCACAGATTGAGCATAAATAGTCCATCTGAACACTGGGATAGGTACAATAACCTTCTGTATGTCATGTTTCCTTTGAGCTGTTTCAATTCTGCCTTCTGATGAGGGCACGCCATGCCGAGTGGTTCTGTACTAGTGTCTCCCATGTTATACAATCAGTTCTAAAGTTCTTCAATGAGACCTTCAGGATGTTCCAGTATCACTTCTTCTGACCCCCTTGTGAGCACTTACCCTGAGTGAGTTTTCCATAAATTTTTTTTTTTTGGTAATTCTAACAAAGTGTCCAGCTCATTGAGTGATATTGGAATGGTAGGCAGTTTGACTCAAGAAAGGACCTTGGTATCTGGTATCTTCTTCTGCCAGGTGATTTTCGGAATCTTCCTAAGACAACTTAAATGAAAGCTATTCATTTTCCTGACATGGCGCTGGTAGACTGTCCAGGTTTCACAGGTATACAGCAATGAGGTCAGCACAACGGCTCTGTAGACCTTCTCTTTGGTAGTCTAATACCTCTTTTCTTCTACACTTTCTTTCTGAGTCTCCCAAATACTGAACTAGCCCTGGCATTGTGTATGTCAATGTCATTGTCAATGTGTATGTCCTTGGAAAGGACACTGCCAAAGTAAATAAACTTGTTCACAGTACTCTAAACTCCATTTGTTGCAATCGATAGTTCCATATATGGATGGTGTGGTACTGCCTGATGGAGCACCTATATTTTCTTGGTGTTAATTGTTAGACCAAAATGAGCACAAGCAGCAGAGAATTGATCCATATTTTGTTGCATCTCAGTTTCAGAGGCTATATTAAGTGCACAATCATTGGCAAACAGAAGATCATGCACCAAAACTTCCTCCACTTTGGTCTTAGCTTGGAGCATTTTCAAGTTGAAGAATTTGCCACCAGTGAGGTAGCTGACCTTGAGGCCATGTTCATTCTCATTGAAGGTGCTTGATAACATGGCTGAAAATATCATGCTAAGAAATATGGGATTGGTGACTGGGAAATCTCAAGAACATCTGTCTGCTCTCCAGAACCTAGGCAAGCATGATGTTAGGAAATTGATGTACAATACTGATGGACTTTTCAGGGAATCAAAGTTTTGACATAATTTTCCATAAATCCTCATGACTGATGGTATCAAAGGCCTTGGTCAATTCTACAAAAGTTGTATACAGACCTCCTCTTCACTGTGACTACTCTAGAAAAACATGTATGCAGCTTTGACTTCAGGAAGTTGTCCTTCATTGCCAGCCTTGTTTCACCAGGGCTGCTATTTGGATAAGATACCTGCTGAGTTCTCTCTCTTTTTAAATTTATTTTTTTAATTTTCATCCATTTGTGCATGCATATTTCCAAGTTACAAATTTCCCTCCATATTTCCTTCACACTCCTCTCCCCTCAGTAGGGAACAGTCAGGCTAGCATTTTACATATATATTTTGTTAAACATATTTACAAATTAGTAATTTTTGGCATGAGGAATTAGGATTAAGAGAAAGAGATACATAAGAGATAATTTTTATAAAGTGTTTGTCAGATTTGGCAGGGTTTTTTTTCCTGTGTTTTGTTTTGTTTTTCTTCCTCTGGCTGTGGATAATATAGATTATTACCATAGTCTAATGCAGTTGTTCTAGCTCTCTGGACTGTCTAGAGGAGTTGCTTCCATTAAGGTTGTTTATTTCATAATATTGTTGATGTGTACATTAGTCTCTTGGCTTTACTCCCTTCGCTCACCATCAGACCCCATAAGTCGTTCCATGATTCTCTAGAGTCTGACCATTTATGGTTTCTTATATTCTTATAGAATATTATTCCATAACATTCACATACCACAACTTGTTTAGCCATTCCCCAATTGATGGGCATTCCCTCAATTTCCAATTTTTTGCCACTACAAAAAGAGCTGCTATGAATATTTTGGAACATGTAGAACTTTTCCCATTTTTTTTTAGGTTTTTGTAAGGCAAATGGAGTTAAGTGACTTTCCCAAGGCCACACAGCTAGGTAATTATTAAGTGTCTGAGACCGGATTTGAACCCAGGTACTCCTGACTCCAGGGCCGGTGCTTTATCCACTGCACCACCTAGCCACCCTATCTTTTCCCATGTTTTACAATTTCTTCTGGATATAGTCCTAGAATTGGAATTGCTGGGTCAAAGGGTATGAACAGTTTTATTGCTCTTTGGGCATAGTTCCATATTGCTCTCCAGAAAGGTTGGATCTGTTCACAACTCCATCAGCAATGTTTCAGGGTCTTACCCACTGAGTTTTCTTAAAACAATAGCTATTTGTCTTTCAGTTCTATTGGATCTTGTGTTGTCTGTGAGTGTATCCACATTCCATGCACCAATGGTGAATGGAATCTTTTTTGAAGAAGTTTTTGTAGATTTTTTTGTCTCAACCACATTGTGGAATCCCTGCCTGCCAAGATAATCAAACTAGAGTTGGGTATGCAGACAATTCTTAGGGCATCTTTTCTAACCCCTTCTTCTCATCTGGAGGTGAGCAGTGTGGTTCTTAAAAGTGCTGCTCAGTCACCTGGGGGCTGCTGAATCTCACTTCTGTTTTCAGTGGGGAAATGACTCTATGGCCTGGGTTGCTTGTGTGCAGGGTTATGAGTATAGCTTTCAGTGTATATGTACCCATTATTATGTCACTTGCCTGTTGCCACAGGACTTTGCATTATATAGTTCTCTTGTATCATTCACCTCAGTTTTTCTTATTTACCTTATTTTCTTCTACCCTCATCTGTTGAAAGTACCCAGTCTCCAAGATTTAGCATGTTTCATTTCTTCCACAAATTCTTGTCTAATTATTCTGTTTTTCATGTTTCTCTAATATAATTTGTTATTTTATTTTACTGTTAAATTTTGTTTCATCTGATAATATACTCCTCTTTCCCCAATATTTCCTGAAAATAGTTAACAGTAGCATGATTATTTGGTTAACACTGATAGTATCTATCTTTTTTCACTTTGTAATTTGCTTATTGATTGCACGAAGGAAGAATATTTGTATGCTTTTATGTTGATAGTATGATAACCACATTGTGACATTTGGCCTGAATTTTGTTGATTTTTAATGTTTTTGTTTACATTGTTGTGATCATACTGTTCTTTTGATCCTGCTTTCTTCATTCTATTCTTTTGTTTCTCTGAATTTTGTGTATTTGTTATTCTTTGAAACACAATCATATTCCATTACATTCATGGCATTAAAATCATAATTCGTTCTGTCATTGCCCAAAACGAATGAATTTATATTTTGTTTCCAGATTTTATGTTGGATTTGGAACTGTGCTTGTGATTTCATTGGTATAGGGAATTCCCAGGTGAGAAATTTTCCTCTCTCAGTATTCATCAGTCAGCACCTTTTCTTTTGCTTGACTGTCTTGGGGGCTTGCTTTGAGCAATGAGAGAATGAGTTTTTGATGATCATATAACCTGTGTATGTCAGAGATATGATTTGAACACAGGTTTTCTTGCCTTTGAGGTTAGCTTCCTATCCACTTTCTATCCATGTTGACTTACAGATTTTGGCTATCACAAATATATTATGAACATTTTTTGCATTTATGGCTCTTTTTTCCTTTTTCTCATCAAAGTGCTTGAGATATAATTTCAAGACCTAGGGACTATAGGTTAAAGGATATGAACATTATTGTAATTTTTCTTGACAAATTTGAAATGTTTTCCTAGCATGGTTAGACAAATTCATTATTCTACCAATGCCTATTATCTCCTCTTATCCTCTTCAACACTGAATTTTCTAATTTTTTTCATCTTTGGCAATTTGATAGACGTGTGTTTATAGCATCAGAAATATAAATCTGGAAGAAACCTTGGAGGTTTTTTATTTTATAGGTGAAAGATAAAAGAGACAAATCCAATATAGATTATATTACTATCAAGTGTCAGAGTTAGGATTTTAATAAAAATTCTTTGATTCCAAAAACACCATTCTTCTCACTCTACTACCCAGTCTTCCAAGAGATGACACCTAAAGTTTGTTTTTACTATAGATATCTCTGATTATTACTGCTCTGAACAGTTTTTAAATGACCATTGATAATTTGAACTTCTTTTGAAAACTTTATTTTTATCTTTTCATAAAAGGGGGAATTCTTATACTTTTGGAACTTGTAACAAGCCTTCTTTCCTCTGAAAGCTCATCATTCAATCCCATGAGATGAAATCTTCCAGGGTTAGACCCTCTGACAAAATCTTTGTTCTTACAAAATGTGTAGCTAAAATATTGCAGAGGCCTCTTTACTGATTTTTCTGCCACAAATTTCTCTCCATTCCAGTCCATCCTTTGAGCTGCTGCCAAAATGACTTTGCTTACATACAAATCTGAAAACCATGTCACCTCTGTAATCAACAAGCTTCAGTAATTTCCATTGTCTGTGGGGTAAAATATAAAATCCTCTATTAACTTTTAAACATCTTTTATAATCTTGCCCCAACATATCTTTTCAGCTTCAATGCACATTATTCTCTCTTTTACTCTGTGATCCTAGCCAAATGACCCCTCTGTTTCTCACAGGACTCTCCATTTCCTATCTCAATGCTTTTTCACTGGGCATAACCACATGCTTGAAGTCCATTCCCTTTTCACTTATGCTTCATGAATCCTTCTCATCCTTCAAGATCCAGGTGAAATACTACCTTTTATTCAAAGTCTTTCCTGATCCCCCAACTGCTAGTACTCTCTCTCCCTTCCTGCCTTATATTTATCTATCATATTTATTTTACATTTATTCTGATATGTTTATAATTAGATATGCTGTATCTCTTGATAGAATATAAGTTCCTTGAGAGCATAGATTGTTTCCTTTTTTTTTTTTTGGTATTTGTGCACACAGTAGATGTTTAATGAATGATTGCTGGTTTATTGAAAAAGGGATGGATTTAATAGTGTCTCTGGAGGAAGAATCAGCAAGATTTGGCAACTAGTTCTATCCTCAACTGTTTAGCAGAACAAGTCAGATCCCTATTTTTTGTGAGAAGTCTTCACGTATTTTGAGAGAGCTATCACATATCCCCTCAACTTTCCACTGTCCATCTAAACATCCCTAATTTTTTAGCTGCTTGTGTTATTACATAGTTTCAAGTTTTCTCTTCCAGTCTGGTCACCCATTTTTTAGAGTCATTCAGACTTGAAACTGAAGAAAATTCTCCAAATGAAGTTTGACCACAGCAGGACTGAGTGAAACTATACTTTCCTTATTATAGACACTACAAATTTATTCCCAGGGTATATTTATAATTCCTTTAAAATATTGAGCAAAGCACCCAAGGGAAAATTTCATTCAATAAGGGAGTTGATAAATATTTGATAATCATGAGCATGATGGTTACTAGGTATAGAGGCGAAATACTTTAAGGAAAGGCAAAACAGTAGAGTAATAGAATGTTGGAGGTGAAAAGCTCCTTAAGAGATCATTTGGTGCCTTGTATACACATTTCAAGGCAGATAAATGACAGATGAATGGATGAACATCTTTTGCCCTCCTCATCTTCCTTTCTCCTCCTTTTATTATTATTATTATTTTTTAGGTTTTTGCAAGGCAAATGGGGTAAAGTGGCTTGCCCAAGGCCACACAGCTAGGTAATTATTAAGTGTCTGAGACTGGATTTGAACCCAGGTACTCCTGACTCCAGGGCTGGTGCTTTATCCACTACGCCACCTAGCCGCCCTGTTATTTATTTATTTATTTTTGTTTGGCAGAGAAATACATTTATCCAAATAATAGCAAAACAGAAATCAGAACAGGTATTAGATGAATATATTCCAGAAAATATAGGATGAAGAAGCTTTCCCATTGGGAACAAGATGACTCAACTCAATCAAGAGAGAAAAAGTCCTAGATTGTTCCTAAAGAGAAACTCCCTTGAAGTCTCTAGAGTAGTAAGTTGGATATGGAGTCATGATGTAGACTACTAGAACCTCTCTTGTTTTCTGAGTCTTTTTCTAAAGCTTACCACAATAGCATTACTAACTGTCCTAATAGGACACTTTAATAGCTTATCATTTTGATAGTCAAGAGATTCCTTGTGGGAAATCAATTGGAAGAATTGCATTTCACTCTCTTTCTGGATGATTTCTGCCCTTATTTGTATGTAGATCTCATGAAGGAGAAAATAGGTCTGGAGCATTTACTACTGCTGTCTAGGAATAGGGCCCAACATGGTTGGACAACTTGGCTCTGATATAGTCTGGAAAAAGACCAGCAAAAGAGGAATCAAACTGGTATGTGGGGGAGGGGAAAGAGAAAATCCTAAGATTTGTAAAGGTAGGGAAAGTGAATGTAAGTACTGGGATGGGAGGTGAGTAGCAGAGTTGTAGGATCAAAGAATTTGAAAATTGAAACTTTAACCCTAGTCCTAGTGGACTTCTAAGTCACCCTATATACATAAGAATCTCCATTTTATCACATATTTTATAAATGGTTTAGAAGCAGTTATCTCATACTTTGTTTAAGTAAGAAATAGAAAAGTTGAAAAAAAAGTTTTCCTTAAACTCATTTAGGCAGGGAATAAAATTGACTCAGCTAAAATCTCACTGAAATCAAATAAATATATTTTGCTTACACTCAGCCAGCTAAATCCAGTGGTGATTCTTGGCTGTCTTCAAACTGGGCATCAATTAGGGTGGCATGAATACAACACAAACATACAGGTAAGCTAACAAAGTGAGTGTCTATTGATTGAAGAACAGCTAAACAAATTGTGACACCTGAATCTAATGAAGTACATAATTAAGAAATTATGAAAACAGATGCATAGAAAGATTTATATGAACTGAAGCGAGGTAAAACAAGTAGTCAAGAAGACTATATACATACATACATATGTATAATAAAAAATGGGCTAACATCATCTGAAAAAGAATGCTGCAAAATTATAAAGGATAAGCCTGGCCCCAGAAGAGATATAAGAATACACCTCTCCCCAGCCCCCACCAGTTCTTTACAGAAATGTGTGGTCCATGAAAGCAGAACATTTTAAAAAACATCAGATATATTTTTAACTCTTTGCTACCATATAAAGTGCTGGTATAAATAATTTAGTACATAGGTATGTGGTATGTGTTTTGCACATATAGGTTACTTGGGTCCATCTAGCTCTGACTAGATGTGGCTCAAAGGGTGGCATGAATATATACATATATACAACATATTTATGTGTGTGTACATATATACATATGTATATGCATTCATGGGTATACTTATACATATATACATACATACATATAAAATCTTTAAGGAATCTGATATGAAGATTCCCCCCCACTAAATTGCTTCCCTTCTTATCCTAGATGTGTTAATTTTGTTTGCGTAAAAGTTTTTCAATTTCATGTAATTAAAATTATTTGTTTTATTTCTTTGTAATTGCCTCTATCACTTGTTTGATTAAGTATTTGCCCCCTACCCATATGGTAGGTAATCTATCTACTTTTTTTAGGTTTTTTTGCAAGGCAAATGGGGTTAAGTGCTTGCCCGAGGCCACACAGCCAGGTAATTATTAAGTGTCTGAGACCAGATTTGAACCCAGGTACTCCTGACTCCAGGGCCGGTGCTTTATCCACTATGCCACCTAGCTGCCCTTATATCTACTTCTAATAGATAATTTATCTACTTCTTTTTTTTGACTGTAGAATGATCTTTGATATTTAGGTCAGTATCCCTTTTGAGTCTTAGCTGATGTTAGCCTTTCACAGCCAGCCTTCTAGCTATAAAAGGAAAGGTAACAAGCATTTATTAAATGCCTACTATGGGGTCTTGGAGTCAGGAGTACCTGGGTTCAAATCTGGTCTCAGACACTTAATAATTACCTGGCTGTGTGGCCTCGGGCAGGCCACTTAACCCCATTTGCCTTGCAAAAAACCTAACCCCCCCCCCCAAAAATGCCTACTATGTACTAGTCATGGTACTAGGCATTTTACAACTATCTCAGAGAAACCCTTCATCATTTAAGCCTAACTTTTAAGCTTAATTTTCCCTCTTTGTGATTTTTTTTCCTCTAATCTTTTTTTTTTGTGCTCTGATCTGAAATTCCTCCTAACTCCTTGCATATCCATGGGTTGCTTGTTTGAATATCTTTAAAAACATGCTGGGGATTATACTTAGTAAAGCCACTAAGCAGTTAAGTGGAGTTGGAGTGAAGAGATTCCTGTCAATCCTCCATAATGCTCTTGGTTGCCATTCAAATAAACTTAGAAGCAAGACTGAGAAAGGTCACCTGGATCTGTTAGAGTTGTAAGGAGTTTCAGTTTCTCATCAGCAATCAAAATTGTTATACTAGGGACAATCACCCACAGGGGAAACTTGTGACCTCCTTACTCCTGGGTGTGAATCCAGAATTGGTTTGGCCTTTGACATATACCATATTGAATAAACATTTAATTTCTTGCATTCTACACATTTATGATCAATGTTAAAAATGGCTAAGTTCAGAAAGAGAGACAAATTAAGTTAACTCAGGTTAATCTTGTTTGGAAGATGAGAAACTGTAGTTGATTTCTTCAGTTCCACAGAACCTTTTAATGTATTTAAAAATATAAAGGAGGGAGGATAAGTGGAATGATGATGATGTCAGAGCCAGAATGCCCTGAAGTTCCCAGAAGCATCTCTTATAACCATACCCTCCCTCCATGGAAGGCTGACAGTTCTCAATTTTTAATTGTCCTTTTTCTGGGAAATGTATTTTTTTTCTCCATCACATCTTCATCATATTTATGTAGGGTTAGCCAGTGTTGCTTTCTAAAAGTGTCCAAACCTCAATAAACCAGACTCATCACTAGGAAATTCCACCCAGAAAACAAACATAAGGATGGAAAGAGAACTTTTATTCTTATGTTATATGTATTGATTTATATGCAGACATCCAAAATGCTCTAAACTCTTAGGTACCTTAATCAATTCATATATAATCAATGATTGACTACAATTTGGCTTTGTACCCTGTCTATAAAGAGATAAAGCTGCCACCAGGTGGCAATAGTGTCTAGCTGATGGTCAAATGATCTAATGTTTAGCCTAACAGTACATGAGACTCCCAACAGTACATTTATGGTGAAGATAACAGAATCATAGAAGGTAGTGAATCTTAGAGGTCAATTTAGACTAATATTTTTAATTTTTCCCAGTGAGAAAGCTGAGGTACAAAGACAAGAAGTGATTTGTTCAAGATTACAAAGCAAGCATGTAGCAGAAGCAGAATTCAAATTCTGGTTTTAAATCTAGGTTATTTTCTACTATATGGATACTTAAATTATTTTTATTTAAAAACATTCCTTTGTGAAAATAAATACATAAATATTGAACAAGGAAACAGATAATTTTATGGAGAAAGAATAGGAAGAAAAGATCAAATGCCATTTTACTATCTTTCTCACTAAACTTGCTCTGATCCCTAGAGTAATTCAGAGCCTTTGATTAGCATTGCTGTGGAAATTAACTCAATTTCTCCCAATTTAAAATAAAAAAAAAAAGCTTTTCAGGGCTATGTGGTTGTTTTAGCTCCTATCCAAACTTCTTTTTTATACTGCTTATCTCTTTCTCCTTACCCTATATTAGGCAGAAACAAAAAAACCCCAAAAGACTACAACCACTTAAAAACATATTCATTCTGGCAGCATGCACCATCTTGACTTTCTTTTTCTTCTTAGAAGAATATGGGGGTGGCTAGGTGGTGTAGTGGATAAAGTACTGGCCTTGGAGTCAGGAATACCTGGGTTCAAATCTGGTCTCAGACACTTAATGATTACCTAGCTGTGTGGCCTTGGGCAAGCCACTTAACCCCATTTGCCTTGCAAAAAAGCCTAAAAAAAAGTAAAAAAAAAAGTAAAAAGAAGAATATGACTAGGTTGTAATATATTGTCAATCATAGAAAAAAATTGATGGTTAGCTTAGGTGTCCACCAAATGTTAAATTTGTGTACAAAATATTAAAATATCTAGAGGAAAGTTTCAATAGATGGATGGATGGATTTTCTATGGTGGATTTATGGCAGGGTACAGACAAGAATTTTAAAAGAAGAGAAGACTTGGATAGATTAATTGCACAAAACAGTAGGATCATGGAAATATCTTACAGGTCAGAATTTTCCTAAACAGGAATTTTCAGATTCTAATTCTTTGCTAAGTGCTACATAAAATTTAAAAGCAAGAGCAAAGTTTATACACTACACACTCTACAGCTAGTCCCTGACCTAGTAAGTAGACTGTGTTAGCAAGACAGCTCTTTGAAAGGATTTCTCAAAGAAATTTTCTTCACAGATCATTACATTTTGAACAACTTTTAATCCAAAAAAAAAAACACAACAAGGGTTTTTAAATGACCAATTTCTATTACTTCATCATACTGAAAAAGCAATTATTGCATGGTCATTAAATTGGCTTTTGAGTACATTGACAAAACATTCTATTTTAATGACACTTATCGAACAATGTGAAAACTTAACAGAGAGAGAGAAGCACTTTTACTTAAAGTTGAAAATATTTATTTCGTTACTTTTAGCCCAAACTAGTGTCTCACAAGGTTCTGATTCTGTATTGGTATTCTTATCTTCAGTAAATTTGCTAACACCTAATATTCAAATCTTTGAAATATGAGTGAGTTTCAACAAGTACAGAATCATTCAGTTCTTACTCATACTCCTTTGGTTTCCTACCATTCGTTTCAGGGCTAACTTTACTTCCTGGTTTCTTAGAGTATAAATCAGGGGATTAAGGAAAGGAGTAATAGCTGTGGGGAACAGAGCAGCTGCTCCATCTAGGGGGCTATTGGTTTCTGGTCTCAGGTAGATAAAGGCACAGGGTACATAGTAAATTGTGACCACAGTCACATGAGCTCCACAGGTGGAAAATGCACGACGTCTCCCATCAGCTGTGCGGATATTTAAGATGGCTCGAATTATATGTATATAGGAGAGTAGGATTAGAGAGAAGCAACTGGCAACTACCACTCCAATGTCCACAAAAGTCACCATCTCATTAATGGTTGTGTCGGCACAAGCCAGTCTTAGTACTGCAGGGATATCACAAAAAAAATAATTTACCTGGTTGGGACCACAGTATGGTAAGCGAAATGTGAGTATGGCCTGAATAGCACCATGGATAGAGCCAGCTACCCATGCTCCAGTTACCATCAAGGAACATATCTTCAAGGTCATTAGTAAAGAGTAGTGCAAGGGTCGACAAATGGCCAAGTATCTATCATAGGCCATCAGAGTGTAAAGGAAGCATTGAGTGCTACCCAGAAAGTGGTAGAAATAGAGCTGAGCTGCACACCCACCAAATGGGATAGGCTTAATCCCAGGAGTGAAGTTCATTATGAGTCGTGGAACAATGATGGAAGAGATTCCCATGTCAATGATGGACAGCATACCAAGGAAGATATACATAGGACGGACATGGAGTTGGGGGTCGATACAGACCGTGAGGAAGATGAGTAGATTGCCCATTTGTGTCAGCATATAGATAACAAGAAAGAATAAAAAGAGGAATGTCCTTAGCCTGGGTGGGTAAGGAATCCCTGTTAGGATGAACTCTGTCAATTGAGTGCTGTTAGTTCTCTCCATCCTCTGGGGGGGGGGTCTCACCTGGAGAATGACCAAGACATATAGCAAAGCTGGAGATGAAGAGGATTTACAGAAAGATGACAATAGATTACAATATCAAATCAATATCTGTCTATAATATAAGGATGAGAACTTTAAGGAGAAAATTTCTGTCCTCTCATAGACAGATAATAAGCAGGAAGAAAACAATATTCTTTATAGAGTATTTTAAGAATTATTTTGTCTATGAGTAGGCAATTACTTCAATTTAGTACTTCAAAAGATTTGATTTTGTTAGTATGGGTTTTGCTCAATTCATGTACACTACATGTATCCTCCATTCCATAAGAGATATTCATGTGAGTTTCTGTAGTGAGGTCATTCCCTCAGATGATAGATAAATATTCTGTCACTGAAGGAATGGAATACACTTTTGAGATCCTTAGTTCTTAGTTTCTTATGATACAAATGATTAATTGATAAAACTAAAATACCAATTTATTTATTTTCAATGAGGTATATAACTTTCTGGTGACCAGAATATATGGTTCACTGGAAAGGTCAGTGATCATGGAATTCAAAAGACCAGAATTCAAGTCCTAGCTCCAAACCTTGTTAACTGTGAGTTCCAAGCAACTCTCTTCATACATTCTGAGAGTCAGTTTTATTATCTGTTAATTGGGGATAACAGTAGTTTTATTAAGCTACTCCCAAGGTTGTTATGAGGAAAGCATTACATAAAACTTTATATAAAGCATCCTGTGCTTACTCAGTGCTTAAACAATTATTAGTTATTTAATAAAGGTTTATTGATTGATTGACATATAAATGAGAGTTAGTGCTATTTTTACTCCTCAAAATCCTATCCTAATATTGTATATTAGATATATAGGAGGACCTGGGTTCTTGAAGATTATGTAAACAGAATATAGATTCTGACTGAGTCTGCTGTCCAAGTTCCAAACTGAATTATTTTGGAGGTACTCACCACCAGGTCATTGTGTCTTAAGTGATGAATTGTTTGGCTATGTCAACCTGCTGAAAAAAATTCCCTCCAAACTCTGTGACCTCCCTTTTGCTTCCACAGTGATGGTGTTACATCAAAGACAAAAGAAGGCAGATGTTTAGACTATCTGTAAATATTAACTTAATTTTTGATACTTTACATTTGAATGAAAGCTTTGTATGATGACAAAGAAAAGGATAAAGTCCAATGACATTGTCCATTGATATACTTTGAACATCAAAACTGGCATTCCCTTGATAAATGAAACCAAAAGACAGATAGAAGTTTTGTAGAGAGTAAATTAAAGGATTGTTCAGAGATTGGAGATATAAACAAAGGACTTGGTTTAATTGTGTCCTTAAAATAACAAACTTGTTTTAACAGCAAGTAACAAACAAATAATAAAACGAGTAACAAAATTGCTTTATGGGACAATCTTGTGCTTATGTTGAGTATAAGCAAAAAAACTTCCAATAATAATGACGATGATAACTAGCATTATATATTGCTTTAAGATTTGCAAGGTACTTTGTAAATGTTATCTCGTATTTACCTCCTGGAAGGTAGGTTCTATTATTATCATCATTTTACAGATGAGGAAACTCAGAAAGACAGAGGTTAAATGACTTGTTCTGGATCATATAGCTAGCTCATAAATGACAGAGGCTGTATTTGAACTTGACTTTTCTGACTCAAAGTCCAGCACTGCACCATCTGCAGCTATGAGGATGGAGCAGTAGAGAAAACCTTTGAAGAACTAGACATGATTTTTCTAAATAAAAATCAATTTTGATACTAATAGCTTCATTATGCAGATGAACACAGGGGAGAAGGCAAAAAATACATTGGAGATTATTGCTTAAATGAAAAAGGACAAATGTTTTTAGTTTAATCAGAAGACTCATACTTAAATATCATGACTATTTTCTTTGAGAAGAGTTAGTCATGCTAGACTTGGTGTACAATCTCAGAAATAAAAAAAATAATATTGGTTCTACCTTAGTAGATACAAATTATAGTTGTAGAAGATATAGCAGAATCATCTCTTAAGGTGAAATGAAACCATCAAGTGATTAGATCAAAGGTCAAAGTCAAGATCAAATTAGAAAAAAAATAGCGAGGAAAAGAAGACACTGGAGGTAACTGCAGGAAACACTTGATGTCCTTGCCAAGTGAAGAGATGTGACAGCTGGGACAACATTGATTTATAGCACAAATGCTATAGAGGAGAATGATGGAAGATTACAAACAACATGGCATTACAAAACAGCAAATAGCATTAAGAGCAGAAATAGGTTTATAGAAAGCTTGGCATGTGACTTAGGCTGAGCCACATCAACTCATTATTAATAATAATGATAGCTAATTTTTTTATGCAGCCTACTATATGGTAGTCACTGTGCCAAGAACTTTACAAATTTTATATCAATTGATCTTCAGAAAAACCCTGAGAAGTACATATTCTTATTATCTTCATTTTACAGAGTTGGAAAGTGAGGCAAACAGAAGTAGATTGATTTGCCCAGAGTCACACTATTAATAAATAGATTTGACCTGAGGCCATCCTGACTCTTGACTTCAAGTCTGACACTATCCACTGAATTACCTATCTACCCTAGTGTTCACAAGATGAAAATGCCAGTAGGAAAAGTAGATGAAAAATGGAACAGATTTAACCACATTTTTATAATGATCTTTTATCATGTGTAACTGTGGAATCCCCTCATTTGAACCATATCACCCAATAGTAGAAATGTTATCCTAGAATTTAAAATTGGGAAGTAAATCTGTATCAGATCAAGTACACAAAAAGGAAATCTATGCAAAATCTTTTACATGATTTTAACAATCACCCAGAAGTAATACAACTTTGAAAATATTCAAGGATAGTTTTATAAAATCTCTCAGGAAGAGGATGACAACAGAAGGGAAAAAATAAAAATATATTATACTCAAAAAAGGCAATCCAAAAGACAACTATAACAATGTACTGTTTATGCTTTTATATCTTCATGCTGACAATCTCAGTATTTATCAAGTATATTATTGATAAAAAAGGAAATGGCAAGATTTTGCAAAGGATTTTCTATAGCAAACTATATTTTCAATTGTATAGTTGTCTGAAAGGCATAAAGAATAAAAGATTTTGCTTGTTTATTGCATGATAATTCTTCAATCACATTTAGCTTTTAGAATATGACTAAATTTAATAGACATTTCTCTGATAAAGTCTCCTGTATGTTCAAATCTTTCTCTAAACTCCATGAAGGTCTCTGGTCATCTTTTTCAGTACCTTCTGATTGCATTTTTCCCCAATATATTAAAATTTCTAAGCTTAAGAACTGAGTTTCCCTAACTACAATTGAAATTGATTGCCTCCTGATGTCAGCTAGAAAGGCACCTTAGCATTATTATGAAATCATCACTAAACCAGGAAAGGTTATTTCTGGGAAGATTTTCAGAGAGAGTAATCCTATATCATCCATCATGTGTTGACTTCAGTCACAGAAGGTGTCACATCTTAACTTTATTCTTCCTCAGTTTGGGAGAGCCTGTAGCCTTTATCCTTTTACTGTGGTACTGATTTTATATGCTAGTAGAAGCTCAAATTGAGAAGCATTTTAAAAGCATCTTTTGCAGAAGGGCATCAAGAAAAGCTGTGGGTAGGATGTGGCACTTGAAATGAGTTTGAAAGCACATTAAATTTGAAGTCAAAGGACATGAATTGTATCATATTTCCTAGTGCTGTGATCTTGGGTAAAAGCACTTCATCTCTCTGGATCTCCTCAATTTCTTCACTTTTAAAATAAAGTATTTGGACTTTGATCTCTAAAGTTCTATATATTGCTTAGGACTTGGACCAGTCAAGTGGGATCCTACTCTGTTTAAGATTCTCTCATTTTATTTCCTTATTTAATTTTACCCTCCCTAATTCATTATAAAGATCAACACAAACTTCTATATACCTAAAGAGCTGGTTTTTGTGATAAAGCCACTTAATAAACAGGTTTGGGGAGAGAACAAAGCTGTATTAATGTTAAGGATTCCTGGAGGGAACTCAGGCAAAGTAGTGAACTTAAATGTGAGTGGTGAAATTACAGAAGATCAATAGAAAGCCTGAGCAATGTGTGTGTGTATGTGTGTGTGTGTGTGTGTGTGTGTGTGTGTGTGTGTATGCATGTAATTGTATAAAGAATTTGGGCTCTGCCTTGGTGATAGGGAGTGGTTGATGTGCTGATTTGATGTTCATAAGCCTCAGGTCCTTACTAGCATGGTTTGGATTTTATTGCTGAGAACTGGTCATGATTAATTTAGACTATTTCAGTGCCCTGCTTCTCTGATGCTTCTGCCTCATCTAGTCACTGTCCATTGCTCATAGATTGGAGTCCTCAAAACACAGTACCCTAGGTGATGGCCTCATTTTGTATTACCTATGATTGATACAGCTTAAATTTAGTGAATGAAATTTACCAAAGGAAAGCAACAACACTGATAATTAACATTTAATATGAAATAAGTAGCATTTAAGGGTTGCGAAGAGACTTACAGTATCATTTTATTTTATCCTTATAACAACTCTGGGTGGGAGGTGCTATTGATATCCTTCTTTTATAGAGGAGGAAATTGAGGCTGATGGGGTTAAATGACTTGCCTAGGGTCACACAGTCTCTGAGGTTGAATTCATGTAGAAAATATAATACGACACAATACTTCAAATAGCTATTTGTTTGTTTGTTTGTTTTCTTTGCAAGGCAGTGGGGTTAAATGATTTGCCTAAGGACAGACAACTAGGTAATTATTAAGTTTCTGAGGGTGAACTCAGGTCCTCCTGATTCCAGGCTCGGTACTATCTCTATTGCGCCACCTAGCTGCCCCAAATAGTTGGTTTTTAAAGTGTGATCTGGGGACCTCTGGGGGTCCTCAAGATCCTTTTAGGGTATCTATGAGGTCACAGCTATTTTCATAATACTACTAATACATTTCAATTTTTAATATGGTAAATATTGATGGATATAACCACATAAACAAAATTCTTGAAATTTTAAATAATTTTTAAGCAGGTAAAGCATGTATCTTGAGACTAAAAGTTTGAGAACCACTGTTTTAAATTAAAATTAAATCATTAGAATTTTTGTTACTTACTCAGACTGGTCAAACTCCAAGAAGTAGCACAGTGAGATAGAGGTAATGTAGAGTTCAGAAGCAATGAATTTTAAATGGAAGACATGTTAATTTGATATTTACTTGTCATTTGATCATAAGCAATTCCACTTAGCTCTTTTCCAGTAAACCATTGAAATGTGTAACTACTATCACTGGAAACAATAGGCTTGGATAATTCACTTAATATTTCTGTGCCTCAGCTTTTAGATCTGTAAAGTGGATATAATAATACTTACATAATGTGGAATAAGATTGGAATAGTACTTGTATATGCCTGATGATGAGGAAAAGGATTAGAAAAATCTTTCAATAATTCTCACATTAATTATTGAAATAGCCCAAATCAATTTATATGTTTAGTCTAGGGACCCTGTTTTAAAAATGGAAAAAAGGACCAGGATGCAGACATTTTCAGGACAAAATGTTGAATGATCATTTATTCAATTGTTCACATTCATGAAATCCCTATCATGTTAGACTATAAGTTCTTTGAGTGAAGAATTATTTTTCTTTCTTGGTATTTGAATCTTTAATGCCTAGGACAGTACTTTGCATATAGTAGGTGCTTAATAAATCTTGTTCATTGATGCTTGTCAATTGATATGCACAGGATAATTTGCTAGGTGTTTGGAAGAAAAAAAAATCAGTCTTTGTCCAGAATTCTAATGACTACAGAACTCTCACTTGCTGGGTTTCCAGCCAGTGGTTAGTGACAGAGCCTGAGGTCTGGAAATTCTATCTTCAGAAAAGATGGAACCAATGAAGAATATGGGGAAATATTATCTGCTATTATTCTAGTCTAAGAAGATTTTGGTAACCTTTATTAATGAACTAAGTAGAGTGGTTGAAAGACATTTTGCTGTGGGACTGGAAGAGTAAAACATAGAAATAGGGAAAATATAGAGGGAGATATTGAACTATGAAGATATAGACAGTTATGAGGATATTTGTAGACAGTAACTGCCTATTTACTGAAACTTACTCTGTCATCATCAATACCTGTGGTTGAATTCAAGGAGTTTTTCCTTTCTTCTCAGTCCCTTTGATTCATAGACTACCATGTCCCCAATCAAACTTCAGTTCTGATCAATGGGACTGGATAATGGCAGGTACTTCAAGTTTCTAAAGATGTTAGCACCACGATTTCATAGAAGGATCCCTGATATATTGTGTTCCTGGAGGGATTTTAAAATTATTTTTTAATCTCATGGGGCCCAATTAATTAGGTCTGGAGGGAATCACAGTGGAGTAAGTAAGGAATCCAACTGGTAAAGTTGGAGGAAATAAGGGATCAAACTGGCAAAGTTGGGGCCATAATTTACCAGTTCATTTGTGGGTGCCACTTTCCAACATCTCTGCTCCACAGTAAACTGGGGAATAGATATGGCTTTTGTTGAAAGTATTGTTTAAGGTTTTTCCCTTGTTCTGCCATTTGCCCTGTTACCTAGAAGGCCAATTAAGAAGCTTTAAATCAATAACTTGGGGATTTGGATGATTGTCCCACCTGATTGGTTAGAAAACTGGAAGAGTTTTCTAGAAAGGAGGCTGTGGGGAATATTTATGACTTATACTCAGGGTACTAGGTATCAGGGGTTTGGCAAGGTTTGTCTATCTTTCATTCTGGTGCTTCCTTTTCTTAAACATGATTAATTTGAAAAAGGGAAAAGAGGAAAATCTAGTTTACCTATTGTTACTTAGCAGGTATTTTTCATAACAGAATTTTCTCATTTCTTAAGAAGGTTAAAATGATGCAAATTAATAAGGCAAAGTCATGCAGATTGATTTTTCTTCTATGACTTGGGAAAATCTGAAGTTAACCTGAATCTTTTTTTAGGGGGTTTACAAGGTAATGGGGTTAAGTAACTTTAGGCCAAATTTGAACTCAGGTCCTCCTGACTCCAGGGCCAGTGCTCTATTCACTGCACCACCTAGTTGCCCCTCACTACATCACCTAACCTGGATCTTAAAGAGATCCCCAAGGCTATGGTCTAAGTCTGCTTTTAATTGTCAGAATAGTTTTAGTCTGCTTTTAATTATCAGAATGGTTTTAGGAGTCACACAAAGCCACTGTGATGAAGAGGTAGGTAGAGTAGGCCATCTTGTGAATACATTGTGGTTGTCTAGTGCCTTCTCATGCTTCTGGTTTACTTACTCATATAGCCAATTGGACTAGAAATAGGAATCTTCTACCACTGCATTCTGAGAGTGTTTTGTCCTCTATCAGACTAAGTTACTGAGAGAAGGAGCTATTTTTATTTTTCTTTGTGTTCCCAGCACTTAACATAGATACTTAATAAATTTTTGCTGACTTGATTTGATGTTGCACTAACCATTGATGAGCACAGCCATGCTTTATTCCTGTCATCTGGCAAATAAGAAGAAATTTGAACTACATCTACAGCTGACTATAATTACAGTAACTATATTGTCTGGGACCCAAATCAGGACTTAGGGTCAAAGTATATTCTTTTTGCATAGATTTACTGAAAGTGTATTTTTCTTGAATTTGCGATGGTCTAAGAGTATTTGGGAATACTAATTACTCAATGAGAATTTATTAAGTTCTTGCTATGTGCCTGCGTTAGGCTCTGGTAAAACAAAAACAAAAACAAGAGTCCCTGTCTTTAAGGTTTATATTCTACAGTGATAACAATTTTCCTGAAGCACTAATTTTTTTTTTCCTGTGCAGCACCATTGAATGGGGTAGAAAAGGACAGTGAGAAGTAAGTAAAGAAAGGAAGGTACCCCAAACTGTACTTGGCAAACAGAAGATATGTCTAGTCATTTGGCATTTTGTGATATTGTATATATATATATATGACAATATTGATACTTTGTAAGTCACATATTAACTTATTCCAGAACCTCTTATATAAAGGACCAGGGTACCTTTTTTGGGGAGATATTTCTCATGTTTCTAAGTCTCCTCAACTAGAAAAATATGGAAATTTCACTATATTTTACCCTTCCTTGTTTTCACCAACTTCCTTCTCTTGTTCACAGAGCTCAAAGAAAAAAAGATTCAGAGAAAAAATAGTTAGTGCTCTTAATAGAGCCTATGAAAAATATCAACATCTGTCACTGAATAATCCTTCTACAAGATTTATATAGAGGCAGTGTTCCCAACAGATGATGCTTTTCCTAGTTCATTAGCATGTGGAATTTGCTTCAGTTCTCACCCTCCGTAGGGAGCATCTATTTTTTCCTACGTGAATCTCTCAGTAACCTTCAGGAGGAGGTGTCAGTCATTAGTTCTCCATCCAAATAAACGTCCTGTTGGTACCTATTTTCCTTTTGCTGTGTAGCTCCATACTCAGGACTCTACAATTCTGCACAGCTACTAAGTAGAGAGCATCACTAAACTTTCTTTTTCCCCATTTCTAGAGGAAAACCTTCCCTGCTCTACTGCTTCCTAATCATATGCTGCAGTTTCATTTTCATGATATGAGACAAAGGTATTCTCTCTCTATAGTTCAAGTTCAACTTTTGACCAAGTTGACTCTACTCTGAAGCCTCTCTTTTATGCTTTGGTTCTGACAAAACTTTGGCCTTAGAAAAAAGTTTACTTAGAAACCAGGAACCCAAGACCTACTTCTTTTTTCTTCAAAAAGTTCTATATCATTTATCTTAGATTGAGTCAGGTTGTATCTGTTCTATCTGTCCTGCACTATGATTCCTTCCTATGTATCAAGAAGCTTGATGAAATACTTTAATTTCTCCCCCCAAATCTTTCAAGTCCTAAGCATTCTTTTGTGGCTATGTGGCAGGGTTGTCACATCAAAAGGGTTTCCTTCCCTAACCTCTCTGGTAGTTCAGGGTAGCCAAGTCCTTATTGAGTTGAAACAGCAGATGGGGGCAATACTTAAAGTCCTCAATAAATTTGATTCAGGATTTCAAGTATTCATCATTCCATTACTATAGGTGAAACTCTTCATTGACACAGATAGCAAGAATAGTTCAAATTTTAATAGAAATTTAAGTTTTACAAATTCTTTATTATATCATTATATGCAACAGCAATAATAATATTAATAATAGTTGGATATTAAATTAAACTATAGTAACCAGTCAATTGCTATAGACCTCTGGAACTCACAAGGCCACCTCCAAGATGGATAATATCCATCTGGATAATAATCTCTTATTATCTTCTCAGAAAAGGAAATACAAAGCAGAAAAAGCAACCAGGGTCTAGGTGTGCGCTCTCCTAGTTGACTCCATGATCTATGTTGGAGACATGGTGAGGTAAGAGGGATAGTACAGTCTATTCATACTCCATTTCTCTTCCTTCCTCCCAAATTCCTCTTGGGTAATCTAGAGAAAGCATCCACATGGGGGGAGTTGAAGCAAGAGATTAATTTGGAATCTGTCTCTTATTTTTTAAGGTCTATGGAGTCATTTGTTTATCTCAGTGAAAGAATTTTCATCATTTCAAAGATCCACATTTTTTCAGCACTGAGGCACCACCATTTGACTGGAAGCAATTAAAGAATTTATCACTTCCATCTTGCCTAAGGACTGACAAAGTACAGGATGTCATTTAGAATCTTATGATTACAACTTATCTTGAACCTATTGATTATTTTGTTTTTCTTTTCCAGTCTGTACCCTCACTAATTATTTTTATGATTTTGGGTCATATTTATTCAATTATTCTGTCTTTCAAAGGACTGAGTCTTTTTTTCTTTTTGATAATTATCTCCTTCCCTGGCATCTAGCACAGTGCCTTACATATAGTAGACTTTTAATAAATGTTTGTTGATTAATTCAATAACTATTAAGCACTTACTATGTGCAGAGTAATATGCCTTGCCTTGGGGAAGATTTAAAGATTAGCAAAATGTATGTTCTTGTCTTCATGGGATGTACCATTCAAAAACAGTTATAACCTGCTCCTTCTCTCCCTAATATATCAAACAAGCACAAGAGTAGTGAAATGAACTATTATGAGGTTAGAGGTGGAAGAAAATCATGCAAATCAATGAAAGCTACATGGAAGTGGTGGAATTTCAGTTGGGTTTTTATGAGTGGCATTCCAACACATGGAAGGAGAGTGCAAGCAAAGACAAAGAAGAAGGAAAAAAAAACTACTCAGTAAACATTTATTAAGTATCTACTACATGTAAAACTCTACTACATGCTAAGCTCTGGGGATAAAAAGAAGAGGCAAAAGAAAATCTCAGTCCTCAAAGAGTTTACAATCTAATGGGGGATATAAACAAACAGATGTGTGTAAGCCTTCTATAAATACAAAATATATAGGAAATGACTAAAAGAAGGAAAGCACTAGAATATAGCTGAATTAGGAGAGACTGGGAGAGGTTTCCTGTAGAAGATATAAGATATATTCAGTCCAGGGTGTCTTGAGCAAAAAAGAATATTTCAGTATGCTTTTTTAAAATCACATTTATTGGCTTTGCAGTTGCCAGTCTTAAATGGCCTTATCACTTAAATCTTGAATTCCATCAGGCTTTTAGTCTTGATGACATATTAACTAAAAATTGGATCTTTTTGTATATATATATATATATATTTATATTTATATTTATTTATATATATTGAACACAAGATTTTGCGGGTAGATCAGTCTCAATTATAAAGGAAGTTTCTATCCCAATATCCCTAGGAACTACTGAGCTCTTCCAGAAATTCCAACATTTTAGAAAAGAGAAATTGAATGACTTGAAGCATTATAATATACTATCAAACATTATGATGAAGATATATAGGATTCATAAAGTCTCAAAAGGAATATAATTTCTAATGGGAATGAGAGTTTTAGGGAAGACCTGATGGAGGAAGTGACACTTGAGTTAGGCCTTGCCTTGAGGGAGTGAAAGAATTTAATTAGGTAGAAATAAGGGAGGTCCAGGTGGGGATTGAGAAATATATGTGACATAGAGAAAGATTCGAGCAGTCAGTAGCAAATAGTTCAGTTTGTCTTGAATTTATAGTACTTAGGGTGGCTAGGTTGCACAGTGGATAGAGCACCGGCTCTGGAATTGAGTACCTGAGTTCAAATCCGACCTCAGACACTTAATAATTACCTAGCTGTGTGGCCTTTGGCAAGTCACTTAACCCCATTGCCTTGCAAAAACCTAAAAAAAAAAGAAAGAAAAAGAATTTATAGTCTCAGGAGGGAATAGTTACAGAATTTGGGAAAGCTTCTCAGTATATTTTCTCTTACTCATCATTAAATCTGATGCTCATCTTCCACTTATAAAGAAGGTAATTCTACTTCCCTCTTTCTCCTCACTTTCAGGAAAGTTTATAGAGCACCTTAAACCTATTCACAAGATCAGAAAATATCAGATTTGACAAAGCCCTCAGAGACCATCTTGCCCAATCCAAACCTAAATCTGACTTTCCATTTCTTTCACTCATGGCTTCATAGTCTTTCTTTTGGACCAAAGAAGAGAAAGTTTAATTATTTACTGCCCACTCCCTTAGGACCACCTTCTAGCCTTTTAAATACTTGAAGAAAGTTAATCCCCCCTTTACATTTTCTCTTCTCTCTGAAAAATAACCCCAGGTCCTTTAACTGATCCTTGAATAATATATTTTGAGTATCCTGGAATGGAGTCTCATCCTTGACTCTAATGCCCTAAGACTAAGTATACTGGACTTAAAATCAGAATATCTGACTATAGTATAGATTTGACATTTACTGGGGTATGCCCGTGGATAAATAATTTATCTGAATCTTGTATTTTTTGCCTTTAAAATAGATATATTTACATTAATTATTTCACAAAAGTAGTAGTAGTAGTGAAAAACAGCCCCATTAAAATAATATTCTAAAGTATGTAAAATATATTTCTCATAATAACCCTAAGAAATGGGATTGTAAATGCCCCTTACTCCTCCAACTACTGAAAATATTTTATGAAAAAAGACGTAAGTAGACTTCAAATTCAATATGAGTTAACCATATGATGTCTCAGTTTAAAAAAAAAACCTAACAGTTCCAAAAGACTCCTGATGGAAAATGCTATCCACATTCAGAAAAAGAACTTAGGGAGTCTGAATGCAGACTTACACATTCTTGATTTTTCATGTTTTTTTCTTTTGTTCTATTTCATCTTTCATAACATGACTTCTATGGAAATATGTTTTGCATGATTGCACACACACACAGATTATACATATATATATATGTATAATCTGTGTGTGTGTGTGTGTGTGTGTGTGTATACATATATATCCCATATCAAATTGGGGAAAGAGGGAGGTGAGGGAGGGAGAAAATTTGAAACTTAAAATTTTATTAAAAAATGAATGTTAGAAATTGTCTTTACATGTTATTGGAAAAAATGCTATTTAAAAGGAAAAAAAGGGGTGGCTAGGTGGCGTAGTGGATAAAGCACCGGCCTTGGAGTCAGGAGTACCTGGGTTCAAATCTGGTCTCAGACACTTAATAATTACCTAGCTGTGTGGCCTTGGGCAAGCCACTTAACCCCATTTGCCTTGCAAAAACCTAAAAAAAAAAACCAAAAAAATAGAAGGGAAAAAGAAGAAATAGTACTTAAAAAAACTATGATAATAGTAACTAGCATTTGTATAATGCTTTAATGTTTGCACAGCACTTTTTAGATGTTTTCTCATTTGATCCTCACAACAACCCTGGGAGAAAGATGCTATTATTTTCTTTTATTCCACAGATAGGCAAAGTGGACAATTGTCTAGGGTCAAACAATAAATGTCTGAATTAGGAGTTGAAGTTCCTTCAGGAGAATGAAATACTTCAGGAATAGTTGAATTCACTTCTAACACTAGCTAGGGTGCTGTCTGGCTCTCTAAGATGATCTTAATATAAGTACAGTGTCTGGAACCAGTTTGGTACTGAACTTCCTTGTATTCAATAAGGACATTAAAAAACTGCAGTGCAACCAGAGAAGGGCAAATAGGATAAGGAAGTGACTAGAACCTATGCCATGCAAGGATCAGTAATGCAAATACTGCAAATAATTCATTACATTTTGAGTCAAGAATAGAGGGCTTATTTGGGTAAGGTAGGCATGATACCTGTCTTCAGGTACTTAAAAGACTATTTTGGGAAAGAGGGATTAACAGTGGGTTTTTTTAAAAATTTTTTTGCAAGGCAAATGGGGTTAAGTGGCTTGCCCAAGGCCACACAGCTAGGTAATTATTAAGTGTTTGAGGTAGATTTTGAACTCAGGTACTCCTGACTCCAGGGATGGTGCTCTATCCCCACTGTGCCACCTAGCCACCCAGGATTAGCAGTGTTTTGTGTGAACTCAGAACTCAGGTAAATATGTGCAAATAGCAGAGAAATAGATTTAAACTCAATAAAAGGAAAAATGTGATCACAATTACAGCTCTTCTAAAACTTAATGGGCTTTTAGGTGAGGGGATGACATCTATTATTCAAAATGCTCAAACTGAGGCTGGATGACCACTTGTCACTGATGCTTCAGATTAGGGTTGTACTCTATCATTCATCAAGGTGCATTTATTAAATGTGTCCTATATACTAGGTATTTGGGTTATAAAGAAAGGGAAATACATAGTCTATGACCTTCAGGAGTTTATAGTAGAGATTTAATAGAAGAGATAACATGCCAATAGTTAGGTATATATAAGATAATTACAGTGTAAATGGGAACTCTAAAGATTGAGATTCTATGAGAAAACAGCCCACAGTTCAAAAATTACTCATAAATAGAAAAGTTAGAGAGTTGCATGAATATGGATAGTTATCTGTTCTATTTAGCAGCCCCTCCACTCCCTGCTAACTTTCTCAGTGCTGACTTGACTTCTTTGTTCCTCATTGTGTAAATTATGGGGTTCAACAATGGGGTTACAACTGAGTAAAATACAGCCACTGCACCATCCAGGGGGCTTTTGGAGCCAGGTCAGAGGTAGATGAATATGCAAGGAACATAACATACATTAACCACAGTCAGGTGTGAACCACAGGTAGAGAAGGCTTTGAGTCTCCCATCTGCTGTATGGATCTGTAGGATGGCATAGACGATGTTTGCATAGGAAAGTAGGATCAGTAGGAAGCAGCTGGCAGCCACAACACCAATGTCTACAAATGTCACCAGCTCATTGATAGTGGTGTTGGAGCAAGCCAACCTCAGTACTGCAGGGATATCACAGAAAAAATAATCTACCTGATTGGGGCCACAGTAAGACAATCAAAAAATCAGGGTGGCTTGTATAGCACCATGGATAGAGCCAGCCAATGGTGCTCCAGTCACAAGCATTGTGCACAGATGTCCATTCATTAGTGCAGGGTAATGTAGAGGTCAGCATATTGCCAGGTATCTGTCATATGCCATCAAGGTATAGAGGAAGCACTGAGTGCTTCCCAAGAAGTGAAAAAAATAGAGCTGGACCACACATTCTCCAAACCAAATAACCTTGCTGGCAGTAATGAAGCTAATGATGATCCGTGGAACAATGACTGTAGAAAGCCACATGTCTAGGAAGGAGAGGACACCCAAAAGTATATACATGGGGCAGACATGAAGCTGTGGGTCAATCCAAATTGTGAGCAGGATAAGCATGTTCCCCAATTGTGTGAAGATATAAATGACTAAGAAGACCAGGAAGAAGAATATTCTCAGATTTGGTGGGTATGATAATCCCAAGAGAATGAAATAAATCATTTTGGTTTCCATTGAGTTATTTTTGACTTTTTCCATGTTTTACATTTCCTGAGAAGGAATGGTATAATGATTCAAAAATCGTACAAAGCAATGAAATGGGAAGATTATCTTGGGAGGAGGGGGAAAGATGATGAAGGAGAAGCTGTTTTAGGAGACATGAGATAGGGAGACCATGCTCTCTTCTATATCAGTATGATAAAATCATAGAATATTTGAACTGAAAAGTACTAGTTCAGTCTTTTTTAAAATTTATTTATTTTTTGTAGTTGCAGAAACAGATTCAGGGAATTTATATATTTTTACTTCCTTATTGTCATCATAGACTTAGAGTTGGAAAGATTATAAAGGTCATTCACCTAGTTTGATTTTCTCATTCAATGGATGAGGTTTATGTGACTTACCCTAGGACACATAAATATGATATGATTGAGCAAGGGTGAAAACTCAGGTTTTCTGATTTCTAGTTTACTGATTTCTAGTTTCTAGTTCTAATTCCTAGTTTAATGGTTCCTTCTCCAATTAGAGCACACTGAATCTTCATATAAGTCATAATAGAACAACATTTTTACAAGATATATTCTTCACAGGATGGTTAGTTGTAGGAGTTATTAATGTACTAAATATCTTTAATATTGGAAGATATACAACAGAGGAAAGGGTGGAGATCATGGAATAAGAATATGTCTTAATGGAAGAGTAAGAAATGGTAAGTCAGAGGTAAAAGGGAACAAGTAGAGGTAGTTTAGTTGATATGTAACAAATAGGGGGAGAATATTTCTATCCTGATCCCAATTATTATCTTATGATTACCATCTTTCTTTTTCATCTTGTGAATATGAGTTCAGAGCTAGACAAAGGACTTGTTTGAATAAATACCACAAAGGGCTAAGTTTATCCTTTGTTAAACTTGAAAATTCAAGTTTATAACAAAATTGAAGAGGTGCTTCCATTGTCCAATTTCTTCATTTAATATAGATAGCTTGAACTAAAAAAATATTGACTTGGACCTGAAGATATGACTGCCTATGATTTTGCTTATAATGATTTTTCCTAAAGAGCTTATCTTTTGTATATTTTTTGTACAAATGATACACTTTTCTCAGAGAATCCTTTCTAAATATTTGAACATGAAGATTCCCAGTTTCAGTTCTAGCAAGGAATGTTAAATATAAGGATTGCTTGACAAGGTTGAGCAGAACTTTGGAAAATAATTTCCACTAGGCATAAGAGGCCAGGTCAAATGTAGCTCAGACCTGGATTGGGTGGTTCATGCTTGTATGGTCTTGTTTCTGAGGAGACTATGTTCATGCTTGCAATTCTGAAATAGTTCCTGAGCTCACCAGAAGTAGCTCTGAGTTAATAGTAGGAATGTCAGGTTTGGGTCAGATACACTGGATTACTGTAGGACCTTTAATTAGGACTGATGCATGTTATAATATTTCAGAGTATGGTCCAAGGTCAGGGAGAGTGGTCCAAGGCGAATCACTGTTCACTTTCATCTGTTTTCAGTATCATAAGTTCATAAGGTTCATAAGAAGGTAGAGAAAGGGAGATAGAGAGATTAGTGTGGCTGGGACATATTTTTATATTTGTTCTAATAAAAATGAGGTCCTATGCCTTCCATACAAATGATATGGGTAGGGGTTTGCTTATGGAAGGACATTTGCTAAGTGTAGTGCTTCCAACCTATCAGTGAAGTTATAGAATTATAGAAAGAGTCATGAATTTTAGAATACATCTGATTTCATCAAAGTTCTGCTAGTTACCAGCTCTATGATCTTGTACAAGTTACTTAAAATCTTGTAGACTCAGTTTCTTCATCTGTAGGAGAGGGACAATGCAACACTCTTGTGAGGGTCAATTGCCTTATAGATTCAAATTTTTGTTGTTAAAATAATGCTCATCACTAAAGAAAGGATCTTAGTGACATGTAGCATTTTTTTGTCTATTTGATTTTTTAATGTACTTTCTTTGTTAAATTAAAAATGACATATTAGTAATCCACCTATTGTTTCTACTTTTCCCACACAATCACAGTAAGTGCTTCTTTTTATTAAGATTTTTAAAAATTCTTTTACTCAGTGCAAAGAAAAAACCTTTTATTTATTTTGAAGATTTCTTTTTTTTTTTTTTTGAGTTAAAGGCAAGAGAGACAAACTCTGAGCAGAGGCAGAGGAATACAGATAGATTGACCAAATAGACAATTGGACACCATTAAAAAAAGTTTGTAACAACTCTGATCTATTTTTAGGAATGTAACTGATTCTGGGAACATTTTTTCATCCCCTCAGACTCACATAGAAATTGCAGCAGAATCCTCAGAGGGGCTAACCTGATTTCCAGACAAATGGCCCAACAATAGATAGAGCTGCTCTTCAGGGAATTATTCTGGCCAGTGGTGGCAAAATCCAGGTCTGGGCTTTTAAAGGTAATTAATTATTGGACTTTCTTCCTGAAAACATTCTAAGATGATTATAAAACAGTTAGACCATATTCCTATTACATGATTTTTGAGTCAGTTGGAGGAAAGTATCTTCAGCTCTTTGATGGAATAGTTGACCTTCACTTGCTCTAAATAGTGATCCTTCTATACTTATTGTATAGACTACTCAAGGTTTACATAGATTTACAAAACTTTCCCTTGACATTATTAGCTTGTTTCCTTTGCTCTTATTTTTGTAATTCTGTCAAGGGACTTGCTGATGTCGATGGGGATTCTTTAGTTGATCTTGAAGTCTAGTATCTCTTGAGATTTATATTCCCTAAGTTCTCATTATTTTATTTCGGCAGAGAGGAGGAAACCTTTCAGTAAGACTCTGAGAAAGTGGGCTACAGGGAATAATCCAGGTTGAGTAATGATTTATCTGGTGTGACATCTAATTTCCATGAATTCCTTTCTTAGATCATTTTGAGCAAGGCAAAAGAAATGAAAATTGCATTTTTTCAACATCTCTTCTCTATCTCACAACAAAAATTTCAACTCCTTCTCAAGTGCAAAGGCATAGAGGCCAAAGGTAGCATCACTTTTGAAAATACACTCATTAGTTAAGTGCCACAGAGGATTATGTCAGATGGTTATTACTTAGTATTGCCTTCATAGGGATAAGGATTAGACTTGTGATTTCATTATAAGAAGAAACTATCTTATGAGGAAATTCCCTCTACTAATACAAGTCAAGACCTTCTCTACTAAACATTTAGTTTGTGAGTTACCTAAAACACCAAAAAATTAAATGACCTGATCAGAGTCACAGCCCATATGGGTCAAAAGCAGGATTTGAACTTGACCCTGGATCTAAGACCAACTTTCAATCACATCATACTGATTCTCTTACTACCATCATGAAATAAGAAAAAGTAGCAGAAGCAAAAGTACATCTATACAGTTTGTCAGGTTACCTAGCTCAGCAACATAATATTCAGAGATGAAATTGGCAGGAAGACAGTAAATTGATGGAAAATGGAACAGCCTTTGTTATCATTGTCAATGAAACCATTATATTTGTGTAATCTTGCCCCAATCCCCAAGAATATAGTGCAAAGTAGAAATGTACCATAAGAAAATAAAAGCAATAAAAAAGTTGCACACACAAAATAAATATTGCTGGAGGCAACACAATCTTGAAAATATTGATGAAACATCTTTCAAGTTATTTCACAGAAGGAGAGTTTTTAAAAAAAAAGAGAAAAATTTACAGATGATGTATTTATTATCAATGAATAATTGAAAAGGTATCAAATAATTTTCTACTTTTTAATTTAGTTTTCATTCCTTATAAAATCTTTATGATGTTTAATGTATGTTCCAAGATTCCTTTTATAAAAATATGAAAAGGGAATAGAATACTTTCACAAAGTATCCTGTGAAGCATATCATATCATTACAGTCACTCAATGAGCTGAAAGAATCCGAGATTTCAGAACTCTGCTGTGTTTATAATGTGTTGTACATTAAAAAATGAACTGGACTTGGTGGAATAAAAGCAGCTTTCAAAGCTCTCCTTTGACAAGGTATTTCATATATATATGTATATACATATATACATATATACATATACATATGCATGTGCTCAGGGACCTATCTCTATCCCGAGCCGTTGCCTGGATACATACCTCTTTCCTGGTCTTCCCACGTCACAGACCAGATGTCATGGACCCTCCTTGGGAACGGAGGGCAATAAACTGGACAGAACACCGGTAGCAGTCTAACAAGCAGATCTTTATTGCTTACATAGCTGCAAAATAAATGGCTCCTGTCTTCCCCAGTCCCGTTCCTTTTATAGTCCCAAGCTCCTCCCCTGTTCCTCCCTCATGGGTGGAGCCACTCCTGTTACCAGGGCGTTCCCAGCACCCATGTGGGCCGGTTCACACCCCCAGGTCTCCTAGCCCCTAGGTGGCCAGGGTCCAGATCTGGGTCCCTGACAATTCCCCCTTTTTGTTTAGACAGGGGTATTGTCCATCTTTGGTTGTTCTTTGGGATTCTGGAGAAGAACACAAAGGTCAGCCTTTGCCTCCAATAGCATGCTTTAGAAACAAACATATGCAGTGAAGGAGGCAAGGTAGAAATAGCCATAGTAATATCCTGCTCAGCATGCTCAGGAAGGAGATCTTGTTTTGCTTAATAACCTACAGCAATGAAATTATTTCAGATCTGAATTATACACACAAAGACACAGGTACAAACACACAAACAACTCTTTTGTGTAAAATTTACCAAGCTGAGATTGATGCCCTGGCTGGCATCAAATCTCAGAATATAGGAACATTTTCCTATCCCTCCAGGCCAGTAGAGAGATGTGAAAATGTCCCATTGAAATTTAATTACACATAAGTCTAATTACACATATACACATGTTTCTTATATTTTGAATGAACCAATTAAGACCCGTAAAGAAAAAAATAACTTTTAGAATCAATCAAAATGTCTTGAGGAACCTCTTGTATAAATTCATTAAGATTTTGAAATAGCCAATTAATATCAAAATTGAATGCATTCTTAAGTAACTCTATAAAATACAATTTGTAACTATTCTAGTACAGAGATATAGTTATAAGCATAAGCCCTGGTGAGGCACATTCTTCTTCATATTTCGCAGTGATGTTGGACAGTTCTTGCAGGAGAAGGGCTAGTTGTTGAATGTCTCCAGTGGTGTTTTCTGCCAGCATAGCGTCCTGCAATGTTTTCTGACTTAGTCCCAATCCTCGGGGAAAGTGCTGCCTGCAGTCACATTCACTGGGAGAGGCATAAGGTAGAGCGGTAGATATTTATATTGGCACTGAACGAGGGGTGCAATGTACAAGAGACATGGTATCCACCTTGATGTTGATCAAGGCGGCCTTCATTAGGGATATCAAAAGCTGTGGCAAGCAGGGGCAAAAATACAAAGAAGAAATAATATGGTAATAGGACCTAGCCAGCTGAATAACTGTTGTAAGAATTGCAAATGCTTGATATAATTAGCAATGTTAAAGGCAGCAGTCTGATGATTCGAAAAATCGGTCAAAATATTTCTCAGTTCTTGAAGCAGTAGAGCTAACTGATGAATGTTTGATGAAGCATTATGAGATAATAGTGCACCTTGTAACGCAGCCCATATCTGAAGCCATTAACCAACAAAGGAGGAGTTGGTAAGATTTACCTATAATGGAGTGACACATAATGGTTTATATCTGTAATGACAAGGAATTTGGGTTATTAACTCATGGTAAGCAAGCTCATCCCTGATGTAAATTACTACAGGAGCCAAAGCGTCTATTTCCTTTTGAAGTGCCCAGTTCGTATGATTTTGGGTGGTCCACATGGATGATTGCTGGGCCAAAAAGTTTTGCAATACAGATGCCAGATATCCTTGTCGTTGATAAAGATCCTGAATTTGGAATTCTTCATAAATTGAGAAAGCAAAGTTTATGATATTGAAAGCAATATCAGCCACCTCACGCTTTTGCAATAGTAATGGAGGAAGATTCCCACAAAGTTCATTCCACAACTTGTCCATAGGATGTTGTGCCCATAGATATTTTTTTTTTAGGATTAAATTTATTTTTTTATTCTCATTTTGTACAAATGTTTTTTTTTACATTAATAAAATATTCTTGTTTACAAGTAAACAAAATACCCCTCCCCCCATGAATATAGATAGACTTGCTTGGGTGAAAAAAGTAAAGGGAAGAGAAAAAAATTAAAATTAAAAAAAATAATAGTAATAATTGTAGGTATGGCCAGGTGGCGCAATGGACAAAGCACCAGCCCTGGAGCCACGAGCACCCGAGCCCATATCCAGCCTCGTAAACCCAACAATCACCCAGCTGTGTGACATGCAAGCCACCCGATCCCCACTGCCCTGCAAAAACCAAAAAGAAGAAAAAAAAAGACCCAAAATAAAATAAAATAGTAATAATAGTAGGGGTGGCTGGGTGGCAGATAGAGCATTGGCCCTTGAGCCAGGAGCACCTGTGTCCAAATCCAGCCCCAGACACCCAAAGATCACCCTGCTATGTGGCCCCAGGCAGGCCACCCAGCACCACTTGCCCTGCACCCTCCCCCAAATAATAATAACAAAAAATGTGCTTCAGTCTTTGTTTCAACACCAACAACTCTGTCACGGGTGGATCACATTCTTTATGATAAGTCCATCACAAAAGTTACTTCCATATTTTTCCAACGTTGCCATTGCTGATCGCAACTCCCTCCTTTCTTATTTCTCCACTACCATGTACTATATTTTTCTCTCTCTTTTCATTCTGACTCTGCTGTAGGGTCGCTGAGTGGCGCAGCAGACAGATCCCTGGTCCTGGGGCCAAGAAGCCCTGAGCCCCCATACCACCCCTTAGGCCCAGAATCCACCTGGCCCTATGGTCCTGGGCAGGCCTTCCAATCCCAGCCCCTTGCAAGAAGTAAAAAAGAAAATGTGTTATATCTGACCATTCTCCCCCCATGGTCCATCCTCTCTTCCTTTATTCACATCCCCACCCCTTCCCCCTGTTCCCACCTCCTTCTTACTCCAGATGTCTATACCCCATTGAGTATATTTGCTGTTTCCTCTCTTAGCCATCTCTGATGAGAGCAAAGGTTTCCTCATTCCCCCTTGCCTTCCCCCTTTCCATATCATTGCAATAGCTCATTGTAATAAAAGAAATCTTATTATGTGAAATATCTTGGACTATTACCCCTCTCCTTTTTCTTTCTCCCATTCCATTTCCCTTTTTTTCTATTGACTCCATTTTTACACCATATTTTATCTTCAAATTCAGCTTTCTCCTGTGCTTCAACTATAAAAGCTCCTTCTACCTGCTCTGTTAACTGAGAAGGTTCATATGAATATTATCAGTATCATTTTTCTATACATGCAATTCATCCTTATTAAGTCCCTCATATTTCGCCACTCTCCTCCAATCTCCATGCTTCACCTGAGTCCTGTATCTGAAGATCAAACCTTCTGTTCATCTCTGGCCATTCCAAAAAGAACATTTGAAATTCCCCTGGTTCATTGAAAGTCCATCTTTCTCCCCCGGAAGAGGACATTCAGCCTTGCTGGGTAGTTCATTCTTGGCTGCATCCTAAGCTCTTTTGCCTTCCGGTATATTGTATTCCAAACCCTATGAGCTTCCAGTGTAGTTGCTGCTAAATCCTGTGTGATCCTGACTGCAGCTCCACAGTATTTGAACTGTGTCCTTCTGGCTGCTTGGGAGTTCTGGAACTTGGCTATAATATTCCTAGGGGTTGGTTTTTTGGGATCTCTTTCTCGGGGGGTCAGTGGATTCTCTCCATTTCTATTTTGCCTTCTGCTTCTAGAATATCAGGGCAATTTTCCTGTAGTAATTCTTTGAAAATGATGTCAAGGCTCTTTTCCTGATCATGACTTTCAGGTATTCCAATAATTTTTAAATTATCTTTCCTAAGTCTGTTTTCCATATCACTTGTTTTTTCAATGAGATATTTTACATTTTCTTCTAATTTTTCATTTTTTTGGTTTTGAAGTATTGATTTCTGATTTCTGGTAAATTCATCAATCTCCCTGAATTCTATTCTTTGTCTGAAGGATTTGTTCTCCTCAGAGAGCTTTCTTATCTCTTTTTCCATCTGGCCAATTTTGCTTTTTAAAGCATTCTTCTCCTCAATAACTTTTTGAACTGTTCTATCCATTTGACCTAAACTGGTTTTTAGCATGCTATTTTCTTCAGCATTTTTTTGGATTTCCTTGACTAGGCTGCTGACTTCATTTTCATGTTTTTCCTGCATCTCTCTCCTTTCTTTTCCCAGTTTTTCTTCCAACTCCCTCATTTGATTTTCAAAGTCGTTTTTGAGCTCTGTCATAGCCTGAGCCCAATTTCTGTTTTTCTTGGAGTCTTTAGATGCAGGAGCTTGTGCTTCCTCATCTTCAGACTGAGTATTTTGATCCTTCTTGGGCTCATTTGCAAAATATTTCTCAATAGTCTTACTTTTCTCTGCTTGCTCATTTTCCCAGCCTGGGCCTGGTTTTGGGGTGCTTCCTGAGCTTTTGGGACATTCCCACAAGGATCTCAGTGTGTGAGGCTCTGTCCTCCCTCCTGGTCTGTGAATGACCATAAGCACCCCACTTTGCCACAGGGCTGAGGTGGGGGGGCCCTGCTGTTCTATGGGGCACCTAGACTGCGATCAGGATCTGAATGTGGTCAGAGCCCCAAAGTCCTGTTCTAGAGGCAGAGGACAGAGCTCTGCAGTCTCTCTCTCTTCACTCCCCTCCCTCAGCTCAATGGGCTCATGCCCTGGAGGCTCCTGCTTACCGGGCCAGCCTGCTTCTCTTTCCGGATCTGGGCTGCAGAGAGACCAAGCTGCTCGCTGTGTGCCCTGAGGGCTAGGCTCCACGTGCTCTCTCTGGCAGAGGTCCCCCACTGTTCCACCACTTTGTGCCCGGTGCTCTTCGGGGTGCAGCTCAGGAGACTCCCCCGCTGTTCTGAGTTGTGACTCCCAGTGCCCTGGGGCTGCCTCCGGGGGGCTGAAGGTCTTTGGCTCTGGTGGGCCACCCCTCTGGCAGGCTGCCTCTCCGACCCCGGGGAGCAGAGCCTTTTTGCTCTTTTCCAGGTTACCTTGAGTAGGAGAACTGCCTCACTGGGTCCCTTTGTGGGTTCTGTTTCTCGAAAGTTTAGTTAGAGTCCTTAGCTTATGAGTTTTATCAGAGAGCTCCTAAGACTCGATCCCTTCTTGTCACCATATTGGCTCTGCCCCGTGCCCATGGATGTTAAGTTTTCACCAGTACAAGTTGATATTTTTGGCGTTTCAGGATAAATATTATGCGACCATGATGCTGAGAAGTCAAAGTGTCAGTGAGTGTGGCATTAGGACAATAAATGCCATAAGGTTGAAGGCCCACATGTTGTTGATCATGTTTTTCAATAGATGCATTTTTGGGATGACAAAGGAGGAAAGCATAGTCGGGAGGTGCACGAGTCTCAGCTGCAAACTGATAACACAACTTATCAGTATGTCCTTGAGTATCATGGCAGGTCGAATTCAAATCACCAAAAATAGCATGCCATGTCGCAAATGTAAAGTCTGAGCAGGATGTACTTTGATTACACAGGAATATACGGATGGAAGCATTTATTGGTGCAAATGGTAGACCCAATCACCACAAATGTGGATGAGCAGTTCCCAGGGGAAAGGCAACTGGTGCAGGAGCTGCTATTTGTTTGTATTTTTTCATAGAGGAGATATAATCCCAAAATCGCAGGTGCATAGAGGAATAGTATATTGTAGGGCCACATGTTGGAACCCTGGTAGAGCAAGCATGTACCGGAACCCAGGTATCTCCATCTCCTTCAGGGCAGGCAGAGAAGGAAACTGTACCGTTATGATAAGAGTCAAGCTGCGTGTACGTCTGTCATGTATCTTGGGTGCAATTCAGGGAATGTGGGATGGATAACATAGTTATGTTTAGGTGGGTGGTATGATTCTTTAGTTCTTTTGTATGATGAAAAAAGGATGAAAAAAGTTTATTTTCTAATTTGATACATGTCTTACCCAAGCTTGTATTGTCCAGGAGTGTGGTGTATGTATAAAGACATATTGGTAAAGTTGTACTTAGTTATGTCAGTTTCCTGTACATTCTGTGTGTTTCGGTGTTCAGTCTCCCCTACTAACTTGGTGGCATTCCCTTTTATCTTAAATGGAGGTGTCATTGTCATGCCATCCTAAAGCTTTAAGAGCTGGCAGGTCCACCACCAGCCCCCAGAACCATGCGCCTTGTTGATCTTTCTGCACTCTGTGTGACTCAGTAAGGTTGTATCATCTACTGTTGAGAGCTTGTGTCCTGGGTATCAGACTCAGGGCAAGGAGGGCAAGAGCTAAGGTCTTCATTCTCTTTTCTTTCCTTGGGTGTCGCCATCCTCTCTGTCCCCATCTTCTTCTCCTTATTTTCTTCATCTCCGAGGTCTCTGACCCATTTGGTTGGTGCCCAGACTGTTTCCTCCTCCTCGCCATCTGGACTTGGATCTGGTTGAATACAAAGACACCCTTCTCCATTTATAATTACCGAGCCTGGGCCATGCCATTGGCTGTCCAGGCTTTTCCAAAGTACTCGGTTGCCTATTGGGCAGGGAATGGGATGGCTAGTTGCATGTGTCCACACACATATGTGCATGAAATTCCTGTGAAAAAAGCATAAAGCTGGGCAGGTACCATCATCTCTCAATTGAAGAAAAGTCATGGTGTATACAGTCTGTGCTAATTGTGTATGTGTATGTGTAAGGTGGCCACAACTGCTGACTCCCCCTTTTTGTTTAATGAGGAGGGTCTTAAGGGTACGGTTGGCACGTTCAACTATGGCTTGGCTGGTGGGATTGTATGGAATGCCAGTACTATGTAAAATGGAAAATTCTTGACAAAAAACTGCAAACGCCTTAGAAGAATATGCAGGGCCATTATCCATTTTTATAGCTGTAGGAACTCCACAAGTGGAAAAACAGGACAAAAGATGTGCTATGACATGGCAGGCTGCCTCACCAGGTTGAATTGACACCATGACAAAATTGGAGAAAGTGTCTATGGAGACATGAATAAGGTTTTTCCCCATGGTGGGTAACATCCATCTGCCATGAAGTGTTAGGACGGTCTCCACAGGGATTAATTGCACAATCAATAAGTGGGGGACAAAATGGAGCACAGCCAAGGCATCGTTTCACTATGTCCCTGGCTTGATCTTTAGTGATACCATATAGATGATGAAGAGAATGAGCTGAGAGATGGTACTTATCATGTGCATGATCCAAGAGTAAAGGGCATAGCAATGCTCAATCTATTGTATCATTGCCACTGTAGATGGGACCAACAGTGGAGACATGGGAACGGACATGCAACACAAACACAGGACAATGATAAGAGAGAAGAAGATTTTGAAGATCTGCCAACAGAGAAGCAATAGTACTAACACAAGGATTGATAAAAGCAGTAGGGAGTTCTGCAGCACAATAGAGACTGTCAGTGATAAGATTAACAGGCACATTGGCAAGATAAGCAAGAGCACATGTAACAGCAAGGAGTACATTTTTTTGGTCTGAGGTACACTCAGTGGTAAAAATTCACAGTACTTGCTTTTGTGGGACGTCGAAGGCTGCCTATTTGTTTTTGGTGTCTGTGAACACATTTGTTCCATCAACAGGGGTAGAGGAAATAATTTGTGGTGGTGGGTGCAATGCAAGGCTGTCCCATCCATGCAGTGTCAGGGGTAATGGAAGATTAATGACATCACATGAAGTGAATAGGGCAGCCCATTCAGGGATAGAGTCAGTAAAATAACAAAGAGCATCTTCAGAAGCACAAATATTTAAAACAGGATATCTTCCAAACATGCAAAGACAATGATCAGACATAGCTAGGAATAATTTTGCCAGCATCATAAATTTACAAGGAATGCTTCTTTTACTTTTCTGGAAATATTGCCATTCTATGACACTTTGCTTTTTTTTTTTTTTTTTTTTTTAGATTTTTCAAGGCAATGGGGTTAATTGGCTTGCCCAAGGCCACACAGCTAGGTAATTATTAAGTGTCTGAGGTCAGATTTGAACCCAGGTACTCCTGACTCCAAGGCTGGTGCTCTATTCACTGCGCTACCTAGCCGCCCCTCGACACCTTGCTTTTGATAGAGACAACCAATATTCGACCTTTGATTTAAAATGGTGGTGAATATAGGTTGCTCAGTATCATTTGAACTATGGACTCATGACACCTGGAAAGGATCTGTGCCATTGCCTCCTTTGCTTGTGAGGTCCAATGTGGAATCTCCTTTCAGGATATCATAAAGAGGATACATCAAATTATCAGGAATAGGAACTGTAGAATGTATCCATTGTATGGAGCCAATCAGTTTTTGGAAATCATTAAGGGTCCTACACTTCTCTAAATTCACTTTTGGGGGTATTCTAGATGCCTGTCCTTCACTAAGGGTGTGACCAAGGTATTGATAAGGGCTTATTTCTTGTAACTTATGAGGAGCTACTTGAAGCCCATATTTACTCAAGGAAAGGAGCATTTCTTTTGTTAACTCTTCTAGCTCTGAGGATTGCTTAGTAGTCATAAGAATATCATCCATATAATGGATTATGATAGCCTTGGGATATTTACTACGCGGCTGAACAATAGCTGCAATGTATGCTTGGCACATTGTTTGTTGTCAGATGTTCAGGGGTGGTAAGATACAATTGTAACTGATGTAACCAATATCTACCCCACAGGGCAGAGCCTAGTCCCTTAATCTTTAAGGGACGAATAAAGCCACTTTGTTCTTCATAGCTCCATCTCAAGTGGCGCTCTGCTTTTCTAGCGCCTTGATGGCCTCCCACCCCTAGAACAGGGGTGGTAGATGACATAAGAGGCCAGGAGGGGTCCCACTGTACTGAATCAATAACAGACACATCAGCTCCTGCGTCAATCAAATCTGACACTAATTTGCCTTCTATGACTATCTGTTTAATGGGCTGCTGTAACCCGACTTCAGTACACCAATTTACTTGTGGGACGCTCTCACTCTGAATCCATGGCAGAGATATTCCTCGGCCAATAGCTGTGCCGGGGGAAGGGTTACTGGGTAGCAGTGTGGGTTGGTGAAGTACACAGTAGTGTCACCAGATGGCAGTAGTTGGGCGTGGACAAGTACAGGGGAGTATACCGTAGCACCCACTACTAATCAGGGAAATGTGGCTGGAACTACCTCTATAGAGGCAGTACTCCAGGGGATGATTGTTAATGAATCCTCTTCCTTTCCCTGCTCGGCAACTGTTAGAATAGTTTCTCCTAGATCCCTTCATTTTGTAGTTCCCTCTGATAGCGCTCCTGCAACCCTTTCGGTTCCAGGTCTGGCCCCATGGGCATCTCTGAAGTTACTGTGATTGGGTAGGCTCTGATGTTGGGGCCCCCACGAGGAGGGCCCCCCTTCCCGTTTCCCAGAACTGATGTTTTCTTAGATCTACAGAACCTTGCCATATGTCTAATTTTTCCACAGGAATAGCAGGTGGGCTGTTTACTGCCCCTCTTTTGACCTGTGCGGCACTGTGCCTTAAAATGCCCTTCTTTTCTGCAATTAAAACAAGTGCTCTTTTGTTGTTTAAGGTTTTCACTAATCCCCTGAGCTATCGCCATCGCCATGGCTTGATGTTCTCTACTTTTGGGGGGGCCTCTAGGAGGTGCTCGATTATGTCATTTATTGAGGGATTGGCGCCCAAACCAGCCAAGAGCTGTTGTTACTCAGGGTGAAGACCCTCTTTCACCAACTGCGGAATAAGCAGTTTGGCACCAGTTGCATGTCCTAAAATGCGTATGACTGTCTCTTGTATCCTGCTGATAAAATCTGTAGGGGTTTCATTGGCTCCTTGTTTAAGACCAATAAGTTTCTCCCTTTTTGCCCCTTGAGCTTATAACTTCCCAAAGGCTCTGACATGGCAAAGTTGAATAACTGCAAATACCATGGGCTGTAAGTGTATTTGGTCTCTAGGTCTTTTCCATCTTCCTGTCCCCGTAAACATCTCAAAAGCCTCATCGGGGTTGGTGATACTCCTCTCCTCTATGTACTGTTCTGCCTCTCTCTTTACAAGGGCAGTAAAAGTAACTGCTTGTCCTGGGGTGAGCACTACACCCACAACCTCTTGCCAATTGTAAGGGAGCCAAGGCCATGCAGCAGTGGCGTTGGTTAATAAATGTTTCACATATGGTGAAGAAGGGCCGTACAACAGCTTCCTTGAGCTCTTTCAATACTTTAAAAGGAACTGCCTCATAATGGCAGTTGTCACTCTGGCCATCATCAAAAACAGGACAAAGAATTGGAGTAACACACCAATCTTCCCAATCTACAATCTCCCCTTCTTCAGCAGTCGCTTTAAGACTGCATGCTATAGGACTTTCTGGAGCAGGGCCTCTGGAAGAGCCAAAAGGGAAACTAGCTCGATGTTTTAGAGTCATGGCAGACAGAGAGGCAGAGACCTATTCCTCATCGCTCTCTGCCTGTGGGTATGGCATAAACACTTCCTCCTTTCTCAATGTCTGCTGCACCACAGCCCTGGGTCTTAATTTCTGCTGCACCACAACCCTGATTCTGACTTGCTCCCTACCCCTCCCTGCTCTTGCTCTGCCCTCCTAATGGCTACTTCCTCCTTCTTCTTCCCCGACTCCATATTTATTATATTTCTTATAACTTTCTCTAAGTTCTTCCCAAGGATAAATTGGAGGAGGAGGAGGGGGGGGGGATTACAATTCTCATCCTCAGAAGATTCTTCCACTTGTGTGCCAATTGTTTCTCTCCCACAGGGAGAAGAAGCCCCCTGTAGCATTGTTTTTATGAGAGAATAAAAGGAGAAATCCTGGTCAGTTAAGATTCCAGGACATGACTCATCAAAAGCAGCCAACTGTCGCCCAACTGTCTCCCAATTCTCCTTCGTAATTCCTGAATGGTCTAACCACACGGAGACCTTCCACCTTATTTACAAATTCCCCACACTGCTTAATATGTGGCTTAAATTGATGCTGCTTGACTAATTTATATAACTGACAAGCTAGAACTGCCTTTTCTTAGGGTCTAATCAGGGGAAAACTGAGCCCCTGCCCCATAACTTCATCCCAGATTAATCTCAAATTAATCTGAGGCTGTCCAGCTCTTCCCCTTATTAAGGGAGGCCAGGCAGAAATTCCCTTGGTCCCCATTCAGGCGCCAGCTCATTGGGGACCTATCTCTATCCCGAGCTGTCCCCTGGATACATACTTCTTCCTGGTCTTCACATGTCACAGACCTGTTGGCCTTAGGACGTCACAGACCCTCCTTGGGGATGGAGGGCAATAAACTGGACAGAACACCTGGTAGCGATCTAACAAGCAGGTCTTTATTGCTTACATAGCAGTGAAAAAATGGCTCCCGTCTTCCCCAGCCCTGTCCCTTTTATAGTCCTGAGCTCCTCCCCTGTTCCTCCCTCATGGGCAGAGCCACTCCTGTTATGGGGTGTACCCAGCACCCATGTAGGTGGGTTCACACCCCCAAGGTGTCTCCTAGCCCATAGGTGGCCAGGGTCTAGAACTGGGTCCCTGACATACATGCATATTAAAACTGTTAAGAGAATTCAAAATTTATTGATTTCGCTTTCTAGGGTGCTTCTGGTCATTAGCTATGTCTTTAGCAATAAGAACAAAGCCCTGAGCAACCAAACCTACCTCTCACCCAGATAATTATGCATTGTACTCAATGCCAAGAGATGCTCAGAGGAAACTGTCATTCTCAGAGAGTGGCTACATCTGTCTCCTGGTCTTTTTGTACAAGTCAGTGCTTATCATTTTAATTTAGGTCAAGAAAGCTTTTTTAAAATTTAAATTTTAAATTAAGAATGTTTAAAAAAATTTATTTATTTAAGGCAATGGGGTTAAGTGACTTGCCCAAGGTCTTACAGCTAGACAATTATTTAGTGTCTGAGGCTAGATTTGAACTCAGGTCCTCTTGACTCCAGGGCCAGTGCTCTATCCACTTTGCCATTTAGCTGTCCCCTGGGACAAGGATTCTTAACCTGGGGTCCATTGACCTCCAAAGGGTCTGTACAGAAGTATGCTGGACATAAACTTAATCAATTGAAAATTTTCATTGCAAGCAGTGAAACCTTGGAAATCAGTGAATGCCACAGATCAGGACTTGATTTATTGATTTGTTGATTGTTTAGACTTAAGGCAGTGTTGGAGAAAATGTTATTAAAGCAATTTAAATTTAAAAGGCTGGAGCATGCCTTTTTATTTTCAAAGATCTGGTTATTAAACATTTACCAACATAACATGTGTTTGGGGATAGCTTTCAGGTGGAGGAATTTGGATAGGAAAAAATTGCATCTTTATTTTCATCAATCATTGATTCAATTTATAATCTAATGTATTTTATTTTATACACTTAAATTTCATTCTGTGAAGGGTCCTAGGCCTCAGACTGCCAAAGAAGTCCATGACACAAAAAGGTGAGAACTTTTGGCTTAAGTTTTCTCTCACTGGGAAATTTTGTCTTTATTGCTACTTGTATTTCAGGGGATTCAAATCAAGGAAGTTGATGTAGGGTGAAATGAAGTGAATCACACATGCAAGTCTTGACTGTACATAATTTATTCATGAACAAAGAAGTATATGGAATACAAAAGAAAAAAGTAAAAGGATTAAAACATGAGCTATGTGCTCTTGGCTGAATTAGGAATTCCTTAATAAGTCTTCAGGTGTACCCATTATAATAATAACACAACAAAGTTAGCATTTATATAGTACCTTAAGTTTACAAAATACTTTATAAATATATCTTATCCTTACCACAATCATTGCAAGATAGGTGTTATTATTCTTCCCATTTTCAAATGAGAAATGAAACATAGAGAGGTTAAGTAACTTGCCCATGGTCACATAGATAGTAAGTATCTGAAACTGGATTTGAATTTAGGTCTTCCTGACTCAAGGCTCACTGCTTTATTCCTAGAATGCCACCTAGTGATCTCTAGCTAATTTTTATTCATTCATTCATTCATTCATTTATTTATCTATTTATTTATTTTTTCATCCATATGCACATGTATATTTTTAAGTTATAATATATCCTTTCACCCTCCTTCCCACTCTCCTCCCCCAGTGGCAAATGATCAGATTAGCATCGTACATACATATTTTTGATAAATAAGTTAATAAATTAGTCAGTTTCAGTATGAGTAATTAGCATTAAGGGAAAAATAAATGAGATATTTTTTATAAAGTATTCATCAGATTCTGAAGGGTTATTTTTTGGTTTTGTTTTGTTTTTCTTCTTCTGGATTGGGGCAACATTGTCCATAGTCAGTATAAAATGGCTGTATTAGCTCTCTGAACTGCTGAGAGGAGATACTTCCATCAAGGTTGATCATCCCATAATGTTGTTAATGTGTACATTGTTCTCTTGGTTCAGCTTCCCTCTTTTCAGCATCAGATCCTATAAGTCATTCCATGCAATTCTAGAGTCCAACCATTTATGGTTTCTTATAGAACAATAATATTCTTTAGTATTCATGCACCATAACTTGTTTAGTCATTCCCCAATTGATAGGCATCCCCTCAGTTTCCAATTCTTTGCCACTACAAAAAGAATTGCTATGAATATTTTGGAACATTTGGACTTTCCCATTTTTTATGATTTGTTCTGGATATAGGACTTGAATTGGAATTGCTGAGTCAAAGGGAATGAACATTTTTATTGCTTTTGGGCATAGTTCCATATTGCTCTCCAGAATAGTTGGATCCATTCACAACTCCACCAACAATGCATCAATGTCCCAATCCTCTCACAAACTCTCCAACATTGATCATTTTCCCTTTTTCTCATCTTGGCCAATCTGACAGGTGTGAGCTGATACCTCATTGTTTTAATTTGTATTTCTCTAATCAATAATGATTTGGAGCACTTATCATATGATTATATATAGCTTCAATTTCTTCATTTTAAAGTTGTCTATTCATATTCTTTGACCACTTATTAATTGGGTAATGACTTGCAACTTTATACATTTGATGCAATCTCTATATATTTTAGAAGTAACACCTTTATCAGAACTCCTAGCTGTGAAGATTGTTTCCCAACTTACTGATTTCCTTCTAATTTTGGTAGCATTGATTTTATTAGTGCAAAACAGTTTAATTTAATATAGTGAAAGCATTCATTTTGCAGTTTATAATGTACTCTAATTCTTGTTTGGTCATAAATTTATCTCCTTTCCATGGATCTGATAGGGTATTTCCTGGTCCATTAATTTATCTGTGGTATTGCCCTTTGTGTCTAAATCCTGCACTCATTTTGACCTTATTTTGGTATAGGGTGTGAGATATGGATCTATGCCTAGTTTTTGCCATACTGTTTTTCCAGTTTTCCCAAGAATTTTTGTCAAGTAATGAGTTCTTATCCCAGAAGTTGATGTCTTTGGTAGACTGCTGTAGTCATTTACAATGGTTTCTTTTGAATCTATCCTAATCCACTGATCTATTATTCTATTTCTTAACCAGTACCAAGCAGTTTTGATGACTGCTGCTTTATGGTATAGTTTTAGGTCTGGTAGAGATAGGCCACCTTCCTTTTCCTTTTTTTCACCAGTTCCTTTGCTATTCTTGACCTTTTGTTGCTCCAGAAGAATTTTGTTACTACTTTTTCTATCTTGGTAAAGTGGATATTTGGTAGTTTGATTCATATGGTTTTGAATAAGTAATTTAATTTGGGTAGAATTGTATTTTTTATTATATTAGCTCAACCTAACCATGAGCAAATGACATTTTTTCCAGTTATTTTGATCTGACCTTATTTGGGTGAGAAGTAATTTAAAATTGTGTTCATACAGTTTCTGGGTTTGTCTTAGGAGGCAGATTCCCAAGTATTAATGTTATCTATAGTTACTTTATTTTTTAATTTTTATTTTTTTGGTTTTTGCAAGGCAAACGGGTTTAAGTGGTTTGCCCAAGGCCACACAGCTAGATAATTATTAAGTGTCTGAGACCAGATTTGAACCCAGGTACTCCTGACTCCAGGGCCGGTGCTTTATCCACTACACCACCTAGCCACCCCTATCTATAGTTACTTTAAATGGAATTTATCTTTCTATTTCATGCTCTTGGGTTTTGATGTTCATATATAGAAATGCTAATGATTTATGTGGGTTTATTTTATATCCCATTACTTTGCTGAATTTGTTAATTGTTTCAAGACATTTTTTAGTTGCTTTTTTTCAGGTTCTTAAGATGATACCATCATATCATCTGCAAAGAGTGAAAACTTTGCTTCCTCATTGCTAATTCTGATTTCTTCATTTTCTTTTTCTTCTCTTACTGCTATATTGGATAGTAATGGTGATAATGAGCATCTTCGTTTCACCCATGATTTTATTGAAAATGCTTTAAGTTTATCCCATTACATATAATATTTGTTGATGGTTTTTAGTTAAATACTGTTTATTCTTTTAAGGAAAACTCCATTTATTCCTAAACTTTCTAGTTTTTAAAAGGAATGGATGTTGTAATTAATCAAAAGTTTTTTTCAGCATCTATTAGATAATCATATGATTTCTGTTGGTTTTGCTATTGCATGTTTAATTATTTTGAGTGTTTTCCTAATATTGAACCAACCCTGCCTACCTGGTATAAATTTTACCTGATCATGGTGTATAATCTTATGAGTAACTTGCTGCAGTCTCATAGCTAAAATTTTATATAAGATTTTTGCATCAATATTCATTAGGGAGATTGGTCTATAATTTTCTTTGTTTTTTTGTTTCTTCCTGGTTTAAGTATCAGTACCATGTTGATGTCATTAAAAGGTTTGATAGAACTCTTTCTTCTACTATTTTTAAAAATTTTCTTTAGAATAGGAATTAATTATTCCTTAAATGCATGGTAGAATTCACTTGTAAATCCATCTAGACTTGGAGACTTTTTCTTAGGGAGTTTATTCAATTTCTTTTTCTGGAATGGGGTTATTTAAGTAATTTATTTCCTCTTCAATTAATCTGGGCAATTTGTATTTTTGTAAATATTCTTCCAATTCACTCAGGTTATACAATATAGTGGCATACAGTTTGGCAAAGTAGCTCTGAATTATCTCTTTAATTTCCTCCTCATTGGTAGTTAGTTCAACCTTTTCATTTTTTAATACTGGTAATTTGGTTATCTTCTTTCTTTTTTTAAAAATCAGATTAACCAAAGGTTTGTCTATTTCATTGGGTTTTTATAAAACTAACGCTTGGTTTTATTTATGAGATAAATGATTTTTTTACTTTTGGTTTTATTAATCTCTCCCTTGATTTTCAGAATTTCTAATTTGGTATTTAACTGGGGAATCTTTAAATTGTTATTTTTTCTAGATTTTTTTTAGTTGCATACCCAGTTCATTGATCTCCTCTTTCTCTATTTTATTCATATAAGCATTTAGAAATATAAAGTTCCCTCTCAAAACTGCCTTAGCTGTATCCCATATGTATGATATCTTCTTAGTATCATTTTCTTGGATATAATTATTGATTATTTCTATTATTTGCTGTTTGATTCACCAATTATTTAAAATTAAGTTATTTAGTTTCCAATTAGCTTTTGGTTTATCTTTCTATGACTCTTTATTTCACTTAATTTTTATTGCATCATGGTCTGAGAAGTGTGTATTTATTATTTCTGCCTTTCTCCATTTGATTATTTTCTGCCCTAGTACACGATCAATTTTGGTGTAGGTACAAAGTCCTGCTGAGAAAAACTTATGTTCTTTTTCTATATCCATTAAGTTTTCTCCAGAGGTCTATCATATTTAAGGTTTCTAAGATTTCATTCACCTTCTTAACTTCCTTCTTGTTTGTTTTGTTGTTAGATTTATCTAATTCTGAGTGCGGGAGATTGAGGACCCTTATTATTAAGGTTTTCCTGAATATGTATCCTTGTAAATCACTCAGCTTTTCCTTTAGGAATTTGAATACTATACCATTAGGTGCATACATGTTTAGTAATGATATAATAACTTCATTACCAATGGTTCCTTTTAAGAAGATGAGGTTTCCTTCCTTATCCCTTTTAATGAGTTGCTTTTACTTTATCTGAGATCATGATTGCTACTCCTGATTTTTTTTACTTCAGCTGAGGTATAATAGATTTTGCTCCAACCTTTTGCCTTTATCCTGTGTATATCTCTATGACTCAAATGTATTTCTCGTAAACAACATATTGTAGAATTATGATTTTTAATCCATTCTGCTGTCCTCTTCCATTTTATGGGAAAGTTCAACCCATTCACCTTTACAATTAAGATTACTAATTCTATATTTCTCTCTATGTTATTTTTCCCCTTTAAATTTTTCTCTTTCCTTTCCTCTTATTCCTCCTCACCAAAATTTTACTCCCTTTCCCCTTTGACTTTTCTTTCAAAATTAAAATTTTTTTATTTTCACTTATACCTTTGCCTTCCCTTTTTCAGTCCCTTGTTTCCTTATCTTTTCCTTTCCCCATCCCCCCCTTCCTTGTAGATTAGGATAGATTTTTAAACCCAAGTGGGAATGTATCTTATTCTGCCTCTGGGCCAAATCTTTTGAATAGAATTTACTCAGCATTCACATTCTCCCTTCTTTCCCTCTACAATTATAAATCTCTGTGCCTCTTCCCCTGGTGTTATTTATTGCTCTAGCACTATTAATCAGGTATCATCAATCACAGTTTGATTATTTGATTGCTTGATAAGCTCATATTATTATCAAGGTATCATCACAGATTGCTTGATAAACAGCATTGTTTCAACTTACATCAAATTATAATTATAATCATTTTTTACCTTACTCCCTTTTCAAGTACCCTCCAAGTACACACAGTACTCTTCATGAACCAAAGACTCATCCAAAGTCATATCATTTCTAGCTAGTTCTTAATGACTGACTCCAAAACTATGTATTCTCAGGTAACTGGTTAAGGTTACTAGTCTTAATTTCTCCTGTTAGGAAAGACAGAGAAGAGAGTGAAGAGGATCCAGAAGAGGGTGACTAAATTGATAGGATCAGTTGCGTAATTTTAGCCTAGAGGGTCAAATCAAGTCATGAAACATTTAAGAAAGATATTCCTTGCCTTCAAGGAGCTTATATCCTAATGTGGGAAGACAACACATACCAGAAAACTAAAAAAATTTAGAAGATTAGAGAAAGAGCCTATGTTGGGACATGGTGAAGAAGCCTAGAAAGACAAGAGCAGTGTGGGGAGAGAAATGAAAGAATGATGTGACTGACTTGACTGCTTTCTTAAAATCTAGGTTCCAGGAGGAACTTACCAATTAGAGAAGAGGGACATGGATATGAACAGATATCTTCCAAGGTAAGAAAATGATTGAAGAGTGATGAAGTCTGAAGAGCCAGTAAAACTGATAGAGAAGACTGAGGGACATGATAGCAATCTTCAAGTATTTGAAAATTTGTCTTGTTTTTTCCTGACTCCATAAAAGACCTTGGAACAATAGATAGAAGTTACAGAAAGAGAGACTTCTATTGGATGTGGGGAAAAACATCTTAGCCATTTGAAGTCTTCAAAAGTGGAATGGGATTCTCAATGAATGACTTCAAGCAGCATTAATGATAATTTATTTGATATTTTATTGAGAGTATTCTCATTAAGGCATGGTTTGGATTAAGTAGACCCTTCTAAAACCTTCATTATGATTGATTTATACACACTTATTTTACATATTTATAAATATATGCATATATACATATATGTAGTTTATATCTAATATATGTATATATATGCATTTATTTATCTATCTGTCTATCTAGCTATATATTTATGTGTCTGTGTCTGTGACTTTAGAGACCCTCTCTGAAATACCTCCCCTTCTTACATAAACAGCTCATTCATACTTTAAGACTGAGTCCCAGTCTTAAACAACTATCCCCAGGTTCAAGGTAGTCTGTGGATCCACACTTTTAGCACTATATCTCATGAATGAGCTTACATCTAATAGTCAGTCAGTAGACACAATTAACTCAAAGTCAAGACACTTACTAATATGGCATAGTAAGAACAAAACATTTCCCTCATAAACCTCAAGTGTACTTTTCCACAACTACATAATTATCAATGGGAAGAATACATCTAAAGTTAGAGGAAACATTGTCATGTATACTTGTAAGCTCTGCAGGTAAGACCAAGGTAAATCCTGCATCTGTTACTGTTATTTCTCTACTTGTGGTACTCACATTGTTTCCCTCTGGGCAAATAATCTTTGCTGGAAAGTTTCATCAAACAAGTTCCATGAGTCTGTTCTCCAAAGCTCAACTCCAAACTGCTGGGGTAATTATCTTTTGAAATCATAGTTGACTTTTTCTACTTTGAAAAAGTCTACATCCTTAGTGGATGTAGTTTTTTCTACTGGAGGAGTAGCTCTACTACAAGAATTCATGGTTAATTGAGGTGGGAGGAAGTGAGGAGAGAGAAATCTCTAATTTTCCCTCTGTTAGAATTATAAGAGGAATGGCAAAGACACCTCTAAAGAGCTAGACTTTTTATAGTTGACTCTTCTTTAGACTGTCAGTGGTCGCAACTCCACAGAGCTCTTCTCTATATCACAGATTCTAAGATAGAGTTATTACCTTTCATAAGGTTCACATAATTTTTCATCTCAGCAACCATTCCTTCTTGTTATCAAAATTAACGTCCAGTACAGAATTTCACCTTGTTTTTCCCCTGCCTTTTTGAAGGATGAAATTATCACTCTAGTAGGGATGAGGTAGCATAGCACAATGGATAGAGAGAGATGCCTTTGGAATCAAGAAGACCTGGCTTTATATACTTCTAGCAAATTCTGTGTGAAATTTGCTAAGTCATTTATCTTCTCAGTGCTTCAGGAAACTCTAAAACTTCAAGCTACTCAGAAAGTGCTGTTCTTAATTAGTAGAAGAGTTCTTCACTAGGAGTTCTCAATATTGATGTAATCACAGCTCTTATAAAAGCATTGTAGGTATGTGAATTGATTGAATTTCTTATGGTAATTTTATTTATTCTTATGAAATAATTTTAATTATGAATGATAGCAACAAATACACAAGCTTTCAGGTATATAAAATAAAATTTGTAATGAAATTTTAATGGAAATTTAATGAAAAATTAATAAAAATATAGAAATCAACTTTAACAAAATAATAATGCTATAAACCTTGTTCATGGATTATCAATATTTGCTGATTTTTCTCTATTTTTCCAGATTTCCCTCAATTTTCTAAATAATTTCTCAGATTTCACTAGTTATATTTTTATTTGTATAGTTGTAATTAGTTTATATATTATAATTTTGTTCATCCTTTCTTTACTCTGAATCATTTCAGGAAAGTGATATTTTTATTGTTTATATTTGCAAATTTTTTTTAGTGTTATAATAATCTAAAACCATAGTAATGTTCATATTCTGTTGTTTATTCAACCATTGCTTGATTGTTTGAGTTTTCTATTAAAAATAAAGTCACTAAAATTATTATTATTGTTATTATTATTACTTTATATGGAGATTCTTCCCTTAGGAATGAGTGCATAAAAATATATTAAGCACCTACTGAATGCCAGGGTCTGTTCTAAGTTCTAGGAACACCACTACTTAAAGAAAGATGATACTTATCTTTAAGTAATTTGCATTCATAAATGGGAAGACTGTGTATATAGTGGAGTAATGGTCAGGGATGAATGTTTTGATCTAGAGAAGCCCTAGAAGGCTCAGTGGATAGAGCACCAGCCCTGGAGTCAGGAGGACCTGAGTTCAAATCAGGTCCCAGACACTTAAATTGTCTAGCTGTGTGACCCTTGGGAAAGTTACTCTTTACCCTATTGCCTTAAATAAAAATTTTTTAAAAATTAAAAAAAGATATCATGAATGGTCAGAGTTTAAGGAACATGGAAAGACTTGCATGAGTTGATGCTGAGTGAAGTGAGCAGAATCATGGGAACATTGTACACATTAAATACAATTTTAAGAGATGATCAACTATAATGAAGTTCTTTTCAACAGTTCAGTGAACAAGGACAATCCTGAGAGAACTGTTAAGGAAAATGCCATCCACATCTAGAAAAAAAACTAAAACTAAGGATTTTGAATATAGAGGAAGGCACACAATGTTAACTTTTTAAAAACTTTTACTATTTTCCTTTCTTTTTCATAGTTTTTCCCCTTAATTCTAAATCCTTTCCCACAGCATGACTAATATTGAAATATTTTGAAAATATACACCTTTTACCAAATTGTTTGCCACCCAGGGGAGAGGGAAGAGGAGTGAGGATGGTCGAAAAATGTGGAACTCATAAACTTGCAAATGGATAAATGTTGAAAACTATTTTTGTACGCAATTTGAAAATTTTAAATTAAAAAAATTGATGCCTGAGAGATTTAAAAAACTGTGTTGCATGTAGAATGGATTGTTAGAAGTCAAACTATTTATTATTTAAATAAAACTATTTAGAAAATGATGAAGTGGTATGGTAAAAATACAATTAGAGTCAAATCTCACACATACACAAAAATAATTTTCCAATAGAGCACTGATCTCAACATATTTTTAATCTTCTTGAATCCAGATCTAGTGCTCTAATCACTGGACCATCTGACTGAGCTTAGAAGGATTAAGAAAAATATTATTTCAAAAAAAGGTGACCAAAGGGGCATCAATAATTATTGATAAACATACTTATTTTTTCATCTCTACAGGATCTTAATGAAAAGTGATTTATTCAAATATCACTGATTTACTTGACTGTAAAAAATTAATTCAATTTTCTTCTCTTTTTTAACATTTAATTAATTTATTTTCAAATTACTACAATAATCTTGTTGTAAAGATAAGCACATTTCCCCCTTCCCCCCAACAAAGATAGGGCAACCCCAAGAAAATAAAGGGAGAGAAAAAGAAAAAAATGTACTTCAGTCTGTGTTCAGATACCATTAGCTCTGTCTCTGGGATGGATCACATTCTTTATCATAAGACTATCAGATATGTTTCTTCAATATTTTTTCCCACAGTTGCTATTGCTAACTATATTTCCCTCCATTCTATTCCTTCCCATTCTCATTTATTCTATTTTCTCTCTCTCTCTTCTTTCACCTTGTCCCTCCTCAAAAGTGTATTGCATCTGAATACCCTCTCCCATGATCTTCCCTCTCCTCTATCACCTACAGCGCTCACCCCTATCCCTGTTCCCTTTCTCTCATCCTTCTCTTCTTTTTCCTCTAGGGTAAGATAGATTTCTCTACCCCATTCTCTACCCCATATTATTTCCTCTTTCAGTCACTTGCGATGAGAATGAAGGCTCACTCATACTCCCTTACTTCCCCCCCCCCCACTTCCACTCCATTTCAAAAGGTTTTTCTTGACTCTTTTACATGAAATATCTAAGCCCATTCTACCTCTCCTTTCCCTTTCTCCCAGCACATTCCTTTTTTGCCCATTGACTCAATCTTTATAATATATTATACCTTCATATTCAGCTCCCTCCTGTGTCTTTTCTAAATATACTCCTTGTAATTGTGCTAATTCATATGAGTTATCAGTACCATCTTCACATGAAGGAGTATAAGCAGTTCATTCTACATCATTAAATCCCTTATAATTTGACCTTCCCATGCACCCTCTCTATGCTTCACCTGAGTCTTGTACCTAAAGATCAAACTTCCTGTTCAGCTCTGGTTGTTTCAACAGAAAAGTCTAAAAGTCCTCTGTTTCACTGAATATTCATTTTTTTTCCCTGAAAGAGGATGTTCAATTTTGCTGGATAGTTGATTCTTGGTTGTAATCCAAACTCTTTTGCCTTTGAGAATATTCTTTTCCAAGCCCTATGAACCCTTAATGTAGACACTGATAAATCCTGTATAGTCCTGACTGTAGCACCATGATATTTGAATTGTTTCTTTCTTGTGCTTGTAATTTGGTTATAATATTCCTGGCATTTGTTTTTTAGATCTCTTTCAGGAAATGATTGGTGGATTCCTTCAATTTCTTTTTTACCCTCTACTTCTAGGATATCAGGGAAATTTTGCTGGATTATTTCTTGAAAAATGAAGTCTAGGGACTTTTCCTTGTCATGACTCTCAGGTAGCCCAGTAATTTTAAAATTATCTCTTCTGAATCTGTTTTCCAGGTCAATGATTTTCCAATGAGATATTTCACATTTTCTTCTAGTTTTCCATTCTTTTGCTTTTTTGTTCAATTGTTTCTCAGAAACTGATTGACTTCACTTAGCTCCATTCTACAATTGAAAGAATTATGTTTTTCAGAGAGTCTTTGTATCTCCCTTTCCATCTGGTCAATTCTGCTTTTTAAGGTATTATTCTCCTCATTGACTTTTGAATTGCTTTTTCCATTTGACCTAAACTGATTTTTAACATAGCATATTTTTTTTTGCATCTTCTTCACCAAGCTCCTGACTTGGTTTTTATGATTTTCCTACATCCCATTTCTCTTCCCAATTTTTCCTTTACCTCTTTTACTTGATTTTCAAAATCTTTTTTGAGCTCGTTCATAGCCTGAGATCAATTCCTATTTTTCTTGGAGGTTTTGTCATCATCATCTTCTGAGTTTATATTTTGATCCTCCATGAGACTAAAGTAATTGTCTATAGTCAGGGCAGCTAGGTGGTGCAGTGGATAGAGTATTGGCCCTGGAGTCAGGAGGACCTGAGTTCAAATCTGGACTCAGACACTTAATAATTACCTAGCTGTGTGACCTTTGGCAAGTCACTTAACCCCATTGCCTTGCAAAATGTTAACAAAAAAGAAAAAAAAATTGCCTGTGGTTAGATTCTTTTTCCTCTGTTGTTTACTTATTTCCCCAGTCTATGACCTAATTTTAACATACTTCCCAAACTTTTGATTCCTTTTGGGACACTGCCCCAGGCACCTTATTTCCTTCAAGGTCTAATGAGAGGCTATGACTGCTCTCCTGGCCATTTGTGGATGACCACAAACACTCCTCTGCCCTGGTGCTGAGAGGAGGATCCCTGCTCCATTATAGTAATATGGGGCTCCATGCTGTGACATGCTTCTGAGCTTGGGTAGAGCAACAGAGTCCTGTGTCAGGAATAGAGGAGAAACCTTGACAATGTCCCCTGACTCCCTTACCATCCTTGGACTGAGTGCTCTGGAAGCAGCTGCTGGGTGACTCTGCAGGCCTGTTTCCCATTCCCGGGTCAAGTATGTGCTGAGGTCTGAGCTGCACTGGGCTCCACACTCACTCTGGTGTGGAAGAGTTTTCTTGCTGACCTTCTGCATTGTCCTTGGTGAACTCTAGGCTGAAAGGTCTGGAAATCATTCTCCCTGCTATGGATCCAGGTACCTCCAGGGACCCAGACTTCCCATGTTCCTGAAAGATTGGAGCTGATTTGCTCTCGTGCAGCTGTGCTGTGCTGTGGCCCTTTCCAACCCTGGTGGAAAGACCCATCTTGTGGATCTACCAAGTTATTTTGAATTGGAAAATTGTTTCACTCAGTCTTTCTGTGGGTTTTGTCACTCTAGAGTTTGGTGAGAGTTATTCTGTATTTTCCCATTTATAAGACACACCTTAATTTTGGGGCCCAAAATTTGAAAAAAAGTTACATAAAGTTATTGAATTCATTTTATTCATCATGAAATTCAAGGACCTTCTGCTCATAGCTTTCAGGCATCTTTTGGGTAAGATTGGTGCATGGACATACACTTAGTCCATTCCTTTGCATGAACCTGAAGCACAAGTTGTTTCCTTCTCTGAAATCAGTCACTTCTTTTTCATCAACAATTATTCTTGCCTCCTGCTGAATGGTCTTTGTGGACTCATGAATTCCAGTTGCCCTTTGCTCTTCAGTCCATCTCTTCAATTCCCTCTCTGATTCAGGGCATTGTGCTGACTTGCCCCTATTGCCTTCTTCTGCCATGAAAGTAGTGTTTCTTCTTCCCATAGCCAGTCTCAGATTGTTTTCTCAGTTGGAGGAGGATCAAACTGATTTTCAGCAGAAAAATTTCCATTCACTTTTGGATCACTTTGAATTTAAATTCATCATTGTACAAAAATTTTTTCTGAGCCATTTCTGGGCAGAACATGGCAAAATGTAACCTAATAAAAGAGCTGGAAATGCAAATAAAAAAGTCTACAGCAGTAAATGCAAAAATCAAGTGCAAAAAGTGGGAAAGACAAGTAAAAATAATCTACAACCATTGTATAAGTTAGTCTCAGTTTTAAGACCCTAAATTTTTTGAAAAAGGGTGCATCTTATACATGGGAAAATATGATAATTTTAAGGCATTTGGAGTGTTCTGGAGGAGAGCTTCTGGGAATTCTTACCCCCATGCTGCCATCTTTGCTCCACCACTTAATTTTATCTTCAATTCCAATTTCTCCTTCTTCTCCTTCCCAACCCAGTGAGAAAGCAAGAAAAATACTGTCTATTGCACATTTATAGCTATATATATATATATATATATATATATATATATATAATATATATATATATATATATACATATATCTATTAATTAGCCATGTTCCCTTAAAAAGTAAGAAAATGCATGAAATAAAAGAAAATATGCTTTAATCTATATTGTATCCATCAGTTGTCTTCTTTCTGAAGATGAATAGCATATTTCATCTGAGTCCTTTGAAATTGTGATTGGGCAGTGTGTTGATCAGAGTTAACTAAATCTCTCAAAATTGATTATTTTGGGGGTAGCTAGGTGGCATAGTGGATAAAGCACCAGCCCTGGAGTCAGGAGTACCTGGGTTCAAATATGGCCTCAGACACTTAATATTTACCTAGCTGTGTGGCCTTGGGCAAGCCACTTAACCCTGTTTGCCTTGCAAAAACCTAAAAAAAATTGATTATTTTTATAATATTACTGTTACTGTATAAATCGATTTTTTGATTCTTCTCACTTGACTTTGTTTTAGTTTCCCAGGTCTTTCTGAAACCATCCCTTGAAACCATCATTTCTTCGAGTGCAATAATATTCCATCACTTTCATATTCCATAACGTTTTAAGCATTCCTCAACTGAGAAGCATTTTTTGTTTCCAATTCCTTGCTAAAACAAAAAGCCCCTCTATTCATTCTTTGATCTCTTAATGCTTGTAGTATAGACCCAGTGGTCACATCACTGGGACAGAGAGTATATACAGTTTAATAGCTTTCTAGACACAATTCCAAATTGATTTACGGAATTGATGGGCCAGTTTGCCCTTCCATCAGTAATATATTAATGTCCTTATTTTCCCTCTCCTCCAAGATTTGTTATTTCCTTGTTCTTTGTCATCCTTGCCAATATTATGGGGGTGAGGTTGTACTTCAGAATTGCATCAATTTACATTTCTCTAATTGTTAATAATTTAAAGGTTTTTTAAAATAGTTTTCTTCAAAGCTCTATATTCAAAGGGAGCTAATGACATCAGGAGGATGATGTCTTGACTTGCAAATGAATTGTATTTAAGTGAGACAGGGATGTGCAGTCATCAGCCTTAATCTCTCCTCCAGACTCATTTGGAATCCAGTGACCCCAGTTGTATAGGAAGACTTTGGCTTTTCCCAAATCTCAGTTTATTTGAGGCAGCACTTATTGAGTGATTAAAGGCTAGGTACAAATTGAGGTAAAAGATGGTTTAGTTTGCCTCTTCAAAAGAATTTATCTGAGCGAGGAAGTCCTTTAGGCTTTCAGTCAGAACAGAAACAATTGCTTTTTGCACTCAATCTGAGGATCAAAAATCCCAATATTAAACAAGTGCAACTTTAGCTGAGATTTATTTTTGGTGAAGCAATGAGAGCCAGCATGATCTGGGTTTTAAGGTATAGTCAAATAGCACCATTTAAGCTGTCTTTCAGGAAATCATAAATGTAACTACACGAGACAAAATTGTCTCAGTTTTAAAAAATGATAGCCTAAATAAGTAGGGAAGACAAAAAAATCTAGCTTCACACCCCAAGTTATCTTGTGAAGTATATATCTGAAAAATGACTTTTGTCAGAACAATGCTGTAAAGTCTCCCTAATTTTCTGCTTTCCTTCTAATTTCATGTGTTGGTTTTGTTTGTAGAATACCCTTTTCATTTTATGTAATGAAAAATTCTTTTTCCTGTGAACTTCTCTCTTGTTGGGTCATGAGCCCTTCTCTTAGCTATTTCTTCCATGTTCCTTGAATTTGCCTATGATGTCACCTTGTCTAAATTATGTACCCATTTTGAGCTTACCTTGGTATATGAGGTGTTTGTCTGTCTCTAGTTTCTGCAAGTATAATCTCCAACTTTTCCAACAGCTTTTTTTTTTTGGCAAGACAATGGGATTAAGTGACTTGCTCAAGGTTACACAGCTAGGTAATGAACTCAGGTCCTCCTGACTCCAGGGCCAGTGCGCTATCCACTGGGCCACCTAGCTGCCCCATACCCAACAACTTTTTTTCTAAGAGGTAGGGCTGTCCAATAGAGAGAGTTCTTTGGGTTTTTTTGACATTAGTTTACTGTGCTCATTTATTGTATGCCTAAACTGTGTCATTGTTTAGCCTCTCTATTTCTTAGTATCAAATTATTTTGATGATTATAGCTTTATAGTATAGTTTGAGATTTGATATTGTTAGTCTAGTCTCCTTCTTTTCCACTTTTGTTCATTTATTCCCTTGATATTTTTGACTTTTTGTCTCTCCAGATAAAATTTTGTCATTTTTTAATAGCTCTACAAATCAGTTCTTTGGTAATTTGATTGGTATGTCCCTGAGTATGTAAATTAATTTATGTACTATTATAATTTTTATATTTGATAGATCTAGTCAAGCATAATCAATATTTCTCCAGTTATTTAGATCTGTGTTTATTTGTGTGAAGAATGTTTTGAATTTGTATTCTTTTTTATTAAAGATTTTATTTGAGTTTTACAATTTTTCCCCCAATCTTACTTTCCCCCCACAGAAAGCAATTTGTCAGTGTTTACTTTGTTTCCGTGTTGCACCTTGATCCAAAGTGGGTGTGATGAGAGAGAAATCATATCCTTAAGGAAGAAACAAAAAGTATAAAAGATAATAAGATCAGACAATAAGATATCTGCTTTTTCTAAATTAAAGGGAATATCCTTGAATTTTGTTCAAACTCTACAATTCTTTATCTGGATACAGATGGTATTCTCCATTGCACACAGCCCCAAATTGTCCCTGATTGTTGCACTGATGGAATGAGCAAGTTCATCAAGGTTGATCATCATTCCCAAGTTGCTGTTAGGGTGTACAGTGTTTTTCTGGTTCTGCTCATCTCATTCAGCATCAGTTCATGCAAATCTCTCCAGGCTTCCCTGAATTTCCATTCCTCCTAGTTTCTAATAGAACAACCGTGTTCCACGAAATATATATATCACAGTTTGCTAAGCCATTCCCTAATTGAAGGACATTTACTTGATTTCCAATTTTTTGCCACTACAAACAGTGCTGCTATGAATAATTTTGTACAGGTGATGTTTTTACCCTTTTTCATCATCTCTTCAGGGTATAGACCCAGTAGTGGTATTGCTGGATCAAAGGGTATGCTCATTTTTGTTGCCCTTTGGGTGTAGTTACAAATTTCTTTCGAGAAAGGTTGGATGAATTCACAGCTCCACCCACAGTGTAATAGTGTCCCAGATTAACCACAACTCTTCCAACAATGATCATTATCCTTTCTGGTCATTTTGGCCAGTCTGAGTGGTGTGAGGTGGTATCTCAGAGAAGCTTTAATTGCATTTCTCTAATAAGTAATGATTTAGAGAAATTTTTCATATGGCTATGAATTGCTTTTATCTCCTCATCTGTAAATTGCCTTTGCATATCCTCTGACCATTTGCCAACTGGGGAATGACTTTTTTTTTAGATATGTCTCAGTTCTCTGTATATTTTAGAAATGAGTCCTTTGTCAGAATCATTAGTTGTAAAGATTATTTCCCAATTTACTACATTTCTTTTGATCTTGGTTACAGTGGTTTTATCTATGCAAAAGCTTTTTAATTTAATGTAATTGAAATCATCTAGATTGTTTTTGCTGATGTTCTCCATCTCTCCCTTAGTCATAAATTGCTTCCCTTTCCACAGATCTGAGAGCTAAACTAGTCCTTGGTCTTCTAATTTGCTTATAGTATTGTTTTTTGTGTCTAAATCCTGTATCCATTTAGGTCTTATCTTGGTAAAGGGTGTGAGGTGTTTGTCTAATCTAAGTTTCTTCCATACTACCTTCCATTTTTCCCAGCGGTTTTTTTTTTTTTATCAAAGAGTTTTTATGCCAATAGTTGGACTCTTTGGGTTTATCAAACTGCAGATTACAATAATCTTCTCCTGTTTTTGCACCTAGTCTATTCCACTGGTTCCCCACTCTATTTCTTAGCCAATACCAAACAGTTTTGATGACTGATGCTTTATAATATAATTTTAGATCAGGTAGGGCTAAGCCACCTTTTTTTGCACTTTTTTCATTAAATCCCTGGCAATTCTTGACTTTTTATTTCTCCATATGAATTTACTTACAATTTTTTCTAACTCATTAAAGTAAGCTTTTGGAATTTTGATTGGTAGGGCACTAAACAGGTAGTTTAGTTTTGGTAGAATTGTCATTTTTATTATGTTAGCTCTCCCTATCCATGAGCAGTTGATATTTGCCCAGTTATTTAAATCTGATTTAATTTGTGTGAGAAGTGTTTTATAATTGTTTACTAAAAGTTTCTGAGTCTGTCTTGGCAAATAGACTCCCAGGTGTTTTATATTGTTTGAGGTTACTTTGAATGGGACTTCTCTTTCTAGCTCTTCCTGCTGTATCTTGCTAGATATCTATAGAAAAGTTGAGAATTTATGAGGGTTTATTTTATAACCTGCAACTTTGCTAAAATTGCTAATTGTTTCCAGTAGTTTTTTGGATGATTTCTTGGGATACTCTAGGTAGACTATCATGTCATCTGCAAAGAGTGAGAGTTTTGTCTCTTCCTTCCCAATTCTAATTCCTTCAATTTCTTTTTCTTTTCTAATCACTGAAGTTAACATTTATAATACAATATTGAATAGTAGGGTGATAATGGGCACCCTTGTTTCACCCCTGATCTTATTGGGAATGCCTATAGCCTCTTCCTGTTGAATATAATGCTTGTTGATGGTTTCAAATAGATACTGCTAATTATTCTAAGGAACAGTCCATTTATTCCTCCATTCTCTAGTGTTTTTAGTAGGAATGCATGTTATATTTTGTCAAAAGCCTTTTCAGCATCTATTGATATGATCATATAATTTCTGATACGTTTGTTGTTGATATAATTGAGTATACTAACAGTTTTCTTAATATTGAACCAACTCTGCATTCCTGGGATAAATCCTACTTGATCATAATGCATTATCCCAGTGATAATTTGTTGTAATCGTTTTGCTAAGATTTTATTTAAGATTTTTGCATTTATATTCATTAAGGAGATAGGTCTATAATTTTCTTTCTCTGTTTTAACTCTTCCTGGTTTAGGTAACAGCACCATATTGGTTTCATAGAAAGAGCTAGGCAGAGTTCCATCTTTCCCTATTTTTTCAAAGAGTTTATATAGAATTGGACCCAATTGTTCCTTAAATGTTTAGTAGAATTCATTTGTGAATCCATCAGGCCCTGGAGATTTTTTCTTAGGGAGTTCAGTGATGGCTTGTTGAATTTCTTTTTCTGAGATAAGGTTGTTTAGGTATTTAATCTCCTCTTCATTTAACCTGGGCAACTTATATTTTTGTAAATATTCATTCATTTCACTTAGATTTTCAAATTTATTGGCACAGAGGGGGGCAAAATAATATTGAATATTACTTTAATGTCCTCCTCTTTGGTGGTGAGTTCACCTTTTTCATTTATGATACTAGCAATTTGGTTTTCTTTTTTCTTTGTTTTTAATCAAAATTGACCAGAGGTTTATCAATTTTATTGGTTTTTTCATAAGACAAACTTTTGGTTTTATTTATTAATTCAGTAGTTTTTTTACTTTTGATTTTATTAATTTCTCCTTTAATTTTTAGAATTCCTAATTTAGTATTTAATTGGGGATTTTTAATTTGTTCTTTCTCTAAATTTTTTAGTTGCGTATTTAATTCACTGATTTCCTCTTTCTCTAATTTATTCATGTAAGCATTTAAAGATATATTACATCCCCAGACAGCTGCTTTGAGGGAATCCCATAGGTTTTGGTATGTTGTTTCATTATTGCCATTATCTAAGGTAAAGTGATTAATTGTTTCTATAATTTGTTTTTTGGTCCACTCATTCTTTAAAATGGGGTTATTCAGTTTCCACTTGGTTCTGGGTCTATATATCCTTGGCCCAATATTGCATATGAGTTTTATTGCATTGTGATCTGAGAGAGATTTATTCACAATTTCTGCCTTTCTGCAGTTGACCATTAGGTTTTTATGTCCTAGTACATGGTCAATTTTTGTATAAGTGCCATGTACTGCAGAGGAAAAAGGCATATTCCTTTCTATCCCCATTCAATTCCCTCCATAAGTCTACCATATCTAGTTTTTCTAATATTCTTTTTACCTCCTTACCTTCTTTCTTGTTTATTTTATGATTTGATTTATCTAGATCTGAGAGTGGGAGGTTGAGGTCTCCCACTAGTAGAGTTTTGCTGTCTATGTCTTCCTGTAGTTCTTTCAGCTTCTCCTCTAAGACTTTGGATGCTATCTGATTGGGTGTATATTATATATATATATATATATATATATATATATATATATATGTGTGTGTGTGTGTGTGTGTGTGTGTGTGTGTGTGTGTGTGTATGCATATATATTCAGTATTGAAATAACTTTATTGTCTATGCTACCTTTTAGGAGAATAAAATTTCCTTCCTTATCTCTTTTAATGCTACCTATTTTTGCAACTGCTTTATCTGAGATAAGGATTGCTACCCCTGCTTTTTTTCACTTCAGCTGAAGCAAAATACATTTTGCCCCAACATTTTACCTTTACTCTATATGTATCTCTCTGCTTCAAATGAGTTTTTTGTAGGATTCTAGTTTTTAATGCACTCTGCTATTTGCTTACGCTTTAAGGGGGAGTTCATCCCATTCACATTCAAAGTTATGATTACTAATTCTTTATTGCCCTCCATGCTATCTTCCCTCTGTTTCTATTTCCCCCCCTTTCCCCCTTATCTATATTCCCCAGTGTTTTGTTTCTGAATACCACCTCCTTCAGTGTGTTTACCCTCCTATATCTACCCCTCCCCTTTCTTTCCCCTTCCCCTTTTCCCCTTTTCCCTTCCCTTCCTTTTGTGAGTTCCCCTCTTCCCCCCTCCCTTTCTCTGTCCCCCCTTCCCTTTTCCCCTTTTAGTATTTGAAAGGTTAGATGTTTTTTAAGTTAACTGAGTCTGTGTGTAAGTTGACTTTAAGCCAAGTCTGATGAGAAGAAGATTGAGGTGTTTCTCATCTCTTCCCTTCTTCCCCTCTATTATCATAGGTATTTTGAACCCCTTAGTATAATGAGATTTATCCCATTCAATCCCCTACCTCCTCCCATCTCCTTCCTGTCCCCCTTTTTAAGGAGGTAGTGTTTTTAAAATTATTCTATCTGAGTCATAGAAAATTCTGAGTATCTGTCACTTTTAGCTAAGTACATTCTGTGTAATAGAGTTAAAATTCTTGAGAGTTATTAGAGTCTTTCTCCCAAGTGGGGTTATAGCCTGTTTTATCCCATTGGATAGCAGTCTCAAGGATAGGTCATGAATGTCCATCACATCTGGCTAGGTATATTCTTTCTGTTAGAGTTACAGTTCTCAAGAGTTATGAGAATCTTTGTCCTCATGCTGGGAAACAGCCAGTTTCAGCTTATTGGATAGCAGTTTTTTTCTTTATTCCCCCCCCCCCCCCCTTTTTTTACCTTTTCATGTGTCTCTTGAACCTTCTGTTTGATGTCCAAATTTTCTATTTAGCCCTGGTCTTTTCATCAGGAATTTTATAATTCTTTCATTTTGTTAAATGTCTATCTTTTCCCCTGAAAAAGAAGTCTCAGCCTTGCGGGATGGTGGAGTCTTGACTGCATTACAAGCTCCCTTGCTCTCTGGAATATCTCATTCCAGGCTCTTCAATCCCTTAATATTGAATGAGCCAGGTCCTGCATAATCCTTACTGTGGCTTCTTGGTATTCAAATTGTTTCCTTCTGACTGCTTGCAGGGTTTTCTCTTTTATCTGATAGTTTTGGAATTTGGCCATAACATTCCTTGGTGTTTTCATTTTAGGATCTCTTTCTGGATGGGATCAATGTATTCTTTTTTTTTTTTTTTAGTTTTTTTTGCAAGGCAAATGGGGTTAAGTGGCTTGCCCAAGGCCACACAGCTAGGTAATTATTAAGTGTCTGAGACCGGATTTGAACCCAGGTACTCCTGACTCCAGGGCCGGTGCTTTATCCACTGTGCCACCTAGCCGCCCCAATGTATTCTTTCAATAACTACTTTGCCCTCTGGTTCCTTGATATCAGGGTGATTTTCCATCACTAGATCCTGTAATATTAAGTTCAGGATTTTTTTCTCTTCAATGTTTTCTGGAAGTCCAATAATTCTCATCTTGTTCCTCCTTGATCTATTCTCAAGGTCAGTGGTTTTTTTTGATGAGGTATTTTACATTTTCTTCTATTTTTTCTATTTTTTGATTTTGTTTAACAGGCTCTTGCTGTCTCATGAAGTCATTAGTTTCTGCAGACTCTATTCTTTTTTTAGGGGGGGGAGTTTTCTTCATTTACCTTTTGCAACTCCTTTTCCACTTGGTCAATTCTACTTTTGAAAGAGCTTTCCATTTGACCAGCTGAAGTTTTGAGAGAATTATTTTCTTTTTGCATTTGCCCAATTGAGGATCTGAGAGATTTATTCTCATTTTGTATTTGTGCATTTGAAGATCTGAGAGAATTATTTTCATTTTGTATTTGTCCAATTGAGGATTTGAGAGATTTATTCTCATTTTGTATTTGTCCAATTGTATTTTCCAATGATTTGTTTTCTTATTGCAAGATGTTAATCTTTTGTTGGGTTTCTTTTTCCAAATCTTCCAATTGATTTTTAAACTCCTTCCTTATTTCTTCAAGGAAGTCTTTTTGTGCTGGAGACCAGATCATATTCTTTTCAGGGGTTCTAGGTTTCTCTGAATTAGGGTCTTTTCCTTCTAAGAATTTTTCTATAGCTCCACCTTTCTGCTGACCTTTCTTCATTTTGCTAAAAGCTTGAGTTGGGGAGGGGCTGGTTCACAGAGGTTTGATGTTGAGATCCCTAGAGACTTTATTCATCGAGTGCGACATCTCCAGCTGGCCAGTGGGAGGTGCTGGTTGCTTTTTCTAGAGTGTCTGTGACCTGGATTGAGGGCCCACTCCCTTAGCCTGAAGGGAGAGATTGAAGTTCTTAAATCCTTTTGCCTTCAATCAAAGATGGGCTTTATTGTTCACACACCTGTGCCTGGGGCAGAAGTAGTCTGTAATTATGTTTGTTCTGGGAAGAGGCCTCAGCTTCAATGGAGGCGTGGTCTTAGAGTTCCTCAGACCTGAGGAACCCAGGAATGGTGTCTGCAGCTCTCCTGCACTGGAACTCTCCCCCCAGCCCTGTCGGCAAGCTCCAGAGGGTCAGCACCAACTCCAATGTCTCTGTGGTCTAGCCCCACCCCTGGTCCATCACTCAGGCCCTCAGGCCCTTAGGCACCTGGGGCTCCAATGCAGCCCTAATCAGGCTGATCCATCCTGTGTGCTTGGGCTCACCCATGGCTGTGGGAGACAAATTGTGAGGTAGATGTTCTTTCTCCTGGCTTTTCTTCCTGGGTTTTGTGGGTCAGATATCTGTTGAGAGGTTTTCTTAATATCATAGATGGGGAAAGATCAAGAGATTTTAGAGCTGTGCCTGTCTTCTCTCCACCATCTTGGCCGGAAGTCTGAATTTGTATTCTTAATAGTTCCTGCATGTGCATGCCAAGGCAGGGAGAGTCTCCAGTATTTTATATGTCTATAATTATTTTAAGTGGAATTTCTCTATCTCTTTCTGTTAGGTTTTTTTGGATATATTTTTATATAAATATTCTATTTGTTTTCTAATTATATATAATAGTGGTTTCTATTCATCATTTTTTGTTAAGGTTTTGAATTTTACAATTTTTTCCCCACCCTCCCTTCCTTCCCCCACCCTCCGTTACAGAAGGTAGTCTGATAATCTTTACATTATTTCCATGTTATATGCTGATCAAAATTTATTGTGTTGAGAGAAAAATCATATCCTTGAGGAAAACATAAAATTATGTAGTACATAATTCAACTTTTTTTTTAAATTGAAGGTCTTTGGTCTTTCTTTAAATTCTACAGTTCTTTCTCTGGATACAGATGGTATTCTTAGTCACAGATACCCTAAAATCATCCCTGATTATTGCGCTGATGGAATGAACAAGTCCATGAAGGTTGATCATTACCCCCATGTTTCTGTTAGAGTGTACAATGATCTTCTGGTTCTGCTCATCTCACTCAGTATCAGTTCATGCAAGTCTTTCTGTTAGGTTTTGTTGGTAAAGTATGGAAATACTGATGATTTGTGGAAATTTATTTTTTTATTTTGTAGCTTTGCTTAAGTTGTTTAAATTACCTATTTAGTTGACTCTCTAGGGTTCTTTCTCTAAGTAAACCATCATTTCATCTGAAAAGAGTGATACTTTCCCCCCTCATTGTCTATGTTTGTTCCTTTGGAGCTCTCTTTCTTATCTAATTGCTATAGCTAACATTTCTAGCATGGTATTGAGGAGTAATAGTGACAATGAATATATTTGCTTCATTCCTGATTTTACTGGAAAGGTTTCTAACTTCTTCCCATTACAGGTTTTGTTTGCTCTTAGATTAAGATAGATAGTGCAATGTTTTTAATAGAAAAAGGAATTGTATTTTGTCAAAAACTTTTTTTCTGCATCTAATAAAATAATCATAACATTTTTGTTGTTAATATTGTCAGGTATGTTTATAGTTTTCCTAATGTAGAACCAACACTACATTCTCAGTATAAATCCAGCCTGGCCATAGTATATGATCTTTGTGATATATTACCTTAATTTTCTTGCTTGGATTTTATTTAAAATTTTTGAATCAGTATACATTAGAAAATTTGGCCTGCAGTTACTTGTTCTGTTTTGACTCTTCCTAGTTTAGGTGTTAAAATACTTTTTTTTTCATAAAAAAGAATTTAGTATAATTTCTTCTTTATCTATTTTTCAAACATTTTATGTATTATTAGAATAAACTGTTCTTTAAATGCTTGGTAGAATTTATTTGCTAATCTATCTGACATCTATCTGAATTTTTTCCTTAGTGAGTTCATTTGTGACTTGTTCAATTTCTTTTCCTACCATGAAATTATTTAAATATTCTATTTCCCATTCTATAATCTGGGAAAATTTTATTTTTGAAATATTCATATATGAAGTTCGTTTAAGAAGGACTAAGTATTCAATTTTGATGTCACTAACAAAATTATTACAGTGTAGAAGGAAAAGGGAAAATGTCTGAAGAGACCAAACTATTTCCAAAGGGACACAGACCAGCTTAAATTTTATTTTATTTTATTATTTTTTTTAAAGATTTATAGTCTCTTTATTTAACTTACATGCAAAATACATCAGTGCCAGACTGAACAAATCAGAATCCAAAACTATTGCAAACATGCAATTAAAAAAACCCATTATGGCTAGCAGAAAAGTGAAGAATTAGGTCATTTAATGGCAACAAGCATGTATGGTCAGACTTTGGAAGATAATGGATTTACAAGTTCTGCTAATGTGGTCCATGGGAGACATGGAGATTTGCACATGACTGACTGAAGGTCAACAGCATAATTAACGGAAGACAAATGGTGACAAATCTACATCATACTGGTTAAGTTTCTTAAGTCTTCTACTTCCCACTCATCACTGGTGCTCATGAGCTTATGAATTCATGTAAATGTACACCAAAATTATGAAGTGTTGATTGATATCCTGGATCCATTCATTGGCACAAGCTTTGGAAATTTCTGCTCAACATGTTTAGTAGCATTCAGCATTCTTGGTTCAGATCCTCATTTTTCTTTTCATTTCCTTGAGTGGTTTAATAGCATTCAATATTTTTAATTCACATCCTGGGCATGATCTCTATTTCCTCAACATGTTTAGTAGCATTCAGCATTCTTGTTTCAAATGTTCATCTTTCTTTTCATTTCTCACTGTAGGCGCTCCTGCGGGCGGCGGGCTCCGGGGCCGAGGCTTTCTGGGAGCCTGCTGCAGGCGCGAGATGCCAATCCAGAAAGGCCATGATGCCGCTGGAAGCGCTGTGGCCAGAAAGGCCAACTTAAATTTTAAAATGAAATGTACAGATCATGTAAACAAGGTCACACTAAGTAACATTTATCAGGCATCTACCATGTGCCAGGCACATTGGGATTACAAAGACAAAAAAGAGTTTTTTTCCCTAAAAAAGCTCACAATTTAATGTGGGACACAGCAAGAAAAAAACTTTGTACATACAAGATATATATATATATATATATATACATATATATATATATATATATATAATAAATTGGATATAAACTCAGAGGGTTGCTACTAATTTTATATGAGACCTGGAAAAACTTTTGCAGAAGGTGGAATTTTAGCTGAAACATGAAGGAAGCCTGGGAAGTAGGGAAATAAAAGTGAAGAGGGAGAAAAGACTAGATATTAGGGACAGCCAATAAAAATGCATGGCATCATGAGATGGAGTGACTTATTTGAGGAATAGCAAGGAGTCTAGTCATTAGATTACAAAGAATATGGAGAGAAATAAGATGCAAGAAAACTGAAGCAGTAGTAAGGAGCCAGATTATGAAGTTCTTTAAAAGTCAAAAAGAAGCAATAGAAAGATACTGGAGTTATTGATAGGTAATGTAATAGATAGAATGTTAGACATGGCTTTAGGAAGACCTGAGATTGAATTTTACCTCAGATACTTACTACCTGTGTGATGTTTGGCTGTCTCACTTAACTTCTTTTGATTTCAGTTTTCTCATCTGTAAAATGGATATGACAATAACACCTAAATGAAAAAGACTAACTTTATTCATTTTTTGGACAACATTTTTGGGGAACTTTCATCAAACTAATATACTGGAATTTCAGCAAAACATTTGAAAATTTCACACAAAGTCCTTTTTTGGATCACATAGAAAAGTTTTGACTGAATGATAGTATATTTAGGTAGATTTAGAATTTGGTGCATAACTGAAGCCAAAGAGTATAATTATTAAATCCATGTAAATTAGGAAGGTCTCCAGTGGAAGCCACATATGGCTTTGTCTTAGTCTTATTCTATTTAATATTTTATTCAATTGTCAAAACATTGATAGTTTCTCTGGTCCTTACTTGACCCATCTTGTCTCCAGACATCTGCCACTCACTGTACTGAAAACCTCATCAAAGATGTGTCAGTTTGACAATGCTATACTGGTGTCAAATGTGGACCCTGAACCAGGCAAGGGTAGAACCTCTGAAGGTTACCTCTGATAGGGATTCTAAGGTATGTTCTTCTGCCAATAAGTATATTGCTAAAATCAGATCTAAGCGAATAATTCACAACATTTCCTACATATGTGCTATTTGAAAAAGGTGTCAAGCTATACACTGGAAATATAAAGATAAAAATTAAAAGTCATCCTTGCCCCTAGAGTTTATATTTTCCCTTCAAGCTCAAACTGCCATTGTAAGATCTAGGTCTTTCAGAGCCTTTTAGAAAATCTCTACTCCAAATAGAACTAGGAGAGGTTTGGGAATTGATGATTTAAATTCATTATCTTGTAGAGAAACTGTTTCTACATCTTATTTTTTTAAATCACTGATTTCTTTCTGATGATATAATGCAATAGGAAGTATGTAGGTTTAATTTTTCAAGGCTATGTTCAATACCCATCCTATAGTCTCTATCACTATACCTACCTTGGCTAACTTTCCATTATTACTAAGTCTACCAGTATCCCTCCTTCCCTGCTCCTATGGCACAATTACTAGGCTGATAGGTGTACTCACTTATCTATTAGACTAACATCATCTCTGAGATTATTTTCTAATCCTTCCATATTCCCTGGGGATTGTACACATCTGCCTCTCTGTAGTATCTGTGGCACAGGTGAGCCTGTATTCTTTACTTTCAGCCTCATAGGATTCCAAGCTCCTGATATTTAAGATGAAATCTGAAAAAGGGAAAATAAAGACTAAGAAAAACTGTTAAATTCAGATATCTTGGAGAACAGTAGATGCCACCTAGAAAGAAAAACCATAGTAGAGAAGTGTCCAGTGGTTCTTTGGGAGAAATAACAAAGGAGGGCAGAAAAAATGTGGTCTTGGATATCTATGAATCATGAGAGTGTGACCAATATGTTTGGTTTGAAACTTTAATACAGAATACACACATAATCTCATTATTGGACATAACTGAGACCTAATTGGATGGAATGCATGACTAGAATGAGATAATAGAAAATAATTGTTTAAAGGAAACATTAGTTTATAAGTGAGTAGGAATAATGCTTTCTGTCAAGAAGATAGTTTGGATGTTAACTCTACAGTTTCTTTACCTCCCATATAGAGGAGATTGGTGGCAATTGTTAAAATATTTTTGCTACTTTCATGATCAATCTTTAAAAAACACTTTTAGTTAGTTCAATCAAATGACAGTAACTAATAAAGAATCAGAGAGCTTGTACAAATAGAATAACTGAAGGAAGTTGTAATTGCAGTAGCCGATGATCAAAGAGGGGAAAGGGAATTACTTATTTTCATTGGCAGCTCCTCGGCCTCCTGTTAACCTTTTTAGGGCTGCTTTTACTTCTTTATTTCTAAGAGTATAGATCAGGGGATTCAACAATGGGGTGACAACTGTGTAAAATACAGCCACTGCACCATCCAGAGGACTTTTTGAACCAGCTCGGAGGTAGATGAAAATACAGGGGACGTAATATACAGTAACCACAGTCAGGTGTGAGCCACAGGTAGAGAAGGCTTTGCGTCTCCCATCTGCTGTACGGATCTGAAGGATGGCATAGACAATGTTTGCATAGGAAAGCAGGATCAGCAGGAAGCAGCTGGCAGCCACCACGCCAATGTCTACAAAGGTCACCAGCTCATTAATAGTGGTGTCAGCACAGGCCAACCTTAGTACTGCAGGGATGTCACAGATAAAGTAATCTACCTGATTGGGGCCACAGTAAGGCAATCGAAAAGTCAGGGTGGCTTGGATAGCACCATGGATAGAACCAGCCACCCAAGCACCAGCCACAAGCATTGTGCACAACTGTCTATTCATTAGCACTGGGTAGCGCAGAGGTTGGCATATTGCCAGGTATCTGTCATATGCCATCAAGGTATAGAGGAAACATTGAGTGCTTCCAAGGAAATGAAAAAAGTAGAGTTGAGCCACACACCCTCCAAATGGGATAGCCTTACTGGCAGGAGTAAAGCTCAGGATAATCAGTGGAACGATAACTGAGGAGAGCCACATGTCTAGGAAGGATAGGACACCCAGAAATATATACATGGGACGTGCATTTAATTGTGGATCAGCCCAGACCATGAGCAAGATGAATGTGTTTCCAAGCTGTGTCAAAGTATAGATAACAAAAAAGACAAGGAAGAGGAAGATCCTCAGTTTTGGTGGGTGAGATAATCCCAAAAGAATGAAATCTGTCACTGTGGTCTCAAGTGAATTGTTTTTGATTTTTTCCATGTCCTCACTGTTTTATCCTAAGGAGAAATAGTGTGACATAGTTAAAGAAGACTTGGCACAGTAAAGAGGTTAACATTAATGGGGAGGCAGCATGGTAAATTGGAATTAATACAAAAGTTAGAGCCATTAAAATTGTATCAAAGCTCAAATTCTAGCTTTGCCACTATTCCCTGAATGAACTTGGTAAAATTTCTTAACATCTTTGGGTCTCAGTTTCCTCTTTTCTAAAATGATATGATAGGGATGAGTCATATCTAATGTCTCAGCTCTAAATCTGTGATTCTATGAAATGTAAAGGAATAATTATAGAGGAGAATCAGGCTTCCTCAGACTCTTCTTTCTTCCCTTACCCACCTTGTATTTCCTGAAACTCAAAACTACTTCCTCTAATACCTCTGACTGTATAGTCCAAGCAACTTCCCCTATGTGCCATCTATTTAATAAAATGAGGAGAAGGAGGAAGTCTTTTCTTCCATGGCAATTGACAGAGCAATTACAAGTTTAAGTAATTCAAGTCCCTTAATTTAAGGAAAGTCACTATCTAGAAATCTTGTTTCAGGAAGTGAGAAGTGGAGAGAAATCTATTATTTTCCAAATGGATATTATAGGACAAGGTTATGTAGGTACCAGAGATCTTTTCTTTCAACCCATCATTTATTTGATGAAAAAGATGAAAGCTATAGAATTACAGTCATTTCTCAGAGTTTCTTAGATAAGAAGTGGTAGAGATAGAAGTAAAGCCTAGTTTTTTTTGGATTCTTTGTTCAATAATCTGGATGTTATATTGGATTGTGTTGTTGTTAGGACTGTGTGCCTTTGAGAGACTAGTTTGTTCCAACAGTTATGAAAGGATTAAACCTCACAGTTTCCACTACTCTACATTATAACAAAGCCTAAAAGACCATCTAAATTCTCTGAGGTAAAGACAGGCAAAAAATATACTTATAAACTTAAAGTGATTCTAATCAGAGCTATTTAATTCCTAATTTATACTGAATTTCCCCTGGTTTGAAATTAATTTTATTGATTTTGTGTATTCCAGGGGTAGGGAATCTTTTTACCAGTCAAGGGACATTTGGGTATTTATAACATCATTCATGAGTCATATGTGGTCAAACATTTAATTAATTCATCAATAAAAACCTTGCAGTTTATTGAGTTTCAAGTCCCACCTATGATTGCCTTGGCTATGTCAGACCAATATGATCTGCAGGCCTGAGATTCCCTGCCCATAACTTAGACCATCATGTGAATGGCTTATAATTGAACATATGAAGCTTATGTAGCAGAAACAAGGGGAATTCATAAATATTACTAAATAAAGAAAATGCTTCTTAAAGCAGTTAGTTAAAACCAAGATGATATATAGACTGGATATTCTCGTAATTAATTTCTTCAAATGGTAATGTGTAAGAGTTGAGATGAGGATTCAAGGAAAGGGAGAAAAGATGATTTCTTGAAAAGAAATAGAATAGAAACACATGATTAACTCTTTACTCTATGTCCTCACCAACCACAAAAGACTAGTTCTTAGTCAGTCACACTCTGGTCCTGGAAGGTCCATCTGTTTAGCAAAACAATGTAACTTTGCTTGATCTATATCAGAAAGTGGGGAAAGTGATACAAAAGGAGTCTTTTCTCTTCCTTCCATTCCCCAAAGGTTAATATATGGGTGAGATAGATATAAATTATTTGCTTTAATTGCTTTTAGGAAAAAATGACCCTCTTCCTGCTCTTCTAGATGGTAAGTAACTAGGTTAAGGATTAGTAATGGAATCTTATTAAGGTATAAATGAAAGAGGATTGGAATTATATGTAGGAGACAAAACTTCTTGCTCTGTTACATTTCAAGCTGCGTAATGCTATAGAAGTTACTAAAACTTTCTGAGCTTTAATTCTTTATCAGTTAAATGAAGATAATAATATACTGCCTACTTTACCATATTTTTTTTTAGGTTTTTGCAAGGCAAATGGGGTTAAGTGGCTTGCCCAAGGCCACACAGCTAAGTAATTATTAAGTGTCTGAGACCAGATTTGAACTCAGGTACTCCTGACTCCAAGGCTGGTGCTTGTCCACTACACCACCTAGTCGCCCCCTAGCCGCCCCCTACTTTACCATATTTTTATGGGGATCAAATATATTAATGTTTAAAAAGTACCTTATAGTCAAGTGCTATAAATTTTAAGTTATTATAATGCTTTTTTCCTGCATAAATGAAAAGTTGGAGATGACTTTGTATTTTTTTCTAGAACATCTTATTCATTAAATAAATATTACATGCTAGCATGAACTAAGTTTTTATTTTATTTTACTTATTGTATGTATGGTGTTCCTGACTTTTTGCTTCATAAGTCTCATGGGGGAAATTTATCACAAAGGTAAACTGAGGCAAACTTCTTTGAACAAAAAATCACTTTATTAATAGGAACATGCTATCTGCCAATAAAAGAGTCAATGACTACCTCAGTTTCTAGTCAAAAACTCTTAGTGAAAGGACAATGACCCCTCCCCCTTCTTTTTTGGGCAATGGAGTTAAGTGACTTGACCGAGGTCATACAGTTAGTTAATTCTTAAGTGTCCAAGGCCAGATTTGAACTCAGGTCCTCCCAGGCCAGTGGTCTGTCCACTGCACCACCTAGTTGCCCCTGACAATGCCATTTTAATAGTTTGTTGAGAGTACAGAACAAAGAACAGATCAAATTAAATAACATCATGGATTGGGGGCAACATGACTGGTTACATAGTTTAGGAGTGGGAACAATATGATTGGCTGAAATTTGGAAATGAAGGACTCTCTTTTCTTCCTGTGACTAAGAAAAGTTCAAGTCTGTTTCCAAGGTCAAAGATAATGATCAAACTGTTTTAGACAACAACCTTTGAAGGCTAACTTTGTGTTCAAAAGATACAAGAGCTGACTCCTTATGTTTACTCCCATTTCCTAAGCATAAAGAATTCCTTGTGGCAAGAATAAAAAAATGATTAGCAAGAGAACTGTATTTCTAAACTTAATTCAGCACAGGCCAGTTGATTTTGAGCTAAGTGGATGACCTAAGCAGTTGCCAGGACAAAATCAAATAACTGTAAATATGATCATTAAGAAAATGATATATTGTTAATTTTAGTTTTCTCATGATCTAAGAAAAACACACTCACAGAACCAAAAAAGCTGGGAGAATTAATAATAAATTAACATGTATATGTCTCTTTTAAGCTTTAAAAATATTTTACTTACTTTGTGTCATTAGATTCTAACAACCTAATAAGTAAGACATCTTAGGCATTAAAATGCCAATTAAATCAATGAATAAATTGATAGGTTGCAGTGGTTATATGATTTGACTCTGTTCATACAACCAATAAATGTTAGCAGCTTCTATAAATTGACATCTATCCAGATTTCCAAGTATAGGCATACTTACATGTGTTAATTTTTCTGATTTCTATGACTTTTGGCCTTTACTAAAAAAAACCCCTTCAAATTAGTAATCTTTTTATTTGTGGTAAGGAATTTTTTTTTTTGAGATTGAGCAAGCTAGATAGATAGATCTTTGTGTGTGTGTGTGTGTGTGTGTGTGTGTGTGTGTGTGTGTGTGTGTGTGTGTGAGAGAGAGAGAGAGAGAGAGAGAGAGAGAGAGAGAGAGAGAGAGATGGATCCATTATGTTCCTCAATGTCTACAACTGTTTTCTGTGACTTTTTCTTAAGTTAGCTGATTTCAGGAACATTTTCTCATGCCCTCAGACTCATATAGAAGCAGAACCCCAAGAGAAGCTGACCTGTTTTCCAGTCAAATGGACAAGTGAGTAGAAAAAGCTGTTCTTCAGATAACCATTCTGTGGTGTTATGGCAAAATCTCCTGTCTGAACTTTGGAAAGGAATTAGTTGATAGGCTGAGATCCAAGAACCTTTAAAATGCTATTCATATAATAAACCTCGAGTCAATTGGAGATGAGGGAAAGTATCTCTTTTTGCCTGGGAGGGAAGAAGCTTACACTTCCTCATGTCTAGCCCTTGGAAAGAGTACTTATTGACTTTTGGTTTACATTTATGTTCCCCTGGCAACATTATTATTATTATTATTATTATTATACTTAAATTTTTTTTCCCAAAACTGCCAAGGGATCTGATGAAAATTACTGACCTCAAGGGAGCCTAGGTTTATTCTGAAGTCTTTCCCTCATGAGGTTTATACTATCTAAATCCTCATTACTTTGTTTATGCAGAGATGAAAGAAATCTTTCTCGTGGATCTCCAAGAAAATGGTGTATAGGGAATACCTGAAGTTGACTAGTGACTTATTTGAGGTGACCTCTTATTTCTTTGGTTTCTATCTTTTGGACAAACACAATTATACAAGAGAGATGAATAACTGAATTTCCTTTTTCACTTCTGAAGTATGGTGGTATATAGGGTATAGTGTGTATAGAGACCAGAAGGGCTGTCTTTGGAGCTAAGAAGATCTGTTTTTTATACATTATCTGTGTGACCCTGGGAAGTGGTAAAAATTTCTTGGTACTTCTGGTGACAGGTACAAGTCTGCATTTATGGAAGAACTTTCCATAATAAGAGTTCTACATAACTGAAATCAATGGTGCGTCCCTTTCCCAGTTGAAAATAATGTCTCTCTCCTCTCATCTGTTACACCATTTTTATTTATATCTTTCTTTTGCATTGAATAAATCTCAAATGTATCTTGATCTCAACTTGAAGATCTCCTCCATTAAAATTAGTATTTAACACCTATGATATCATTTGATTCTTTTGACAATCCCCTGAGATATGATTGTCCATTCTATAGATGAAGAGATTGAGAGTCAGAGTAAATATGTGATCTGCCCATGGTTACACAGCTAATAGTGTTGGAAGCAGATTTATATTGAAGTCTCTCAGTAAAACCAGCAGCCATACTGACATATGTTACTATACCTTTGCTCTCTTGGAAAGTTTGGTCATTAAGAAGATTAATATTTTCTCAGAGTTAATCTAGCCTAATGTCATCTTTTTACTTAACTCTGGGACCATCTTGTTGTCTATTTCTGCAGTCTCTCATATACACATTTATGCATGCACACACATAGATAATACACACTCACACACACACACACACACACACACACACACAGATGGACAACTCTTATAGACTGACCACCCAAATGCATGTTGTCATCTGAGCAAATGTAGTTCTTTATCCACTTCATCTTTCCCATATAGTCAGGCCAAACTTCCTTATGTTATAGATGCTTCTAGGAGACTTTGCAATATTCTGGGGCTTGATGCAATCAGCAGAATATTGTCAATAATAAACTGTGAAACATTCAAATGTTACCACAGAGAGTGAAACTCTGATGGACTAGCCATGATGTTTGAATGCCAAATGTATGCTTGCCAACAATACTATTTTGTGGGAAACCTCACCGAGTGCTCATGGGGGAACAAAAGTGATACTGGGACACTCAGGAGGTCTCTCTTAAGAACTTTAGAATTGATTGTTCAGAATGGATGACACTGGCTCAAAATCATCATTGCATGCCCTCATCAGAGAGGATGCTGTGTGCTCTATGAGCAAGGCAGAATTGAAGCAGCTCAAAGGGAAAGTGAGAGGCATGAATTTAGAGGAACCTCCCCAGAAATAGTTGTGCCTGACCACTGGTAGAGCATTCTGAGCTCATATTGGTCTGATTAGCCACACTTGGACACACTATAAATTGTCTCTATTAGAGATTGTATTACAGTTTGAAATTCTGCTTCAATGGGACTTTTGAACTCTCTGTTGAATTTATTCTCTCAGTGGCAAAAACTGTTGAGCTACATTTTCCTGCTTTATATAACTCCTAACGTTTATTATCAGAAGATCATTAAAGAATTTGTTTTTTTTATGTATTTTAAACATTTATGAATGTTTTAAAATTTTTTTTTAGTTTTTTGCAAGGCAAATGGGTTTAAGTGACTTGCCCAAGGCCACACAGCTAGGTAATTATTAAGTGTCTGAGGCCGGATTTGAACTCAGGTACTCCTGATTCCAGGGCTGGTGCTCTATCCACTGCAGCACCTAGCTGCCCCATGATTTTTTTTTATGTATGTATGGAAGATATATTCTTGAAAAAGGCCTGTAAAGGATGCTCTCAGAAAAACTTGGAAAAATTTACATAAACTGCTGCAAAGTGAAATGAGCAGAACCAGGAAAACATTGTATACGATACCATCAATATTGTATGTTGTTCAACTATAAATGATTTAGCTATTCTCAGCAATGCAGCAATCCAAGAGAATTCTGAAAGACTTAGATGAAAAATACTATCCATTTCCAGGAAAGAATTGATGGAGTCTGAATGCCAATTGAAGTATACTTTTTATTTGCTTTCTTTATCTTTGTTGACTAATATGGAAATATGTTTCCCAAGATTGCACATGGATATATAACCCATATCAAATCATATGCCTTATCAATGGGGTAGGCAAAAAGAGAGATTAATTTTAAAAATTAGTTTTGCATATAAGGGAAAAATAAATATTAAATCACTAAAAAAGAAAAAGCCTTGTAAAAAAGTTTTGTTCAACTGAATCAAATGCTTTTCGTAATCAACAAACAATAAATAATGAGGGATTTTATACATATTGCGTACATCATGGGTGTCATACTCAAACAGAGATGGGGCTGCTAGTCTGTTTGTAAGAATCCTTACAAGCCTCATATTGACTTAATCTTGAAATTTAATATCTTCTCTGTTTTATTGTTTTTTAATTTTGTTAAATATTTTCCAATCACATTCTAATCTGGTTTGGGTCACACTTGGGAGTGTTATATGTGCCCAAGGATTCAACACCTTACTCTACATTTCTAATTAATTGTGAAATTATAAAGATGTGGCTTGTTGTTGATTATAGCTTCTGAAAACATTCACAAAAGAGTATATAATTCTAACTTTGTGGTATCTTTGGCAGTTCTCTCTCTGGCAGAAAAGATGTTGGTTGACTAAGGTGCTATCTGAGCTTTTTTTTGTCTTCTTGTAGCAATTATTTCACATTGATTCAATTTTTGTAAACAATTATTAAAATCAGAGTAGATATTTTAAAATTAAAATTAATGATTTATTTTTTCAATTATATGTAAAGATAAATTTCAACATTCATTTTTGTAAAGTTTTCTCCATTTTATTCTTGTCTTCTGCTGGAATCAGCATAAAAGGAAGAAAACATGAGAAAGGAAAAACAAATTTATAAAAAAGTGAAAATGTTAAGCTTTGATCTTCACTCAGACTTCGTTATTTCTCGGGATGTGGACGACCATTTTCCATCACAATTTGTCTTTGATCACTGTATTGTTGAGAAGAGTTAAGTCTATCACAGACAATTAACACTCACAATTAATACAAGTAACACTGCTGGTGCTGTGTTCAATGTTTTCCTGATTCTGTTCACTTCAGGCAGTGTCAGTTCGTGTAATGTCTCCAGCTTTTTTTTGAAGTCTACCTACTCATCATTTCTTATAGAACAATAATATTCCTTTGCATTCATATACTATAACTTGTAAATTCATTCCCCAATTGATGGGCATTCAGGGTAGATTTCTTTTCTATTGTTCATTTTCCTTTTCTGACTGTCAATTTTTTATTTAAGTGATTCTGGATCCTGGGTAAAGTTTTGTTTAAAAAGAATAAGCTCTGACAAGTCCTAAACTAGTAGAAAGGCTCCATTAAGAATCTCTCTGTAGGCTGGGTCTGTTTCCCTAGAACTAACTAGTTTGGCTCAATGAATTTTGCATCTGATTCTAACTTTTGACAACTCTCCTTTTATCAAAGGAATCAAAGGTAAGTGATCCTGTCAGAAGTAACTATTTTGTACATGTTGTTAACATATTCTGCACAATGGCCATTTTAAACTTTTTAGCTTTTGCACCACTACTTCACTCCTGAATCTCAGTAGAACTTATCTCCTATTATTGTGAATTTTTTTTTACCCTTTCATATGTCACTTCCCCTTCCCCTTACCTTTTTTTGCTCTAGTCTCTGAGGAAAAATATCTGTCATCCATTCCCTACCCTACACTCTCACAAACTCTACCCTAGTTCAGTTCTTCATCACTTACTTTCTCAACAATTGCAATAATCTTTTAATTCTGTCTCTAGACTTCTGCCTCTTTAGACTACTTTTCAGGATATGCCAGCTGACTTTCTAAAATATAACTCTGACCTCTGACCATATTACCCTGCCCAGGGTAAGCTAGAAATTGTAAGCTATAAAATACAAAATCTTTAGCTTGGCATTGAATCCCTACAATTCATCTCACTTATCTTTTAATTCTTATTTTATATTACTTAATTTTATATTCCTGCTCTTTTAATCAAACTGGTCAGCTGCTAGCTGGTCCCAATACATAAAATTCCATGTTCTGCTTTTATTAAAATGGCCCATGCACACCTCTGCCTTGTAAAATCCTTAGCTCACTTCAAAGCGTAGTTTATGTTCTCATTCCTTAATCCTTTCCTGATCTCTTCACCAAGCTTAAAACATTCACTCACTCTTAAAATTACTTTGTGTATCTTATTTTTTCTTATTTCTGTAGATGTTGTATCTCCCCAACAGAATGTGAACTCCGAGGGTAGAGACTAATTTATTTTTGTCTACATTTTCCCAGTGCCAACACAATGACTTTGACATAGTAGGTGTGGTTATAAATATATGTTGAATTGAATGAAATAGAATGTAAAAAAAAGATTTGGACTTAATGATTGCAGAGATCAAAGAGCTTTCTATGAAAATCACAGAGCAGATGACTTTTCTTACCTGAATGTAATTTTTTTTTAAGTTTTTCTAATTACATGCAAAGATAGTTTTCAAAATTAATCTTTTTGTAAGCTTTTGAATTCCACATTTTTTCTACCTCCCTTCTCTCTCTCTCTCTCTCTCTCTCTCTCTCTCTCTCTCTCTCTCTCTCTCTCTCTCTCTCTCTCTCTCTCCCCCGTCCATGACATAGAGTAATCTGCTATAGATTATACATGTACAGACATATTCATCATAATTCCATACTAGTCATGTTGTGAAAGAAAAAATCAGAATTAAAGGGGAAAATGATCAAGAAAAGAAAAAAAGCATAAAACAACTTTTAAAAATGCAAATAGTTTTGTTCTGCATTCAGATTCCATAGATTGTGCTCTGGATGTGGATGATATTTTAGAATGTCTTTTTAGAATTATTGTTGATCTTTGAACTGCTGAGAGGAGTTAAGTCCATCATAGTTGATTACCACACGACGTTGATGTTAATAGGTACAATGTTCTCTGATTCTGCTCACTTCACTCAGCAGCAGTTCTTGTAAGTCTTGTAAGTTTTTCTGAAGGCCACCCACTCATGATTACTTACAGAATTTTAGTATTCCATCACATTGACATACCACAATTTATTCAACCATCCCCTAATTGATGGGCATCCTCTCAATTTCCAATTCTTTGCCATTGCAAAAAAGAACTGCTATAAAAATTTTCGCGCATGTGAGACAGAGGACTTCTGCATATTTCTTGCGTTCTTAATGGTAGCATCGCTAGTGAAGGAAACCTTGGATTTAGATGAGAAAATCTTTTTTTTTTTTAGGTTTTTGCAAGGCAAATGGGGTTAAGAGATCGGATTTGAACCCAGGTACTCCTGACTCCAGGGCCAGTGCTTTCTCCACTGTGCCACCTAGCTGCCCCCAGATGAGAAAATCTTAAGTCAAATCCTACCTCTGCTATTTACTAACTATGAGAATGGCTAAATTATTTTGAGTGTCAGTCTCCTTAACTATGAATAATAATACATTATTCACAGAATTTGTATTGAGTAAGTGCTTTGTAAGCCTTACATGATTATATATTTGTATATTTGCATATGCCATTGTTATGCCTTTGATTTTAGGAGATGACAAAAAATAAAACATAATTAAATATGACTTAGCTTCATCTTCTTTATTTTTTTGATGAGGCAATCAGTTAAGTAATATTCTCAAGATCATATAATTATTAAGTGTTATATGTTTGAGGCTGAGCTTGAACTCAGGGCCTTTGCTCTATCCACTGCACCTTGTAGCTAGCTGTTTCTGCCTTTTAACTTCTTAAGAATCCATTTACTTCATTTTTAAAATTAAGAGTGGGAATAGATGATCCCTAAAGTATTGTTTGGAAATAGCCCTCTCAATGGAAATATAGTTTCAAAAAGTTAAAAAATACTTGAATTCTTTAAAGATGTAGTACTAGACATGCCCCCAAGGTGTCAGTATCACATAGATTAAAGTCATTCTCTGGACTGTGATTAAAGTCTAATTTATTTATTTATTAGTTTTATCTTTTGTAAAAGGACTAATAAAGGATATATGCTGTATTATTTTTTTTGTCAGTTCTTTAACTTGTAAAGCAAAAAGAGAGAATTCCCTTTAGGTTCTTCTGAGAAAATAGTGTAAAAATGCTTCTTTTGTCACACATTTCTATAGCTAATCTTTCCATGATGGAACCCAATTTGTTTTAGAAGCAAGGCTTTGAGGATAAAATAGAAATAGATAAGAAATATTTTCTGGTTACTTTCTTGGAACTCTCTTGTGCAATTAAATGCAATAATATAGTCTTTTTAAAATATATATTTAATTTTAAGCTTATTTATTTATTTATTTAATTTGGTTTTTACAAGGCAATGGGGTTGAGTGACATGTCTAAGGTCACACCGTTAAGTAAATATTAAGTCTGAGAACAGATTTTAACACAGGTCCTTCTTACCCGGAGACTGGTACTCTAGCCACTGCATTATGCAATCATATAATCTTATAGACACTTCTACCTCTACTTCATTGTTTCTGAAATAAAAAATTTAGTGAGGAAAAAAAAATTGTTCCTATTCCATATTCTATTCCCCCTCATTTTTGTCTTCCCTTCTCATTTATTTAACTTCCTTGTTTTTCAATATATTATAGTGCTATATTTGTAAAAATGACATAAGGTTTGAGACCTAACTCTAACACTTAAATATTGTATGATCTTCCCCTCTTTGAATCCCACTTTCCTCATTTGAGGAAAAAGAATACTGACAGAATAATACCCTACAATGTTGTTATGAAGGAAGTACTCTGTAAAACTGAAAGTATTATATAAAACCCCAAACCATTTTTGTTGATTTAATATTTACTGATGTCCCTTGGATTAAAACTTTGGATTCATTAATAAGAAAATCTTTAGGTTGAGATTTTCATGTAAAACTGGGGTTCTTAACCTGGGAACCACAAATCTTCCCATTTCCCAGTGGTCTTTAGATCAATTTCTTCAGCTTTTTTTTGTATCTCCTTGTCTAAACTGCCGACTTCTTTTTCATGTTTTTCCTGCATCTTTCTCATTTCTTTTCCCAGTATTACTTCTATCTCCCTTACTTGATTTTCAAAATCTTTTCTGAGCTCTGTTGTAGCCTGAGCCCAACTTCTGCTTTACTTGGAGACTTTAGATACAGAAGCTTGTACTTTCTCATCTTCAGATTGAGTATTTTGATCCTTCTTGGGACAATGTAATTCTCAGTGGTGTTCCTCTTTTTTCTCTGTTTACTCATTTCCCCAGCCTGTACCTGGTTTTAGGGTGCTTCCTGAGCTTTTGAGTATTATTGGGACATGCCCCCAATAAGGATCTCAGTTTGTGAAGCTCTGTCTTACCTCCTGGTCTGTAAATGACCACAAGTGCACCCCTCTCCCATGGGGCTGAGGTGGGGGGGCCTGCTGTTCTATGGGGGGCATAGACTGTGATTAGGATCTGGATGTGGTCAGAGCCCCAGAGTCCTGTTCCAGGCACAGAGGACAGACCTCAGAATTCTCTTTCCACTCCCCTACTTAGGCTGAGAACTCAAGACTCATTTGCCTCGAGGCTCCTGCTTACTGGCTCTGCCTGCTTGCTTTTCCTGGATCTGGGCTGTTTGGGCCACAGCAGTTAGCTGAGAGCGCTGAGGGCTGGGCTTCATGCACTGGCTCTGGCAGAGGTCCCCCACTGATCTTCCAAGTTCTGCCTGGTGGTCCCTGGGGTGTAGGTCAGGAAACTGCCCCTGCTGCTGTGAGCTGTGGCTCCCAGGCACCCTGGGGCTGCCTCTGGGAGGCTGAAGTTACTTCACTTTGGCAGGCCACCCCTCTAACCCCGTGGAGCAGAGCCTTTCCACTATTTTCCAGATTACCTTGGTCTGGAGAACTGCACTTGATCTTTCTGTGAGTTCTGTCACTCGAAAATTTAGAGTCATTATTTTGTGAGTTTTGAAATATTATATAGAGATAGCACCTAAGAGATCCCCTTCTCCTGTTGCCATCTTGGCTCTGCACGCCCCCCCCCCCAATCAATTTGAGATGGTGGTAGTCTATGAACTTAAATGTGAAAATTCCATCTTTATTTTTTCTAATATCTAACTGAAATTTAGTATTTCCACCAATTATTTTAAAATGTTATTCTGCAAATGGGTTTTTGACATGTGAAAGATAAAGGATCCGGGAGATGATTAACCAATGACAGAAGACCATCATTTGAGGTTAGGTATAGAGTTCCTCCCCTTTCCATTTCTTATTATATATATATATATATATATATATATATATATATATATATATATATATATATATATATATTCATTTATCTACTCAATTCTCATTGAAGGAGATTTCCTGGCTCTAGTGACTTAGAATACTACAATGAAGTTTCAGGCTCAAGGAGTCCTAGGACAGATCTGGGTTTTGTTCATTCTTTCTGGTAAGTCTGAACATGATAGTAAACCCATCTAGGAATGCTCCAAGCTATTTTCTCCCATCAATATGGATTCAGGATTGTAAATGTTTAGGAAACAGATTTCTCCCCAGATACATACCACCAGTGTTTCTCATGTAATGACTACCACAACTTTCTGTGCAGATTATGTGGAAATTCAAGGATCACAAAGTTGTAGTTGAGAATTTTAGAGATATGATGAAGAATCACAGGTACTATTAATAAAATGAGATTTGATACTTGAATTGAATGGTATTTTTGTTACTACTGTTTATCCTCTGTTCTTGAACATGACATGAAAGAGGTGACATTCTTCTGAATTTAATTTGAGTGAGGGGGTGTTGTGCTAAGTCACCAGCCTCATTCTCTCCTCCAAAGTCATCTGGATCCAGTGGCCAGATATGGAACTGGATGACCCTGGATGTAAGGCAATCAGGGTTGCCTTAAGGTCACAAAGCTACTAAGTGACAAAGGTAAGATTTGAACTCTGGTCTTCCTGACTAGGACTCTATCCAGCTGCACCACTTAGCTGAACTCACCCTCTATCTTATGGTTGTAGAACTCATGTTACCTATCTAGTTAATAGCATTACCAAGGCTAAAATCCAGGTCTCTTTATAGTATGAATATTCATAGAATCATATTGTGAATCCTGAGCTGGAAGGCACATCATAGGTAATTTATTTCAACCACCAACTATCTTCCTTTTGGCCTCATCTATTGGAATTTCCTTTTCACATGACTTACTTTTGCTCCCATGGATTTAAATTATTCAGTTAGGTCTGAGGATTCCCTAGAAGCTTGACTTCTAGATGTGTTTTTCCTAGTATAACTTGTGATTTGTTTTTCTAGGTGTTATTGGGAATAATATTGAGCAACCAGCTCTGTTGATGGTCACAGAAGGAGCATCCATTAAAATCAATTGCACATTCCAAACAGATGGGTTTAATGGGCTGTACTGGTACCAACAGTATGAAAGTGGAGTTCCCCTGTATGTTTCCTACAGTGTTCTGGATGGTTTGGAAGATCACGGAGGGTTTGTTTCATTCCTTAGTAAAGCTAACACATACAGCTTCCTCCTTCTAAATCATTCCTGGATGTCAAATTCTGCGTCTTATGTATGTACTGTGGTAGACACTGTGATTCAAACAGCTTATGCAGCTATACCATATGCTTCAATATGGTAATCCTTCAATGGAGTAGTAACTTTACTGGTACAGTTGTTCTCTCCACCAATGAAATTGCAATCCACCTTTTTTTCACACCCTATATGACTCTTGTCTGTTTTCTCATCAATCTTGCTCAGAGGATCTAGTCAACATTTTGAGTGATGCCTTCTTTTAGTCCTTTTTAAAAAAACTTCCTTGGGAACCAGTATGTACTCAGGTCACTCACATATTATATCCTCTCTTGCTTTTCCTTGTTTTGACACGATAGATTCTTCCTGAGAAACACTCAAACAAGCTACTTTAAAAAGTATAACGCTTGAAAATTTTCGTTATTTATTATAAGATCATTAACTAAAAGGATTAAGCCTTTATCTTTGATATCATGATATTATAGACTCTTGTAATTAATCTTTTCTGAAGTCATTCTATGTTGACTATATTTGCCATTGTTGTCAAGTATTGTTATTTTACCTTTTATTTTTTAACTCTGCTTTCCTCATTCTTAGGAGATCATTTCTTAGGAGATTTTTCAGATTTCTTTGAAGACTCCTTATGCATCTTCCTTGTTGTTTGCAGATATTTCATTCAATGCATTTACCATGATTTATCCTGACAGTCCTTACCCAATCATTAGGCATGCATTTTGTTTTTAGCTTCTTATCAGCAATCATGTGACTATGAATATTTCTACAAAAATGTATGTTTCCTTTTTTTTTTTTTAAACTTGTTAGTTATTTCTGTGGGATACAATTCCATTTGAAGATTCTCTGGGTAAGTCAATATGAATGAAGAGTTTAGTACCTATTAAAATTCCAAATTATTTTCCAGAGTAAGTGAACATTGGTTAAACAGCAGCACCAATAGTGAATTATCATGCATATTTTCCAGTCTCTCCAATAATGAATATTTTTATTTTTTCCACCTTTATTACTTGATGAATGTGAGGTGCTAAGGGTAACTTTGACTTGCTTTTCTTGATTTTGAGCATTTTTTCAGATTCAATTAATAGTTTATATTTTTCTTTGGAAAATTATTTTTCATATTCATTGCTTTTCTATTAATGAATGACTTATAGATTTGAATTACTTACCTGTAGATGTTCTATATAAGTAGAATGGATTTTTGAAAACAAAGTTGATTCAGTTCTTAAAACTGAGGGTACTGAGGACCATTCTATTGCTTCTCTTAAAACGACAAATCAAAGGAAGTGTAACTTTTGAAATGTGATTTTTCTCTATGTGTGTGTGTATATATATATATATATATATATATATATGTTTTTTGTTATCATTTTATAGTTAATTGAAACAAAGTGATAAATAAGATATTTTCTGCTGAATTTGCAGTCAGAGGCCTCAGTTCAAATATAAATAAGTTTTGCCACTGTGACCTTGGGCAAATCACATGGCATCTCTGGGCTTCAATATCTTCTTGCAAAAAATGAGGGAATTAGACTAGATGACTTAAAAAGTCCCTTTCTGATTTAAATTTATAATTCTACATTTCTATCATATCTAAATAAAACTTGTTTTTAATTTTTTAACTGATGATAAAACCTAAAATTATTATTTTCCTTTTAAACAATTCAAATAGCCATTAGATGAAAAGTGGTTTTTTATCTTGGCTTCTAAGGTGACAAATTTTTGGTAGGTGGCTTGCTGAATCAAAAAAGTTATATAACATCATATTTCTCTTGTAAACCTGGGATACTTTTCTCATTGAAAAACACAGGATTAGCAAGCGGAGTGAATATGTCCAGGAAGCACCTAAGGGGGAGATAATTTATGATTGATATTCAAAGATAAGTTGGGCTGATAATACTGCCCTTTCCCATTAAGCCAGGTCCTCACTGGTTTTGCTTGGTATCCAGTCTTTGCTTAGCATGTAGTTTTTACCAGACAGGGATCTTCTGTTCTTATCTTTGTTGCCAAGTAACTCTTTCCTGGCCATTCTATCATTGCTAGAGATTTCTCTTCTGGGCACAGGGTCCCCTGAGTTTCCCTTTGCTAGAAGAATTTAGCATTAGCTGGAGCTTTCTAGTGAGGTGCTAACTTTTCTCCCTAAGTGGATGAATAGGCTCTGTCATATTTATCTTAGCTTTTATGCCATCGAGGGAGATAGAACCTTCACAAGAGAGTCATTCAGACTCCCAGGAAGATCCCTCAACTGATCCCTGATTCTTTGGGAAAACATGAATTAATTTTCCTAACTGTATGGTCAAGTTATTTAATTTCTGTTTCAGGTTCTTCAACTGTAAATTGGGGATAGTGATATCACTTAGGATAGGACAGGATAGGATAGGATAGGATAGGATAGGATGGGACTATTATAAGAATCAATATGAGATAATATTTTTAAAGCACTTAGCATAGAGGACATTTAATAAATGCTTGTTTCATTTCTTGCTCTCAGAGAATTTTGCCTCCAGGAGTTAATCACTTTTGGAACCAGAACAGTCATCAGGCTAAGTAGAGTCTTTATCATTTAATTTATTTTTGATACTTCTTTTCTGTTCCCTGGAAGAAGTCCCTTTTAAATTCTATCATTTCCTGATTTGTAAATTATAATATATATAATATAATTATATATTTTATATAATATAAAATTATAAAACATAGTATATAATTAAAATTATATCCTTTAAAATAATTTTTATGTACTGTCTTCCAACAAATTGCCAAGGGTTGCCTGCGTGGGGGTTAAAATCCACTTAAAAATGTAGAGAGACTCCTCTGAGCAAAAAAAAAGTTTATTTTTGCTTTTCTTGATAAAAGGACATACTCCAAGTCTCACAAAGGTAGTGAAGATCAAGGTGCTGCCCCAAATTGGCAGTCAAGCAAGATTACATAGCCTAAGTTGATTCCCTCCTCCTCCCTCTCTATCGACTCTTTGGTTATTCTTTATGGCTGCATTCTACTTATGAATATCTACCCCAGCAACAAAGAAAAGAATGAAAGATTTTCATAAAAATAATACCTCACCATTCAGATGATGAGAATAACCTTTAGGATTATAGCTATCTTGTTGAAATAATGTAACTTGTCTTGGAATGCAAGATCTAGGAATAGTCTAGTATCCTCTCATTTAGTATTTATCATCAAACAAGAGGAGGTTCATGAGCTCCTTTGGAATGCAAGGTTTTTCTCATGGGAAAAAGTCTATTATCCTTCTAGTAGTCAGTAAAAGTATTCTTAAGAAAAGTTAGGAGAGTAAACCACCGTTTGGTGCTTTCTTCTAGAAATAGTTTAAGAATGATAGTTTGTACTCTCTTTAATATTTCTTAACCCTGAGAGGATTTCACTAGGAATATTAACCCTATGAAGGTTTTATTGGGAATATTCCACTCACCTGGGTTTGAGACCCTATGGCTTTCCTAAAGCCTAAGATTGTTTGGTTCCCAATTCAAAGGAAAGAGAGGGGCACGAACAGCAACAAACTGGAATGGAATTAAAGGATACAGTCTTCCACTCACACTTCTGTCCCAATTCTTGACTTTATAATGCATATGTCAGCAGCAACATGTCTCCCAGGTTTAAGATGCTTACATTTACTTCTGTTTACGGAGAAAGCATGATAATATGCTTCCAAGTCACCCACATACCTACTTCCTTTCCAGTGGGGATATTCTACTACATTGTATCAATCCTGTTTTAAAAATACAGTAACAAGATTATAGATTTTGAGCTGAAATACTTGCCTCTAATAGAAATAAACAGATCTTCTTTTTAACAAATTGCACAACAGATACTATTAATGATTTAAAAAATTTAGCATAATGAATGTATACATATTCATTTGTCAATAAGTATTCCTGTTTGGTGCTTAGCTAGAAAAAAACAATCTTCAAATTTCCAAGCAAACTAATTCTTATCTATGCAATGTCTAACTTTGTGACATTGATTATAGCCTTTATTTTTTCTACAGAGCTGATAACTTAAAATCATATGGGATAATTTCCAAACTGCTTGATTTAATATATTCATATATTGAGCTTCACATATTAGAACTTCATATATTGAAGCTATTTTGTATCTATGAGGTGGATCAGAAGGCATGTATTAAAAACTAAAGTCAATTGGGTCAAACTTCTTGATGAAGGCACAAACTCAAAGAAGTATGAATACACTTACATATGACAACTGATTTTTAATAAATTTTTATTTTCCCAACTTTTATTTCTCAACTATTTTTGAGGGTTACACTATTAGAGTCTTCACATCATATCTAATCTGAAGAGATAGAGACAGAAGGACAGACCTAGAGGACAAGGAGAAGGAAAAGGAGAAGGAAGAAGAGGAGGAAAAGGGGAAGGAAAAGGAAAAAGAGGAGGAAGAGAAATAGAAAGAAGAGGAAGAAAATAAAATGGAGGAGGAAGAGGAGGAAGAGAAAGGGGAGAAGCAAGAGAGAGGAAGAAGAAGACAATTAAATTTTAAATTGATTTGATTTTCACTATCCCTTTAAATTTTACTTATTTCTGTAGCAAGATGGCACAGTGAATAGAGCACTTAAGATTCAGAAAGATTTGAATTTGAAGTCAGCCTCAGACACTTAACTAGTGTGTGTGACCTAAACAAATTAATTAACTGTGCTTTAGTTTCTTTCACTTATAAATTGATTATAATAACACTTACCTCATAGGGTTTTTGTGAGGATTAAAAGAGAGAATATATGTAAATAATTTTCTATGTACTGCATTGAATTTTTAAAAATAATTTTATTTCATTGTTCTGTAAACCTTTTAAAAAATAACATTTGATTTGTGGTATAGTTTGCACTTAATTGGAATGGGATGGATAGTGAAGCAATAAAAATAGGTAAGACATTTGAGGTCCAAATGGTAGCAATGACTTCCTACTTTCCCAATCCAATAATAGATAAATTCTATATTCCACAAGAAACCTTTCTCAGTCCTTCTTAATGCCTTCCCTCTGTTGATTATTTCCAATTTATACTACATGAAACACCTATACATACATATACATCCACATTTGTTATTTATTTTGTTCTATTAGTTGTCTTACCCAATTGTCATTAAATTTTGAATCCCTTAAGGGCAGGGACTACCCTTTACTTTTCTTTTCATATCTCTAGCCCTTAGTATAGTGTCTGGTACATAGCAGGTGCTTAAATTAATGGTTATCGAATATCTATTATCCTAATTCTTCAGATCAGCCCTAGAGCTTCAGAGAGATTATACATCATGCATTATTATATAACGGACAAAACATGTAAAAAGGTGGGAATCAAACTCAGGTCTCTTCTGAATCCAAATACAATTCTTTCCACTACAACACATTGATTCATTTCACCATGGTCATCATCTGGAGTATAGGGAGAACATATTTCTGCTCTTAACCTATGCTGTGTCTATCCTATAGTCTAAGCAGTTTATGTACATTAGAGAAGTGCAAAACCTCATTGTTTCACTGCCCAAGTAAGTCCTGTGTTGCCCATTTGGCACCTATAGAAATGTTATTCATATTAATTCTTTGAATAGAATTGAATGAGACCTCACTCATGGATGTGCTTGGAGACTCTAGTGTGAGAGGTGGTATTAGATGAGGTAGTGCTGTGAAAACGCATGGTGATGCCAAATCAATCATGCCACCCAAATTCTTGGAGCTTTTCCACACACCTTCTTGATTGCAGGTTGCTCTCCTGTGATTGGGCAGTTGAGTAAGTGATTGTTGTAGAGTGTGAGTTGGAATAATTCTTGAAAAGAAAATTTTAATAACTATTTAATATAAAATATATGTTTTATAGTTTTATATTATATAATTATACATTATACATTATAAGTTGCAAATCAGAAAATGATAGAATTTAAAATGGACTTCTTCTAGGGAACAGAAAAGTAGTATCAAAAATAAATTAAACGATAAAGACTCTACTTAGTCTGATGACTGTTCTGTTTCCAAAACTTCCAAGCTTGTAGTTTAATTCAAACTCAACAAACTTTAGTTGTTAATAATTTCATTGCAGCCTTGAAACTCAGTTCTGATGATGTAGCTTTAGATTCCTCTTGTCCAAGAAGGCATTTTCTAATTCTGGCCAGTGCTAAATTCCTTTAGAAATATAGGATAGTGTTGAAGAGAGGAGGAAGAGTAGCAGCCTTTCCTCTTAGGATCATTTTGAAAACCAAGGTAAGGAACTTTCTAAGTCATAAAACTCTAGAGAAACGTAGGCTAGGAATTGAGATGGGAACTAGACCTGTAATTTCATTGGCATAGAGTATTAATATGAGTATTCAGTAAACACAATTGACTGAATGCCTTCTGGGACTAGGTTGGATTTCTGAGCTGGACAGTTTGAGGTGGGGTTAGGGATATTTACAGTAGACTAATTATGATTTTTCCCTCATGAACACAAAGGTTCAAGTCTCTGACATTGTAGCCACTCCTTGACTCTAAAACTACATTTGTAAGACTTGTTTTTCTCCCATTCCCCACTAAACTGATGGGTATCCTGAGTCAATAATTCTGTTTCTTCTGTCTTGTAAAACTATTGTTAAATTTTCATTTTATTCCACAAGGTGACTTCCTCAAAATAATTTTGCATAGATTGAGCCAATACATTTTAAGCATAATGCTGTTTTGTTCTTTGAATCATGTATTTTACGATGTGGAAGAGACTTTGGAAGTAATATACTCACTTTTTATGATGAATAAATTCCCTTTAATGGTAAAAAAATAGCAATAACAACTCACATTTATATAGCACTTTAAGGTTTACAAGGTGATTTCTCACAACCCCAAAAATTAGACAATAGAAATAATATTTCCATTTTACAGTTAAAGAAACTGAGGCTTTGAGAGGTTAAGTTCCTTGACCATACTTACATTGCTATTAAGTATTGGAATGAGGACTGGATCCAGGTCTTCTGATTGAATTCAGTATCCACAAGTGACAATCTGACTCAAATTTAAAATCCTCAATTCAGAGAGGATTAATTGCTAAGAAAGACTTCCTCATATTAAACTGAAATTGATCTTCCACTAATGTCTTTAACCTTTATTTTGAATATATTTTATTTGCTTTTTAAATCAAACTTTAACCTTTGTAAAATATAATTTTCTTCTAAACTTTGTGTAAATATTATTTTTGTGGATGAATACTTTGAGGAATAATAAATGATTTTATATGAAATATAAACTTGATTATTTAAAGCCTAACAAATCATGCTTATACTAACTTAATAAGATAGTAACAAAAATATTCTGTGCTGATTGCCTCCTTTTCATACCCTTTTCCAGCTTTCTTCTCCAAAAATTTTTTGGACTTGCCCTTCTGCCAATGATTCTATTTTTGTCTTTCAAGAAGCATTGTTGTAGTAAGAAGGAAGTACAGCAATGATGACAACACCATAATATGCACTATGACCCCAAAGTATGGAAAATAAGGTTTGATGAAGTTTTAGGGGGCAAATGGGATGAACATGGGATTTCTATTACAGACTCTAACTGACTTACATTGTTTGTTGCTACAAATCTTTTTTTGATTTATTGTTTTGTTGATTATCCAGACTTAAGGAAGTCATAATAAGGCATGTCAGATTTAAAGAGTGCATGCATACTTTTTTTTCTTGTGGGTCTAGTCTAACACTCCTTTAATGGACTACAAATATTATTTGAACATAGAAGAATGGAGAAAAAAGTTTAGGGAATGAAGTCATCCCTAGACTGGCAGTCTGGTGACTAGAAGCTAATAATAATAGTAATAACTTCCATTTGCATATGACTTTAAGATTTGCTAGTACTTTATGAAAAGTCAAAAGGTCAACCCATGGTAAAAAGGAAGACAGCACTATAAATGGAAGTGAATGTAAAGCTGTTTATTGAAGGAAGAAATGGTGGGCTGTGTCCAGCAGTGAGCAGTGGGAAAGCAAGTCTTTTTAGAGGGTTTGGGATATAGGAGTTAGGGTGGTATGCTATCTATAGGGACTGGGAGCCATTTGGAGTCTCTCTGGAGGGTAGGTTTTGTTTGGAGGTCAACAAGGTATGATTGGGAATTGTTTGGAGTTTCTATGGAGGTTAAGATTTGTGTCCTCTGGAAAGGATAGTTAATGGAGCTCTACTGGGCAAGAATGAAACTCAGGCCTGAGTTTCCAACCTTTTTGTTTTAATTTTACTAAGCAGGGGCTGGAGCCAAAAGTCAGTTTTTCTGGAGCTGCTTCTAGTTGAGTGGGGGTGATGATGTCATCAGGTACAACAAAGTGTAAAGGATGGAACTGTTGGTATCCTTGAGCCTGATGTAACATCATGGATATAGCCATCTGAGATGCTGCAATGTTCTCTGTTTTTTCTATGAAGGATGTCAGCATCTAAAATAAGGGAGGACCTAAGAAGAGTGCCAAAAAACCCCATGATTAGCAGGGTTAATATGAGAAGGAGCTAAGGGATTATGTGGAAAGACTGAAACTGGACTAAGTGGCAACTGATTTTCCCCTAATATATGAGATTCTATCAGTTGGTTTTTAGGTTTTTTTTTTTTTTTTTTTGCAAGGCAAATGGGGTTAAGTGGCTTGCCCAAGGCCACACAGCTAGGTAATTATTAAGTGTCTGAGACAGGATTTGAACTCAGGTACTCCTGACTCCAGGGCCGGTGCTTTATCCACTGTGCCACCTAGCAACCCCCATCAGTTGGTTTTTAAGCAGCATCAAGAACCAATCCAGACTGATTAACATAGAAACATTTTTTTTTTGTCCAGGAACAGAGGTCTCCTTTTTAACAGTCAGTAGGTCTAGACCCCTCTGTTTTGTAAGGTTAGAGTGGCTACAGAATTCAGTTGATCTTGAATCTTTAGGCTTTTAACTATATCATTAAGACTTTCGGGGCAGCTGGTGGCTCAGTGGATAGAGCACCGGCCCTGGAGTCAGGAGTACCTGAGTTCAAATCTTGCCTCAGACACTTAATAATTACCTAGCTGGGTAGCCTTGGGCAAGCCACTTAATCCCATTGCCTTGCAAAAACTAAAAAGACCAAAAACCTGACAATTAAGACTTTCCTGAAGGTCTTGTCAGAGAAGTTGTGATGCCTCCTACCCCCATGTCCACTCCAGGAAGATACCTATAGCCAATAATAAAAGAATTAGAGTGGGGTTCCTTTGGTACCTTGCATGTGTCTTGTGTCTTGAGGATGACAGGAAGGGATTGGTTGTTAGGGATTACCTCAATGTGGGGTGAGAGGTAGACTAGAGAACAAATACCTGTCCAGTTGGTGTGAAGACATAGATATGCAGTGTTCCCACAGAGGAAGAATATCCCATCTTCTCTCAGGTATACATCAAAGTGAAGAGAGAAGAGGTGAGCAAACTCATTCCTCTCCCTGTCCCAAAGTGAGAGAGAACCCGTGAGGGCTAGGCTTGTCATGGGTTGTAAAGGGAGCTGTTCTACCTCAGGATCAGTCAAAAGGAATTTGGTTCCAATGTCCCCTAGCATTCTGTGTTTGTTGGGTAGTCATGTTCTCCCAGGAGAAGCCTTGTGAGCATATAGTCCTCAATAGAGAGAACAGTTTCAGGTAGGTTGTTGCCAAGGAGGAAAGAATGGACATGAATTCAAAGGAACTCAAACCAAGAGGTGCCATAGGGGTAGCTCAAATCCTGGCCGATGTAAGCAAGAGAAAGGAAACCCAGTCTGATAATTTAGTTAAATGTTAGTTAAAAGATAATTTAGTTAAATGTGATTTTAAGATGAATATTTTTCCTCTTTGCCTGAGGACTGGGACCTTTGAGATATATGGAGATGCCAAGGGATATAAAAGGATTGAGAGAGGAGCTAAGTAAACTTAGAAATGAATACAGGGCCATTGTCTGATTGTGGTAAAATGAAGCCTTGGATAGTTTAATATGACTTTAGCATCCTCAGAGGCTTTTTTCAGTGGTGGTGGGGAAAGCCTCTATTCAACCTGAGAAGGTGTTCCCCAGTGTCAGGAGCACTTTATGTTTCCATGGAGGCATGTGAGTGAAATTAATTTGCCAGTCTTGACTGGGGACATGGCCAAGGATTTGATGGATTGGGAAAGGAAAGGGGATACGAAGGCCCCCTTGAGACCCCCTTGGTTACAGATGTGACTGACTTGGTAAATTTTAGGAGGGCATCAGAGAGAGCAGGAATACTAATAAGTAGGAGTAGGAACTGGAGGAAGGGTTTATGTTCTACATGGAGGTAATCATGAAAGTGAGGAAGAAAGGTACTGGCTTGTTTTTGGGGAAGGAAAAGGTGGCAATTCTGGGTTAACCAGGGCCCCTGCCATATGTTATTTTTAGAGGTGTGCTTCTTTTTCATACAGTGTATATTCTGGATTCAGGGAGGGCAGGATAACTAATTGAAGTTGTATATAGGGTTGACATGCAGCCTGTTTGGTTTCCTAGTCAGCCTTTTCATTGCCAGGTGTCACAGAGGTGGACCTAATTGTCCTTAAAGTGCATCACTGCCAAAGGAGAGAAGGAGGATATGCAGAGAGGAATTTAAGGATTAGGTCAGCATTAGTTATAGGAGAGCCTTTAGAAGTAAGGAAGAACCTTTCTAACCCAGATAGAGGCATGGGAATGTAAAAAATGAAAAGTGAATTTGAGAATCTGTATAGATGAAGGAAGGGCTTAAGAAGATCAGAAAGAATTTCAGGACAGGAATATGAGGGGAAGGAATTGAAGGGTAGTGGGAGAAGGGATACTAGGATTAAACTGTTGTTCTATCCAGTGACACATAAGGGCTGTTTAGGAGGGTGAGGTGGGCAAAGTATAAATGGGAGGGGCGAAGAAAACATTTAGCTTGGTTATTAATGAGGTCTGCTATGGAGTGGGAGGAATACACAGTCATAGGTTGGGAGTATATTAATTTCTGGGCTTATATGGCCTAATGGACAGTGACTGACAGGACATACAAGCAGATTGACTAGCCCCAGGTCATTGGATCAAATTGCTTAGAAAGATTTTGACCAAGAAGACCCACTGCTCTACCTTGTCTCTCATCAGTATAAAACAGGAGGGGTTAAGTAAGATCAGGAAGGGAAAGGGCTTGGGACCCTAATGAGGGCATCCCTGAGCTTGTATAAAGGGGAAAAGATGGGAATTCCAGGGGATAGTGGTTCAGAGAGAGGTCTCTTAGTTGTCTCATAGAGGGTTTTCACTAGGACCCAAAGTTGTGAATCCAGTTCTGGAAATATCCAGCCAAGTCAAGGAAGGACAAAAGTTCCTGTTTGGTCAGAGCAATTAGCATAAAAGAGAGAATTTCCCAGCTTTCCTGAGTCATAGATTTCTCAGAATTGGTGAGTTTGAAACCTAGATAGGTCATAGATGGGAGGAAGAGCTGAGCTTTATCCTGAGACACCTAATACTGCTCAACAACCAGGAGATCAACAGTATTCTTTCAGGAGGATTCAAAATCTGACCTACATAAGAATAAATCATCCCCATATTGGAGAAGAGTGTGTGTGTGTGTGTGTGTGTGTGAAGGAAGGTTAGCTCTAAGGAGGTCTTAGGCCAATGCTTGGTCAAAAAGATGGGAACTATCTCTAAAATCTTGAGGTAGGATTGTCCAAGTTAGTTGTTGAGACCTTTGGGTGTCAGGGTTAGTTTACGTGATGGCAAAAAGATCTTGGGAATCTGGATAGAGTGGCACAGTAAATAAGGCATCTTTAAGATTTAAGACTAAGTATACAGTATAGTAAAAAAGGGAATGAGGGAAAGGAGTATATAAGGATTAGGTGCTGCAGGATGTAGAGGGATAGGTCATGAAAGAGCCATTAGGTTTCTTTACTGGAAATATTGGGCTATTTTAAGGGGAGGATGTGGGCTGTAGGAATTTGTCTTAAGAAGTCTAACAGTCATGGCATTGAGGACCTGAAACCACAACAAGGACAGAATATTGAGGTCTGCTTGGGATTTTAATGGTGTCCTTCAGCTTAATGTGAATTGACTCAATATGGGAAGCTATTATAGAGACAGAGGTGTCCCAAATGACAGGGTTTATAAAGGAGATAAGGGGAGAGTAGAAGTATCAAGAGCTGGAGAGTCAGAAAGTGAAAGAAGTATCCTCATATGGTTGCTGAATTGAAGTAATTAAGATCTGACTCATCTTTAGATGGGAGAGGATATCCCTGCCCAATATAAACAAAGAACAACTGGGAACTACCAGAAAGGAATGAGCAAAAGTGAAAGCCCCAACAGAATACAGGAGGAGTAATTAGAGATTAGAGATGAATCCTTCAATCTCCATAAATGAAATAAGTGGATTTTTGTGGGTCCTTTATATTCTGGCAAGACAGAGAAGGTACCCCTCATATCTAGGAAAAAGATGTTGCCTTACTGCCTCTTATAGAATTTCCCAATGTTCTGCTTGTGTGATGGGTTCAAGGATTGAGACAGATTCTGGGCACCATCAGTTATATGTGGTCAAACCCAAGAGAGCAGGAAGGTTATTAGGAACTGACTGAGATCCTCCCTTCTGAGGAAGAGAGGTTCAGTCTGACTTCCAGTGTCCTTTTTTGTCACACTTTGGGCAAGACTTGAAAGGAGGTTTGTAATTTGAGCATCGGGCTACCCAATATCCTGACCTGCCACATTTTAAACAGTCACCTCTGGGATCATTGCCATTATTATGGGTCCTTTGGGGGTTTTGGGACCCATTAAAGCCAGAGGCTAACATGTGGAGAGATTTGGTCTGGGATGTAGCTTTCTCTTCTTCCTGATTATTAAAGACCGAGAAGTCCACATTGACTAGATCTCCATGGGTGTCTGGGGGCCAGCCTCCATCTTTTTATGGATATCAGGGACTGACTGAGAAATGAAGAGAATATTTAGGAAAAGAATTTCTTCAGGAAATTCAGGATTAACATTAATATATTTGGTAGTAGCCTCTTTAAGACTGTTAAGCAATGCTGTGGGGTTTTCACTGGGACCCTGTGAAACCTACTTAAGTTTATCAAAGTTGACAGTTTGTTGAGCTGCAGTTTTGCAGGTTAGCCATCAAACAAGAAATCATGTGATCTTTCGAGTGTATATCTTGAGAACACATTTAGGGTCTTCCCGAGGGACAACATTTGTCCCTATGGAACTGTTTCTGGGATACTGTCTATTTAATGTGTCTGTATGTTCCTGTGCTGCTTTCCAGACCCTTTCCTTCTCCTCAGCAGTCATACAAGTGGAAAAAATAACATGGGAATCTCTCCAGGTCAGACCTTAGGATACAGTGAGATAATGAAATTCTTTAGAAAATTGAGAGGGATCAGTAGAATAGGAACCAAGGTGTTTTTCAATCTGACTAGGGTTACAAAAGGAGAAGGGACATATGCCCTGGTAGGTTTGCCCTTGGGACTTGCCACTTTATGAAGAGGGAAGACAGGGCTGCGCAAAAGCCAGCCTGAAGAGGAGGTGAAAGAGGGGGAGAAGCTGTGGCAGTTGAAGAAGGTAGATTATCTGAAACCAAAGGAGGAAGCATAGATGTTGTGGTCACACTTTGTAAAACACCTGAGTGGAATCAGGTAGAGGAGGAGGAGCATGGGGGGAAAGTGGACTGGGGCAGTAAGGAAGGCATCTTCCAGGGGACTATCTGGAGAAGCTGCAAGAGGGGCTGAGAGGTTTGGCAGGTTTTGACTGATGGAGAAGAAGAATTTGGGTAGCAAAGGGAAGGGTGCTTCTTTAGTTAAAAAAAACAGGTGGACATATGGAATCTCACTCCATTTTCCTTGCCTCTGAAATGGTTTTTTTTTAAAATTTGAGAAAGAATTATTTAAAGCATTAGGGTAATGTGACTGGCCTCCAGGTCACACATCTAGGTAATTATTAAGTGTCTGAGGCTGAATTTGAATTCAGGTCCTCCTGATTCCAGGGCTGGTACTCTATCCACTGAACTGAAACAGGTTGTTTAGGTCAGTGAGGGTGGCATTATCAAAAAGTCCCCTCAGGTGACCATACCTCCCCATTATCTAATTTATATTGAAAGACAAGCCATTTAGGCTTAAACTGAGGATCTATTTGCTATAGATTTTGTAGGCAGATTCAAATGGAATGTCTGGGGTGTTTTTGGAATGTAAGGTCCTCATTAAGATGAATATTAGGAGAGGTGAAGATACACAGAGTAACCCAGTGGCTATAACCCCACACAGGGGGTTATAGCCTGCTGTGTCATTTAGTTTCAGTTTAAACAGAGAAAGAAAGTGGTGTCCCAGTTCCATTTCTCTGTTTAAAGGCAGTTCCCCACCAAGCTAGAATTTTGGAAAGGAATATCCTGGGTGTTCTGGCCACCAAGCTAGAATTTTGGAAGGTAATATACCCTGGGTGTCTTGGCAAGGAGGAAGGGGGAATGCCTGGGAAGTAGTCTTGCCTCTCAGATTGGCCTTGTCTTCTGAAATGGTTGAGGTGAATGGGAGGACTGTTGGCAGTCATCCTTATATAGAAAGAGTTTGGTAGGTCCAGGAGAGGGTTAGCCTGAGCAAGCTACCAAAGCTCACTGCTTCCCTAGTAAGGAGCTTTTTGGATTTCCTGCCACTCCTCTCTTGACTTTCCACACCAGATGAAAGGTCAAAAGGGAACCTGTGGTAAAAAGGAAGTTAGTGCTATTAATGGGAAGCTGGAGGATGTGTTTTGTTTGGGGTCACCAAGGTGTGATTGGGAATTGTTTGGAGTTTCTATGGAAGTTAAGATTTGTGTCTGTAGGAAGGAATAATCAATGGTACTCTAGTAGGTAAGAATGAAACTATAGTAGGAAAGGGAAAGAATGAAAAAAAAGAAAATGGGGGAAAACACATGAAAGGAAACTGAGTTTGGAAGGGAAAGCATCAGAAGGGTAACAGAGGTTTACAACCTGTTTAGTTTAAGGGCACAATTTAGAATTTGGGGAGCAGAACTAATACTTTTAAAGAACTTCCCCCTGCCTTTCTCAAACATGTTTTTACACTGGTTGATAAGTTTCTATTATGTACATTTTCCTCAATTCTATTCCCAGATTTTTGCTTTTCAGTGTGATGTAATGGAAGTAGTATTAAGAGCTGTTTTGAAATTTTGATACTCAATAGCTGTGTAACCATACTCAAGTTCCATCATTTAAACTCCCTGAGTCTCAGTTTCTTAATCTTTAAAATAAGGGTGATTATAATGCTGAGAGGCAGCCACAGAGTGGATAGAGAGCTGAACTGAGAATCAGAGGTACTCTGGTTCAGGTCCCTACCTCTGACGTATACTGGCTTTGTGACCCTGGGCAAATCCCTTAACTTCTCAGTGCTCTGACTACCCTATAAAATCTGTAAATTGTAGTACATTTAGTGATCTTTATCTCTGGAGGCAGTTAATGAAATCAGGTTTATTTTTCCCCAAAGTAACATTTTATTTAACCCATCACTGTTTTGAAACATGTGCTTTGTAAACTTCAAAGTACTCTATCAGCCTCAGAATATATGATTTTTTCCAGGGCTAGTTGTCTATTACTTGTCTACCATTAATCAAGAGCTCTGTATTTAGTGCCAACCTTGGAAATATTATCTGACTAGCTTAACTTTTACTGTTCTATAATCTCTTTATATGACTTTGGTTTCATTGTCCTTAACAGTCACTTTCCTTTTGGATTGGTGCCTATTCTTAGGGAAGATAAATTGCCTGGAAGATAGAGCACTAGAACTGAAATCAGTAAGACTCATTCTTCTGAGTTCAAATCTAGCCTTAGGCTTTTATTAGCTGTGTGACCCTGAGCAAGTCATTTAACCCCATTTGCCTCAGTTTTTTTCATTTATAAATGAGCTGGAAAAAAGAAATGGTAAATAACTTCAGTATTTTTGTTAAGAAAATCCCAGATAGGGTCATGATGAATTGGACACAACTGAAAAAAAATGATTCCACAACTAGTATTTCTCTCTCGACTGATGTTCCTCCAAGAAAATTTCTCATAGAAAACAAGAGGGAATAATGAAAAGGTGGTATGGTGGAATGAATATGGTACCAGTATAACAAGACTTAGTTTCAAATTCAATTTCTGCCACTGATCAGTAGTTTGCTTTCAGGTAAGTGACCTGCTGTCCCTAGTCTCATTTTATTCATCTGTAAAATAGAACTAGCAATACTTTCACTATCAACCTCCTAGAACTTTTTTTTGGGGTGAATGAATGCTTGCCAATCTTTCTTATTATATAAATATTTTATTTGTTTTTCAATTATATAGAATAGTAGTTTCTACCTATCATTTTTTGGCAAGGTTTTGAATTTTACATATTTCCCCCCAACCTCTCTTACCCCCTTCTTACCCTTCCCCCCCCCCCCACAGAAGGTAGTCTGATAATCTTTACATCGTTTCCATGCTACACATTGATCTAAATTGAATGTGTTGAGAGAAAAATCATATCCTTTAGGAAAAAATAAAATATTGGATATAGCAAAATTATGTAGTACATAAGGTAATTTTTTAAAAATTGAAGGTAATAGTCTGTGATCTTTGTTTGAACCCTATAGTTCTTTCTCTAGATACAGATGACATTCTCAGTTGCAGATACCCTAAAATTCTCCCTGATTATTGCACTGATGGAAGGAGGAAGTCCATTAAGTTTGATCATCACTCCCATGTTGCTGTAGGGGTGTACAATGTTTTTCTTGTTCTGCTCATCTTGCTCAGCATCAGTTCATGCATGTCTTTCCAGGTTTCTCTGAAATCCCATCACTCTTGATTTTTAATAGAAAACTAATACTTGCCAGTCTTAAATGAGGTTTTAAAAAGCAAGCCATTTTTGTTAGTCTAAACAAGGAAAAAACAAGTTGGGAAATGTGGTCTAGAGAGAGGTGGAAGATCACTGTCTAGATCCCCTGCAGAATAAAAGTAGAATAAATGATTTCTCTGAAGGTTACCATTATATTTGAATTTGGGACAGTGGGCAAAGACTGTCAGAAGTTATTTGTTATGTGGGCCGCGTGGAAGGTGGAGATTATTTTTTGTTAGATATTGCATAGTTGTTACTCCTTGAAACTGAACTCAGTGGTATTGTAGGGATTTGGCATGCTTCATGGAGTTCATTCAGACCCACATGATTCTCTACTCTGTTTTGGGTAAGTAATCACAAGCACTAGAAGTTCAACTTAAAATCATAATCAGTTAGATTTTACTCTTTAGGTTCAAGAAGAGAGAACAAATCATCCTTCCAACCCAGAGTCTCTCATCTTGCCTCCTTTCCCTACCCTTATGACAATAAAAATAATGAATTTGGATTTATATAGCACTTCATAAATATTTTCCCCACAGTAGCATCATAAAGAAGGTTGTGCAAACATTATTTTATCATTGAGGGAACAGGAGTTCTGATAGGTTGTTTATGATCACTGATCTATTAAATATTCATGTTGATATTTGAACCCAATTCTCTTGACTCTACATACTGTTTCTACCCTGTACTATGCCAAGCTATACCTTTGTTTCTGTAGGATCAGCCACCCAACCACTGTCTGAAGTTACATAAGTTTTCATGTATAATAATTATTCTCTTTTCTATAGAAATTTAGTATAGAGTGCTAATGCTAGAAGAGACTTAAGAACAGTGTAGTCCCAATCTTTTAGTTTACAAATAAAGAAAGGAATTGATCTGCCTGAAATTACATGGCTATTTAGCAAAAGACATTTTTTGATTTCTATTTCAGTGTTCTTTCTACTGATTATCTACCAATTAATTAATTCCAGAGTTCCTTCTACTATTCCCACTGGTACATCTCCACACCCATACCCCCCCCCTTTCTTTCTCTCTCTCTCTCTCTCTCTCTCTCTCTCTCTCTCTCTCACACACACACACACACACACACACACACACACACACACACATACATACACGCTTTGCACATTTATTTGTAATTCATTGGATTCATACAGTAATCTTGTGAAGCCAGGTTATTATTTATTATTATCCTCATTTTACAGATGAGGAAACAGAATCTGACTGCTGTGCCTGGGCCAGGGTCATTCAATTGGTAAGTAAATAATGAAACTGTCAAATATATAATGGAAAGAATATCGAATCTGGGGCTTGAGGACCTGGATTGTGCCATACTTTAGATTGGATAAGCAACTATTTATTTGAATCTCAGTTTCATCATCCATAATAAATCTTGTGCTCAAAATTTTTTTAATGCTTTGTTTTATTTTATTTCCCCCCAATTACATGTAAAAATAAGTTTTAACATTCATTTTTTAAACTTTAAGTATCTAATTCTCTCCCTTCTTCCCACCCCACTCCTCCTCCTTGAGAAAGCAAGTTATTTGAAATAGAGTAAAAGTGTGTAACCATGTAATAACATTACCATAATAGTCATGTCGTGAAAGTAAACCCAGCACCTCCCACACATAACACAATTTATTCAACCACTTCCCAACTGATGGGAATACCCTCAACTTTCCAGTTCCTTATCACCAGAAAAGAGGTTCTCTAAATATCTTTATAGATATAAGTCCTTTTCCTTTTTGTACTTCATCTCTTCTGGAATCCAGACTTGGTAGTAGCATCATTGGTCAAAGGGTGGGTATGTTTTTATAGTTTTCTGTTTTTCTAAACATCAAAAGAGATAGATTCTATAGTACTAGGTAAACTGTAAGGAACTATTGAGAGTCAGAGCTGTTATCCCATTGCTAAAATATCTCATATCACTCTCTTTTATAATGGTGCTTTGAAGAGAATGTTGACATCATTACAAAAAGCCATTATAGCCATAAGAACTCAAAGAACTCAAAAGTAACTTTCTAATAATTGTGGTAATGTGTTGAAGTCTGAATTACATGAATTAAAAACAAAGTTTCTACTATGAAAATACTTTGTAGATGACCCAATCACATTGTGGCATAGTGATTGGAGAGGTGACAGTGGAGACAGTAAGATCTGGTTTCTAGTCATAGTTCTGTTTTTTTTTTTAGGTTTTTGCAAGGCAAATTGGGTTAAGTGGCTTGCCCAAGGCCAAACAGCTAGGTAATTATTAAGTGTCTGAGGCCAGATTTGAACTCAGGTACTCCTGACTCCAGGGCTGGTACTCTATCCACTTAGCCACCTAGCTGCTCCCTAGGTCTATTTTTAAAAGTTAGTCATATAAATGTGGGCTATTGTCATAAATTTTCTCTCCTTTTCTTCCAAAGACTTTTGAAAGACTCACTGAATGGAAGGGTTCAACCAAACCAAAGTGACTGAATTTGTATTTTTGGGTTTCACTGATAACTGGATGTTGGAGATATTATTTTAGGTGATATTCTCAGCCACCTATGTGCTGATTGTTTTTGGGAACCTTCTCATAGTCTTCACCATTGTGTTTACCCCACGTCTCCATACTCCTATGTACTTCTTCCTCAGCAAATTGTCCTTCATTGACATTTGTTGTTCATCTGTCAGTCCCTAAGATATTGGAGGGCTTTCTATTGGAGAGAAAGACTGTCTCTTTTGATGCATGAATTGTCCAACTCTTCTTTCTACACCTCTTTGCCTATGCATACATTTTTCTGCTGACTGTCATGGCTTATGACTGTTATGTGGCCATCTGCACCCCTTTACACTACTCCACAGTGTGTATGCAGCTTATCTTTGCCCTTTGGCTGGAAGGCACCATTTACTCCCTTGAGCAAACCTTTCTGACTACCTACCTGCCCTACTATAGCCCCAACTTCATTGATAGTTACTTCTGTGATGTGCCATCTGTCATAAAGCTGGCATGTACAGATACGTACCTTACGGGGGCACTTATTGTATCCAACAGTGGAACTATCTCCCTTGTTAGCTTTCTAGCTCTAGTGACTTCCTATATAGTCATCCTGTTATCTCTCCGAAAGCAGTCAGCTGAAGGGCTCCAGAAGACACTCTCTGCCTGTACAGCTCACTTCATTGTTGCGATCTTCTATAGCCCACCATAGCTCTGGTGTGAGTCTGGACATGAACTTCCAAGAATCAGGTCAGATAGAAAAACATACCCAAACATGGGTTGGGAAGTGAAAATCTACAACTTTATTTTTGGAAACTGAGAGATAAGCAAAAACTTATCTCAGGAATGACCAGTTAAAGGAGACCTAGTTTCACAATTTCCTGGGTAAATTTACAATATTTGTTCTTAGAAATCTGCATACTTCTCTATCAGAAAAACCTTTTACAACCATCTCCAGAGCCACAGATTATCCCAGGTCAGGGTTTATTGGTGAGCCAGGGAATCCATACAATGAGCAATAATGCATACATATCTTTGATGGAAAAAATCACCAAGGATATATGAATATCATTGGGGCTGGCCCTCTACAGTCTTCATATTTGGACCCTACATCTTCATCTACACTTGGAAAGATGCTAGCTTGTCTGTTGACAAGGTGGTGGCTGTATTCTACACAGTCATTACCCCTTTGTTGAATCCCCTCATCTATACTTTGGGAAATGAGGAGATGAAGAGCTCCATGAAATAGCTCAGACTGTCAAGTCTTTTTCACAAAAGCATTTACATAATGAGGCTGGAGAGGTAGTGAGAAATGGGAAAAAACCCATATCTTTAATGAGATAATAAAATCCAGGAAAAGGAAATTTGGTGTTAGGAGTGGAGGGAGGCTCCATGCCTAAAAGAAGAGGAAATTTTATGTTAATTATGAATTGGGGTGGGTGGCAAGAGGGAGACTTTAGAAAAACTGAAGGTGTAGTTTTTTTTTAAAGAAAGATTTTATTTATTTTGAGTTTTACCCAGAAGGCATTCTGTTAGTGTTTACATTGGTTACATGTTATACATTGATCTCAGTTGAATGTGATGACAGAGAAATCATATCCTTAAGGAAGAAAAATAAAGTATGAGATAGTAAAATTACATAATAATATAGTGCTCCCCCCCCCCCCCCCCCCCCCCCGTTTGACGATAATAGTCTTTGGTCTTTGTTCAAAGTTCATAATTCTTTCTCTGGATACAGATGGTATTCTCCATTGCAGATAGCTCAAAATTGTCCCTGGTTGTTGCACTGCAGGTTGTTGCACTTAAGGGTTGATCATCACCCTCATGTTGCTGTTAGGGTGTACAATGTTTTCCTGGTTCTGCTCATCTCACTCAGCATCAGATCATGCAAATCTTTCCAGGCTTCCCTGAATTCCTATCCCTCCTGGTTTCTAATAGAACAATAGTGTTCCAAGATATACATATACCACAGTTTGTTAAGCCATTCTGCAATTCACTTAATTTCTGATTTTTTGCCACCACAAACAGGGCTGCTATAAATATTTTTGTACAAGTGATGTTTTTACCCTTTTAAAAAAATCATCTCTTCAGGGTATACCACCAAAAGTGGCATTGCTGGATCAAAGGGTATGCATATTTTTGTTGCTCTTTGGGCATAATCCCAAATCCCAAATTGTTTTCCAGAAAGGTTGGATGAGTTCACAGCTCTACCAACAATGTATTAGTGCCCCAGATTTCCCACATCCCTTCTAACATTGATCATTGTTCTTTCTGGCCATATTGGCCAGTCTGAGAGGTATGAGGTGGTATCTCAGAGATACTTTAATTTGCATTTTTCTAATAAGTATTAATTTGGAGCAATTTTTCATATGGCTATGAATTGTTTTGATTTCCTCATCTGTAAATTGCCTTTGCATATCCTTTGACCATTTGTCAACTGGGTAGTGGATTGTTTGTTTGAAAATTTGACTCTGTTCTTTGTATATTTTAAAAATGAGTCCTTTGTCAGAAATACTAGTTGCAAAAATTTTTGCCCAAATTACTACTTTTCTTTTGATCTTGGTTACAGTGGTTTTGTCTGTGCAAAAGCTTTTTAATTTAATGTAGTCAAAATTATCTAGTTTGTTTTGAATCATGTTCTCTCTCTCTTCCTTGGTCATAAACTGTTTCCCTTTCCATAAATCTGACAAGTAAACTACTCCTTGATCTTCTAGTTTGCTTATAATATTGTTTTTTATGTCTAAATACTGTATCCATTTAGATCTTATCTTGGTATAGGGTGTGAGGGGTTGGTCTAATCTAAGTTTGCTCCATACTAACTTCCAATTTTCCCAACAGTTTTTATCAAAGAGAGAGTTTTTATCCTAATAGCTGGACTCTTTAGGTTTATCAACCAGCAGATTACTATAATCATTTCCTGCTATTTTACCTAGTCTATTCCACTGATCCATGATTCTATTTCTTAGCCAATACCAGACTGTTTTGAGGATGGATACTTCATAATATAATTTTAGATCTGTTAAGGCTAAGCCACCTTCTTTTGCACTTTTTTTTCCTTTGAATCCCTGGAAATTCTTGACTTTTTATTTCTCCTTATGAATTTATTTACAACTTTTTCTTACTCATTAAAGTAATTTTTTGGAACTTTGATTGGTAGGGCACTAAACAAGTAGTTTAATTTTGGTAGAATTGTCATTTTTATTAAATTAGCTCAACCTATCCATGAACAGTTGATGTTTGCCCAGATTTTTAAATTTGACTTTATTTGCATGACAAGAGTTTTGTAATTGTCTTCAAAAGTTTTTGAGTCTGCCTTGGCAGGTATTTTATTTTGTCTGAGGTTACTTTGAATGGTATTTCTCTTTCTAGCTCTTTCTGCTATATCTTGCTAGTCATATATAGAAATGTTGAGGATTTATGAGGGTTTATTTTATATCCTGCTACTTTGCTAAAGTTGCTAATTATTTCTAGTAGTTTTTTAGATGACTTTTAGGAATTCTCTAGGTATACCATCATGTCATCTGCAAAGAGTGAGAGTTTTGTCTCCTCCTTCCCTATTCCAATTCCTTCAATTTATTTTTCTTCTCTTATTGCTGAGGCTAACATTTCTAATATGATATTGAATAGTAGAGGTGATAATGGGCATCCCATCCTTGTGAAGGTGTAGTTTGATGGGAAAAAACCCTAAAACTAGAAGTGAAACAATTTGGTTCAAATCTCATCTCACCTCTGTTGCTAACTACTTGTGTGAACCTGGGCTTATCTTTTAATTTTTCTGAATCTCAGTTTCCTCAGCTGTAAAATATGGAGGTTGGATTAATTGACTGCTAAAGTTCTTTCTTGGGCAGATAGGTGGTATAGAGGATAGAGTTCTGGGTTTGGAATTAGGAAGACTCATCTTTGTCAGTTTCAATTTGGTTTCAGATACTACTTGTGTGACCCTGGGTAAGTTCCTCATCTATAAAATAAGTTGGAGAAGGAAATAGGAAAACACTCTAATATATCTGCCATGAAAACTTTAAATGGGGTCATGAAGATTAGGACATGACTGAAGAATAATTAACAACAAAAAATTTTTTTCCTATCTTTAAAGAATTCGCATCTGACTATTGGAAAGTGTAATTGTAGCAACTGGTAAAATTTGGAGATAGGACTTAAATCCACTAACAACTTTTCAAAACAGGTATAGATGCTAAGTAGTTATTATTTTGAAAGATTATAGGATCATAGACATAAATTTGGAGGGTGCTTCTAGTCCCTAGTACATCTAGTACAATCCCCACATTTTATAAATGAGAAACTGAGACCCAGGATGTTTAAGTCATTTCCTTGAGGATATACAAGCAGTAAAAACAAGATCAGGTTCCTAGACTCCAAATTCAACCCACTTTCCACTCTAAAGTTTAATCATTAACAGGTTAATAAATATTTGTTGAATTAATGAATGGACAGCACCTTGTTAAGTTCTGAAGAACCAGAGCAAAGCAAATATAGTTACTTCTTTTCAAGAAGCTTATATTACATTGTGGAATATAAAAAAGCTGTGTGTGTGTGTGTGTGTGTGTGTGTGTGTGTGTGTGTGTGTGTGTGTGTATGTGTGTGTGTGTATGTGTGTGTTTGTGTGTGTATAAAGTATAGTTGATCAGTTATTTCCACTTTTGTCCAATTCTATTTGGTTTTCTTGGCAAAGATATTTGTGAGGTTTGCTATTTCTTTTTCCAACTTATAGGTGAAAAAACTGAGGCAAACAGGGTTAAAAGTGATTTAATGAGGGTCACATAGCTAATGTCTGGGGACAAATTGAACTCCCAAAGATGATGTTGTATGTATGTATGTGTGTGTGTGTGTGTGTGTGTATGTGTATGTGTGTGTGTACATATACATCCAAAGCAGATGCATGATAACTTTAGAGGGGAAGGGATCAGCAACTGAAAGGACTGGAAGACACTTCCTTCAGGAAATAGCACTTGAAGTCTTGAAGGAAGCCAGAGAATTCCTAGAAATAGAGGTGAAAGAGAGCATTCTGAGCATGTTGCACTGTCAGAGCAGATATGGATATGAGAAGAGTGTTGTGTGTGAGAAATGGCAAATAGGTTAGTATTGCAGGACAATAGAATTCATGGAGGGGACTAACATAAGAAATTTTACAGATAGGAAGGTGTCAGGTTTTAAATGCCAAACAGATTTAATATTTAATACTACATAAAAGGGAACTAGTTGGGTTTGCTGAATAGGGAGTAGGGGATGAAGTGTTCAGTTCTTTACTTTAGGAAGGTCATACTGATAGCTGGGCAGAGAATGGATTCAAGAGGAAAGAAACTTGGTGCAGGAAGACCAATTAAAATGGTAATGTTAAATTGTTTGTGCAAGAAGTGATGATGAGGACTTGGACTTTGCTGGTTGCGTAAGTAGAGGAGGTTCCCCTATATAAAAATATTTTGTGAAGAAAAAACGTTTGTCATCAGGTTAGCTATGTAGGGTGTCAGTGACATCAGGTTTGTATATCTGGATGATTGGAGGATGAATGTTTCCCTTAACAGCAAGAGGGAAGTTTGGAAAAAGTGTGTTTATTAAGAGAAGTCAAAGATAATGAGTTTTGTTTGGGATTTATTGAATTTGAGATGCCTATCAGATAGCTAGTTTGAAATGTTCAATAGCTTAATTTGTGATGTATGGTTGTAACCTAGGCAAGAGATTAGACCTGGATATATCAGTCTTTAAATCATCTGCTTTGAGTTTTGAATCCATGGGAATTAATCAGATTGCCAAGTGAAAGATTATAGAGAAATAAAAGAGTATTCGGGACAGAACCAATTAATGGGTATGTCATGAAGAGCCAGCAAAGGAAATTTGGATGAAGGAATGAGATAGTTAGGAGAAGAACCAAGACCTCAACAGAGGTTAAGAAGGATGAGAATGAAGAAGAAACAATCAGATCTTTTTACAGGCAAGGAAACTGAGGTATAGAGTAGTTGAATATGTTTGTTTAAGGTTACACAGCCAGCATGCAGCAGATCTTGGGGTATAAATGAAGTGGAAGTATTAGTATTTCATAACCTCATGAAAGTCTGTTTTTTATTAAATGGATCTTAAGAAATAGTTATAGAATCTTTGTGAGAATTCTACCCTTCCAAGGTTCTTAGAGGATCTTCAATAAATAGCAATTTGTTTTGAAGGGCTGTTGTAGTGGAAATAGAGCACTGTTTCTGGACTGACTTAGGATGTCATTGGTATCTTTAAAGACAGTGATGATGTCAGTTGAGTGATGAGCTGGGACATATATTGAAGAGGGTTTTTAGGAAAGAATGAGAGGAGGGAAAGTGAAGTTTCCAAATCTGATAGCTTTTTTAGAGTTTATCTAAAAAATGGGAGAAGAGATATGGGAGAATAGCTAATGGGAATAGTAAGAACGAGTGACAGAGAGTTTTTTTTTTTGGATAGGATACTGGGATCCAGAATCCTGAATATGTTTGTAGGTAGGAAAGAAGGAACCACTGCCATTAGATATGGATAATAAATAAACAGATATAATTACACCCTTTACTTTACCATTGCTCACAACTGTTTATACTTCCATGTTCAACAACTCTCAATAATAGCATTGAGTTGTGAGGGATAGTGGAGTCAGGATGATAAAATAAAATGTATAAGGGAATTTCATAGTTCCTGAGCAAGAAAGTAGAACACCTGTAGATGATGTCAAGATCAAGGTTATAACCTTCCTCAGGTATGGTTGAGTTGGGGATGTTGAGCAGAGTGATGAACAGGGAGGTGAGGTTGTTTGAAGAAATGTCAACATTTCTGTTGATGTTCTAGCACATGACAGTAGGAGTTAGAATAGAAAGAGAGAATGCAAAGAAATGAAAGTCACAGAAAGGGGGGAGAATGTCCTGTGGTCAGTATATAAATGTTATTAGGATCTGAATTTGATGACAAATTTGTATAGGATGAATCTCAGAGGAGAGAAGGTTGAGTGAAGGTGGTAGTAGGTGAATCTGAAAGTGTCAGAAGGGAGCCTAGGAGTACTTTGACTTCTCCAGAAAGACTAGTGAGTAGGGAAATGTGAGGAAAATAAGATCAGTCCTGGAAATCTTATCACCATGCTGTCAGTTCTCAAGATGTGCCAGAATAGAAAGGAAGCACATTTTAACTATAATTCTCCATCATTTAAAAGTACGTATTCATTATATATCATACTAACTCACTCTTTCCTGGAAAAATAGTCTAAGTCTCATCCATTGGGCATTGACTCTATAGCAAGGGGTACCTTATGGAATGGCTTCATTCTTGCTAATGTACAATGAAATTTGAATATATATATATATATATACATATATATATATATATTTGTTTTAACTTTTTTCATTCTGAAATAAAAAAAACCAAATAAAAAGGGCATTTATATATGAATAGTATGACAGAAGGGTAAATGAAACTGTGCATTTCCATTTTGTACAAGGTGCTTTTGTTTCAAATATAAAATAAATTCAGCATGAAACTTTCAAAGCTGTTTTGTGATTTTTTCCACTTGTTCTTTTGTTCTCTTCTAAATATTTTTATAGAGTGAATTTTTCTTCCCCCACCCTATCATTCCCCTACCCTTTCCTTTTCTCTCTCATTTTCCCCTCCTTCTCAATTTCCCTCTCCTCTCTATTTTCTTTTTCTTTCTCTTACTCCCTCTCTTCCCCCTCCCTTTCAGCTTTCTGTTTCTTTCTGATTATTTCTTTCTTTGAGTGTCCCTTCACAAAAAAAGGCAAAATCAAGTCCTTGTAACACATATTACATATATCTTTAGAAGAATGCTATTGATGCATGTCTTCCCAAGTTCCTTCCATATTATTGGACTTAAGAGGGTCCTGGCCTCTCTCACTTGATGGATACATCAATTGATAATTTAGCTTGATTTCCTAGAATTGCAGGCTCATATTTCTTGTAATGCTCTATTTATCATTTTAAAAGTGCAAAAGGCTTAGATATTTCCTAATACATTAATATAACTTATTTTATTTGACTTTATATTCAGTTCCCAGAAGAGGATCTTTCTCATAGTTGGAGTCCATTATCTAATTGTTGATTGAAAAAAAGAATGAAATTAATAAAAGTACCTCAGGAGGAATCATTTATCCAAAATAATTCTCATATTCACCGACTTCCCTTTGCAACAGCTATCCACATTCCAATTGTCCTCTAAAGTCAACTTTTTGAGGTCTTAATCTTCTCAATGAAGCCATTCCAGACTATAGGAGTCAAGAGGTTATTCAGCTAGAAACATCCTTTGTGATCATCTAAGTGGTGGATAAAGTACCCTGGCACTTCAGACACTACCAGTTGTGTGACTTTGTACAAGCTGATTAACCTCTCTCTAATCTCAGTTTTCTTATCTTTAAAAGTGGAATAATTTTAACACCTAGCCCCCAGGATTGTTGTAAAGGTAAAATTGAGATCATATATGTAAAGTGTTTTGTAAACCTTACAGAACTATATAAACACTGCTATTATTTTTATTCAACATCCTCCTTTAATAGACAAGGAAACTTAGGTATAGAGCAATCAAATTAGTTTCTTCAAGCATGCTGCAGACCTCAGGATATAAATGAAATGGAAGTATGAGCATTTAATGACATCTTGAAAGTCTTTTCATTTTTATGAATCTCAAGGAATAGTTACAGTATCTTTGTGGGAATTCTAACCTTCCAAGGATTCTTAGAGGATCTTCAATTAATAGCAATTTGGCTTGAGGGGCTTATTGCAGTAGAATTAGAGCACTACTTCTGGACTGTCTTGGAAAGTATTAAGACCTCATTGGAAGTTTCCATTCAGATACTGACTGACTACTTGTTGGGAATATTGTTGAAGGAATCAGTTATGGGTTAGACTGGATACCATTAAGTTGACTTTGCTTTAAGTCTCTGGGAATTAAAGGAACTAGATTTAAATCTGAGCTCTGTTACCAATTGGGCAGCACTGAGAAAGCTAATGTGCCTCTCTGGCTTAAGTTTCTTTATCTGTAAAACAAATTTTGAATTGTTGTTGTTGAGTCATTTTAGGCATATTCAGCTCTTTGTGCTCCTTTTTGGATTTTTTTTTGTGGCAAAGATATTGAAGTAGTTTGTTATTTTCTTCTCCTGTTCATTTTGTAGATGAGAAAACTGAGGCAAACAGTGACTTGCCCTGGTATTATATTATATATATTATATATAGGTATTAAGTATCTCAGTCTTAATTTGAACTCAAAAAGAGGAGTCATTCTGACTCTAGGCACAGGGCTCTCTATCCACTGTGCCACCTAACTGCCCTCTTGGACAAGCTGATCTCTGTGTCTTTTCTAGCTCTAACTGGGGAGAAGTCAGGAGGTAGGAAAACCAACAGAGAACAAGCATATATCAATAATCAATTAATCAATTTGTTAAGCATGCCAGGCACTGTAATAAATGCTGGGAGAATTCAAAAATAGCCATTATATTTTGCTTTCAAAGGAGCTGAGCACCCCAATGGAGGAGATAATAAATTTAAAAAAAGTCTCTACAAAGTAATCCATTTGCAGAATAAATAGAACAAAATTAAGGCACCGGAATTAAGAGGGCTTGGGAACACTTCTAGTAAAATATGGGACTTTTATTGGAACTTAAAGGAAGGCAAGAGGATCAGTTGTTGGAGTGGAGGAAGGAGAGCACTCCAGGCATGTGGAACAGGCAGGAAAAAATGCCTCTAGTGCCAAAAACTGGTGAGTTTTGTTTGTGGAACAGTCAAGAGGTCAGTATCATTGGATCTAAGAATATGTGTTAAAGAGTAAGGTAAGAGGGAAAAAAGTCATGAGTGGTCATCCAGCGGCTACTTCATGTTGAAGAGTTCTGAAATTCCTCTATCTGATCCTAATTGCTTATTATTGCATTTTCTCTTTATCTCTCTTTCATAAATGTATTATTTCCCCCTTTTTTCTAAGCTATTTCTCAGGTCATTTCTTTTGCTCTGGCTTCCCCTTTTGCCCTGTGAAATCTTGATGCTATAATTAACCAGGGAAGGTGAGAGGGAATGAATAAGTTTTCACTCTCATCAAAATTGGCTCAAAGAGGAAATAACATATACACTCAATTCACCTGAGTCCTTTACTGGAAGATCAAACTTTTGGTTCAGCTCTGGTCATTTCAACAGCAAAGTTTGAAAATTCCCTCTTTCATTGAATGTCTATCTTTTCCCCTGAAAGTGTATGTTCAGTTTTCCTGGGTAGTTGATTCTTGGTTGTAATTCAAGTTCTTTTGCCTTCTGGAATATCACATTCCAAGTCCTAAAAGCCCTTAAGGGGAAGCTGCTAAATCCTTTGCAGTTCTGACTATAGCTTCATGATATTTTAATTGCTTTTTTTCTGACTGCTTGTAATGTTTCATATGTATTGTGCTTTGTATCATTGAATCTTCCCCCCATTTATCCAATCATAGTTCATACTTTTCTATAAACTTCTTCTCTGCTTCTCTTCATAAGCTGCTGAAAACTATCAAAGGAAGGCATAAGATGTGTTGCCTGAATTCACTGAGTTTATATTATCTGACCTTAACTGGTTACTTATTTCTAGGTGCCTTTCCTTTTCCACTTCCCCTTTTCCACAGGGATACTACCAAACATCTTTTTTCTTTCTTCTTCTTCCCTCTTTGTGGAACATCTTGACCAATGTTTTAGTAAGAAAATTGAGGCAACCCACCAAGAGCTCTCTTTTCTCCTCTCCTATACTTTAGATCTCAAAATTAGTCCCCACTCCATTTTTGTTCCAGGCTTAGAGAAAGAGGTAATTCTTCTTACCAAGGTTAACTTTCAACTTATCCTCTCCTGTTTTCTCCAGGAACTTAGCCCTTCTGTTATCCCTATCTATTTAATTTTCAATTTGTCTTTACCCATTGGTTCTGTCTCAATTCCATACAAACATGTCTGGATCTTTCTTATTTTAAAAGAACAAAATATCCTTAGTTATTATCCTATATCTTTCCTCATTTTTTGACAAACATTCTGCTTTTCCCACTAAGCATATCAAAAGAGAAACAAAGTTGAAAAAACATATAAATATGTACCTCAATACATGTAAACATAGTTCAGCAAAACAAACATCCACAATAACTTTACTGAAAATCTATGTCTCTTTCTGCATTATAAGTTCATAACCTCCCTTTCAGGAGATGAGTGGTATATGTCATCTACAGTCTTTTGGAATTGTGATTTATCATTGTATTGGTCATAGTTCCAAAAACCTTTCAATGTTTTTTCAGTCTGTATTCAGATACCATCAGCTCTATCTTTGGAAAGGATAGCATTCTTTATCATAAGTCCATTAAAGTTATTGTTTCAATATTTTTTTCCACAGTTGCTTTTGCTAGCTGTATTTCCCTCCATCTTATCTTTCCCCATCCCCATTAATTCTATTCTTGCTCTCCTTTCATCCTGTCCCTCTTCAAAAGTGTGTTCTATATGACACCCTCTCCCACTATCTTCCCTCTCTTCTATCATCTCCCATGCTCTCCCCTCCCCATGTCTCCTTTCTCCCATCTCTTTTCTCTCCTATTTTCCTCTAGAGTAAGAGTGATTTCTATACCCAATTGAGTGTATATGTTATTTCTTCTCTGAGCCATTCCTGATGAGAGTGAAAACTTACTCATTCCATCTCACCTTCCCCCCTTCCATTCCACTGCAAAAGCTTTTCTTTGCCTCTTTTATGTGAAATAACTTAGCTTAGTCCCTTAGTCTATTTCTCCTTTCCCTTTCTCCCAGTACATCTTTATAATATATTATACCTCTTTCTAACTGTCCTAATAAATGAGAATGTTCATAGAAGTTATCAGTATCACCTTCCCATGCAGGAATAGAAGTGGTTCAATATCATAAAATCCCTCATGACTTGCTCTTCCCATCCACCCTCATTATACTTATATATACATTATACTTCACCTGAGTCCTATACTGGACGATTAAACTTTTGGTTCCACTCTGGTCATTTCAACAACAAAGTTTGAAAGTCCCCTATTTCATTGAATATCTTTTCCCCTGAAAGAGTATGTTCACTTTTTCCTGGGTAGTTGATTATTGGTTGTAATTCAAGTCCTTTTGCCTTTTGGAATATCACATTCCCAGTCCTACAAGCCCTTAAGGGTAAGCTGCTAAATCCTTTGTAATCCTAACTATAGCTTCACGATATTTTAGTTGCTTTTTTTTGACTGCTTGTATTGTTTTCTCCTTCACTTGGAGGTTCTGGAATTTGGCTATAATATTCCTAGAAATTTCCATTTTGGGATCCTTTCAGGAGGTGATTGGGGGATTCACTCTATTTCTATTTTTACCACTCTGCTTGTAGGATATCAGTGCAATTTTGCCAGATTATTTCCTGAAAAATGAAGTCTAGGTTCTTTTCCTGGTCATGACGTTTAGGTAGCCAATAATTTTTAAGTTATCTCTTCTGGAACTGTTTTCCAGATCAATTGTTTTTCCAATGAGATATTTCACATTTTCTTCTAAATTTTCATTCTTTTGATTTTTTTATTTTATTTTATTATTTTATATATTTATATATAATATATAATATATATAATATAATATAATATATATTTATATATATATATTATTTTATTTTATTATTTCTTGATTTCTTGCAAAGTCATCAACTTCCTTTATTTTCTTCAGAGAGCTTTACTATCTTTATCTCCTTTTCCATGTGACTAATTCTGCTTTTTAAGGCATTCTTCTCCTCATTGGCCTTTTGGACTGCTTTTTTCATTGGATCTAAACTAGTTTTTAGGATGTTATTTTATTCAGTATTTTTTTTTTTGTATCTCCTTCACCAAGCAGCTGACTTGGTTTTCATGACTTTTCCACATGGCTCTCATTTCTCTTCACAATTTCCCCTCTACCTCCCTTGTTTTTTAAAAAGTTTTTTGGAACCCTTTCATAGCCTGAAATCAAATCACCTTTTTTTGGAGTCTTTGGATACAGAAGCTTTGAGTTTGTTATCTTCTGAGTATGTATTTTGATCCTACATGAGACCATAGCATTGTCTATGATCAGATTTGTTTTCTTCTGTTATTTGCTCATTTTCCCCAGTCTATGCCTTGATTTTAACTCTTTGTTAAAGAGGAGCTCTGCTTCTATGGTGGAGGACACACTCTCCCAAGTTTTTGAGGGTTTTTCCAGCTGTTTGCAGGGACACCCTCCCTCCCTCCTAGAGACCTCATTCCCTTGAAGGTCTTATGAGAAGCTTTGATTGCTGTCCTGTCCTGTGTTCTTGTCTGTGGCTGACTACAAGCACTCCCCTCTGCCCTGTAACTGTGAGGAGGGTCCCTGTTCTGCTATAGCAATAGAGCCCTTTTTCCTGAGACTGGTTCCCCAGACTGTGACCTGGATCTGAGTATGACCAAAATTACAGTCTTGCCTCATGGATAACAGAGAGACTTCTGCAGTCTTCTCTGACCCTTTTACCACATATGGGCTGAGCATTCTAGAAGCAGCTGTCAGGTGACTCCCTTCCACGTGGCTGCTCAGGCCTGCTCCTGGTTTCTGGGGCTGGGTCTACACTGAAGCCTGTGCTGGACTGGGCTCCATGTTCCCTCAGGTACAGCAGAGTTTTGATGCTGACTTTCCCAATTATCCTTGGCAATCCCTGGACTGAGAGGTCTGGAGACCTCCACTTTCTCCTGGGACCCAGGTGCCCCCAGAGACCCATGTGGCCCCCCCCCCCATCTCTTTCCCCCTTTCCCACCTAGATGCTTTCAGCCATTTTACTCCAGTGCAGCCAGTGAGGCCAGCACAGCACAACCTGAGCTGTGCTGTGGCCCTGTCCAACCCTGGTGTAACAGACCTTTTCTGTGAATCTTCCAAGTTGTCTTGGGCCAGAAAATTATTTCACTCAGTCTTTCTGTGTTGTCTAACACTCTAGAATTTGGTTAGAGTCATTATTTAAAAGTATTTGGAGTTGTCTGGGGGGAGAACTTCTGGGATTTTCTGCCTTCACTCCCCAGTTTGACTCTGCCTCCCCCCTACAATGTTTTATCCATAATCATATCATTGTGTATATTGTTCTCCTAGATCTGCTCACTTTGTTCTGTATGAGTTCATAGAGATCTTTTCCAGTTCCTTTTATATAGTCCATTTAATAATTTCTTATGGTATGATAATATCCCAATTGGTTTATCCATTCCCCAATAGGAGGTTACTCTATTTTGTTTTTGTAATCATTCAGTCATGACTGATTCTTTTTTTTACTCAAAAATTTTATTTATTTTGATTTTTACAATTTTCCCCCTAATCTTACTCCCCCCCCACCGAAGGCAATTTGCCAATCTTTACATTGTTTCCAAGGTATATATTGATCCAATTTGAATGCAATGAGAGTGAAATCATACCCTTAAGGAAGAAACACAAAGTATAAGAGATAGCAAGATCAGACAATAAGATATCAATTTTTTCCCCCTAAATTAAAGTTAATAGTCCTTGGTATTTTTTCAGACTCAACAGTTCTTTCTCTGGATACAGATGATATTCACCTTTGGAATGAGCTAGTCCATCAAGGTTGATCATCACCCCCATATTGCTGTTAGGGTGTACAGTATCTTTCTGGTTCTGCTCCTCTCACTCAGCATCAGTTCATGCAAATCCCTCCAGGCTTCCCTGAATTTCCATCCTTCCTGGGTTTTTTTTTTAGGTTTTTGCAAGGAAAATGGGGTTAAGTGGTTTGCCCAAGGCCACACATCTAGGTAATTATTAAGTGTCTGAGACCGGATTTTTCTGGTTTCTAATAGAACAATAGTGTTCCATGACATACATATACCACAGTTTGCTAAACCATTCCCCAATTGAAGGACATTTACTTGATTTCCAATTCTTTGCCACCATGAACAGGGCTGCTATGAATATTTTTGTACAAGTGATGTTTTTACGCTTTTTCATCATCTCCTCAGGGTATAGACCCAGTAGTGGTATTGCTGGATCAAAGGGTATGCACTTTTTTTGTTGCCCTTTGGGTGTAGTTCCAAATTTTTCTCCAGATAGGTTGAATGAATTCACAGCTCTACCAACAATGCAATAGTGTCCCAGATTTCCCACGACCTTTCCAACAATGATCATTATCCTTTCCAGTCTGAGAGGTATGAGGTTGTATCTCAGAGAAGCTTTAATTTGCATTTCTTTAATAAGTAATGATTTAGAGCAATTTTTTCATATGACTATGAATTGTTTTGATCTCCTCATCTGTAAATTGCCTTTTCTTATCCTTTAACCATTTGTCAATTGGGGAATGGCAATCATTTTTTTGCAGTGATTTGAATTTTGCATTTTTCTCTCTCCCTCCCTTGCCTCCTCCCTTCTCTTTATAGAAAGCAATCTGAAATAGGCTCTATATTTATAACTATGTTAAAAAAAGAACTATATTGATCTTATGAGAGAAGAATCAGATCCAAATGGATGAAAGAAGGCATTAGAGAGTAAAAATGACATAATACATGAGATAACTTTGGAGATCATAAGCTTGGTTCTTCCTTTAAACTCTACAGTTCCTTCTCTGGATATGGATGGTATTTTCCATCACAAGTCTTTTAAAATTCTCTTTGATTATTGTACTGCTGAAATGAACAAGTCCATCACAGTTGATAATCATCCAATGTTGTTGTTAGTGTGCATAATGTTCTTCTGCTAGATTAGAACTGTTCTAACATTATCAAAGACATTCATAAAGGCATAATTTACTGATGTGCAATGTGTCTCAAAAGTCTTATTACAGTTTTAAGCTATTAAAGTTTATATAGTTTAAAAACCTTTAAAACCATACCAAGACTTCTGTAACACCCTGTATAGTACCTATTGATATACTAAGTAATTTCACAGCAATTATTTGTTGTAATATTCTAACACATCTTGTGAAATAGGCAAGACATTTTATTTTTGATATTTTTTAAATGAGGAAAGAGTGAATTGTGATGTTTCAGAGGTAATAAAATAACTTTTGGAGATAATATTTGAATCCAAATCTTAAGACTCCAAATCCAATACCTTTTCAATGCCATTATGGCTAATTATTCTATAATTTAGGCTTTTCACTAACAATCCTCATCTATCTAGTTCTTTTGAATGAGACTTTTGTAGATAGTTTCCATTTTACATAGGAGGATCACTTTGCAAATTTTACATAGGAGGATCACTTTCAAAAAGTAATTTTTATGTAATGTGAAATTGTCCAAAGAATTGAGGAATGGAGGGGGGCAGAAAGCAGATTGCCTGTGGAGGGAGGGACCTGCACATGGTTCTAGGAGGAGAGGGCTGTGGGCAGAGCTGTGAAAGTAGAAGGAGGAATGCAAGGGGCCAGAACCAGGCACTTGTAGGTCCTGACTAGAACCAAAAGTAGAAGCCTACAGGGATATGGGTGAAGTTTGGACATAAGGAGGCTGACATATTGAGGTATGGACTTGGATGCAAGCAGGAGAAGACTGACAATGGATGATGGGGCTAGGGACAGACATATAGAACACTCATGCAGATGATGGGAAGACAATACACCAGCAACAGCTTTCTCTGTTTTCTCTTGGAGGTTTTTCTCTTTTTAGTTTTTTTTCCTGGTGCAGGTATGGGAGACCCTATAGAGCACCAAGTAGAGAAGATAGAACAGAGTGAGCAAAGTGCTATACAGTAAAGTTAACAGAGGTGATCTTTTTGAATGCAAGTTTATTTCTGACTTTATATAAAGTCAAATTTGTATAATGTGAATTTATGTAAAGGGCAACTGTATCCATATAAAAAACAAAGTTGTCTTCCCCATTAAACTACAAGCTCCCTCATGGCAAGTATTGACTTTTGTTTTGGTCTGTAACTCCAGTACTTAGTAGGTGTTTAATAAATACTGACAGACTGACTTAGACTTCTTGATGTAGGGAATGATCACAAGACTAAGACTGAGTTTTATTTATTGAATGTCATTATGATTATCAGAGAATCTCTGGTCAAAATGGGAAGTGTTGGATCCTTTTTCATGGTTGTTATCCATAATGGCAACTAATATTTATAAAGCAGTTATTATGTGCTTTATTAGTATTATCTTACTAGCTCCTCACAATAGCCTTGGGAGTATTATTATACTCATTTGTAAAATGAGGAAACCAAGGGAAACAAATGGTAAATGCCTTGCCTAGGGTCATGCAGCTATTAATATGTGAGGTTGAATTTGCACTAAGTTCTTTCTGACTCCAGGCCTGGCACTCTATCCACTGTATCACCAACTTGCCCAAATTCAATACATATTCTTAGGCAAATTCAAGATGAGAATTATTATTCGAGATGTGACAGTTAAAGAATCACATACTTTCTCTTGTCTTTCAACATGGAATGAAGAGTAAAAGAGAAAAAAGAAAGGGAGAAGGTAGAAGATATCTACTGTTCCCAATGTCATGAAATTATTGATTTTTTGAATTGAATTTGTAATTTCATTGGTAAAGAGAACTCCTGATGAATAAAACTCTACCAATGCAGATCAAAATCAGCTCTGAAATTTATAGTCTTAGCACATTCCACAGTCAATATGTGTTTTAGGCAGGACTTGAACCAAGGTCTCCCCAACTCCAAGGGCAAAGAAATAGCTTATTGTTATATAATGCTTTTATTTCTTAAACACTGTATTTATTACCTTATCTTATTTTTGCATTACCATAACTTTGATTTATAGATAGATTAATAAATATTACTTTTTTCTGTATTATAAATGCAATATTCAAGGCCATGAGAATGTAAATAACTTCCTAAGGTTACAGAATTTAAGAGAAAGACCTGGAATGAGCTTTTAGATCTTCAGCTGCCTTTTGTATTGTTCTTTCCATTAAACACTTTCTTTTTTCTTAATGTGATTAGAGTGAAAGCCTCTGTTGTTGCTGTGATTGGCAAGTATGAATTGACCTAAAATACATGTAGTTTCTCTCTGCTCCTTTTGTGCAAATGAAGAGCACCTGACTGATTCTAATCTGGCCCCTCATTATCCCAGGCCTGAAAAACCAATGATTATCACATTATATTTTGATTCAAATCTCCCCTTTCCATTCCAGTGGTTACCACAGAAATTTAGATTCTTATTTGTTGCCTATTTTGGCTAGTTCAATAGCTTTCTATTCACTCTCATTACCATCATTTCCCTTTTATACCACATTGCCCCCCCTCCCGCCATTTTCCTCCGGGTCTTTACTCTTACTATTGTTCTAACTCTGTAAACTGCTCTCTGAAATACTGCCCATTATTTCAATCTTTCTTCTCTGATTCCCCAAACAGAAAATGAATTCTTCTGCCTCCAGACTCTCATAACATTTTGTACTTTTCCTAAACATCTATTACCTTCTACTATAATATTTTTGTGTTTATATCAGTTATTGAAGTCAGAGAATGCATCTCATTCCTTTTTTTATTCCCCTCAGTGATTAGCATATAACTGCTCCATAAATATTGAATAATTGGTTGAAAAGCAGATAGCATAAGGGTTGGAAATAATTTTCACTTATCTTCTTTCCCTTCTTTCCTCCCTGTTAACTTATTTAAATCATTTTTCATGTTCTCGTTCCTCAAGGTATAAATGATAGAATTCAGAAGTGGGGTGACAGCTGTGAAAAACACAGATACCACTTTGTCCTCAGGAAGGCTGGTGGAAGAGCCGGAATAGATGAAGATGCGATGTCCCAAGAAAAACGTGATGACTGTGAGGTTGGCTGCACAGGTTGACAGGACCTTGCGCCTGCCTGATGAGATCTGCTTTCTTAGCAATACCAGTATGACAGCGTAGGAGACCACCAGTAAGATGAAGCAGACCACAGAGATCAGCCCACTGTTAGACACAATGAGGATCTCAATGATTCGAGTATCTGTGCAGGCGAGTTTGGTCACCTGGGGAAGTATTCTATCCCAATATCCCTAGGAACTACTGAACTCTTCCAGAAATTCCAACATTTTGGAAAAGTGAAATTGAATTACTTGAAGCATTATAATATATTATATTATCAACCAGTATAATGAAGATATATAGAATTCATAAAGTCTCAAAAGGAATACATAATTTCCAATGAGAGTGAGAGTTTTAGGGAAGACCTTAAGTAAGGAAGTGACTCTTGAGTTAGGCCTTGCCTTGAGGGAGTGAAAGAATTTAATTAGGTTGAAATAAGGGAGGTCCAGCTAGGGATTGAGAAATATATGTGACACAGAGAAAGATTCAAGCAGTCATTGGCAAATAGTTCAGTTTGTCTTGAATTTATAGTACTCAGGAGGGAATAGTTACAGAATTTGGGCAGCTTCTCAGTATATTTATTCTTACTCATCATTAAATCTGATGCTCATCTTCCACTTATAAAGAATGTAATTCTACTTCCCTCTTTTCCCTCACTTTCAGGAAAGTTTATAAAACGCTTTAAACCTGTTCACAAGATCAGAAAATATCAGATTTGACAAAGCCCTCAGAGACCATCTTGTCCAATCCAAACCTAAATCTGCCTTTCCACTTCTTTCACTCATGGCTTCATAATCTTTCTTTTGGACCAAAGAAGAGAAAGTTTAATTATTTACTGCCCACTCCCTTAGGACCACCTTCTAGCCTTTTAAATACTTGAAGAAAGTTAATCCCTCTTTACAGTTTCTCTTCTCCCTGCAAAATACTCCCAGGTCCTTTAACTGATCCTTGAATAATATATCTTGAGTATCCTTGAATGGAGTCTCATCCTTGACTCTAATACCCTAAGATTAAGTATACTGGACTTAAAATCAGAATATCTGACTATAATATAGATCTGACATTTACTGGGGTATGCCTGTGGATAAATAATTTATGTAAATCTTGTATTTTTTTGCCTTTAAAATAGATATAATATTTACATTAATTATTTCACAAAGTGTAGTAGTAGTAGTAAAAAACAGCCCCATTAAAATAATATTCTAAAGTATGCAAAATATATTTCTCATAACTCTAAGAAATGGTATTGTAAATTCCCCTTACTCCTCCAACTCCTGAAAATATTTTATGAAAAAAAGGCTTTAGCAGATTTAAAATTCAGTATGAATTAGCCATATGATGTCTCAGTTTAAAAAAAACCCCTAATAATTCCAAAAGATGCCTGCTGGAAAATGCTATCCACATTCAGAAAAAGAACTTAGGGAGTCTGAATGCAGACTTTCACTTTTTTTTATTTTTCATGTTTTTTTTTCTTTCATTCTATTTCATCTTTCATAACATGACTTCTATGGAAATATGTTTTGCATGATTGTATATATATATATATATAAATAAAACCCATATCAAATTATTTACCATCATAGGGGAAGAGGGAGGGGGAAAATTTGAAACTTAAAATTTTACTAAAAAATGAATACTAGAATTTGTCTTTACATGTAACAGGAAGAAATGCTATTTAAAAGGGAAAAGGAACAAATAGCATTAAAAAAACAGCTAAGATGATAATAGTAACTAGCATTTATATAATACTTTATTGTTTGCAAAGCACTTTTTAGATTTTATCTCATTTGATCCTCACAACCACCCTGGGAGAATGATGCTATTATTACTCTTATTCCACAGATAAGGAAAATGAGGCAAGTAGACAATTGAGTTGTCTAGGGTCAAACAATAAATGTCTGAATTAGGAGTTGAAGTTCCTTCAGGAGAATGAAATACTTCAGGAATAGTTGAATTCACTTCTAGCACTCTAGCTAGGGTGCTGTCTGGCTCTCTAAGATGATCTTAATATAAATATAGTGTCCAGAACCAGTGTTTTTGGTACTGAGCTTCCTAGTATTCAATAAGGACATTAAAAAACTGCTGTGCTACCAGAGAAGGGCAAATAGGATAAGAAAATGACTAAGACCCATGCCATGCAAGGATCAGTAATGCAAATATTGCAAATAATTCATTACATTTTGAGTCAAGAATAGAGGGCTTATTTGGGTAAGGTAGGCATGATACCTGTCTTCAGGTACTTAAAAGAGTATCTTGGGAAAGAGGGATCAGCAATTTGAATGAACTCAGGTGAGGCAGAACTGAGGTAAAAATGTGCAAATTACAGAGAAATAGATTTAAATTCAATAAAACAAAAAATATGATCACAATTACAAGTTTTCCAAAACTGAATGAACTTCTAGGTGAGGGGATGACATCTATTATTCAAAATGCTCAAATTGAGGCTGGATGACCACTTGTCACTGATGCTTCAGATTAGGGTTGTACCATATCATTCATCAAGATGAATTTATTAAGTGTGTCCTATATACTAGGTATTTGGGTTATAAAGAAAGGGAAACACATAGTCCATGACCTCAAGGAGTTTATAGTAGAGATTTAATAGAAGAGATAACATTTCAATAGTAATTACATACAAGATAACTACAGTGTAAATGGGAACTCTAAAGATTGAGATTCTGTGAGAAAACAGCCCACAGTTCAAAAATTACTTATAAATAGAAAAGTTAGAGAGTTGCATGAATATGGATAGTTATCTGTTCTATTTAGCAGCCCCTCCACTCCCTGCTAACTTTCTCAGTGCTGACTTGACTTCTTTGTTCCTCAGTGTATAAATTATGGGGTTCAACAATGGGGTGACAACTGTGTAAAATACAGCCACTGCACCATCCAGGGGGCTTTTGGAGCCAGGTCGGAGGTAGATGAATATGCAAGGAACATAATATACAGTAACCACAGTCAGGTGTGAGCCACAGGTGGAGAAGGCTTTGCGTCTCCCATCTGCTGTACGGATCTGTAGGATGGCATAGACGATGTTTGCATAGGAAAGTAGGATCAGTAGGAAGCAGCTGGCAGCCACAACACCAATGTCTACAAATGTCACCAGCTCATTGATAGTGGTGTTGGAGCAAGCCAACCTCAGTACTGCAGGGATATCACAGAAAAAATAATCTACCTGATTGGGGCCACAGTAAGGCAATCGAAAAGTCAGGGTGGCTTGGATAGCACCATGGATAGAGCCAGCCAACCATGCTCCAGTCACAAGCATTGTGCACAGATGTCCATTCATTAGTACAGGGTAATGTAGAGGTCGGCATATTGCCAGGTATCTGTCATATGCCATTAAGGTATAGAGGAAGCACTGAGTGCTTCCCAAGAAGTGAAAAGAATAAAGCTGGGCCACACATTCTCCAAACTGAATAACTTTGCTGGCAGGAGTGAAGCTAATGATGATCCGTGGAACAATGACTGTAGAAAGCCACATGTCTAGGAAGGAGAGGACACCCAAAAGTATATACATGGGACGGATATGAAGCTGTGGGTCAGACCAAATTGTGATCAGGATGAGCATGTTCCCCAATTGTGTGAAGATATAAATGACTAAGAAGATCAGGAAGAGGAATATTCTCAGATTTGGTGGGTGAGATAATCCCAAGAGAATGAAATCAGTCATTTTGGTTTCCATTGAGTTATTTTTGACTTTTTCCATGTTTTATATTTCCTGAGAAGGAATGGTATAATGATTCAAAAATCGTACAAAACAATGAAGTGGGAAGATTATCTTGGGAGGAGTGGCAAAGATGATGAAGGAGAAGTTGTTTTAGGAGACATGAGATAGGGAGACCATGCTCTCTTCTATATCAGTATGATAAAATCATAGAATATTTGAACTGAAAAGTACTAGTTCAGTCTTTTTTTTTAAATTTATTTTTATTTTTTGAAGTTGCAGAAACAGATTCAGGTTGTTTAAATATTTTAACCTCCTCCTTGCCATCATAGACTTATAGTTGGAAATATTATAAATGTCACTCGTCTAGTTTGATCTCCTCATTAAATAGATGAGGTTTATGTGACTTACCCTATGACACATAAATATGAAATGATTAAGCAAGGATGAAAACTCAGGTTTTCTGATTACTAGTTTATTGATTTCTAGTTCCTAGTCCTGATTCCTAGTTTATGGTTTCTTCCCCATTTAGAGCACACTGAATCTTCATGTTAGTCATAATAGAACAATAGCAATTTTACAAGATAACCTCTCTATAGCATGGTTAGTTGTTAATGGACTAAATATCTTTAGCATTGGAAGATATATAACAGAGGAAGAGGGGTGGAGATCATGGAATAAGAATATGCTTTAATGGAAGAGTAAGAAATGGCAAGTTAGAGGTAAAAGGGAACAAATAGAAGTATTTGAGTTGATATGTAACAAATAGGGGGAGAATACTTCTATCCTGACCCCAATTGTTATCTTAATGATTACTATCTTTTCTACCTTGTGAATATGAATTCAGAACTAGACAAAGGACTTGTATGAATAAATACCGCAGAGGGCTAGGTTTATCCTTTATTTAACTTGAAAAGTCAAGTTTAAAACAAAATTGAAGAAGTGTTTCCAATTTCCAATTTCTTCATTTAATATACATAGCTTGAACTAAAAAAATATTGACTTGGGCCTGGAGATCCGACTGTCTATGATTTTGATTATGATGATTTTTCCTAAAGAACTTAATCTTTTGTATATATTTTTTGTAAAAATGATACACTTTTCTGAAAGAATGCTTTCTAAACATTTGAACATGGAGATTCCTAGTTTCAGTTCTAGATGAATCAAAATTTTGATTTTATTAACTTAATTTTAATCTACTTACAGTTTCATAGTTAAGTCCTTAGTAAAGTCTAGAATCTTATGACAAAATCCTATGAAATCAAGATTTGTTTTATCCATGTAGATCTTTACATACCTCTCTCATTTATGGCAGGCCATATCTACACTTGCTTTGTTGGAAGTCATACTGGGAGAAGGTTTCTTTTTGCTATTTTGGCCTATAAGTGCTTCTCTAGGTGTGATAAAATTGAGTCATTGAGATCCCTTCTTACTCAAATCAGTATTAGTTCATTATGATTTTAAAAGTGTTAATGATTGCTAGCAATGCATATTTAATCAGTTATCTAATAATCAGAATGAGAACAAACAATGTTTAAATCACATCAGAATATAGATTCCAATAGAAGAAGCCTGTAATAGATCTCAAACTTTAATGTAATGAAAATTGTTTGTTTGGGGCAGCTAGGTGGCACAGTGGATAGCACACCAGCCCTGAAGACAGGAGGACCTGAATTCAAATCCCACTTCAGATACTTAATAATTACCTAGCTGTGTGACCTTGGGCAAAGTCGCTTAGTCCCATTGCCTTAAATAATTATTTTTTTAAAAAAGAGTCACATGAAAATTGTTTGTTTGCCAACTATGGAACTTACTTGCATAAATGCAAAACAGTGACACAAATATTTCCATACTATTTTGCTTAAATTACATGACCAACCAAAAGAATGGTTGGTGGTATGGTCTAGAAAGTCCCCCTCCTTTTCCTACTCTCTATTAGTTCTTGGAGCTTGTACTGTCTCTTCTTGCTCAGCCTGTGGAGGAATACCTAGTCAGTGGAGATATTTCATGCTTCGCTTGGTGTGTGACCTTGATGAGGGTATTTTTGCTTATTTCAGCTTATGCTTCCTATGTCAACCAATGAAATTATTCTATATTTTTCACAGCTGCTTTAGAATGTCCAGGTAATAAATCTGGTATCGATTTTATAATTAAAGGTTCCAGAAGGAGGGAGCATCTGAGCTTATGAGAAAGGTCTGAGATCCACTTCAGGTTCCTTTAATAAAGTGCTTTGGCTCAGAATTCTGTCTCAATTTCTCTTTTAGTTGTTGAGGTGATTTTTGTCCCCATAGAGGGGAGGCATTAGGAAACAGGTGAGGCTTTAGTGGTTAATAGAAGGGAAGTACTTTGACAGAAGCAATAAGGAGTGCCTTGAAGGTTGGGGGAATATGTGTATGGGGAACTCAGTGTTTTTGAGGAAGGACTATTAAGGTCAGACCCCAAAGGGACAGAAGGATTTCAGATAGTGGAGTACCCATGGGAGAGGGATCATAGTTGTGGGAGATATAGTATATTTCAAGAAAAAGACTTTAAAGAGAAGGCTTAGGTACAACTCAAAAGAAAGCAAGAAAACTTTACTACTACTCCTCATATACTGACTGTTGAATTTTTAGGCTTTTTGATGTGAGAAAGGAAAACTCAAAGTAGATTCATAAGTTTAAAAATAATTTTTAACAGAGCCACCTCAGATAATCATAGGAATGGTGATAGGGATCAGTCCTGCAATTTCATTGTTAAAACAACTCCCAGAAGAAAATTCTTCTGCCATTGCAAGTTGATAGCTTATTTGAAATCATAACTTTAGAGAATACTGACTACTTGAGGTTGAGAGACTTGCCCAGAGTCAATCAGATAGCATGTATAAGAAGCAAGACTTGGGCTGAGATCTTTCAATTTTCAAGGTCAGTTTTCTTTCTAGTATATTATGTTATGTAATCATATGACAATTTATACAGAATTTTCCCAAACTTGGAATTATATTGGGTTTTGCTCAGATCATCTTGTGAATAGGTTAGGGTGAAATGTAAATCCAAAATGGGAAGAAATGGAAAACTCAGAAATATTATTAAAGATTGCAAACATTTAAATTAAAACAATAATATTTGTTAAAGATGCTTTTGTTAGTGGCTTTATGGGGATGAGAATTTAGGAAATGAAAATGATACTGAAATAGCAAGGAATGTTAGGTATAAGGATTGCTTGACAAGCTTGAGCAGAACTTTAGAATTTAGTTTCCACTAGGCATGAGAGGTCAGGTCAAATGTAGCTCAGGTCTGGATTGGGTGGTTCATGCTTGTCTGGTCTTGTTTCTGAGGAGGTTATGTTCATGCTTGAAATTCTGAGCTCAATGGGGGAACTCAGTTCCTGAACTCACCGGAAGTAGCTCTGAGTTAATAGTAGGAATATCAGATTTGGGTCAGATACTGTAGAACCTTTAGGTAGGACTGATGCATGTTATGATATTTCAGAGTTTGGTTCAAGGTCAGGGGGAGTGGTCCATGGTGAATAACTGTTCACTTCCATATATTTTCAGTATCATAAGTTCATAAGGTTCATAAGAAGGTAGAGAAAGGGAGATAGAGAGATCACTGTGGCTGGGACATATTTTTATTTATTCCAATAAAAATGAGGTCCTATGCTTTCCATATAAGTGATTTGGGTAGGGGTTTGCTTATGGAAAAACATTTGCTAAGTGTCATGCTTCCAACCTATCAGTGAAGTTGTAGGATTATCGAAGGAGTCATGAACTTTAGACTACATCTGATTTCATCAAAGTTCTGCTACTTACCAGCTCTATGATCTTGTACAAGTCACTTAAAATCCTGCAGACTCAGTTTCTTCATCTGTAGGAGAGGGACAATGCAACATTCTCATGAGTGTCAATTGCCTTATAGATTCAAATTTTTGTTGTTAGAATAATGCTTATCACTAAAGAAAGGATCTTAGTGACATGTAGCATTTTTGTGTCTATTTGATTTTTTAATGTACTTTCTTTGTTAAATTAAAAATGACATATTAGTGATCCACCTATTGTTTTTTACTTCAGCTCTCTTCTACTTCTCCCACACAATCACAGTAAGTACTTCTCTAAATTAAGCTTTTCAAAAATTCTTTTACTCAGTGCAAAGAAAAAACCTTTTAAATCTTGAAGATTTCTTTCTTTTTTTTTTGAGTTAAAGGCAAGAGTGACAAACTTGAGCAGAGACAGAGGAATACAGATAGATTGACCAAATAGACAATTGGACACCATTAAAAAAAGTTTGTAACAACTCTGATCTATTTTTAGGAATGTAACTGATTCTGGGAACATTTTTTCATCCCCTCAGACTCACATAAAAATTGTGGCAGAATCCTCAGAAGGGCTAACCTGATTTCCAGACAAATGGCCCAACAATAGATAGAGCTGCTCTTCAGGGAATTATTCTGGCTAGTGGTGGCAAAATCCAGGCCTGGGCTTTTAAAGGTAATTAATTGTTGGACTTTCTTCCTGAAAATATTCTAAGATGATTATAAAATAGTTAGACCATATTCCTATTACATGATTTTTGAGTCAGTTGGAGGAAAGTATCTTCAGCTCTTTGATGGAATAGTTGACCTTCACTTGCTCTAAATAGTGATCCTTCTATACTTATTGTATAGACTACTCAAGGTTTACATAGATTTACAAAACTTTCCCTTGACATTATTAGCTTGTTTCCTTTGCTCTTATTTTTGTAATTCTGTCAAGGGACTTGCTGATGTCGATGGGGATTCTTTAGTTGATCTTGAAGTCTAGTATCTCTTGAGATTTATATTCCCTAAATTCTCATTATTTTATTTGGGCAGAGAGGAGGAAACCTTTCAGTAAGACTCTGAGAAAGTGGGCTACAGGGAATAATCCAGGTTGAGTAATGACTTATCTGGTGTGACATCTAATTTCCATGAATTCCTTTCTTAGACCATTTTGAGCAAGGCAAAAGAAGTGAAAATTGCATTTTTTCAATGTCTCTTTTCTATCTCACAACAAAAATTTCATCACCTTCTCAAGTGCAAAGGCATAGAGGCCAAAGAGAGCATCACTTTTGAAAATACACTCATTAGTTAAGTGCCACAGAGTATTATGACAGATGATTATGACTTAGTATTGCCTTCATAGGGATAAGGATTAGACTTGTGATTTCATTTTAAGAAGAAACGATCTTATGAGGAAATTCCCTCTACTAATACAAGTCAAGATCTTCTCTACTAAACATTTAGTTTGTGAGTTACCTAGAACACCAAAAAAATTAAGTGACCTGATCAGAGTCATAGCCCATATAGGTCAAAAGCAGGATTTGAACTTGATCTTGGATCTGAGACCAACTTAATGTTTAATGTATGTACTAAGATTCCTTTTATAAAAATATGAAAAGGGAATAGAATTCCTTCACAAAGTATTCTGTGAAGCATATCACATCATTGCAGTCACTCAATGAACTGAAAGAAGCAGAGATTTCAGAACTCTGCTGTGTTTATAATATATTGTATATTAAAAAATGAACTGGACTTGGTGGAATAAAAACAGCTTTCAAATCTCTCCTTTGACAAGGTATTTCATACATATATGTGTGTATATATATTATATATATATATAAATATGCATACATATTAAAGATGTTAAGAGCATTCAAAATTTATTGATTTCACCTTTCCAGGGTGTTTCTGGTCATTAACTATGTCTTTAGCAATAAAAACAAATCCCTGAGCAACCAAACCTACCTCTCACCCAGATAATTATGCATTGCACTCAATGCCAAGAGATGCTCAGAGGAAACTGTCATTCTCAGAGAGTGGTTACATCTGTTTCCTGTTTTTTTGTACAAGCCAGTGCTTATCATTTCAATTTAGCTGAAGAAAACTTTTTTAAAATTTAAATTAAAAAATTTTTAGTACAAGGATTCTTTCTTTAAAAAATCTATTTAGGGCAATGGGGTTAAGTGACTTGCCCAAGATCTCACAGCTAGGTAATTATTAAGTATCTGATGTCAGATTTGAACTCAGGTTCTACTGATTCCAGGGTCAGTGCTCTATCCACTTTGCCACCTAGCTGTCCCCTGGGACAAGGATTCTTAACCTGTGGTCCATTGACCCCCAAAAGCTCTGTACAGGGGTGTGCTGGACATCAACTTAATCAAAAGTAAATTTTCATTGTTAGCAGTGAAACCTTGGAAATTAGAAAATGCCACAGAACAGGACTTGATTTATTGATTTCTTGATTGTTTAGACTTAAGGCAGTGTTGGAGAAAATGCTATTAATGTAATTTAAATTTAAAAGCCTGGAGCATGCCTTTTCATTTTCAAAGATCTTGTTATTAAACATTTACCGACATGACATTGTGTTTGAGGATAGCTTTCAGTTGGAGGAATTTGGATAGGAAAAAATTGCATCTTTATTTTCATCAATCATTAATTCAATTTATAATCCAATGCATTTTATTTTATACACTTAAAATATCATTCTATGAAGGATCCTTTGGCCTCAGACTGCCAAAGAGGTCCATGACACAAAAAGATGAGAACTTTTGGCTTAAGTCTTCTCTCACTGGGAAATTTCTGTCTTTATTGCTACTTGTATTTCAGGTGATTCAAATCAAGGAAGTTGATGTAAGGTGAATTGAAGTGAAACATACATGCAAGTCTTGACTGTATATAATTTATTTACTCATAAACAAAGAAGTATATGGCATATAAAAGAAAAAAGTAAAAGGAATAAAACATGAGCTATGTGCTCTTGGTTGAATTAGGAATCCCTTAATATGTCTTCAGGCATACCCATTATAATAATAATAACACAACAAAGAGTTGGCACTTATATAGTACTTTAGGTGTATTTATTCATTTTATTTTAAAAAGGATTTGTTTATGTTCAGTTTTGCAATTTTTGCCCCAATCTTACTCCTCCCCCCCAAGAAGGCAGTTTGTTAAATCTTTACATCATTCCCATAGTATGCATTGATCTAAGTTGAATGTGATGAGAGAGAAATCATATCCTTAAGGAAGAAGCATACAGTATGAGATATAGCAGAATCACATAATAAGACAATTTTTTAAAAATTAAGTTAAAAGTACATAGAAAGTCTTTGGTCTTTGTCAAACTCCACTATTCTTTCTCCGGATACAGATGGCATTCTCCATTGCAGATATCCCAAAATTGTGCCTGATTGTTTCCCTGTTGGTGTGAGCAAGTCCATTAAGGTTGATCATCGCTCCCATGCTGCTGTTAGGGTGTAAAATGTTCTTCTGGTTCTGCTCATCTCACTTAGCATCAGTTCACACAAATTCTTCCAGGCTCCCCTGAATTCCCATCCCTTCTGGTTTCTAATAGAACAATAGTGTTCCATCATATACATATACCACAATTTGTTAAGCCTTTCCCCAATTGATGGACATTCCCTCAGTTTCCATTTCTTTGCCACCACAAAGAGAGCTGCTATGAACATTTTTGTACAGGTGTTTTTTTTTCTCTTTTTCATAATCTCTTCAGAGTATAGACCCAGTAGTGGTATTGCTGGATCAAAGAGTATGCACATTTTTGCTGCCTTTTGTGCATAATTCCAAATTGCTCTCCAGAAAGGTTGGATGAGTTCACAACTCCACCAACAATGTATTAGTGTCCCAGATTTCCCACATCCCTTCCAACATTGATCATTGTTCTTTCTGGTCATATTGGCCAGTCTGAGAGGTGTGAGGTGAGTACCTTAGGTTTACAAAATACTTTATAAATATATCTCATCCTTACAATCCCTGAAAGGTAGGTGTTATTATTCTTCCCATTTTCAAATGAGGAATGAGATATAGAGAGGTTAAGTAACTTGCCCATGATCACACAGATAGTAAGCATCTGAAACTGGATTTGAATTTAGGTCTTCCTGACTCAAGGCCCACTGCTTTATTCCCTGAATACCACCTAGGGATATCTAGCTAATTCTTATTTATTTATTTTTATTTTTTCATTTGTATGCACATGTATATTTTTAAGTTATAAATTATCACTCCACCCTCATTCCCACTCTCTTCCCCCAGTGGCAAATGATCAGGTTAGCATCGTACATACATACTTTTGATAAATAAGTTTATAAATTAGTCATTTTCAGTATGAGGAATTAGGATTAAGGGAAAGATAAATGAGGTAATTTTTATAAAGTGTTCTTCAGATTCTGTAGGGTTATTTTTTGGTTTTGTTTTTCTTCCTCTAGATTGGGACAACATTGTCCATAGCCTGTCTAAAATTGTTGTCCTAGCTCTCTGAACTGCTGAGAGGAGATACTTCCGTCAAGGTTGATCATCCTATAATGTTGTTAAGGTGTACATTGTTCTCTTGGTTCAGCTTCCCTCTTTTCAGCATCAGATCCTGTAAGTCATTCCATGCAATTCTAGAGTCCAACCATTTATGGTTTCTTATAGAACAATAATATTTCATAGTATTCATGCACCATAACTTGTTTAGTCATTCCCCAATTGATGGGCATCCCCTCAGTTTCCAATTCTTTGCCACTACAAAAAGAATTGCTGTGAATATTTTGGAACATTTTGACTTTCCCATTTTTTTATGATTTGTTCTGGATATAGGCCTTGAACTGGAATTGCTGAGTCAAAGGAAATGAACATTTTTATTATTTTTTTGGGCATAGTTCCATAATACTCTCCAGAATAGTTGAATCCATTCACCACTTCACCAACAATGCATCAATGTTTCAATCCTCTCACAGCCTCTCCAACACTGATCATTTTCCCTTTTTCTCATCTTGGCCAATCTGACAGGTGTGAGGTGATACCTCATTGTTTTAATTTGTATTTCTCTAATCAATAATGAGTTGGAGTACTTGAGCATGTGATTATAAATAGATTCAATTTCTTCATTTTAAAATTGTCTATTCATATTCTTTGACCATTTATTAATTGGGTAATGACTTGCAACTTTATACATTTGATGCAATCTCTATATATTTTAGAAGTAACATCTTTATCAGAACTCCTAGCTGTGAAGATTGTTTCACAACTTACTGATCTCCTTCTAATTTTGGTAGCATTGATTTTATTAGTGCAAAAAACAGTTTAATTTAATATAGTCAAAACATTCATTTTGCAGTTTGTAATGTACTCTAATTCTTGTTTGGTCATAAATTCATCTCATTTCCATCGATCTGGTAGATAGGGTATTTCCTGGTCCATTAATTTATCTATGATGTTGCCCTTTGTGTCTAAATCCTGCACTCATTTTGACCTTATTTTGGAATAGGGTGTGAGATGTGGATCTATGCCTAGTTTTTGCCATACTATTTTTCCAGTTTTCCCAAGAATTTTTGTCAAGTAATGAGTTCTTATCCCAGAAGTTGATGTCTTTGGTAGACTGCTGTAGTCATTTACAATGGTTTCTTTTGAATCTATCCTAATCCACTGATCTATTATTCTATTTCTTAACCAGTACCAAGCAGTTTTGATGACTGATGCTTTATAGGATAGTTTTAGATCTGGCAGAGCTAGGTCACCTTCCTTTACATTTTTTTTTCACCACTTCATTTTGTTATTCTTTTCCTTTTGTTGCTCCAGATTAATTTTGTTCCTATTTTTCTATCTCAGTAAAGTGGGTATTTGGTAGTTTGATTGGTATGGTATTGAATAAGTAATTTAATTTGGGTAGAATTGTCATTTTATTATATTTGCTCAACCCAATGAGCAACTGATATTTTTCCCAATTATGTTACTCTGACCTTATTTTGCTGAGAAGTGCTTTAAAATTGTGTTCATGCAGTTTCTGGGTTTCTCTTAGGAGGTATATTCCCAAGTATTTAATGTTGTCTAATAGTTACTTTAAATGGAATTTATCTTTCTCTTTCATGCTCTTGGGTTTTGATGATGATATATAGAAATGCTGATGATTTATGTGGGTTTATTTTATATCCTGCTACTTTGCTGAATTTGTTAATTGTTTCAAGACTTTTTTTAGTTGATTTTTTCAGGTTCTCTGGTATGATACCATCATATCATCTGCAAAGAGTGAAAACTTTGCTTCCTCATTGCCAATTCTGATTCCTTCATTTTCTTTTTCTTCTCTTATTGCTATAGCTAACATTTCTAATACTATATTGGATAGTAATGGTGATAATGGGCATCTTTGTTTCACCCGTGATTTTATTGGAAGTGCTATAAGTTTATCCCATTACATATAATATTTGTTGATGATTTTTAGTTTTAAATACTGTTTATTCTTTTAAGGAAAACTCCATTTATTCCTAAACTTTCTAGTGTTTTTAATAGGAATGGATGCTGTAATTAATCAAAAGTTTGTTCAACATCTATTGAGATAATCATATGATTTCTGTTGGTGTTACTATTGCTATATTTAATTATTTGGAGTGTTTTCCTAATATTGAACCATCCCTGCCTACCTGGTATAAATTTTATCTGATCCTGGTGTATAATCTTAGTAGTAACTTGCTGCAGTCTCATTGCTAAAATTTTATTTAAGATTTTTGCCTCAATATTCATTAGGAAGATCAGTCTATAATTTTCTTTGTTTTTTTTTTTGTTTCTTCCTGGTTTAAGTATCAGTACCATGTTGGTGTCATAAAAAGAGTTTGGAAGAACTCCTTCTCCTATTTTTAAAAATAGTTTATTTAGAATAGGAATTAATTGTTCCTTAGATGTATGGTATAATTCACTTGTAAATCCATCTAGGCTTGGAGACTTTTTCTTAGGGAGTTTATTCAATTTCTTTTTCTGAAATGGGGTTATTTAAGTAATTTATTTCATCTTCTGTTAATCTGGGTAATTTGTATTTTTGTAAATATTCATCCATTTCACTCAGGTTATACAATATATTGGTATACAGTTTGGCAAAGTAGCTCTGAATTATCTCTTTAATTTCCTCCTAATTGGTAGCTAGTTCAACCTTTTCATTTTGGATACTGGTAATTTGGTTATCTTCTTTCTTTTTTAAAAATCAGATTAACCAAAGGTTTGTCTATTTCATTGGCTTTTTATGAAACTAACTCTTAGTTTTATTTATGAGATCAATGGTTTTCTTACTTTCAGTTTTATTAATCTCTCCCTTGATTTTCAGAATTTCTAATTTGGTATTTAATTGGGGATTTTAATTTGTTCTTTTTCTAGATTTTTTTCAGTTGCATACTCACTTCATTGATCTCCTCTTTCTCTATTTTATTCATATAGGTATTTAGAAATATAAAGTTCCCTCTCAAAACTGCCTTAGCTGTATCCCATAAATTTTGATATGATATCTTCTTAGTATCATTTTCTTGGATATAATTATTGATTATTTCTATTATTTGCTGTTTGATTCACCAATTATTTAAAATTAAGTTATTTAGTTTCCAATTAGCTTTTGGTTTATCTTTCCATGACCCTTTATTTCATTTAATTTTTATTGCATCATGGTCTGAGAAGTGTGTATTTATTATTTCTGCCTTTCTCCATTTGATTATTTTGTGCCCTAGTATATGGTCAATTTTGGTGTAGGTGCCAAGTCCTGCTGAGAAAAAGGTATGTCCTTTTCTATCCCCATTCATTTTTCTCCAGAGCTCTATCATATTTAAGGTTTCTAAGATTTCATTCACCTTCTTAACTTCCTTCTTGTTTATTTTGTTGTTAGATTTATCTAATTCTGAGAGAGGGAGATTGAGGACCATTATTATTAAAATTTTGCTGTCTATGTCTCCTTGTAATTCACTCAACCTTTCCTTTAGGAATTTGAATACTATACCATTAGGTGCATATATGTTTAGTAATGATATAAATTCATTACTAATTGTGCCTTTTAAGAATATGTGATTTCCTTCCTTATCCCTTTTAATGAGATTGATGTTTCCTTTTACTTTATCTGAGATCACGATTGCTGCTCCTGAAATTTTTCCTTCAGCTGAGGTATATTATATTTTGCTCCAACCTTTTGCTTTTATCCTGTGTGTTTCTCTGTGCTTCAAATGTGTTTCTCATAAACAACATATTGTAGGACTCTGATTTTTCATCCATTTTAATCCATTCTGCTGTCCTCTTCCATTTTATGGGAAAGTACCCATTTGCCTTTACAGTTAAAATTACTAATTCTGTATTTCCCTCTAAGTTATTTTTCCCCCTTTAAATTTTCTCTTTTCTTTCCTCTTATTCCTCATCACCAAAATTTTACTCTCATTTCTCCTCTGACTTTTTTTTTAACATTTAACTTTATTTTTCACTTACACTTTTGCCTTCCCTTTTTGAGTCCTTCTTCCCTTATCTTTCCCTTTCCCCATCCCCCCTTCCCTGTAGATTAGGATAGATTTTTAAACCCAAGTGGGAATGTATCTCTTTCTGCCTCTGGGCCAAATCTTTTGAATAGAATTTACTCAGCATTCACATTCTCCCTTCTTTCCCTCTACAATTATAAATCTTTATGCTTCTTCCCCTGGTGTTATTTATTGCTCTAGTACTATTAATCAGGTATCATCTATCACAGTGTGATTATTTGATTGCTTGATAAACTCATATTGTTTTCAAGGTATCATCACAGATTGATTGCTTCATAAACAGAATTATCTCAACTTACATCAAATTATAATTATAATCATTTTTACCTTACTCCCTTTTCAAGTACCCTCCAAGTACACACAGTACTCTTCATGAACCAAAGAATCATCCAAAGTCATATCATTTCTAGCTAGTTCTTAATGACTGACTCCAAAACTATGTGTTCTCAGGTAACTGGTTAAGGTTACTAGTCTTAACTTCTCCTGTTAGGAAAGACAGAGAAGAAAGTGAGGAGGGTCCGAAGAGGGTGACTAAATTGATAGGATCAGTTGGGTAATTTTAGCCTAGAGGGTCAAATCAAGTCATGAAACATTTAAGAAAGATATTCCTTGCCTTCAAGGAGCTTATATCCTAATGTGGGAAGACAACACATACCAGAAAACTAAAAAAAAATTAGAAGATTGGAGAAAGAGCCTATGTTGGGACGTGGTGAAGAAGCCTAGAAAGACAAGAGCATTGTGGGGAGAGAAATGAAAGAATGATATGACTGACTTGACTGCTTTCTTAAAATCTAGGTTCCAGGAGGAACTTACCAATTAGAGAAGAGGGACATGGGTATGAACAGAGATCTTCCAAGGTAAGAAGATGATTGAAGAGTGGTGAAGTCTGAAGAGCCAGTAGAACTGATAGAGAAGACTGAGGACATGATAGCAATCTTCAAGTATTTGAAAATTTGTCTTTTTTTTTCCTGACTCCATAAAAGACCTTGGAACAATAGATAGAAGTTACAGAAAGAGAGACTTCTATTGGATGTGGGGAAAAACATCTTAGCCATTTGAAGTCTTCAAAAGTGGAATGGGATTCTCCTCACTGGATGGCTTCAAGCAGCATTAATGATAATTTATTTGATATTTTATTGAGAGTATTCTCATTAAGGCATGGGTTGGATTAAGTAGACCCTTCTAAAATCCTTCATTATGATTGTTTTATTTTTAAACACATATTATACTTATTTATAAATATATGCATATATATAGTTTATATCTTAATGTATGTGCATATGTGTCTATCCATCTATCTGTATATTTGTGTGTCTGTGTCTGTGACTTTAGAGACCCTCTCTGAAATACCTCCCCTTCTTACAAAAACATCTCATTCATACTTTAAGAATGAGTCCCAGTCTTCAACAACTATCCCCAGGTTCAAGGTAGTCTGTGGATCCACACTTTTAGCACTATATCTCATGAATGAGCTTACATCTAATAGTCAGTAGACACAATTAACCCAAAGTGAAGACTCTTACTAATATGGTGTAGTAAGAACAAAACATTTCCCTCATAAACCTTAAGTGTACTTTCCCACAGCTACATAATTATCAGTGGGAAGAATACATTTAAAATTAGAGGAAACTTTTTGTTAGGAATACTTGTAAGTTCTGCAGGTAAGACCAAGGTAAATCCTGCATCTGTTACTGTTATTTCTCTACTTGTGGTACTCATGTTGTTTCTCTCTGGGCAAATAATCTTTGCTGGAAAGTTTTATCAATTGAGTTCCATGAGTCTGTTCTCCAAAGCTCAACTCCAAACTGCTGGGGAAATTATCTTTTGAATTCATAGTTGACATTTTTCTACTTTGAAAAGTCTCACTCTTTGGAGTCTTGTCTCTCCTTAGTGGATGAGTAGCTCTACTACAAGAATTCATGGTTAATTGAGGTGGGGGGAAGTGAGGAGAGAGAAATCTCTTATTTTCCTCTGTTAGAAGTATAAGAGGAAAGGCAAAGACATCTCTAAAGAGCTATACTCTTTATAGTTGACTCTTCTTTAGACTGTCAGTGGTCGTAACTCCACAGAGCTCTTCTCCATATCACAGATTCTAAAATGGAGTGATTACCTTTCCTAAGGTTTGCAATTGCATTCCTTCTTGTTATGAAGAATAAGGTCCAGTACAGAATTTCACCTTGTTTTTCCTCTGCCTTTTTGAAGGATGAAATTATCACTCTAGTGGGTATGAGGTAGCATAGCACAATGGATAGAGAGAGCTGCCTTTGGAATCAAGAAGACCTAGCTTTATATACTTCTAGCAAATTCTGTGTGAAATTTGCTAAGTCACTTATCTTCTCAGTGCTTCAGGAAACTCTAAAACTTCAAGGTGCTCAGAAAGTGCTGCTCTGCATTAGTAGAAGAGTTCTTCACTAGGAGTTCTCAATGTTGATGAAATCACAGCTCTTATAAAAACATTGATTGAATTTATTATGTTAATTTTATTCTTATGAAATAATTTTAATTATAAATGATAGCAACAAATACACAAGCTTTCAGATATATAAAATAAAATTTTAATGAATTTATAAATTTTCATCATTTAAAAGTTAATAAAAATATAGAAATCAACTTAAACAAAATAATAGCACTATAAGCCTTGCTTATGGATGATCAATATTTGCTGATTTTTCTCTATTTTTCCAGATTTCCACCAATTTTCTAAATATTTCTCAGATTTCATTAGTTATATTTTTATTTGTATAGTTGTAACAAATTTATATATTATAATTTTGTTCACCCTTTCTATACTCTGAATCACTTCAGGAAAATGATATTTTTAGAGTTTACATTTGCAAATTCTTTTCATTCTATAATAATCTAAAACCATAGTAATGTTTATATACTGTTGTTTGCTCAACCATTCCTTGATTGTTGGAGTTTTCTATTAAAAATAAAGTCACTAAAATTAATATTATTATTATTATTATTATTATTATTATTGCTATTATTACTATGACTTCTCAAGTAGGTTTTCCCTTGGGAAAAAATGCATAAAAATATATTAAGTACCTACTGAATGCCAGGGTCTGTACTAAATGGGAAGACTGTGCACATAGTGGAATAATGGTCAGGGATGAATGTTTTGGTGTAGAGAAGCGCTAGGGATGATGAATGGATTCAAAGAGCAGTTGATGAACAAAGAACAAATCCTTTTCAGGAATGGTATTGTTTATTTTATTATTATTTTCTGAGTTATAAGTGGAAAGAGGATTACGTGTGTGAGAATGGAAGAAGTTAAGGAAAATGCATTCTGGATCTGCTAAGGAATGGTGAAGTCTCATTAATTAGAAGGTCACAGTCCCAGGGGAGGATGTGGAATGTGTGATTGGAAGGCAGGTAATAAAGTGTAAGAGTATGACACAAAGCAACAGCAATTATAAAAAAGATGACACTAATTCCAAATTCTAACAGCAATTAAATAACTTATCAATATCAATCTTTCTCAAAAGCTCCATCAACTTTTAGTTTTATAATTTTAAATGATTTTCATCAGTTTATGGGTATTAGGATATTTTGTACCTTTTTGTTGGAATTTTTTTCTTTTAAATCTACTTGTTTATACATATCATTTTACCATTTCTGTATTGAGGGATGGATCTAACTTAATCAGTTCCTAAAGATTTTATAAATAAACTTTTATCATATTTGTTTGTTGCAAGGTTTTTTTTTCTGTTTCTTTTCTTGCCCAAGGTCACACAACTAAGTAATTATTAAGTGTCTGAGACCTGATTTGAACTCAGTTCTCCTGACTCCGGGGCTGGTATTCTATCCACTTTGCCATCTAGCTGCCCCTCAGTTTCTTTCCTTTATGATAGCACTTTTTTTTGCACAGAAGCTCTTATTTTTTTGTTCTGTTATTATATTTGCTTATAAAACAGGTTGTATATTCATGACTGGATTGATGGAGAGAATATTGAGTATGACTTGATCTATAAGGGTCAAAGTTGGTATGAGAGCTTTAGAGAAGAGGAGATATTCTTCTTAGAAAACACATTCATAATCTTTTTGTGACTAAATCCAGACTTGAGAAGAGAAAGTGACAACACATGGGGAAGCCAGATTCTTAACATTATCTTAATTTTGACTTGCCTATCTACAGAATTTAGGGAATTTCTCCTTGGGTGAAAGTGGGGTCATTCTTTTAACTGAACTGAGATCTCATCCTAATTTCATCAAAAGAGTTCATTCACTCATATATTTCCTGGCATATTATAAGCTATAGAATTTCTCAATTTTTGTTTGCTCTTCATTTGTATAAGTGAATTTTCTCAATGTTCACTTTTTGTGATGATCTTTTGTGTAACTAACATATTTGCTGGGAAAGGGTCAAACTGGTGGTACAAGATTGAGATAGTTTTACTTTTAAGGTATAGCAGCCAGGAAAGTCACTTTGTTGTCAAACTATGTACACATAAACCAGCAATATTTAATAGGGCAGAGGTAGATATAATTCTTTTTCAGCAACTGAAGGATCCCAAGTACCCTACTTCAGTTATCCTCAGCTTGCTTCATAATAATGACAGTATTTATACAGCACTGACTGTGAACCAAGAACTGTGCTAAATTTTCTCTTAATGTTACCTCATTTTATTCTCATGACAACTTTGGGAGATGGGTGCTGTTATTTTCTTTATCTTACAGTTGAGCAAGCAGAGGTTAAAGTTACTTGCCTGTGGATATATAACTAGTTAATATCTGAGACTAGATATCAATTCAAATCTTCTGGTCCCAGCCTGCTATCCACTGTACTATCTAGCTGACTCTAGATTGCTGGGACTTCCTTGCCCCCCCCCCCCCCCCCCAGTTATTTTTTATGGTTGTCCTCTTTATTCAGAGATTGCCCAGACCTCAATTCCTCTCTCTGGTAAGCTACATTTAGACATATTTTGGGGCTCATGTATCTTGTGTGAGATACACATATCTTACTTGTTGAATAACTAAGAATCCCCTCTCATAATTATGATAGATAACATTCCATTTTCTTAAGATTAAAAATATGTTGGACTTCTGGCCAAGATGGCGGAGAGAAGACAGGCACAGTTCTAAAGTCTCCTGATCTCTTCCCCATCTACCACATGAAACAAACCTCTTGAAAGAAATGCGACTCAAAAAAACCCAGAAAGAAAAGCCAGAAGAAAGAACATCTACCTCGGGATTTGTCTCCAGCAGGAGCTGTGGCTGAATTTGGGCGGGTGAGTCTGGGCCCAGAGGGAAGATCAGCCTCGATCAACCAGACTAGCAGCTGAATTGGAACTCGGAGTCTGAGGGCCCAAGAGCCAGACCTGCTGGATCAGAGGTGGGGCTGGACTGCCAGGGCGTGAGTCTGTGGGGGAGCAGAGGCGCTGGTGTTGGAGCTGTCCCCCTGGAGATCCCAGACAGGGCTGGGGGGAGAATTCTGGAGCAGGAGAGCGGCAGACACCATCCCTGGGCTCCCCTGGTCTGAGTCCCATTACAACTCAGACTTCTCCCCTAACAAACAAATGCAAACTACTTCTGCCTCAGGCCCAGGTGTGTGAGCAGAAGAACCAGCCCAGCTGAGGAATGACCTCAGGCCAGGGTAAAGCCCACCATTGATTGAAGGCAAAAGAATTCAACACCTACAACTCCTCCCTTCAAGGAAAAGGAGAGGGCCTCAACCAAGGTCACAGACACTCCAGAGAAAGCAACCAGCACATCCTACTGGCCAGCCAGAGAAACCGCACTCAGTGAGTAAAGCCTTTAGTGATCCCAACCCGCTGTGAACCAGCCCCTCCAAAACTCAGGTCTCAGCAAAATGAAGAAGGGTCAGCAGAAAGGTAGATCCATAGAAAAATTCTTGGAAGGGAAAGACACTAACTCAGAGAGACCTGGAACCTCTGAGGAGAATACAATCTGGTCTTCAGCACAGAAAGACTTCCTTGAAGAAGTAAGGAAGGAGTTTAAAAATCAACTAGAAAATTTGGGGGAGACAATTAATACCTTGCAACAAGAAAACAAATCTCTCAGATCTTCAAATGGGCGAATGCAAAAAGAAATTAATTCTCTCAAAACCTCAATTGGTCAAATGGAAAGCTCTTTTAAAAGTAGAATTGACCAATTAGAAAAGGAGTTGCAAAAGGTTAACGAAGAAAACTCCTCCCCCCAAAAAAGAATGGAGTCTACAGGAACTAATGACTCCATGAGACAGCAAGAGTCAGTTAAACAAAATCAAAAAATAGAAAAAATAGAAGGAAATGTAAAATACCTCATCAACAAAACCACTGACCTGGAGAATAGATCGAGGAGGGGCAACCTGAAAATTATAGGACTTCCTGAAAACATTGAAGAGAAAAAAAGCCTGGACTTAATATTACAGGATCTAGTGATGGAAAACTGCCCTGATATCATGGAATCAGAGGGCAAAGTAGTTATTGAAAGAGTACATGAATCCCCACCAGAAAAAGATCCTAAAATGAAAACACCAAGGAATGTTGTGGCCAAACTCCAGAACTATCAGATAAAAGAGAAAATCTGGCAAGCAGCCAGAAAGAAACAATTTAAATATCAAGGAGCCACAGTAAGGATCACGCAGGACCTGGCTGCATCAACTTTAAGGGATCAAAGGGCCTGGAACGAGGTATTTCGAAGAGCACAGGAGCTTGGAATGCAGCCAAGAATCTACTTTCCTGCAAAGCTGAGCCTTCTCTTCCAGGGAAAAAGATGGACATTTAACGAAATGGAAGAATTCCAAAAATTTCTGATGAAAAGACCAGAGCTAAACAGAAAATTGGGGCATCAAATGGGAGGTTCAAGAGACACATGAAAAGGTAAAAAAGGGGGAGGTGGTAAAAGAAAAAAAATTGCAATCCAGTAAGTTGAAACTGGCTATATCCCAGCATGGGGGTAAAAAAAAAGATTCTCATAAACCTTGAGAAATGTAACTCTAACAGAGAGAATACACCTAGCCAGAAATGATGGACATTCATGACCTATCCATGAGACCACTATCTAATGGGAGGTAACCGGCTTTAACCCCACTTGGGAGAAAGACTCTAATAACTCTCAGGAATTTTGACTCTATTTGGTAGAATATACAGAACTAAAAGGGACAGACACTTAGAATTTTCTATGACTTAGATAGAATGATCTAAAAAAAACACTACTGCCCTAAAAAGGGGGACAGGAAAGAGATGGGAGGAGGGAAGGGATTGAATGGGGTAAATCTCATTACACTAAGAGGTACAAAAAAACCTATGGTAATAGTGGGGAAGAAGGGAGCAGAGAAGAAACACCTGAATCTTCTTCTCATCAGACTTGGCTTAAAGTCAACCTACACATACTCAGTTAACCTATAAAACATCTAACCTTTCAAGTATTAAAAGGGGAAAAGGGGAGGGGGGACAGAGAAAGGGAAGGGGAGTAGGGGAAATAAGGGGAAATAACAAAAGGAAGGGAAGGGGGAAAGAAAGGGGAGGGCGTGATATAGGAGGGCAAACACACTGAAGGGGGTGGTTTTCAGAAACAAAAGACTGGGGAATACGGATAAAAGGGGGGGGAAAGGGAGAAAAATACAAACAGAGGGAAGATAGCATGGAGGGTAATAAAGAATTAGTAGTCATAACCTTGAATGTGAATGGGATGAACTCTCCCCTAAAACGTAAGCAAATAGCAGAGTGGATTAAAAACCAGAATCCTACAATATTCTGCTTACAAGAAACTCATTTGAAGCAGAGAGAAGAGATACATATAGAGTAAAGGCAAAAGGCTGGAGCAAAATATATTTTGATTCAGCTGAAGTAAAAAAAGCAGGGGTAGCAATCCTTATCTCAGACAAAGCAGCAGCAAAAATAGATAGCGTTAAAAGAGATAAGGAAGGAAACTTTATCCTCCTAAAAGGTACCATAGTCATCTCAATATTGAATATATATGCACCCAGTTGGACAGCACCCAAATTCTTAGAGGAGAAGCTGAAAGAATTACAGGAAGACATAGACAGCAAAACTCTACTAGTGGGAGACCTCAACCTCCCACTATCAGATCTAGATAAATTGAATCATAAAACAAACAAGAAAGAAATTAGGGAGGTAAATAGATTGTTCGAAAAATTAGATATGGTAGACTTATGGAGGAAACTGAATGGGGACAGAAAGGAATATGCCTTTTTCTCTGCAGTACATGGAACTTATACAAAAATTGACCATGCACTAGGGCATAAAAACCTAATGATCAACTGCATAAAGGCAGAAATAGTGAATACATCTTTCTCAGATCATAATGCAATAAAAGTCACATGCAATACTGGGCCAAGGAGCTATAGACCCAGAACAAATTGGAAACTGAATAACCTCATTTTAAAAAATAAGTGGACCAAAAAACAAATTATAGAAAGAATTAACCATTTTATCCTAGATAATGATAATAATGAAACAACATACCAAAACCTATGGGATTCATTCAAAGCAACTCTCAGGGGATAAATTACAGCTCTAAATGCTTATATGAATAAATTGGAGAAAAAGGAAATCAATGAACTAAACATGCAACTAAAAAAATTAGAGAAAGAACAAATCCAAAATCCCTAATTAAGTACCAAATTAGAAATTCTAAAAATTAAATGAGAAATTAATAGAATAGAAAGCAAAAATACTATTGAATTAATAAATAAAACCAAAAGTTGGTATTATGAAAAAACAAATAAAACTGATAAACCTCTTGTCAATTTGATTAAAAAAAAGAAGGAAGAAAACCAAATTGCTAGTATCATGAATGAAAAAGGTGAACTCACCACTAATGAGGAGGAAATTAAAGTAATAATTCAAAATTATTTTGCCCAACTCTATGCCAATAAATTTGATAATCTAAATGAAATAGATGAATATTTACAAAAATATAAGTTGCCCAGGTTAAATGAAGAAGAGGATTAAATACCTAAACAACCCTATCTCAGAAAAAGAAATTCAACAAGCCATTACTGAACTCCCTAAAAAAAAATCTCCAGGGCCTGTTGGATTCACAAGTGAATTCTACCAAACATTTAAGGAACAATTGGTTCCAATCCTACATAAACTCTTTGGAAAAATAGGGAAAGATGGAACTCTGCCTAACTCTTTCTATGAAACCAATATAGTACTGTTACCTAAACCAGGAAGAGTTAAAACAGAGAAAGAAAATTATAGACCTATCTCCCTGATGAATATAGATGCAAAAATCCTAAATAAAATCTTAGCAAAACGATTACAACAAGTCATCACTAGGATAATACATTATGATGAAGTAGGATTTATTCCAGGAATGCAAGGTTGGTTCCATATTAGGAAAACTGTTAGTATACTCAATTACATCAACAACAAACCTATCAGAAATCATATAATCATATCAATAGATGCTGAAAAAGCTTTTTGACAAAATACAGCATCCATTCCTATTAAAAACACTAAAGACTGTAGGAATAAATGGACTGTTCCTTAAAATAATTAGCAGTATCTATCTGAAACCATCAATAAGCATTATATTCAATGGGGAGAGGCTAGAGGCATTCCCAATAAGATCAGAGGTGAAACAAGGGTGCCCATTATCACCACTACTATTCAATATTGTATTAGAAATGTTAGCATCAGCAATTAGAGAAGAAAAAGAAATTGAAGGAATTAGAATTGGGAAGGAAGAGACAAAACTCTCACTCTTTGCAGATGACATGATGGTCTACCTAGAGAATCCCAAGAAATCATCTAAAAAACTACTGGAAACAATTAGCAATTTTAGCAAAGTTGCAGGTTATAAAATAAACCCTCATAAATCCTCAACTTTTCTATATATGTCTAGCAAGAAACAGCAGGAAGAGGTAGAAAGAGAAATTCCATTCGAGTCTGTTTGCCAAGACAGACTCAGAATCTTTTTGAAAACAATTATAAAACACTTCTCATACAAATTAAATCAGATTTAAATAACTGGGCAAATATCAACTGCTCATGGATAGGGAGAGCTAATATAATAAAAATGACAATTCTACCAAAACTAAACTATCTGTTTAGTGCCCTACCAATCAAAATTCCAAAAAATTACTTTAACAAGTTAGAAAAAATTGTAAGTAAATTCATATGGAGAAATAAAAAGTCAAGAATTGCCAGGAGCTTAATGAAAAAAAGTGCAAAGATAGGTGGCTTAGCCCTACCAGATCTAAAATTATATTATAAAGCATCAGTCATCAAAATTGTTTGGTATTGGCTAAGAAATAGAGTGGTGGACCAGTGGAATAGACTAGGTGTAAAAGCAGGAGATGATTATGATAATCTGCTGTTTGATAAACCCAAAGAGTCTGGCCATTGGGATAAAAACTCCCTCTTTGATAAAAATTGCTGGGAAAATTGGAAGTTAGTATGGAAGAAACTTAGATTAGACCAACACCTCACACCCTTTACCAAGATAAGATCCAAATGGTTACAGGACATAGACATAAAAAACAATACTATAAGCAAATTAGAAGATCAAGGACTAGTCTACCTGTCAGATCTATGGAAAGGGGAACAGTTTATGACTAAGGAAGAGTTGGAGAACATCACCAAAAACCAATTAGATGATTTCGATTACATTAAACTAAAAAGCTTTTGCACAGATAAAACCAATGTAACCAAGATCAAAAGAAATGTGGTAAATTGGGAAAAGATCTTTACAACTAATGATTCTGATAAAGGACTCATTTCTAAAATTGAGTCATATTTTTAAAACAAAAAGCCATTCCTCAATTGACAAATGGTCAAAGGATATGCAAAGTCAATTTACAGATGAGGAGATCAAAGTAATCCATAGCCATATGAAAAAATGCTCTAAATCAGTAATTATTAGAGAAATGCAAATTAAAGCTTCCCTGAGGTACCACCTCACACCTCTCAGATTGGCCAGTATGACCAGGAAGGATAATGATCATTGTTGGAAGGGATGTGGGAAATCTGGGACACTATTACACTGTTGGTGGAGCTGTGAACTCATCCAACCCTTCTGAAGAGCTATTTGGAACTATGCCCAAAGGGCAACAAAAAGGTGCATACCCTTTGACCTAGCAATACCACTACTGGGTCTATACCCTGAAGAGAAGAGGAAAAAGGCTAAAACCATTACTTGAACAAAAATATTTATAGCAGCTCTGTTTGTGGTGGCAAAGAATTGGAAATCCAGTAAATGTCCTTCAATTGGGGAATGGCTTAGCAAACTGTGTTATATGTATCTCATGGAACACTATTGTTCTATTAGAAACCAGGAGGGATGGGATTTCAGGGAAACCTGGAGGGATTTGCATGAACTGATGCTGAGTGAGATGAGCAGAACCAGAAAAACACTGTACACCCTAACAGCAACATGGGAGTGATGTTCAAGCTTGAAGGAATTGCTCATTCCATCAGTGCAACAATCGGGAACAATTTTGGCCTGTCTGCAAAGGAGAGTACCACCTGTATCCAGATAAGGAGCTGTGGAGTTTGAACAAAGTAAAAGGACTATTCCCTTTAATTTAGAAAAAAAACCAGATAGCTTATTGTCTGATCTTGTTACCTCTTAGACTTCTCTTTAAGGATATGATTTCTCTTTCATCACACCCAATTTGGATCAAGGTACAACATGGAAACCAGGTAAAGACTGACAGAGTTCATTCTGTGGGGGGGAGGGGGGAAGGAAGCAAGATTGGGGGGAAAAATATAAAACTCAAATAATATCTTTAAAAAATAAATTTAAATTAAAAAAAATAAAAAAATATGTTGAGATCAGTGCTCTATTTGAAACTTATTTTAGTGTGTCAGATTTGACTTTAATTGCATTTTTACCATACCACTTCATAATTTTCTAAACAGTTTTATTTAAGCAATAAATGGTATGACTTCTGACAATCCATTCTACATGCAACACAATTTTTAAAAGCTCCCAGGGCATCATTTTTTTTAATTTAAGAATTTCAAATTATAATGGAAAAAGTAGTTTTCAACATTTATCTATTTGCAAATTTATGAGTTCCACATTTTTCTACCATCCTCCTTCCTCTTCCCTCACCCCTGGGTGGCAAGCATTTGATAAAAGGCATGCATTTTCAACACATTTCAATATTAGTCATGCTGTGGAAAAAGGAATTAGATTAAGGGGAAATACTATGAAAAAGAAAGGAAAAAAGTAAAACTTTTAAAAAAGTTAACAGTGTGCTTTTCTCTATATTCAAAGTCCTTAGTCCCCCCCCCCCCCCGCCGGAAATGGATGACTGTTGAAAGAAACTTTATCCATTATCTTAAATTGTATTTAATGTGTATAATGTTCTCTTGATTCTGCTCACTTCACTCAGCCATCAATTCGTGCAAGTATTTCCATGTTCCTCTAAACTCTGATCATTCATGATATCTTTAAAAATTTTTTTAAATAAATTTTTAAGGCAATAGGATTATGGGACACTTGCCCAAGGGTCACACAACTAGACAATTATTAAATGTCTGTGTTTGGATTGGAACTCAGATCCTCCTGACTCCAGGGTTTGGTACTCTATCCATTGTGCCACCTAGCTGCTCCCTGCTCATGATATCTTACAGAACAATGATACTTCATAACATTCATATACCATAACTTGTCTAGTCATTCTCCAATTGATGGGCATCCTGTCAACTTCCAATACTTAGCCATTGCTACTAATACATTTTTTAATATGTGAGACTTTTTCCTCTTTTTTATGGCTTCTTTGTGATAATAGACCTAGTAGTGGTACTGCTGGATTGAAGAGTATGCACAGTTCTATTGCCCTTGAGCATAGCTCCAAATTGCTCTCCAGAATGGCTAGATCAGTTTACAACTCCACCAACAGTGTAGTAGTGTCAAGGATAAATTTTCAAATTATGTCAAAAATGGATAATTATGAAAGTATTAGAAAGATTTTTTTTCAGTCATTCAACCATATCCAACTCTATGACTTCCATATAGGGTTTTCTTGACAAAGATACTGGAATGGTTTGCCATTTTCTTCTCTACAAAATTAGGTAAACAGGGGTTAAGTGATTTGCCCAGGATCATACATCTAGTAAATATCTGTGGCTGGATTTTAATTCAGATCTTTTTGACTCCAGATCCAATGTTCTAACCACTGGGTCATCTGACAGTCCTTAGAAATATTAAGAATAATATTATTTCAAAAAAAGGTGACCAAAGGGGCATTCATAATTACTGATGAACATGTTTACTTTTTCATCTCTGCAGGATCTTAATGAAGAGTGATTTATTCAGATATCACTGATATACTTGATAGTAGAAATTTAATTCAATTTTCTTGTCTTTTTTAACATTTAATTAATTTTCAAATTACTACAATAATCTTATTGTAAAGATAAACACAATTCCCCCTGCCCCCTCAAAGATAGAGAAATCCCAAGAAAAATAAAGGGAGAGACAAAGAAAAAAATGTACTTTAGTCTGTTTTCAGATACCATTAACTCTGTCTCTGGGATGTATCACATTCTTTATCATAAGTCTATCAGATAAGTTGTTTCATTTTTTTCCCCACAGTTGCTACTGCTAACTACATTTCCCTCCATTCTATTCCTTCCCACTCTCATTTATTCTATTCTCTCTCTTCTTTCACCTTGTCCCTCCTCAAAAGTGTATTGTATCTGAATACCCTCTCCCACAATATTCTCTCTCCTCTATCACCTATAGCCCCCTCCCCTATCCCTGTTCCCTCTCTCTTATCATTTACTTCTTCTTTTTCCTCTAGGGTAAGATAAGATTTCTCTAACCTATTGAGTGTGTATATTATTTCCTCTTTGAGTCACTTTCAACGAGAATGAAGGCTCACTCATATTCCCTTACCTTCTCCCCCACTTCCACTCCATTACAAAAACTTTTTCTTGACTCTTTTTCATGAAATATCTAAACCCATTCTACCTCTAATTTTCCTTTCTCTTTTGTCCATTGACTCCATCCTTACAGTACATTATACCTTCATATTCAGCTCCCTCCTGTGCCTTTTCTAAATTGCTTTAATAAAAGAGAAGGTTCATATGAGTTATCAGTACTATCTTCACATGCAGGAATATAAGCAGTTCATTCTACATCATTAAATTCCTTATAATTTGCTCTTCCCATGCACCCTCTCTATGCTTTACCTGAGTCTTATACTTGAAGATCAAACTTCCTGTTCAGCTCTGGTTGTTTCAACAGAAAAGTCTGAAAGGTCCCCTGTTTCATTGAAAGTCCATCTTTTCCCCTGAAAGAGGATGTTCAGTTTTGCTGGATAGTTGATTCTTGGTTGTAATCCAAACTCTTTTGCCTTTGAGAATATTCTTTTCCAAGCCCTATGAACCCTTGATGTAGACACTGCTAAATCCTGTATAGTCCTGACTGTAGCACCACGATATTTGAATTGTTTCTTTCTTGTGCTTGTAATTTGGTTATAATATTCCTGGCAATTTTTTTTAGATCTCTTTCAGGAGATGATTGATGGATTCCTTCAATTTCTATTTTTCCCTCTACTTCTAGGATATCAGGGAAATTTTGCTGGATTTTTTTTGAAAAATGAAGTCTAGCATCTTTTCTTGGTCATGACTTTCAGGGAGCCTGGTAATTTTAAGATTATCTCTTCTGAATGTTTTACAGGTCAATGGTTTTTACAATGAGACATTTCATATTTTCTTCTAGTTTCTTATTCTTTTGTTTTTTGGTTCTATTGTTTCTCACAAAATGATTGGCTCCCCTTAGCTCCATTCTACAATTGAAGGAATTATGTTTTTCAGAGTTTTTGTATCTCCCTTTCCATCTGGCCAATTTTGCTTTTTAAGGTATTCTTCTCATTGACTTTTTTTTAGGTTTTTGCAAGGCAAATGAGGTTAAGTGGCTTGCCCAATGCCACACAGTTAGGTAATTATTAAATGTCTGAGACCGGATTTGAACCCAGGTACTTTCAACTCCAAGGCCAGTGCTTTATCCACTATGCCACCTAGCCGCCCCCTCATTGACTTTTGAATTGCTTTTTCCATTTGACCTAAACTGATTTTTAACATGTTATTTTCTTTGATATTTTTTTGCATCTTCTTCACAAGTTCCTGGCTTGGTGTTCATGATTTTCCTGCATCCCTTTCATTTCTCTTCCCAATTTTTCCTTTACCTGCCTTACTTGATTTTGAAAATATTTTTTGAGCTCTTCCATAGCCTGAGACCAATTCCTATTTTTTTTTTGGAGTCTTTGTCATCATCATCTTGTGAATGTATATTTTGATCCTTCATGAGACCAAAGTAATTGTCTATGGACAGGGCAGCTAGGTGGTGCAGTGGTTAAAATATCAGCCCTGGAGTCTGGAGGACCTGAGTTCAAATCTAGACTCAGACACTTAATAATTACTTAGCTGTGTGACCTTGGGCAAGTCACTCAACCCCATTGCCTTGCAAAAACTTTAAATAAAAGAAAAATATTGCATATGGTCAGATTCTTTTTCTTCTGTTGTTTACTTATTTCCCCAGTCTATGGCCTGATTTTAACACAGTTCCCAAACTTTTGAGTGTTTTTGAGACACCATCCCAGGCACCTTAATTCCTTCAAGGTCTAATGAGAGGCTATGACTGCTTTCCTGGCCATCTGTGGATTACCACAAGCACTATCCTCTACCCTGGTGCTGAGAGGAGGGTCCCTGCTCCATTATAGTAATATGGGACCCCAGACTGTGACATGGATCTGAGTTTGGGTAGAGCAACAGAATCCTGCATCAGGAATAGAGGAGAGATCTCGACGATAACCCCTGACCCCCTTACATCCTTGGACTGAGTGCTCTGGAAGCAGCTGCTGGGTGACTCTGCAGGCCTGTTTCCTCTTTATGGGTCAAGTATGTGCTGAGGCCTGAGCTGCACTGGGCTCCACACTCACTTTGGTGTGGCAGTTTTCCTGCTGACCTTCCACATTGTCCTTGGTGATCTCTAGGCTGAGAGGTCTGGAAACTATTCTTCCTGGAATGGATACAGGTATCCCCAGAGACCCAGAATTCCCATGTTTCTGGAAGATTGGAGCTGGTTCGCTCTGGTGCAGCTGTGCTGTGCTGTGCTGTGGCCCTTTCTAACCCTGGTAGAAAGACCCATCTTATGGATCTTCCAAGTTACTTTGGATCAGAAAATTGTTTCACTCAGTCTTTCTGTGGGTTCTATCACTCTAGAGTTTGGTTAGAGTTGTGCTGTATTTTCCCATGTATAAGACACACCTTAATTTTGGGGACCAAAATTTGAAATAAAATGTATTACATAAAGTTATTGAACTTGTTTTATTCATTCAGTCATCTTTTGGGCAAGACTGGTGCATGGACATATGCTTAGTCCATTCTGTTTCATGAACCTGAAGCACAAGTTGCTTCCTCCTTTGAAATCAATCACTTCTTTTTCATCAACAGTTCTTCTTGCCTCCTGCTGAATGATCTTTGTGGACATAGGAATTCTAGTTGCCCTTTGCTCTTCAGCCCATCTCTTCAGTTCCTTCTCTGAATCAGGGCATTGTGCTGACTTGCCCCTATTGCCTTCTTCTGCCATGAAAGTAGTGTTTCTTTTTCCCATAGCCAGTCTCAGATTGTTTTCTCAGTTGGAGGAGGATCAAAGTGATGTTCTGCAGAAAAATTTCCATTCACTTTTGCAAACTGGATCACTTTGAACTTAAATTCATCCTTGTACAAAAATCTTTTTTGAGCCACTTCTGGGCAGAACATGGCAAAACATAAAACCTGATTGAAAAAAGCTGGAAATTCAAGTAAAAATATCTACAACAGTAAGAGCAAAACTAAGTGCAAAAAAGTGGGAAAGACAAGTAAAAACAATCTCCAAGTACTGTATAAGATAGTCCCAGTTTTAAGACCCTAAATTTTTTGAAAAAAGGTTCATCTTATACATGGGAAAATATGGTAATTTTAAGGAATTTGGAGTGGTCTGGAGGAGAGCTTCTGGGAATTCTTACCTCCATGCTGCCATCTTTGCTCCACCTCTAAATTTTTTTTTCAGTTCTAATTTCTTCTTCTTCTACTCAATCCACTGAGAAAGCAAGAAAAATGAAATCTATTGCACATTTATAGTATATATTGTATATTTATAGTATGTATTGTATATAGTATATATATAGTATATATTGCACATATATAACATATATATCTATTAATTAGCCATGTTTCCTTAAAAGGCAAGAAAAAGCATGAAATAAAAGAAAATATGCTTCAATCTATATTGAATTCATCAGTTGTCTTCTTTCTGGAGATGAATAGCATATTTCATCTGAGTCTTTTGGCATTGTGTTGATCAGAGTTACTAAGTCTCTCAAAATTGATTATTTTTATATTGCTGCTACTGTATAAATTGATTTTTTGATTCTTCTCACTTGACTTTGTTTCAGTTTTACAGGTCTTCCCAGGTCTTTCTGAAACCATCCCTTGAAACCATCATTTCTTCAAGCACAATAATATTCCATCACTTCCATATTCCATAACTTTTTAAGCATTCCCCAACTGAGAAGCATTTTTTGTTTCCAATTCTTTGCTAAGACAAAAGAGTCCCTCTATTCATTCTTTAATCTCTTAATGCTTGTGGGATAGACCCAGTGGTCTCATCACTGGGACAAAGAGTATATACAGTTTAATAGCTTTCTAGACACAATTCCAAATTGATTTACAGAATGGATGGGCCAGTTCGCACCTCCATCAATAGTATATTAATGAACCTATCTTCCCTCTTCTCCAAGATTTGTTATTTCCCTTTTCTTTGTTATCCTTGCCAATATATGGGATTGAGGTTGTACTTCAGAGTTGCATCAATTTGCATTTCTCTAATTGCTAATAATTTAAAACATTTTTATAGACTTCTTCAAAGCTTTATATTCAAAGGGGGCTAATGACATCAGGAGGATGATGTCTTGACTTGCAAGTGAATTGTATTTAAGTGAGACAGGGATGTGCAAAGTCATCAGCCTCAGTCTCTCCTCCAGACTTATTTGGAGTCCAATGACCCCAGATGTATTAGAAGACTTTGGCTTTTCCCAAGTCTCAGTTTATTTGAGGCAGCACTCATTGAATGATTAAAGGCTAGGTACAAATTGAGGCAAAAGATGATCTAGTTTGCCTTTTGAAAAGAATTTATCTGGGTAGGGAAGACCTTTAGTCTTTCCAGCCAGAACAGGAAACAACTGCTTTTTGCACTCAATATGAGGATCAAAAACCCCAATAATAAACAAGTGAGACTTGGGCTGAGATTTATTATTGTTGTAACAGTGAGAGCTGGGTGATCTTGGTTTAAAGGTATAGTCAAATAGCACCATTTAAGTTCTCTTTCAGGAAATCATAAATGTAGCTACATGAGACAAAATTGTCTCAGCTTTAAAAAATGATAGCCTAAATAAGAAGGGAAGAATAAAAATCAGCTTCAAACCCCAGGTTATCTTGTGAAATATATATGACCATAATCTCTTTTTGACTCAGTTATCTATCTGAAAAATGACTTTTATCAGAACAATGCTGCAGTTTCCCCAACTTTCTGCCTTCCTTCTAATTTTGTGTGTGTGTTGGATTTGTTTGTAGAATATCCTTTTCATTTCATGTGATGAAAAATTCTCTCTTATTTCCTGTGAACTTCTCTCTTGTTGGGTCATGAGCCCTTCTCTTAGCCATTTTTTCCCATGTTCCTTGAATTTGCCTATGATGTCACCTTGTCTAAATTATGTACCCATTTTGAGTTTATCTTAGTATATGGTATGAGGTGTTTGTCTTTAGTTTCTGCAAGTATAATCTCAAACTTTTCTAAAAGCTTTTTTTTTTGACAAGGGAATGGAGTTAGTGACTTGCCCAAGGTCACACAGCTAGGTAATTATTGTCTGAGGCCGGATTTGAATTCAGGTAGTCCTGCCTCCAGGGCTGGTTCTCTATTCACCAGGCCACCTAGGCACACCCCTGAAATGCTTTTAATAGGAAAAGGAATTGCAATTTGTCAAAAACTTTTTTCCTGCATCTAATAAAATAATCATAACATTTTTGTTGTTAATATGGTCAGTTATGCTTACAGTTTTCCTAATATAGAACCAACCCTACATTCTGAATATAAATCCAGCCTGGTCATAGTCTATGCACTTTGTGATATATTACCTTAATTTTCTTGCTTTGATTTTATTTAAAAATTTTTCCATCAATATTCATTAGGAAACTTGGCCTGCAGTTGCTTTTATTGTTTTGACTCTTAATAGTTTAAGTGCTAAAATATTTTTTTGTCATAAAAATTTAGTATAATTTCTTCTTTACCTATTTTTTCAAACATTTTATGTATTATTAGAATAAAATGCTTGGTAGAATTTATTTGCTAATCTATCTCATATCTACCTGAATTTTTTTTCTTAGGGAGTTCTTTTGTGACTTGTTCATTTTCTTTTCCTATCATGAAATTACTGAAATATTCTATTTCCTATTCTGTAATCTGGGAAAATTATATTTTTGAAATATTTATATATGTAGTTAGTTTAAAAAGGACAGAGTATTCAATTCTGTCGTCACTAACAAAATTATTATAGTGTAGAAGGAAAAGGGCAAATGTCTGAAGAGACCAACTATTTCCAAAGGGACACAGAGCAACTTAAATTTTAAAATAAAATGTATAGGGATGGCTAGGTGGTGCAGAGGACAGAGCACTGGCCCTGGAGTCAGGAGTACCTGAGTTCAAATCCGGCCTCAGAGACTTAATAATTGCCTAGCTGTGTGGCCTTGGGCAAGCCACTTAACTCCATTGCCTTGTAAAAACCTAAAAAAATGAAATGTACAGATCATGTAAACAAAGTCAGACTAAATAATGCTTATTAAGCACCTGCTATATGCCAGGCACATTGGGGTTACAAAGACAAAAACATTTTCTTCCCTAAAAAAAGCTCACAATTTAATGTGGGACACAGAAAGAAAAAAACTTTGTACATAAAATATATATACAGAATAAATTGGAGATAACCTTAGAGGGAAGGTACTAATTTTATATGAGAGTTGGAAAAGCTTTTTGTAGAAGGTGGAATTTTAGCTGAAACATGAAGGAAGCCTGGGAAGTAGGGAAGTAAAGGTGAAGAGGGAGACAAGACTAGATATTAGTGACAGCTGACAAAAATGCATGGCATCATGAGATGGAATGGCTTATATGAGGAATAGCAAGGAGTCTAGAATCATAAAGAATATGGAGAGAAGTAAGGTGCAAGAAAACTGAAGAGGTAGTAAGGAGCCAGATTATGAAGTGTTTTAAAAGTCAAAAAGAAGCAATAGAAAGATACTGGAGTTATTGATAGGTAATGCAATACACAGAATTTTAGACACGGCTTTAGGAAGACCTGAGTTTGAATTTTACCTCAGATACTTACTACCTGTGTGACCTTTGGCAGTCTCACTTAATTTCTTTTGATTTCAGTTTTCTCATCTATAAAATGGATACGACAATAACACCTAAATGAAAAGACTAACTTTATTCGTTTTTTTTGTCAATGTTATTGAGAAATTTCATCAAAGCAATATATTGGAATTGCAGCAAAACATTTGAAAATTTCACACAAAATCCTTTTTGGATCACATGGAAAAGTTTGGGCTGAATGATAGTATATTTAAGTAGATTTAGAATTTGTTGAACAACTGAAACCAAAAAGTATAATCATTGAATGCATATAAATTAGGAAGGTCTCCAGTGGAAGTTCCATATGACTTTCTTTTAGTCTTATTCTATTTAATATTTTATTCAATTATTTATAAGAGAATATAGATGGCACCATTGTCAAAGCACTGAAAGTTTCTCTGACCCACATTGTTTCCAGACATCTGCTACTCACTGTACTGAAAACCTCATCAAAGATGGGTCAGTTTGACAATACTATACTGGTGTCAAATGTGGAATGAATCTAGTCTAAGACCCTGAATCAGGTAAGAGTAGAACCTCTGAAGGTCACCTCTGATAGGAATTCTAAGATATGTTTTTCTGCCAATAAGTATATTACTAAAATCAGATCCAATCCAATATTTCAAAACATTTCCTAAATATGTGCTATTTGAAAAAGGTGTCAAGCCTTACACTAGAAATATAAAGACAAAAATTAAAAGTCATCCTTGCCCCTAGAGTTTATATTTTCCCTTCAAGCTCAAACTGCTATCATAAGATCTAGGTCTTTCAGAGCCTTTTAGAAAATCTCTACCCTAAATAGAACTAGAACAGGTTTGGGAATTGATGATTTAAATTCATTATCTTGTAGAAAAACTGTTTCTACAGCTTATTTTTTTAAATCACTGATTTCTTTCTGATGATATAATGCAATAAGAACTATGTAGGTGTAATTTTTCAAGCCTATGTTCACTACTCATCCTACAGTCTCCTTCACTATACCTACCTTGGCTAACTTTCCATTATTATTAAGTCTATCTACCAGTATCCCTCCTTCCCTGCAACTTGGGCACAGCTACCAGGCTGATATATCAACTCACTTATCTATTAGACTAACATCATCCCTGAAATTATTTTTGAATTCTCCTAGATTCCCTGGGGATTGCACACATCAGCCTCTCTGTAGTATCTGTGGCACAGGTGAACCTGCATTCTTTACTTTCAGATTCATAGGATCCCAAGCTCCTGATATTTAATATGAAATCTGAAAAGGGGAGAATAAAGACTTAGAAAAAATGTTAAATTCAGATGTCCTGAAGAACAGTAGATGCCACCTAGAAATAAGAACCATAGTAGAGAAGTGTCCAGTGGTTCTTTGGAAGAAATAACAAAGGAGGGCAGAAAAAAATGTGGTCTTGGATATCTATGAATCATTATAGTGTGAACAATATGTTTAGTTTGAAATTTTAATACAGAATACACACATAATCTCATTATTAGACATAACTGAGACCTAATTGGATGAAATGCATGACTTAAAATGAGACAATAGAAAATAATTGCTTAAAGGAAACTTTAGTTATAAGTGAGCAGGAGTAATGCTTTCTGTCAAGAAGATAGTTTGGATGTTAACTCTACAGTTTCTTTACCTCCCATATAGAGGAGATTGGCGGCAATTGTGAAAATATTTTTTCTACTTTCATGATCAGGCTTTTAAAAACACTTTTAGTCAGTTCAATCAAATGACAGTAACTAGTAAAGAATCAGAGAGCTTATATAAATAGAATAACTGAAGGAAGTTGTAATTGCAGTAGCTGATGATCAAAGAGGGAAAAGGGGATTACTTATTTTCATTGGCAACTCCTCGGCCTCCTGTTAACCTTTTTAGGGCTGCTTTTACTTCTTTATTTCTGAGAGTATAGATCAGGGGATTCAACAATGTGGTGACAACTGTATAAAATACAGCCACTGCACCATACATAGGGTTTTCTGAACCAGCTCGGAGATAGATGAAAATACAGGGGACATAATATAGAGTAACCACAGTCAGGTGTGAGCCACAGGTAGAGAAGGCTTTGCATCTCCCATCTGCTGTACGGATCTGAAGGATGGCACAGACAATGTTTGCATAGGAAAGCAGGATCAGTAGGAAGCAGCTGGCAGCCACCACCCCAATAAATACAAAATTCACCAGTTCATTAATAGTAGTGTCAGCACAGGCCAACCTTAGTACTGCAAGGATGTCACAGATAAAGTAATCTACCTGATTGGGGCCACAGTAAGGCAATCGAAAAGTCAGGGTAGTTTGGATAGCACCATTGATAGAACCAATCACCCAAGCTCCAGCCACAAACATTGTGCACAGGTTTCTATTCATTAACACTGGGTAGCACAGAGGTTGGCATATTGCCAGGTATCTGTCATATGCCATCAAGGTATAGAGGAAACACTGAGTGCATCCTAGGAAATGAAAAAAGTAGAGTTGAGCCACACACCCTCCAAATGGGATAGCCTTACTGGCTGGAGTAAAGCTCAGGATAATCAGTGGAACGATAACTGAGGAGAGCTACATGCCTAGGAAGGATAGGACACCCAGAAATATATACATTGGATGTGCATTTAATTGTGCATCAGCCCAGACCATGAGCAAGATGAATGTGTTTCCAAGCTGTGTCAAAGTATAGATAATAAAAAAGACAAGGAAGAGGAAGATCCTCAGTTTTGGTGGGTGAGATAATCCCAAAAGAATGAAATCTGTCACCGTGGTCTCAAGTGAATTGTTTTTGGTTTTTTCCATGTCCTCACTGTTTTATCCTAAGGAGAAATAGTGTGACATAGTTAAAGATGACTTGGCATATTAAAGAGGTTAAAATTAATGGGGAGGCAGCATGGTAAGTTGGAATTAATACAAAAGTTAGAGCCAGGGGTGGCTAGGTGGCACAGAGCACTGGCCTTGGAGTCAGGAGTATCTGGGTTCAAATCTGACCTCAGGCACTTAATAATTACCTAGCTGTGTGACCTTAGGCAAGCCACTTAACCCCATTGCCTTGAAAAAATCTAAAAAAAACGTTAGAGCCATTAAAATTGTAGCAAAGCTCAAATTCTAGCTTTGCCACTATTCCCTGAATGAACTTGGAAAAATTTCTTAACATCTTTGGGTCTCAATTTCCTCTTTTCTAAAATTATATGATAGGGATGAATCATATCTAATGTCTCAGCTCTAAATCTGTGATTCTATGAAATGTAAAGGAGTAATTATAGAGGAGAATCAGGCTTCCTCAGACTCTTCTTTCTTCCCTTACCCACCTCGTGTTTCCTGAAACTCAAAACTGCTTCCTCTAATACCTCTGACTGTATAGTCCAAATAACTTCCCCTATGTGCCATCTATTTAATAAAATGAGGAGAAGGAGGAAGTATTTTCTTCCATGGCAGTTGACCAAGCAATTACAAGTTTAAGTAATTTAAGTCCCTTAATTTAAGTAAAGTCACTATCTAGAAATCTTGTTTCAGGAAGTGAGAGGTAGAGGGAAATCTATTATTTTCCAAATGGATATTATAGGACAAGGTTATGTAGGTACCAGTGATCTTTTCTTTCAACCCATCATTTATTTGATGAAAAAGATGAAAGCTATAGAATTACAGTCATTTCTCAGTTTCTTAGATACGAAGTGGTAGAGATAGAAGTAAAACATAGCTCTTTTGATTCTTTGTTCAATAACCTGGGTGTTATGTTGGATTGTGTTGTTGTTAGGACTGTGTGCCTTTGAGAGACTGGTTTGTTACAACAGTTATGAAAGGATTAAACCTCACAGTTTCCCACTACTCTACATTATAACAAAGCTTAAAAGACCATCTAAATTCTCTGAGGCAAAGACAGGCAAAAAATATACTTATACACTTAAAGTGATTCTAATCAGAGCTATTTAATTCCTAATTTATACTAAATTTCCCCTGTTTTGAGATGAATTATATTGAGTTTGTTTATTCCAGGGGCAGGGAAACCTTTTTATCAGTCAAGGGACATTTGGGTATTTATAACATCATTCATGGGTCATATGTGGTCAAACATTTAATTAATTCATCAATAAAAACCATGTTGTTTATTGAGTTTCAGGTCCCACCTATGATTGCCTTGACTATGTCAGACCAATATGATCTGCAGGCCTGAGATTCCCTGCCCATAACTTAGATCATCATGTGAATGGCTTATAATTGTACATATAAAGCTTATGTAGCAGAAACAAGGGGAATTCATAAATATTACTAAATAAAACAAATGCTTCTTAAAGCAGTTAGTTAAAACCAGGATGATATATAGACTGGATATTCTTGTAATTAATTTCTTCAAATGGTAAGGTGTAAGAGTTGAGATGAGGATTCAAGGAAAGGGAGAAAAGATGATTTCTTGAAAAGAAATAGAATATGGGGCGGCTAGGTGGTACAGTGAATAGAACACCGGCTTTGGAGTCAGGAATACCTAGGTTCAAATCTGACCTCAGACACTTAATTACCTAGCTGTTTGGCCTTGGGCAAGCCACTTAACCCCATTGCCTTGAAAAAAAAATCTAAAAAAAAAAGAAAAGAAATAGAATAGAAACACGTGAGTGACTCTTTTTTTTACTTATTTAAAAAAAATTTTTTATTCTCATTTTGTACAAATGTTTTTTTACATTAATAAAATATTCTTGTTTACAAGTAAACAAAATACCCCTCCCCCCATGAATATAGATAGACTTGCTTGGGTGAAAAAAGTGAAGGGGAGAGGAAAAAAAATTAAAATTAAAAAAATAATAGTAATAATTGTAGGTATGGCCAGGTGGCGCAATGGACAAAGCACCAGCCCTGGAGCCACAAGCACCCAAGTCCACATCCAGCCTCCTAAACCCAACAATCACCCAGCTATGTGATATGCAAGCCACCTGATCCCCACTGCCCTGCAAAAACCAAAAAGAAGAAAAAAAAAGACCCAAAATAAAATAGAATAGTAATAATGATAGGGGTGGCTGGGTGGCAGACAGAGCATTGGCCCTTGAGCCAGGAGCACCTGTGTCCAAATCCAGCCCCAGACACCCAAAGATCACCCTCCTATGTGGCCCCAGGCAGTCCACCCAGCCCCACTTGCCCTGCACCCTCCCCCAAATAATAATAATAATAACAAAAAATGTGCTTCAGTCTTTCTTCCAACACCAACAACTCTGTCACGGGTGGATCACATTCTTTATGATAAATCCAAAAGTTACTTCCATATTTTTCCAACATTGCCATTGCTGATTGCAACTCCCTCCTTTCTTATTTCTCCACTACCATACTATATTTTATCTCTCCTTTCACTCTGACTGTGCTGTAGGGTCGCTGAGTGGTACAACAGACAGATCCCTGGTCCTGGGGGCAAGAAGCCCTGAGCCTCCATACCACCCCTTAGGCCCAGAATCCACCTGGCCCTATGGTCCTGGGCAGGCCTTCCAATCCCAGCCCCTTGCAAGAAGTAAAAAAGAAAATGTGTTATATCTGACCACTCTCCCTCCATGGTCCATCCTCTCCTCCTTTATTCACATCCCCACCCCTTCTCCCTGCTCCCCCCCTCCTTCTTACTCCAGATGTCTATACCCCATTGAGTATATTTGCTGTTTCTTCTCCTAGCCATCTCTGATGAGAGCAAAGGTTCCCTCATTCCCCCTTGCCTCTCCCCTTCCATATCATTGCAATAGCTCATTGTAATAAAAAAATCTTATTATGTGAAATATCTTGGACTATTCCCCCTCTCCTTTTTCTTTCTCCCATTCCATTTCCCTTTTTTTCTATTGACTCCATTTTTACATCATCTTTGAATTCAGCTTTCTCCTGTGCTTCAATTATAAAAGCTCCCTCTACCTGCTCTATTAACTGAGAAGGTTCATATGAGTATTATCAGTGTCATTTTTCCATACAGGAATACATGCAGTTCAGCCTCATTAAGTCCCTCATATTTCCCCCCCTCTCCTCCAATCTCCATGATTCACCTGAGTCCTGTATCTGAAGATCAAACCTTCTGTTCAGCTCTGGCCATTCCAAAAGGAACATTTGAAATTCCCCTGGTTCATTGAAAGTCCATCTTTTTCCCTGGAAGAGGACATTCAGCCTTTCTGGGTAGTTCATTATTGGCTGCATTCTAAGCTCTTTTGCCTTCTGGTATATTGTATTCCAAGCCCTACGAGCTTCCAATGTAGTTGCTGCTAAGTCCTGTGTGATCCTGACTGTAGCTCCACGATATTTGAACTGTGTCCTTCTGGCTGCTTGTAATATTTTCTCTTTGACTTGGGAGTTCTGGAACTTGGCTATAATATTCCTAGGGGTTGTTTTTTTGGGATCTCTTTCTCAGGGGCATCGGTGGATTTCCTCCATTTCTATTTTGCCCTCTGCTTCTAGAATATCAGGGCAATTTTCCTGTAGTAATTCTTTGAAAATGATGTCAAGGCTCTTTTCCTGATCATGACTTTCAGGTATTCCAATAATTTTAAATTATCTTTCCTAAGTCTGTTTTCCATATCAGTTGTTTTTTCAATGAGATATTTCACATTTTCTTCTAATTTTTCAGTTTTTTTGGTTTTGAAGTATTGATTCCTTATTTCTGGTAAATTCATCAATCTCCTTGAATTCTATTCTTTGTCTGAAGGATTTGTTCTCCTTGGAGAGTTTTCTTATCTCCTTTTCCATCTGGGTGATTTTGCTTTTTAAAGAATTCTTCTCCTCTATAACTTTTTGAACTGTTTTATCCATTTGACCTAAGCTGGTTTTTAGCCTGCTATTTTCTTCAGCATTTTTTTGGATTTCCTTGACTAAGCTGCTGACTTCATTTTCATCTTTTTCCTGCATCTCTCTCCTTTCTTTTCCCAGTTTTTCTTCCAACTCCCTCATTTGATTTTAAAAGTCTTTTTTGAGCTCTGCCATAGCCTGAGCCCAATTTCTGTTTTTCTTGGAGTCTTTAGATGCAGGAGCTTGTGCTTCCTCATCTTCAGACTGAGTATTTTGATCCTTCTTGGGCTCATTTGCAAAATATTTCTCAATAGTCTTCCTCTTATTTCTCTGCTTGCTCATTTTCCCAGCCTGGTCCTGGTTTTGGGGTGCTTCCTGAGCTTTTGGGACACTCCCACAAGGGTCTCAGTGTGTGAGGCTCGGTCCTCCCTCCTGGTTTGTGAATGGCCATAAGCGCCCCCCTCTGCCATGGGGCTGAGGTGGGGGGGGCCCTGCTGTTCTATGGGGGGGGCCTAGACTGTGATCAGGCTCTGAATGTGGTCAGAGCCCCAGAGTCCTCTTCCAGAGGCAGAGGACAGAGCTCTGCAGTCTCTCTCTCTCTTCACTCCCCTCCCTCAGCTCAATGGGCTCATGCCCTGGGGGCTCCTGCTTACCAGCTCTGCCTGCTTCTGTTTCCTGGTCTGGGCTGCTGAAAGACCAAGCTGCTGGCTGTATGCCCTGAGGGCTGGGCTCCACGTGCCTGCTCTGGCACAGGTCCCCCGCTATTCCCCCACTTTGTTCCCGGTGCTCCCTGGGGTGCAGCTCAGGAGACTCCTCTGCGGCTGTGTCCTGGGGCTGCCTCTGGGAGGCTGATATTCTTTGGCACTGGTGGGCCACCCCTCTGGCAGGCCGCCTCTCCGATCCTGGGGAGCAGAGCCTTTCTGCTCTTTTCCAGGTTACCTTGAGTAGGAGAACTGCCTCACTGGGTCCTTTTGTGGGTTCTGTCTCTCGAAAGTTTAGTTAGAGTCCTTAGCTTATGAGTTTTATCAGAGAGCTCCTAAGACTCTATCCCTCCTTGTCACCATCTTGGCTCTTGACTCTTTACTATACATCCTCACCAACCACAAAAGACTAGTCCTGAGTCAGCCATACTTTGGTCCTGGAAGGTCCATCTGTTTAGCAAAACAATGTAACTTTGCTTGATCTATATCAGAAAGTGGGGAAAGTGATACAAAAGGAGTCTTTTCTCTTCCTTACATTCCCCAAAGGTTAATATATGGGTGAGATACATATAAATTATTTGCTTTAATTGCTTTTAGGAAAAAATGACCCTCTTCCTGCTCTTCCAGATGGTAAGTAACTAGGTTAAGGATAGTTAGTAATGGAATCTTATTAAGGTATAAATGAAAGAGGATTGGAATTATATGTGGGAAACAAAACTTCTTGCTCTGTTACTTCCAAGCTGCATGACTCTATACAAGTTACTAAAGCTCTCTGACCTTTAATTCTTTATCATTTAAATGAAGATAATAATATACTACCTACTTTACCATATTTTTATGGGGATCAAATATATTAATGTTTAAAAAGTACCTTGTAATCAAGTGCTATAAATTGTAAGTTATTATAATGCTTTTTTCTGCATAAATGAAAAGTTGGAGACTTGACTTTGTATTTTTTCTAGAACATCTTTTTCATTAAATAAATATTACATGCTAGCATGAACTAAGTTTTTATTTTATTTTATTTATTGCATGTATGGTGTTCCTGACTTTTTGCTTCATAAGTCTCATGGGGGAAATTGATCACAAAGGTAAACTGAGGCAAACTTCTTTGAACAAAATATCACTTTATTAATAGGAACATGCTATTTGCCAATAAAAGAGTCAATGATTACTTCAGTTTCTAGTCAAAAACTCTTAGTAAATGGACAATGACCCCTCCCCCTTCTTTATTTGGGGGCAATGGAGTTAAGTGACTTGCCCAAGGTCATACAGTTAGGTAATTCTTAAGTGTCCAAAGCCACATTTGAACTCAGGTCCTCCCAGGCCAGTGGTCTATCCACTGCACCACCTAGTTGCCCCTGACAATGCCCTTTTTATAGTTTGTTGAGAGTACAGAACAAAGAACGGATCAAATTAAGTAACATCATGGATTGGGGGCAACATGACTGGTTACATAGTTCAGGAGTGGGTACAATATGATTGGCTGAAATTTGGAAATGAAGGACTAGCAATAGCCCTCTCTTTTCTTCCTGTGACTAAGAAAAGTTCAAGTCTGTTTCCAAGGTCAAAGATAATGATCAAACTGTTTTAGACAACAACCTTTGAAGGCTAACTTTGCGTTGAAAAGATACAAGAGCTGACTCCTTATGTCTAGTCCCACTTCCTAACCATAAAGAATTCCTTGTGGCAAGAATAGAAAAATGACTAGCAAGAGAACTGTATTTCTAAACTTAATTCAGCACAGGCCAGTTGATTTTGAGTTAAATTGATGACTTAAGCAGTTGCCAGGACAAAATCAAATAACTGTAAATATGATCATTAAGAAAATGATACATTGTTAATTTTAATTTTCTTATGATCTAAGAAACACATACTCACAGAACCAAAAAAGCTGAGAATTAATAACAAATTAACATGTATATGTCTCTTTTAAGCTTTAAAAAATATTTTACATACTTTGTGTCATTAGATTCTAACAACCTAATAAGTAAGACATCTTAGGCATTAAAATGCCTATTAAATCAATGAAGAAATTGATATGTTGCAGTGGTTATATGATTTGACTCTGTTCATACAACCAATAAATGTTAGCAGCTTCTATAAATTGACATCTATCCAGATTTCCAACTGTAGGTTTAGTTACATGTGTTAATTTTTCTAATTTCTATGATTTTTGGCCTTTACTAAAACAAAAAACCCTTCAAATGAGTAATCTTTTTATTTGTAGTAAGGAAATCTTTTTTTTTGAGATTGAGCAAGCTAGCTAGCTAGCTAGATCTGTGTGATTGTGTGTGTGTGTGTGTGTGTGTGTGTGTGTGTGTGTGAGAGAGAGAGAGAGAGAGAGAGAGAGAGAGAGAGAGATGGATCCATTATGTTCCTCAATGTCTACAACTGTTTTCTGTGACTTTTTCTTAAGTTAGCTGATTTCAGGAACATTTTCTCATGCCCTCAGAACCCCAAGAGAAGCTGACCTGTTTTCCAGTCAAATGGACAAGTGAGTAGAAAAAGCTGTTCTTCAGATAACCATTCTGAGGTGTTATGGCAAAATCTCCTGTCTGAACTTTGGAAAGGAATTAGTTGATAAGCTGAGATCCAAGAACCTTTAAGATGCTATTCATATAATAAAACCTCGAGTCAATTGGAGATGAGGGAAAGTATCTCTTTTTGCCTGGGAGGGAAGAAGCTTACACTTCCTCATGTCTAGCCCTTGGAAAGAGTACTTATTGACTTTCGGTTTCATTTATGTTCCCCTGGCACCAATATTATTATTATTATTATTATTATTATTATTATTATTATTATTATTATACTTAAATTTCATTTTTCCAAAACTGCCAAGGGATCTGATGAAAATTACTGACCTCAAGGGAGCCTAGGTTTATTCTGAAGTCTTTCCCTCATGAGGCTTATACTATCTAAATCCTCATTACTTTGTTTATACAGAGATGAAAGAAATCTTTCTAGTGGATCTCCAAGAAAGTGGTGTATAGGGAATACCTGAAGTTGACTAGTGACTTAATTTGAGGTGACCTCTTCTTTCTTTGGTTTCTGTCTTTTGGACAAACACAATTATAAAAGAGAGATGAAAAACTGAATTTCCTTTTTCACTTCTGAAGTATGGTGGTATATAGGTTATAGTGTGGTATAGAGACCAGAAGGGCTGTCTTTGGAGCTAAGAAGTCTGAAATTCAAGATCTGTTTTTTATACATTATCTGTGTGACCATAGGAAGTGGTAAAAATTTCTTGGTACTTCAGGTGACAGGTACAAGCCTGCATTTATGGAGGAACTTTTCATAAAAAGAGTTCTCCATAACTGAAATCAATGGTGTGTCCTTTGCCCAGTTGAAAATAATGTCTCTCTTCTCTCATCTGTCACACCATTTTTGTTTATATCTTTCTTTTGCATTGAATAAATCTCAAATGTATCTTGATCTCAACTTGAAGATCTCCATTAAAATTAGTATTTAATGCCTATGATATCATTTGATTCTTTTGACAATCCCCTGAGATATGATTGTCCATTCTATAGATGAAGAGATTGAGAGTCAGAGTAAATATGTGATCTGCCCATGGTTACACAGCTAATAGTGTTGGAAGCAGATTTATATTGAAGTCTCTCAGTAAAACCAGCAGCCATACTGACAGATGTTGTTATACCTTTGATCTCTTGGAAAGTTTTGTCATTAAGAAGATTAACATTTTCCCAGAGTTAATCTAGCCTACTGTCATCTTTTTACTTAACTCTGGGACCATCTTGTTGTCTATTTCTGCAGTCTCTCATATACACATTTATGCATGCATGCACATAGATAATAAAAACTCACACACACACACACACACACACAGATGGACAACTCTTATAGACTGACCATTTAAATGCATGTTGTGATCTGAGCAAATGTAGTTCTTTATTCACTTCATCTTCCCCATATAGTCAGGCCAAACTTCCTTATGTTATAGATGCTTCTAGGAGACTTTGCAATATTCTGAGGCTTGATGCAATCAGCAGAATATTGTCAATAATAAACTGTGAAACATTCAAATGTTACCACAGAGAGTGAAACTCTGATGGACTAGCCATGATGTTTGAATGCCAAATGTATGCTTTCCAACACCACTATTTTGTGGGAAACCACACCAAGTGCTCATGGGGGAACAGAAGTGCTACTGGGACAGTCAGGAGGTCTCTCTTAAGAACTTCAGAACTGATTGTTCAGCATGGATGACACTGGCTCAAAATCTGCTCATCATTGCATGCCCTCATCAGAGAGGATGCTGTGTGCTCTATGAGCAAGGCAGAATTGAAGCAGCTCAAAGGGAAAGTGAGAGGCATAAGTTTAGAGGAATTTCCCCAGGAATAGTTGTGCCTGACCACCAGCAGAGCATTCTGAGCTCATATTGGTCTGATTAGCCACACTTGGACACACTATAAATTGTCTCTATTAGAGACTGTATTACAGTTTGAATTTCTGCTTCAATGGGACTTTTGAACTCTCTGTTGAATTTATTCTGTCTCAGTGGCAAAAACTGTTGAGCTACATTTTCCTGCTTTATATAACTCCTAATGTTTATTATCAGAAGATCATTGAAAAAAATTGTTTCTTTTATGTATTTTAAACATTTATGAATGTTTAAAAAATTTTTTTTTAGTTTTTTGCAAGGCAAATGGGTTTAAGTGACTTGCCCAAGGCCACATAGCTAGGTAATTATTAAATGTCTGAGGCTGGATTTGAACTCAGGTACTCCTGATTCCAGGGCTGGTGCTCTATCCACTGCACCACCTAGCTGCCCCATGATTTTTTTTTATGTATGTATGGAAGATATATTCTTGAAAAAGGCCTGTAAAGGATGCTCTCAGAAAAACTTGGAAAAATTTACATAAACTGCTGCAAAGTGAAATGAGCAGAACCAGGAAAACATTGTACACGATACCATCAATATTGTATGTTGTTCAACTATAAATAATTTAGCTATTCTCAGCAATGCAGCAATCCAAGAGAATTCTGAAAGACTGAGATGAAAAATACTATCCATTTCCAGAGAAAGAATTGATGGAGTCTGAATGCCAATTGAAGTATACTTTTTATTTGTTTTCTTTATCTTTGTTGACTAATATGGAAATATGTTTCCGAAGATTGCACATGGATATATAACCCATATCAAATCATATGCCTTATCAATGGGGTAGGCAAAAAGAGAGAGACTTTGGAACTCAAAATTTAAAAAAGATTATATTAAAAATTAGTTTTGCATATAATAAGGGAAAAATAAATATTAAATCATTAAAAAAGAAAAAGCCCTGAAAAAAAAGTTTTGTTCAACTGAATCAAATGCTTTTCGTAATCAACAAGCAATAAATAAAGAGGGATTTTATACATATTGTGTACATCATCGGTGTCATACTCAGAGAGAGACAGGGGCTGCTAGTCTGTTTGTAAGAATCCTTACAAGCCTCATATTGACTTAGTCTTGAAATTTAATATCTTCTCTGTTTTATTGTTTTTTAATTTTGTTAAATATTTTCCCAATCACATTCTAATCTGGTTTGGGTCACACTTGGGAGTGTTATATGTGCCCAAGGATTCAACACCTTACTCTACACTTCTAATTAATTGTGAAATAATAAAGATGTGGTTTGTTATTGATTATAGCTTCTGAAAACATTCACAAAAGATTATATAATTCTAACTTTGTGGTATCTTTGGCAGTTCTCTCTGGCAGAAAAGATGGTGGTTGACTAAGGTGCTATCTGAGCTTTTTTTGTCTTCTTGTAGCAATTATTTTACATTGATTCAATTTTGTAAACAACTGTTAAAATCCGAGTAGGTATTTTTAAAATTAACATTAATGATTTATTTTTTCAATTATATGTAAAGATCAATTTCAACATTCATTTTTGTAAAGTTTTCTCCATTTTACTCTTGTCTTCTGCTGGAATCAGCATAAAAGGAAGAAAACATGAGAAAGGAAAAACAAATTTATAAAAAAAGTGAAAATGTTAAGCTTTGATCTTCACTCAGACTTCGTTATTTCTTAGGATGTGGACAACATTTTCCATCACAGTTTGTCTTTGATCACTGTATTGTTGAGAAAAGTTAAGTCTATCACAGACAATTAACACTTAGTGGTGCTGTTACTGTGCTCAATGTTTTCCTGATTCTGTTCACTTCAGGCAGTGTCAGTTCGTGTAATGTCTCCAGCTTTGTTTGAAGTCTACCTACTCATCATTTCTTATAGAACAATAATATTCCTTTGCATTCATATACTATAACTTGTAAATTCATTCCCCAATTGATGGGCATTCAGGGTAGATTTCTTTTCTATTGTTCATTTTCCTTTCTGACTGTCAATTTTTTATTTAAGTGATTCTGGATCCTGGGTAAAGTTTTGTTTAAAAAGAATAAGCTCTGACAAGTTCTAAACTAGTAGAAAGGCTCCATTAAGAATCTCTCTGTAGGCTGGGTCTGTTTCCCTAGAACTAACTAGTTTGGCTCAATGAATTTTGCATTTGATTCTAACTTTTGACAACTCTCCTTTTATCAAAGGAATCAAAGGTAAGTGATCCTGTCAGAAGTAACTATATTGTACATGTTGTTAACATATTCTGCACAACGGCCATTTTAAACTTTTTAACTTTTGCACCACTACTTTACTCCTGAATCTCAGTAGAAGAACTTATCTCCTATTATTGTGAATTTTTTTTTACCCTTTCATATGTCACTTCCCCTTCCCCTTACCTTTTTTTGCTCTAGTCTCTGAGGAAAAATATCTGTCATCCATTCCCTACCCTACACTCTCACAAACTCTACCCTAGTTTAGTTCTTCATCACTTACTTTCTCAACAATTGCAATAATCTTTTAATTCTGTCTCTAGACTTCTGCCTCTTTAGACTACTTTTCAGGATATGCCAACTGACTTTCTAAAATATAACTCTGACCTCTGACCATATTACCCTGCCCAGGGTAAGCTAGAAATTGTAAGCTATAAAATACAAAATCTTTAGCTTGGCATTGAATCCCTACAATTCATCTCACTTATCTTTTAATTCTTATTTTATATTACTTAATTTTATATTCCTGCTCTTTTAATCAAACTGGTCAGCTGCTAGCTGGTCCCAATACATAAAATTCCATGTTCTGCTTTTATTAAAATGGCCCATGCACACCTCTGCCTTGTAAAATCCTTAGCTCACTTCAAAGCGTAGTTTATGTTCTCATTCCTTAATCCTTTCCTGATCTCTTCACCAAGCTTAAAACATTCACTCACTCTTAAAATTACCTTGTATATCTTATTTTTTCTTCTTTCTGCACATGTTGTATTTCTCCAACAGAATGTGAACTCTGAGGGTAGAGACTAATTCATTTTTGTCTACATTTTCCCAGTGCCAACAAAATGACTTTGACATAGTAGGTATAGTTATAAATATATATTGAATTGAATTAAATAGAATCTAAAGAAAGATTTGGACTTAATGATTTCACAGAGATCAAAGAGCTTTCTATGAAAATCACAGAGCAGATGACTTTTCTTACCTAAATGTAATTTTATTTTATTTTTTCTAATTACATGCAAAGATAGTTTTCAAAATTCATCTTTTTGTAAGCTTTTGAATTCCACATTTTTCTACCTTCCTTCTCTCTCTCTCTCTCTCTCTCTCTCTCTCTCTCCCTGTCCATGACATACAGTAATTCACTGTAGATCATAAATTATGCATGTACAGACATATTTATCATAATTCCATACTGTTCATGTTGTGAAAGAAAAATCAGACTTAAAGGGGAAAATGATCAAGAAAAGAAAAAAGCATAAAACAACTTTTAAAAATGCAAATAGTTTTGTTCTGCATTCAGACGCCATAGATTGTGCTCTGGATGTGGATGATATTTTAGAATGTCTTTGTAGAATTATTGTTGATCTTTGAACTGCTGAGAGGAGCTAAGTCCATCATAGTTGATCACCACATGACATTGATGTTAATAGGTACAATGTTCTCTGATTCTGCTCACTTCACTCAGCAGCAGTTCTTGTAAGTCTTGCAAGTTTTTCTGAAGGCCACCCACTCATGATTACTTACAGAATTTTAGTATTCCATCACATTGACATACCACAATTTATTCAACCATCCCCTAATTGATGGGCATCCTCTCAATTTCCAATGCTTTGCCATTGCAAAAAAGAACTGCTATAAAAATTTTTGCACACTTGAGACAGAGGACTTCTGGATATTTCTTGTGTCCTTAATGGTAGCATTGCTAGTGAAGGAAACCTTGGATTTAGATGAGAAAATCTTTTTTTTTAGGGTTTTGCAAGGCAAATGGGGTTAAGAGATTGGATTTGAACTCAGGTACTCCTGACTCCAGGGCCGTTGCTTTATCCACTGTGCCACCTAGCCCCCCCATGAGAAAATATTAATTCAAATCCTACGTCTCCTAATCTTAAGTCAAATCCTACCTCTGCTATTTACTAACTATGAGAATGGCTAAGTTATTTTGAGTGTCAGTCTCCTTAACTGTGAATAATAATAATACGCTATTCACAGAATTGTATTGAGTAAGTGCTTTGTAAGCCTTATATGATTGTATATTTGTATATTTGCATATGCCATTGATTTTATGCCTCTGATTTTAGGAAATGATAAAAAATAAATCATAATGAAATATGATTTAGCTTCATCTTCTTTATTTTTTTGGTGAGGCAATCAGTTAAGTAATATTCTCAAACTCACATAATTAGTAAGTGTTATATGTTTGAGGCTGAGCTTGAACTCAGGCCATTGCTCTGTCCACTGCACCATGTAGCTAGCTGTTCCTGCCTTTTAACTTCTTAAGACTCCACTTACTTCATTTTTAAAATTAAGAATGGAAGTAGATGATCCCTAATGTATCGTTTGGAAATAGCTCCCTCTATGGAAATATAATTTCAAAAAGTTAAAAAATACTTGAATTCTTTAAAGATGCAGTACTAGACATGCCCCCAAGGTGTCAGTATCACATAGGTTAAAGTCATTCTCTGGACTGTAATTAAAGCCTAATTTATTTAATCTTTTGTAAAAGGACAAAAAAGGATATACACTGTATTATTTCTAAAGGCAATTTTTGTCACTTCTTTAACTTGTAAAGTAAACAACAAGAGAGAATTCCCTTTAGGTTCTTCCGAGGAAATAGTGTAAAAATGCTTATTTTGATGCACATTTCTATAGCTAATCATCCCATGATGGAACCAAATTTGTTTTAGGAGCAAGGCTTTGAGGATAAAATAGAAATCGATAAGAAATATTGCCTGGTTACTTTCTTGGACCTCTCTTGTGCAGTTGAATACAATAATATAGTCTTTTTAAAATATATCTTTAATTTCAAATTCATTTATTTATTTATTTAGGTTTTTTTTTACAAGGCAATGGGGTTAAGTGACATGTCTAAGGTCACACAGTGAAGTAAACATTAAGCGTTTGAGAACAGATTTTAACATCAGTTCTCCTTACTCTGAGACTGGTGCTCTAGCCACTGCATTACCCAGTCATATAATCTTATAGACACTTCTACCTTTATTTCATTGTTTCTGAAAAAAAAATTTAGTGAGGAAAGAAAATTGTTTCTATTCCATATGCTATTCCCCCTCATTTTTGTCTTTCCTTCTCACTTATTTAACTTCCTTGTTTTTCCAATATATTATAGTGCTATATTTGTAAAAATGATATAAAGGTTGAGACCTAACTGTAACACTTAAATACTATATGATCTGACCCTCTTTGAATCCCACTTTCCTTATTTGAGGAAAAAGAATACCGACAGAATAATACTCTACAATATTGTTATGAAGGAAGTACTCTGTAAAACTGAAAGTATTATATAAAACCCCAAATCATTTTTGTTGATTTAATATTCACTGATGTTCCTTGTATTAAAACTTTGGATTCATCAATAAGAAAATCTTTAGGCTGGGATTTCTATGTGAAACTGGGGTTCTTAACCTAGAAACCACAAATCCTCCCATTTCCCAGTGGTCTTTAGATCACTTTCTTCATCATTTTTTTGGATCTCCTTGACTAAACTGCCAGCTTCTTTTTCATGTTTTTCCTGCATCTTTCTCATTTCTTTTCCCAGTTTTTCTTCTATCTCCCTTACTTGATTTTTCAAAATCTTTTTTGAGCTGTATCGTAGCTTGAGCCCAAATTCTGTTTTTCTTGGAGAGTTTAGATACAGAAGCTTGTACTTCCTCATCTTCAGATTGAGTATTTTGATCCTTCTTGGGACAATGTAATTCTCATTGGTGTTCCTCTTTTTTCTCTGTTTACTCATTTCCCCAGCCTGTACTTGGTTTTGGGGTGCTTCCTGAGCTTTTGAGTATTATTGGGACATCCCCCCCAACAAGGATCTCAGTGTGTGAAGCTCTGTCTTACCTTCTGGTCTGTGAATGACCACAAGTGCACCCCTCTGCCATGGGGCTGAGGTGGGGGTGGCCTGCTGTTCTATGGGGGGCATAGACTGTGATTGGGATCTGAATGTGGTCAGAGCCCCAGAGTCCTGTTCCAGGCACAGAGGACAGACCTCAGAATTCTCTTTCCGCTCCCCTACTTAGGCTGAGCACTCAAGGCTCATTTGCCTGGGGGCTCCTGCTTACTGGCTCTGCCTGCTTGCTGTTCCTGGATCTGGGCTGTTTGGGCCACAGCTGCTAGCTGAGTGCCCTGAGGGCTGGGCTTCATTCACTGGCTCTGGCAGAGGTCCCCCACTGATCTTCCAAGTTCTGCCTGGTCGTCCCTGGGGTGTAGGTCAGGAAACTGCCCCTGCTTCTGTGAGCTGTGGCTCCCAGGCACCCTGGGGCTGCCTCCGGGAGGCTGAAGTTTCTTCACTTTGGCAGGCCAACCCCTAACTCCGTGGAGCAGAGCCTTTCCACTATTTTCCAGATTACTTTGGTCTGGAGAACTGCCTCACTTGATCTTTCTGTGAGTTCTGTTTCTCGAAAATTTAGAGTCGTTATTTTGTAAATTTTGAAAAATTATAGAGAGAGAACACCTAAGACAGCCTCTTCTTCTGTTGCAATCTTGGCTCTGCACGCTCCCCCCCCCCCCCAATCAATTTGAGATGATGGTAGTCTATGAACTTAAATGTGAAAATTCCATTTTTTATTTTTTCTAATATCTAACTGAAATTTAGTATTTCCACCAATTATTTAAAAATGTTATTCTACAAGGAGTTTTTGACACATGAAAGATAATGATCCAGGAGATGACTAACCAATGACAGAGGACCATCATTTGAGGTTAGGTATAGAACTCCTCCCCTTTCCATTTCTTACTTTTTATATATATATACTCAATTCACATGGAAGGAGATTTGCTGACTCTAGTGACTCAGAATGCTACAATGAGTTTTCAGGCTCAAGGAATCCTGGGACAGATCTGGGTTTTCTTCATTCTTTCTGGTAAGTCTGAACATGATAGCAAACTCATCTGGGAATGCTTCAAGCTATTTTCTCCTATCAATATGGATTCAGGATTGTAATGTTTAGAACACAGATTTCTCCCCAGATACATACCACCACTGTTTCTCATGTAATGACTACCACAACTTTCTGTGCAGATTATGTGGAAATTCAAGGATCACAAAGTTGTAGTTGAGAATTTGAGAGATATGATGAAGAATTACAGGTACTATTCATAAAATGCAATTTGATAATTGAATTGAATGGGATCTTTGTTATTACTGTTTATCCTCTGTTCTTGAAGAACATGACATGAAAGAGGTGACATTCTTGTGAATTTAATTTGAGTGAGGGGGTGTTGTGCTAAGTCACCAGCCTCATTCTCTCCTCCAAAGTCATCTGGATCCAGTGGCCAGATATGGAACTGGATGACCCTGGATGTAAGGCAATCAGGGTTGGATGACTTACTAAGGTCACAAAGCTACTAAGTGACAAAGGTAAGATTTGAACTCTGGTCTTCCTGACTAGGACTCTATCCAGCTGCACCACTTAGCTGAACTCACCCTCCATCTTATGGTTGAAGAACTCATGTTCCCTATCTAGTTAATAGCATGACCAAGGCTAAAATCTAGGTCTCTTTATAGTATGAATATTCATAGAATCATATTTTGAATCCTGAGCTGGAAGACACATCATAGGTAATTTAGTTCAACCACCAACTATCTTCCTTTTGGCCTCATCTGTTGGAATTTCCTTTTCACTTGACTGTTACTTCTGCCCCAATGCATTTAAATTATTCAGTTAGGTCTGAGGATTCCCTAGAAGCTTGACGTCTAGATGTGTTTTTCCTAGTATAACTTTTGTGATTTGTTTTTCTAGGTGTTATTGCGAATAATATTGAGCAGCCAGCTCTGTTGATGGTCACAGAAGGAGCATCCATTAAAATCAATTGCACATTCCAAACAGATGGGTTTAATGGGCTGTACTGGTACCAACAGTATGAAAGTGGAGTTCCCCTGTATGTTTCCTACAGTGTTCTGGATGGTTTGGAAGATCACGGAGGGTTTGTTTCATTCCTTAGTAAAGCTAACACATACAGTTTCCTCCTTCTAAATCATTCCTGGATGTCAAATTCTGCCTCTTATGTATGTACTGTGGTAGACACTGTGATTCAAACAGCTTATGCAGCTATACCATATGCTTCAATATGGTAATCCTTCAATGGAATAGTAACTTTACTGGTACAGTTGTTCTCTCCACCAATGAAATTGCAATCCACCTTTTTCTCACACCCTATATGACTCTTGTCTGTTTTCTCATCAATCTTGCTCAGAGGATCTAGTCAACATTTTGAGCTATGCCTTCTTTTAGTCCTTTTTAAAAAAACTTTCTTGGGAACCAGTATGTACTCAGGTCACTCACATATTATATCCTCTCTTGCTTTTCTTTGTTTTGACATGATAGATTCTTCCTGACAAACACTCAAGCAAGCTGCTTTACAAAGTATAATCCTTGAAAAAATTTCGTATTTTATTTTAAGATCATTAACTAATTTCTTTGATATCATGATATTAAATATAGAGTCTTGTAATCAATCTGTTCTGAGGTCATTCTATGTTGACTATATTTGCCATTGTTGTCAAGTATTGTTATTTTACCTTTTATTTTTTAACTCTGCTTTCCTCATTCTTAGGAGATCATTTCTTAGGAGATTTTTCAGATTTCTTTGAAGGCTCCTTTAATATACTTCCTTGTTGTTCACAGATATTTCATTCAATGCATTTACCATGATTTATCTTGACAGTCCTTACCCAACCATTAGGCATGCATTTTGCTTTTAGCTTCTTATCAGAAATCATGTGACTATGAATATTTCTACAAAAATGTATTTTTTCTTTTTTTAAAAGCTTGTTAGCTATTTCCATGGGATATAATTCTATTTGAAGACTCTCTGGTTAAGTCAATATAAATGAAGAGTTTAGTGCCTATTAAAATTCCAAATTATTTTCCAGAGTAAGTGAACATTGGTTAAACAGCAGCACCAGTAGTGAATTATCATGCATATTTTCCAGTCTCTCCAATAATGAATATTCTCATTTTTTCCACCTTTATTACTTGATGAATGTGAGGTGCTAAGAGTGACTTTGACTTGCTTTTCTTGATTTTGAACATTTTTTTCAGATTGAATTAATAGTTTATATTTTTCTTTAGAAAATTATTTTTTCATATCCTTATTGATTGTCTATTAAGGAATGACTTATAGATTTGAATTACTTACCTTATTTGTTCTATATCAGTGGAATGTATTTTTGTAAACAAAGTTGATTCAGTTCTTAAAATTGAAAGTACTGAGGACCATTCTATTGATCCTCTTTAACCAGAAATCAAAGGAAGTGGAACTTTTGAAATGTGATTTTTCTCTGTCTGTATATATGTTTTTTGTTATCATTTTATAATTAATTAAAGTAAAGGGATAAATATGATACTTTCTGCTGAATTTTCAGTCAAAGGCCTCAGTTCAAATATAAATAAGTTTTGCCACTGTGTGACATTGGGCAAGTCACATAGCATCTCTGGGCTTCAATATCCTCTTCCATAAAATGAGGGAATTGGACTAGATGACTTAAGAAGTCTCTTTCAGTTTAAAATTTATAATTCTACATTTCTATTATTCCTAAATAAAACTTGTTTTTATTTTTTTAAGTGAAGATAAAATCTAAAAATATTATTTTCCTCTTACAATTCAAGTAGCCATTAGATGAAAAGTGGTTTCTAAAAAGTGGTAGATGGCTTGCTGAATCAAAAAAGTTATATAACATCATATTTCTCTTGTAAACCTAGGATACTTTTCTCATCGAAAAACACAGGATTAGCAAGCGGAGTGAATATGTCCAGGAAGCACCTAAGGGGGAGGTAACTTATGATTGATATTCAAAGATAAGTTGGGCTGATAATACTGCACTTTCCCATTAAGCCAGCCCCCCACTGGTTTTGCTTGGTATGCAGTCTTTGCTTAGCATGTAGTTTTTACCAGACAGGGATCTTCTGTTGCTATCTTTGTTGTCAAGTAACTCTTTCCTGGCCATTCTATCATTGCTAGGAATTTCTCTTCTGGGCACAGGGTCCCCTGAGTTTCCCTTTGCTGGAAGCATTTAGCATTAGCTGGAGCTCTCTAGTGAGGTGCTAACTTTTCTCCATAAGTGGATGAATAGGCTCTGTCATATTTATCTTAGCTTTTATGCAATTGAGGGAGATAGGACCTTCACAAAAGAGTCATTCAGACTCCCAGGAAGATCCTTCAACTGATTCTTGATTCTTGGGGAAAACATGAATTCATTTTCCTGACTGTGTGATCCTGATCAGTTATTTAATTTCAGTTTCAGGTTCTTCAACTGTAAATTGGGGAAAGCGATAGCACTTAGGATAGGATAGGATAGGATTATTATAAGAATAAATATGAGATAATATTTTTAAAGCACTTAGCACAGTAGACATTTAATAAATGCTTGTTTCATTTCTTCCTGACAGAGAATTTTACCTCCAGGATTTAATCATTTTTGGAACTAGAACAGTCATCAGGCTAAGTAGAGTCTTTATTGTTAATTTATTTTTGATACTTCTTTTCTTTTCCCTGGAGCAAGTCCCTTTTAAATTCTATAATTTCCTGAATTGCAACTTATAATATATATTATAATTATATCTGTTAAGATTATTTTTATGAACTGTCTTCCAACAAATTTCCAAGGGTTGCCTGGGTGTGAGATAAAAATCCACTTAAAAAATATAGAGAGACCCCTCTGAGCAAAAAAAAGTTTATTTTGACTTTTCTTGATAAAAGGGCATACTCCAAGTCTCACAAAGGTAGTGAAGACCAAGGTGCTGCCCCTAATTGACAGTCAAGCAAGATTATATGGCCTAATGTGATTCCCTCCTCCTCCCTATTGTCCCTCTCTGTTGACTCATTGGTTGGTCTTTAGAGTTACATTCTACTTATGAAAATCTACCCCAACAACAAAGAAAAGAATGAAAGGTTTTCATAAAATAATACTTCACCATCAAGATGGTGAGAATAACCTTCAGGATTATAACTATCTTACTGAAGTAATGTAACTTGTCTTGGAATGCAAGGTCTAGGGATAGTCTACTATCCTCCCATTCAGTACTTATCATCAAACAAGAGGAGGTTCATGAGCTCCTTTGGAATGCAAGGTTTTTCTCAAGGGAAGAAGTTTACTATCCTTCTAGTAGTCAGTAAAAGTATTCTTATCAAAAGTTAGGAGAGTAAGCCACTGTTTGGTGATTTCTTCTAGAAATAGTTTAAGAATGACAGTTTGTTCTCTCTTTAATATTTCTTAACCCTGAGAGGATTTCACTAGGAATATTAACCCTATGAAGGTTTTATTGGGAATATTCCACTCACCTGGGTTTGAGACCCTATGGCTTTCCTAAAGCCTAAGATTGTTTGGTTCCCAATTCAAAGGAAAGAGAGGGGCATGAACAACAATAAAGTGGGGTGGAATTAAAGGATACAGGTGGAATTAAAGGATACAATTAAAGGATACACTTCTGTCCCAATTCTTGACTTTATAATGCATGTGTCAGCAGCAACATGTCTCCCAAGTTTAAGATGCTTACATTTACTTCTGTGTCACCCACATACCTACTTCCTTTCCAGTGGAGGATATTCTACTACATTGTATCAATCCTGTTTTAAAAATATAGTAACAAGATTATAGATTTAGAACTGGAAGGCATTTCAAGGATCATCTAATTCAATCCCCTCACTTTATATATGAAAAACAGAAACCTTTTTCACATTTTCAGGCTCAACATACACTTTTAAATGGAGATATACAGTGATTTCTTGATACCCATTTTCCCCCCCACTGCCTGATTCAGGGAGTCAGGATAACCAGACACTTGCTGAAAATCTTTTTTTTTTTTTTTTTTTTTTTAGGTTTTTGCAAGGCAATGGGGGTTAAGTGGCTCGCCCAAGGCCACACAACTAGGTAGTTATTGTCTGAACCTGGATTTGAACCCAGGTACTCCTGACTGCAGGGCCAGTGCTTTATCGACTGTGCCACCTAGCTTCCCCAATGAAAAATTTTTAATAGTAAGATTACCTTATTTTGGGAGAACATCATAATTTTCATGACTACTAATGTTTCTTTCTATCCCAGATTGATTATAATTTCAGGTTCCAGAGAATAGGAACTATGCTGAAAACTCATACTTTCGTAGTAAGTTGTAAGAGAGGTCAAAATTCATTTAAAATATATTGATATTTTGAGATACTATATTTCCCCATTATAAGGTATAACTTAATTTTGGGGCCTGAAATTTGAAATAAAATGTATTACATAAAGTTTTGAACTCAAGTATTATTTATCATGAAATTCAAGGACCATTTGCTCATAGCTTTCAGGCATCTGTTGGGCAAATCTTGTGCATGGACACCTACTTAGTCCATTCCATTTTATGAACCTGAAGCACCAATTCTGTCCTCCTTTGAAACAAGTCACTTCTTTTTCATCAGCAATTCTTCTTTTCTCATGTTGAACCATCTTTGTGGAGACAGGAATTCCAATGGCCCTTTGCTCTTCAATCCATCTCATCAATTCCTTCTCTAAATCAGGCCATTTTGTTGACTTGCCTCTCATGGCCTTCCTCTTCCGGGATGTTTTCAGTAGGGTTTCTTCTTCTCGTAACTGGTCTAGAATTGTTTTCTCAGTTGCAGGAGGACCAAACTTATGTTCAGCAGCATGATTTCCATTCACTTTTGCAAACTGGATCTCTTTTAATTTGAATTCAGCACTGCATGAAAATCTTTTCTGAGCCATTTCTGGGCAGAATGTGGCAAAACATAACCAAATATACTGGTAACAAATTCAAAACAATGAGTGTAAAGACAAGTGCGAAAAAACAGGAAATGCAAGTAAAAAAATCTACAACCACTGTATAAGACATTCCTAGTTTTTAGACCTCAAATTTTTAGAAAAAAGTATATCATATATGGGGAAATATGGTAGTTGGTATTTTAAGTGTTTGAGAATGTTTTTCATTTTGGAAATTCACATTGGAAAACTGATTTTTGCTTGAATTGGAAAGCTACATGACAGTGGATTGTTTGGCCTGGAGCCTAATCATATTCAAATTTCAAGATCTCTTATTTATCATGATAGATGTTTAGTCTTCTATGATCTTTATTGTGGCTGCTTGTATATGAATGCCTTCTTTTTGAATGCTTGTAGTATTTTTTTTTAAACAAGATTTTGCCTAAGATGTTTCTGGGAATTTGTGTTTTTAAGTTTCCTTAAGGAGGGACCTGAACTTGGATCAAGCTTTGCAGCTGAATGGTCTGTGTAGGGCTGACATGATCTGGGGTTTTATGGGCCAGAGTAGACATTTTCTTTAAGGAATTATAAATTTACTTTAATGCAGGCTGTGACTTAGAGGCTTTCTTTTGTCACAGAGCTTTGGAACTTCTATCTTCTAGTAGGTTCGGCCTAGGTCTTTCCCCCACTGTTGCTGAGCTGGGGGGAAGGCTAGTTTCCATGTTGCACTACTGCCATAAAATTTGCCAGGTTGAATTTTGCTCAGAGCATTTTTTCCACAACTTGAATGGGGCTATTGGTGTGCTGGACTGCCTGGAACATCATGAAGTTGTGCTTTCTACCAGACTAGGAATAAGTTTAGGTCCTGTTTGGACTGAACTATTGCAGTATCATAGAAATTAGTTTTACAAATCTTTCCCCTCTCCAAGTCATCCAATACACAACTGACAAGTGATTTCCTAAAGTGCAGTTTATAACTTTTCATCTTCCTTGTCAGTAAACTCCACTATGACTCCTTAGTCCATCTAGGATAAAATATAAACTCTTCTGTTTGGCATCTAAATCCCTTCACAACCTGGCCCTAACTTATCTTTTCAGCTTTTTTTATATATATTACTCCTCATTTCTTTTCTGGGTTTATTAATCTGTACACCTGATATTTGATTTTTCATATCTATTCCTAGATCTATGTATCTTCCTTACCTGTACCTGTTAAGATCTTGTTTCTTTTAATATTTATTTCTGATACCATCTTTATGAAGTTTTTTCTTATCTCCTCAAGTTCCTGGTTCCTCCCTTCCCCAAATACCTTAGATTTATTTATTTATTTTGTATATTATGCATATAGTTATTTATGTACCCATTCCCTCCCCTGATAGGCAAGAAGTGCTTCATTTTTATCCTCCTCAGAACCTGAAACAATACCTGGAAAATAGAAGGTTCTTAAGAAATACTTACTGATTTATTAAAAGCCTTGCCAAAGATGAAGAATTTCATGGAGTATATCCTATGTAGAATTTAAATGGAAAAATGAAAATTCACTTAATAAAGATTTGGAACATTTTTTATATTTTTTTAGACTTTTATAAATTGATGAAGAGTGAGATGAGCAGAACTAGAATAATTTATATAATAACAGACTTGTAAAGACTTATAACAACTTAGAAAGCTTTAAGAATTATGATGAATACAATGACTATGATTCCAATGTACCAATGAATCATACTAATTGCCTCCCGAAAATGAGGGAATACATTTAAGAGATAAAATGAGACATAACTTTTTTTTTGTATATAACCATTGAAGAATTTTGATTGACTATGCATTTGTGCTTTAAGGAATTTGTTTTGTTTCCTTCAATGGGATGAAAGAAAAAATAGATTTCTGATAATAAAAAAAATCAACCTGTAGAGATAAGAGTTGCTGCAAGTATGAATGTTGCATGTATTTTCACATGATTTTTAAAATTGATTTTTGAATTTTATAATTTTCCCCTCAATCTCCCTTCCCTCCCCTCACCCCCCACAGAAGGCAGTCTGATAGTCTTTACATTGTTTCCATACTATACATTGATCAAAATTGAATGTGTTGAGAGAGAAATCATATTCTTAAGGAAAAAAATAAAATATAAGAAATAGCAAAATTATATGATACCTTTTTTTAAAAATTAAAGTTTATAGTCTTTGATCTTTGTTTAAACTCCACAATTCTTTCTTTGGATACAGATGGTATTCTCCATCGCAGTTACTCTAATATTGACCCTGATTGGTGCACTGATAAAATGAGCAAGTCCATTAAGATTCATCATCACCCCCATGTTGCTGTTAGGGTGTACAGAGTTCTTCTGGTTCTGCTCATCTCACTCAACATCAGTTCTGCATATATTTTCAAATGAAATCACTGCATTATTAGTTTTACTTAATTTTTTATGTTATAGTAGACCTCTCATAGATTGGGAGTTATCTGTAAATGTTTATAATGCAAAATCAAAATATACCAGTATATATATATATATGTATATATATATATATATATGTATATTTCAAAATGATATCCTATATAAAGTTAGGTCCACCAGAAACCCCAGTTTGCAAATGATTTTTCAGTAAGTTAAAGTTGAGAGCATAGAACTTTCTAAAATGACATTTCTTTGCGCCCTGGTGCCCAAATTAGAAAGCTCTATATTATCATATTTAACACATAGGTTGAAAGGTAGGCTCAATCTTAGAAACTTTCATCTCATAGATTGTCTGACAACTGAATAGGAGAAGAATAAAGGACCCTCCACTATTGAGGATTTACATGAATTGATGCAAAGTGAAATGAGCAGAACCAGGAGAATGTTGTACAGAGTAACAGCAATATTATACAATAATAAACTGTGAATAACTTAGTTATTCTCAGCAATACAATAATCCAAAATAAGTCCAAAGGACTCATGATGAAAAATGCTATCTACCTCCAGGGGTAACAGAATCTGAATGCAGATTGAAGCACACTTTTTAATTTAATTTTCTGGTTTGCATTTTCTTTTGCAACATGGTAATATGGAAATGTTTTGTATGACTATACATGCATAATCTATATCAAATTGATTGCCTTCTCAAGGAGTGGGGATGGGAGAGAGAAAGGAACAAAGAGAATTTGGTACTCAAAATTAAAAAAAAATGAATGTTAATTTTTGTTTAAATTTAATTGAGAAAAAAATGTTTAAAAAATGAAGACCCTTTTCCCACTCCCTTTCTCTGTCCCTCCTCCTAAGCCTTTGGAATGCAAGATAAATGATCAACAAGGAAGTACTGAGAATTTAACAAAATAAGGGCAATCTGTACATAGAGCTATGTCTCCTGTTTTTTTTTAAGTTGTTTTTTTTTTTTTTTTTTTTTTTTTTTAGTTTTTGCAAGGCAATGGGGTTAAGTGGCTTGCCCAAGGCCACATGGCTAGGTAATTATTAAGTGTCTGATGCGGGATTTGAACTCAGGTACTCCTGACTTCAGGGCCGGTGCTCCATCCACTGCGCCACCTAGCCAACCAGTATGTCTCCTGTTTCTAATACAAATATCTCATGACAAATTATAAAGATTTGTACATGAATAGAAGGACAATATAAGCAATTAATTGGTGTATTGCATAGTAGATTATCTATTTATTTGCTTTTAATGATTGCTAATAAAGCAAATTTTGATATGAGAAGCTGAAAGACTTGCTTCTAATAGAAATGCAAAGATCTTTTTTAAAACAAATTACAGAACAAATACTATTAATGATTTATAGAATTTAGCATGGTGAATGTGTGCACATTCATTTGTTAATAAGTATTTTCCTGTATTGTGCTTAATCAGAAAAAAACAATCTTTAAATTTCCAAGTAAACTGTTTCTTATCTATGCAATGTCTAACTTTGTGACATTGATTATAACCTTTATTTTTCTACAGAGCTGATAACTTAAAATCATATAGAATAATTTCCAAAGTGGTTGATTTAATATATTCATATATTGAGCTTCACATATTAGAACTTCATATATTGAAGCTATTTTGCATCTAAGAGATGGATCAGAAGGCACATATTAAAAACTAAAGTCAATTGGGTCAAACTTTTTTGATGAAGGCACAAACCCAAAGAAGTATGAATATACTTACATATGACAACTGGTTTTTAATAAATTTTTATTTTCCCAACTTTTATTTCTCAACTGTTTTTGCGGGCTGCTCTATTAGAGTCTTCATATCACATCTAATCTGAAGAGACAGAGACAGAAGGACAGACCTAGAGGACAAGGAGAAGGAAAGGGAGAAGGAGGAAGAGGAGGAAAAGGAGAAGGAAGAGGAAAAAGAGGAGGAGGAAGAAGAGAAATAGAAAGGAGGAAGATAAAAATGGAGGAGGAAGAGGAGGAAGAGAAAGAGGAGAAGCAAGAGAGGGGAAGAAGAGGAGAAAGAAGAGAATTCAATTTTAAATTGATTTGATTTTCACTATCCCTTGAAATTTTACTTATTTCTGTAGCAAGATGGCACAGAGAATAGAGCACTTAAGATTCAGAAAGACTTGAATTTGAAGTCAGCCTCAGAGTAGTGTGTGTGTGACCTAAACAAATTAATTAACTGTGCTTTAGTTTCTTTCATTTATAAATTGAATATAATAACACTTACCTCATAGGGTTTTTGTGAGGATTAAAAGAGAGAATATATGTAAATAATTTTCTGTGTCTTGAATTGGATTTTTAAAAATAATTTTATTTCTTTGTTCTGTAAATAACATTTGATTTGTGGTATAGTTTGCCCTTAGTTGGAATGGGATGGATAGTGAAGCAATAAAAATAGGTAAGACATTTGAGGTCCAAATGGTAGCAATGGCTTTCTACTTGCTCAATCCAATAATAGATAAATTCTCTATTCCACAAGAAGCCTTTCTCCGTCTTTCTTAATGTCTTCCCTTTGTTGATTATTTCCAATTTATACTAAATGAAACACCTATACATGCATATGCATCCACATTTGTTATTTATGTTGTTCTATTTGTTGTCTTACCCAATTGTCATTGCATTTTTTTTTTTTTAGTTTTTTTTCAAGGCAAACGGGGTTAAGTGGCTTGCCCAAGGCCACACAGCTAGGTAATTATTAAGTGTCTGAGACCGGATTTGAACCCAGCTACTCCTGACTTCAGGGCTGGTGCTTTATCCACTATGCCACCTAGCCACCCCCACCAATTGTCATTACATTTTGAATCCCTTGAGGGCAGGGGCTATCCTTTACTTTTATTCATATCTCCAGCCCTTAGTACAGTGCCTGGTACATAGTAGGTGCTTAATTAATGGTTATTGAATGTCTATTATCCTAATTCTACACATCAGTCCTAGAGCTTCAGAGAGATTATATACCAGGCATCATTATATAACAGACAAAACATATAAAAGATAGGAATTAATCTCAGGTCTCTTTTGAATCCAAATACAATTCTTTCCACTACAACCCATTGACTCATTTCACCATGGTCATCATCTGGAATATAGGGAAAACATATTTCTGCTCTTAACCTATGCTGTGTCTATCCTATAGTCTAAGCAGTTTATGTACATTAGAGAAGTGCAAAGCCTCATTGTTTCACTGCCCAAGTAAGTCCTGTGTTGCCAATTTGGCACCTATGGAAATGTTATTCATATCAATTCTTTGAATAGAATTGAATGCGACTTCACTCATGGATGTGTTTGGAAACTCTAGTGTGAGATGCTATTAGATGAGGTAGTGCTGTGAAAACACATGGTGATGCCAAGCCAATCATGGCATCCACAGTTCTTGGAGCTTTTCCATACACCTTCTTGATTGCAGGTTGCTCTCCTGTGATTGAGCAGTTGAGTAAGTGATTGCTATAGAGTGTGAGTTGGAATAATTCTTGGAAAGAAAATTTTAATAACTACCCCAGGGATTCAAAGATTGCCAGTTCAATTATAGTGTTGTATATAATGCTGTATATTATTTTGATAAAAATCCCTAATCTTTTAAATTTACAATTTACACGTAGGAAGACTGGTGTCATAGAAGTTATACACATTTTACCTTTGACTCCTGAACAATTGAAAAATAAAGAAAGAATTTGCATCATCAGAGGGGCTGTGGGGCTAGATGGTAAGTATCTAATGTTAGAATAGCAATTATTTTATTCAGAGAAGATAGATAGTTCTTGTCCCTTAAACTAAATACTTAATTAAGGAATAACGATTTATTTTAATGATAACATTGGCTTAGTAGAGCTGCTAGGTTGATTGGTTTTGTGAAATGGGACACCTTTCCTTATTTTGCTTCTTCTAACTTTAAAGTCAGATAATGATGATTGTTACTCACTTCTGATGGATGGTGAGGGGGGAAAAGTAATCAGTTTTGCAAGTGCTGTTTGGCTCTTTTGAAGAAAGCATTCAAAGTACTGTTCTTCCCACAATCTCAGACTGGTTTCATCTTTGCCTTTTGTATTGATGCAGGTAAAATAGATAACTGAATGAGATTATTTCTTATCCTCTAAAGAAAAAAATTCAAGCTAAGCAAATTGCCTCCAGTCATCTGAAGATTTAAAGGGGTTTTATACATTGGGAAGGAAGGGATAAACTCAAAGGTCCCTCCTGATGTCAAAGAATTTGGAAGAGGAGTTAGAAGAACTTAATCTCTAGTTATAGGCTTGTTAGGTCACGGAACAGACTTTTATTGCTCAGGCAGAATTTGCAGCAAGGATACTTGACAATATTTTCAGTAGAAAGAACTTCTGGCTCTGATATCAAGTCTCAGTTCTCCCACTGACTCTGAATGACTTCAGGCAAATTATTTAACCTTTCTGAAAGGAGAGGGAACTCCTCTCATAAAGAAGGAGAAGCTGGAGTTTATGGAATTCCTACATGAGGAAACCTCCTCCACCCTGTTCCCCCCCCCCCCCTTTCTCTTCAATATAAATTCTTAGAGAATTACCTGGAGCACAGAGAACTTGAATGACTTGGCTGGAGTCACAGTCATTTATCAGAGGTAGGGCTTGAACCAGTTCTTCCTACTTCCAAGGTCAGCTCTCCAGTCATTATGCCACATTGCCTCTCAATTTTACAGAACTCTAATAATTTCAAATTATAATTTGAAGGGCTCCTACTGACCATTAAGTTTACTTATTTCTGTTCACTAGAAACTCATCTTCTTGCTAATTGATGTTATATCATGCAGTTCCAAATATTGTATATGGTAGTTCTGTTTTAAGGGAAGAAACTTAAGGAGCAAAATAAGCATGCTAAGTGATATAGAAGAAGAGCAAAATGATGATAATAATATCTAACACATATAATATCCATTATGTGCCAGCACATAGTTTATTTGATTCTCACAACAACCCTGTAGGGGAGGTATTATTATTGTATCCATTTTGTCTGAAGAGGAAATTGAGGCAATCAGAGGTAAGTGACTTGCCCAGGTCACATTGCTAATAAGTACTTTAGACCATATTTGATATCGACTCTTTCTGACTCTAGATCCAGTATTTTATTCAATGAATCACGAAGCTGCTCTAGGGGATAACATGCTTAGAAAAGAGGGAGAGATAGCTTTAAGGTTACCTAAACATTAACTATTTGAATAGTTATCTAGGCACAGAGATCTAACAGACCTTGGAAACTTTTCAATTCAAGTTTTCTCTCTTTTATTTTCCTTTGCATTGCTAGCAGAAATTTGGATAATACAAGTAGAAAATCATTTTAGTATTTGACTATAAATATCCCTAAATTTATTGATTATATGTAAATCCTTTGAATTCTTCCTGCATTTTATAAACAGGTCAATGCGTGTACATATGTGTACTTCAGCAGAATGTAGGTCTGGTTCAAGTACTGCCTTTGACACTTAGCTGAATGACGTTTTTCCCTGAATCCTTCTAGTTGTTGAGTTTACTATCCTTTGAGGAAGCCTATCCTTGTTATATACTAAATTTCAACACACTCTTGTCCAAGAAAGCATTCTCTAATTCTGGCCAGTGCTGGCCAGGAGTCCTTCAAATTATAATTTGAAATTATTAGAGTTCTGAAAAATTGAGAGACAGTGTGGCATGATGATTAGAGACCTGACCTTGGAATTAGGAAGCCCTACCTCTGATAAATGACTGTGACTCCAGCCAAGTTACTTAAGCTCTCTGTGCTCCAGTTAATTCTTTAAGAGAGACTTGTAGCAGGGTCTTTATGGCTCCCTTTTTCTTCTACCCTGGGTCACTCCTCTAAACTGGGTTATACCATCCAAGACAAATGGAGGATAGGGGATGATCGACTCCTTCTGTGCTAAGGGAAGCATATGCAGTTTAATGGTAGCCAACATTTTATATAATGCTTCAACATTTGCAAAACACTTTACATTTGTTATTGAATTTGTGGATGTGAAATAGTTATTGTTTTGAGATGAGAGAGTCCCTAATTTATTTTGCCCCATTATATGGCCCTCTTTTGTCCCCCTATCCTTGGATGTAGTGTACCATAAACAGTTCTTGCTTTGGAGCCAGTATATCAAAGTTTGAATTCCTGCTCAGATACTTAATAGTTGTGGGACCTTAGAGAAATTACTTAAGTGCTCTGGGTCTCAGATTCTTTATTTGTAAATAAATAAATAAATCTTGGCATTACTTAACTCAGTGTTGCTGCTAATATATGAACTTTGTAAGTCACAAAATATTTTCTAAATATTTCTTCTTATTTATTTAGGCCACAGGTTGTCAATCCAGGCTACTTTTAAACTCATAACTGCTGTGAGGACTTCAATTAATTTATTTAAGGTCATTTTCTTGCAGAAAGAAAATTGAGGAATCACAGTGATTTTATGTAATTTTTTTGCTGTAGATCCTTTCTGGTAAACATTTTGGTTCATCTGGATAATCATAAGACACAGACAAAATATCCTCCAAATTGGAGGGTTTATGGAAGGTTGCTGAAGCTTGTGGTTTAACTCAAATTCAACAAACTTTAGTTTTTAATAATTTCATTGCAGCCTTGAAACTCAGCTCTGATGATGTAGCTTTAGATCCCTCTTGTCCAAGAAGGCATTCTCTAATTCTGGCCAGTGCTGAATTCCCTTAGAAAGATAGGACAGTGACAAAGAGAGGAGGAAGAGTAGCAGCCTTTCCTCTTAGGACTATTTTGAAAATCAAAGTAAGGAACTTTCTAAGTCATAACACTCTAGAGAAATGTAGGCTAGGAATTGAGATGGGAACTAGACCTGTAATTTCATTGGCATAGAGCATTAATATGAGTATTCAGTAAACACAATTGATTGAATGCCTTCTGGGACTAGGTTGGATTTCTGAGCTGGACAGTTTGAGGTGGGGTTAGGGATATTTACAGTAGACTAATTATGATTTTTCCCTCATGAACACAAAGGAAGAAGTCTCTGACATTGTAACTACTCCTTGACTCTAAAACTACATTTGTAAGACTTGTTTTTCTCCCATTCCCCACTAAACTGATGGGTATCCTGAGTCACTAATTCTATTTCTCCTGTCGTTTAAAACTATTGTTCAAATTTCATTTTCTTCCACAAGGTGACTTCCTCAAAATAATTTTGCATAGGTTGAGCCAATATATTTTAAACGTAATGCTATTCTGTTTTTGGAATCATGTATTTTAAGATGTGGAAGAGCCTTCGGAAGTCATATACTCACTTTTTATGATGAATAAATTCCCTTTAATGATAAAAATAGCAATAACAGCTCACATTTATATAGCACTTTAAGGTTTACAAGGTGATTTCTCACTACCCCAAGTATTAGATAGTAGAAATAATATTTCCATTTTACAGATAAGGCAACTGAGCCTTTGAGGGGTTAAGTGACTTGACTATACTTATGTTGCTAGTAAGTATTGGAATGAGGACTGCATCCAGGTCTTCTGATTGAATTCAGTATCCACAAGTGACAATTTGGCTCAAATTTAAAATCCTCAATTCAGAGAGGATTACTTGCTAAGAAAGACTTCCTCATATTAAACTGAAATTGATCTTCCACTAATGTCTTTAACCTTTATTTTAAATATATTTTAATTTGCCTTTTAAATTAAACTTTAACCTTTTTAAAGTATAATTTTCTTCTAAACTTTGTGTAAATATTATTTTTGTGGATGATTACTTTGAGGAATAATAAATGATTTTACATGAAATACAAACTCGATTATTTAAAGCCTATCAAACCATGCTTATATTAATAAGATAGTAACAAAATTATTTTGTGCTGATTGCCTCTTTTTATACCCTTTTCCAGCTTTATTCTCCAAAAATTTTTTGGACTTGCCCTTCTGCCAATGATTCTATCTTGTCTTTCAAGAAACATTGTTGTAGTAAGAAGGAAGTACAGCAATGATGACAACACCATTATATGTACTATGACCCCAAAGTATGGAAGTATAAACTTTGATGAAGTTTTAGGGGGCAATTGGGATGAAAATAGGATTTCTAGAACAGGCTTTAATTGACTTACATTGTCTGTTGCTACAAATCTTTTTTTTTTTTTTTTGATTTATTGTTTTGTTTATTATCCAGTCTTAAGAAAGTCATAATAAGGCATATTAAATTTAAAGGATGCATGCATACCTTTTTTTTTCTTGTGGGACTAGTCATTAACACTCCTTTAATGGACTGTAAATATTATTTGAACATAGCAAGAATGGAGGAAAAAGTTTAGGGAATGAAGTCATCCCTAGACTGGAGGTCTGGTGACTGGAAGCTAATAATAATAGTAATAATTTCCATTTGCTTATGACTTTAAGATTTGCTAGTACTTTATGAAAAGTCAAAAGGTCAACCCAGGGTAAAAAGGAAGACAGCACTATAAATGGAAGTGAATGTAAAGCTGTTTATTGAGGGAAGAAACGGTGGGCTGTGTCCAGCAGTGAGCAGTGGGAAAGCAAATCTTATAGGGTTTGGGATATAGGAGTTAGGGTGGTATGGTATCTATAGGAACTGGGAGCCATTTGGAGTCTCTCTGGAAAGTGTGTTTTGTTTGAGGGTCAACAAGGTATGATTGGGAATTGTTTGGAGTTTCTATGGAGGTTAAGATTTGTGTTCTCAGGAAAGCATAATCAATGGAACTCTACTGGGCAAGAATGAAACTCAGGCCTGAATCCAACATTCCAATCTTTTTGTTTTAATTTTAGTAAGGGATGGGCTGGAGTCAAAGGTCAGTTTTTTGGAGCTGCTTCTAGTTGAGTGGGGGTGATGATGATGTCATCAGGTACAACAAACATCATGGATATGGCCATCTGAGATGCTGTAATGTTTTCTCTTTTTTGTTTGAAGGATGTTAGCATCCAAAATAAAGGAGGACTTAAGATGAGTGCCCCAAAAATCCATGATTAGAGGGGTTAATATGAGAAGGAGCTAAGGGATTATGTGGAAAGACTGAAAGTGGACTAGGTGTCAACTGATTTTCCCCTAATATGTGAGGTACTTACAGTGGGTTTTTAAGTAGCATCTCGAACCAATCTAGACTAATTAACATAAAAACAATATTTTTTTTGTCCAGGAACAGAGGTATCCCTTTTCAACAGTAAGTCTAGACCCCATCTGTTTTGTAAGGTTAGAGTGGCTAGGGAAATCAGCTCATCTTGAATCTTTAGGCTTTTAACTATATCATTAAGACTTTCCTGAAGGTCTTGTCAGAGAAGTTGTGATGCCTCCTACCCCCATGTCCAATCCAGAAAGATGCCTATAGCCAATAAGAAAAGAATGAGAGTGAGGGTCCTTCGGTACCTTGCATGTGCCTTGTGTCTTGAAAATGACTGGAAGGGATTGTTTCTTAGGGACTACCTCAATATGGGGTAGAGGTAGACTAGAGAACAAATACCTATCCAGTTGGTGTGAAGACATAGGTATGCAGCATTCCCACAGAGGAAGAGTATCCCATCTTTTCTCAGGTATACATCAAAGTGAAGAGAGAAGAGGTGAGCAAACTCATTACTCTCCCTGTCCCAAAGTGAGAGAGAACCTGTGAGGGCTAGGCTTGTCATGGGTTGTAAAGGGAGCTGTTCTACCTCAGGTTCAGTCAAAAGGAGTTTGGTTTCCCTAGCATGCTGAGGTTGTTGGGTAGTCATGTTCTCCCAGGAGATGCCTTGTGAGCCTATAGTCCCCAATAGAGAGAACAAGTTCAGGTGGGAAGTTGCCAAAGAGGAAAGAATGGACATGAGTTTAAATGGACTCAAACCAAGAGGTGCCCCATAGGGGTAGCTCAAATCCTGGCCGATGTAAGCAAGAGAAAGGAAACAGTTAAATATGTTAGTTAAAAAAGATAATTTAGTTAAATATTATTTTAAGATGGAATTTAACTTTTCACTTTGCCTGGGGACTGGGACCTTTATGCTATATGGAGATGCCAAGGGATATGAAAGGATTGAGAGTGGAGTTAAGTAATCTTAGAAATGAATACAGGGGCATTGTCTGATTATGGTAACATGAAGCCTTGGGTAGTTTAATATGACTTATCATGCTCAGAGGCTTTTTCAGTGGTGGTGAGGAAAGCCTCTATCCAACCTGAAAAGGTGTCGTTTAGTGTCAGGAGGACTTAATGCTTCCATGGAGGCATGTGACTGAAATTAATTTGCCAGTCTTGACTGGGGACATGGCCAAGGATTTGATGGATTGGGAAAGGAAAGGGGATACGAAGGCCCCCTTGAGACCCCCTTGGTTACAGATGTGACTGACTTGGTAAATTTTAGGAGGGCATCAGAGAGAGCAGGAGTACTAATAAGTAGGAGTAGGAACTGGAGGAGGGGTTTATGTTCTACATGGAGGTAATCATGAAAGTGAGGAGGAAAGGTACTGGCTTGTTTTTGGGGAAGGAAAAGGTGGCAATTCTGGGTTAACCAGGGCCCCTGCCATATGGTATTTTTAGAGGTGTGCTTTTTTTTCATACAATGCATATTCTGCATTCAGGGAGGGCAAGATAACTAATTGAAGTTGTGTATAGGGTTGACATGCAGCCTGTTTGGTTTCCTGGTCATCCTTCTCATTGCCAGGTGTCACAGAGGTGCATCACTACCAAAGGAGAGAAGGAGGATAGGCAGAGAGGAGTTTAAGGATTAGGTCAGCATTAGTTTTAGGTGAGCATTTAGAAGTATGGAAGACCCTTTCTAATTAGATGTAGACATGGGAATGTAAGAAATGAAAAGTTTATTGAGAATCTGTATAGATGAAGGAAGGGCATAAGAAGTTCAGAAAGAATTTCAGGACAGGAATATGAGGGGGAGGAATTGGAGGGTAGTGGGAGAAGGGATGGCAGGATTAAACTGTTGTTCTAGACAGTGAAACATAAGGGCTGTTTAGGAGGATGAGATGGACAAAGTATAGCTGGAAGGGGTGAAGAAAGCTTTTAGCTTGGTTATTAATAAGGTCTACTATGGAGTGGGAGGGGAGTTGGGTTGGGAGTATATTAAGTTCTGGGCTTATTTGGCCAAAAGGATAGTGACTACCAGGGCATACAAGCAGATTAATAGCCCCAGGTCATTGGATAAAGTTGTTTAGAAAGATTTTGACCAAGAAGACCCACTGCTCTACCTTGTCTCTCATCAGTATAGAACAAGAGGGGTTTATCCTGAGACACCTAATACTGCTCAACAGCCAGATCAACAATATTATTTTTTGGAGGCATCAAAATCTGGACTACATAAGAATAAATCATCCCCATATTGGAGAAGAGTGTGTGTGTGTGGTGGGAAGGTTAGCTCTAAGGAGGTCTTAGGCCAATGCTTGGCCTAAAGATGGGAACTATCTCTAAAATCTTGAGGTAGGATTGTCCAAGTTAGCTGCTGAGAACTTTGGGTGTCAGCTAGTCTACATAAAGGCAAAAAATCTGGGAAATCTGGATGGAGTGGCACAGTAAATAAGGCATCTTTAAGACTAAGTATAGTAAAAAAGAGAATGAGGGAAAAGAGTATATAAGGGTTAGGTACTACAGGGTGTAGAGGGATAGGTCATGAAAGAGCCATCAGATTTCTTTACTGGAAATGTTGGGCTATTATAAGGGGAGGATGTGGGCCATAGAATATGTATTAAGAAGTCTAAAAATCATTGGATTGAGGCCATGAAACCACAACAGGGACAGAATATTGAGGTCTGCTCAATATTGGGGTCCTTCAACTTAATGCGAATTGACTCATTGTGGGAAACTATTATAGATACAGAGGTGCATAAGGAGATGGGGGAGAGTGGAAGTATTGAGAGCAGGAGAGTCAGAAAGTGAAAGAAAGATCCTCATATGGTTGCTGAAGTGAAGTAATTAAGATCTGACTCATCTTTAGAAGGGAGAAGATATGCCTACCCAATATAAACATAGAACAACTGGGAACTACCAGAAAGGAATGAGCAAAAGTGGAAGCCCCAACAGAACAGAGGAGGAGTAATTAGAAATTAGAGATGAATCCTTCAATCTCCATAAATGAAATAAATGGATTTTTGTGGGTCCTTTATATTCTGGCAGGACAGAGAAGGTACCCCCTCATGTCTAGGAGAAAAGATGTTGCCTTACTGCCCCTTATAGAATTTCCCAATGTTCTGCTTGTGTGATGGGTTCAAGGACTGAGACAGATTCTGGGCACCATCAGTTATCTGTGGTCAAACGCAAGAGAGCAGGAAGGTTATTAGGAGTTGACTGAGATCTTCCCTTTTGAGGAAGAGAGGTGCAGTCTGACTTCCAGTGTCTTTTTTTGTCACACTTTGGGCAAGCCTTGGAGGGAGGTCTGGGATTTGAGCATTGGTCTACCCAATATCCTGATCGGCCACATTTAAAACAGACACCTTTGGGATCATTGCCATTATTATGGGTCCTTTGGGGGTTTGGGGACCCATTAAAGGCAGAGGTTAACATCTGGAAAGATTTAGTCAGAGATGTAGCTTTCTCTTCTTCCCGATTATTAAAGACTGAGAAGTCCACTTTGACTAGCTCTCCATGGGTGTTTGGGGGCCAGTCTCCATCTTCCTCAGTTTTTACAGATATCAGGGACTGACTGAGAAATAAAGAGGATATTTAGGAAAACCTTCAGGAAATTCAGGATTAACATTAATATATTTGGTAGTAGCCTCTTTAAGACTGTTAAGCAATGCTGTGGGGTTTTCACTGGGACCCTGTGAAACCTTCTTAAGTTTATCAAAGTTGACAGCTTGCTGAGCTGCAGTTTTTCAGGTTAGCCATCAAACAAGAAATCATGTGATCTTTCAAGTGTATATCTTGAGAACACATTTAGGATCTTCTCGAGGGACAACATTTGTCCCTATGGGACTGTTTGTGGGATACTGTCTATTTAATGTGTCTGTATGCTCCTGTGCTGCTTTCCAGACCGTTTCCTTCTCCTTAGCAGTCACACAAGTGGAAAGAATAACATGGGAATCTCTCCAGGTCAGACCTTAGGATACAGTGAGATAATGAAATTCTTTAGAAAATTGAGAGGGATCAATAGAATAGGAACCAAGGTGTTTTTCAATCTGACTAGGGTGAAAAAAAGAGAAAGGGACATGTACCCTGGTAGGTTTGCCCTTGGGACTTGCCACTTTATGAAGAGAGAAGACAGGACTGGGCAAAAGCCAGCCTGAAGAGGTGGTAAAAGAGGGGGAGAAGCTGTGGCAGTTGAAGAAGGTAGATTATCTGAAACCAAAGGAGGAAGCATAGATGTTGTGGTCACACTTGGTAAAAAACCTGAGTGGAATCAGGTAGAGGAGGAGGAGCATGGAGGGGAAAGTGGACTGGGGCAGTAAGGAAGGCATCTTCCAGGGGACTATCTGGAGAAGCTGCAAGAGGGGCTGAGAGGTTTGGCAGGTTTTGACTGATGGAGAAGAAGAATTTGGGTAGCAAAGGGAAGGGTGCTTCTTTAGTTAAAAAAAAGGAACTGGACATATGAAATCTCATTCCATTTTCCTTGCCTCTGAAATTTTTTTTTTTAAAAAATTAAAAAATATTATTTAAAGCATTAGGGTTAAGTGACTGACCCAAGGCCACACATCTAGGTAATTATTAAGTGTCTGAGGCTGAATTTGAACTCAGGTCCTCCTGATTCCAGGGCTGGTGCTCTATCCACTGTGCTACTAGTTGCCCCTGAAACAGGTTGTTTAGGTCAGTGAGGGTAGCATAATCAAAAAGTCCCCTCAGGTGACCATACCTCCCCATTATCTAATTTATATTGAAAGACAAGCCATTTAAGCTTAAATTGAGGATCTATTTGCTACAGATTTTGTAGGCACATCCAAATGGAATGTCTGGTGTGTTTTTGGAATCTAAGGTCCTCATTAAGATGAGTACTAGGAGAGGTGAAGATCCACAGAGTAACCCAGTGGCTATAACTCCGCACAGGGGGCATCCCCACCTGCTGTGTCATTTAGTTCAGTTTTAATAGAGAAAGAAAGTGGTGTCCCAGTTCCATTTCTCTGTTTTAAGGCAGTTCCCCACCAAGCTAGAATTTTGGAAAGGAATACCCTGGGTTTCCTGACCACCAAGTTAGAATTTTGGAAGGTAATACCCTGGGTGTCTTGGCAAGGAGGAAGGGGGAGTGCCTGGGAAGTAGTCTTGCCTCTCAAATTGGCCTTGTCTTCTGAAATGGTTGAGGTGAATGGGAGGACTGTTGGCAGTCATCCTTATATAGAAAGAGTTTGGTAGGTCCAGGAGAGGGTTAGCCTGAGCAAGCTACCAAAGCTCACTGCTTCCCTAGTAAGGAGCTTTTTGGATTTCCTGCCACTCCTCTCTTGACTTTCCACACCAAATGAAAGGTCAAAAGGGAACCCGTGGTAAAAAGGAAGTTAGTGCTATTAATGGAAGTAAATGCAAAGCTGGAGGATGTGTTTTGTTTGGGGGCCACCAAGATGTGATTGGGAATTGTTTGGAGTTTCTTTGGAAGTTAAGATTTGTGTCTGTAAGAAGGAATAATCAATGGTACTCTAGTCGGTAAGAATGAAACTCAGTCCTGAATCCAACACTTTACATCCATTATCTCTTTTGTATCCCACAGCACCTCAAGAAAAAAAAAATCATGATACTTCCTTTAAAGAGCCACTGATAAAAGGAATAAGAGCTGAGACAATAACAGTTACCAGAGAAAGAGTTGTATGAATGAGGACAACGTATGGGAATCAGGGACTAAGATGAGAACAAAATCTGTAAGAGTTTCCACAAAACCATGACCTTGAGCCTTAACTTTCTGCCCAACTTTCTCCAAGTCATCCACTATTTAATAGGAAAGGGAAAGAATGAAAAAAGAAAATGGGGAAAAACACATGAGAGGAAACTGAATTCGGAAGGCAAGCCATCAGAAAGGTAACAGAGAGGTTTACAACCTGCTTAGAGTTAAAGGCACAATTTAGAATTTGAGGAGCAGAGCTAATACCTTTCTTGTGGTTTTTTTTTTTAGATTTTTTGCAAGGCAAATGAGGTTAAGTGGTTTTCCCAAGGCCACACAGCTAGGTAATTATTAAGTGTCTGAGACGGCATTTGAACCCAGGTACTCCTGACTCCAAGGCCGGTGCTTTATCCACTACACCACCTAGCCACCCCCAGAGCTAATACTTTTAAACAAAGAACTTCCTCCTGCCTTTCTCAAACATGTTTGTACAATGGTTGACAAGTTTCTATTATGTACATTTTCCTCAATTCTATTCACAGATTTTTGCTTTCCAGTATGATGTAATGGAAGCAGTACTAAGAGCTATTTTGAAATTTTGATACTTAATAACTGTGTAACCATACTCAAGTTCCATCATTTAAACTCCCTGAGTCACAGTTTCTTAATCTTTAAAATAAGGGTGATTATAATGCTGAGAGGCAGCCACAGAGTGGATAGAGAGCTGAACTGAGAATCAGAAGTACTCTGGTTCAGGTCCCTACCTTTGACATATACTGGCTATGTGACTCTGGGCAAATCCCTTAACTTCTCAGTGCTCTGACTACCCTATAAAATCTGTAAATTGTAGTACATTTAGTGATCTTTATCTCTGGAGGCAGTTAATGAAATCAGGTTTATTTTTCCCCAAAGCAACATTTTATTTAACCCATCACTGTTTTGAAACATGTGCTTTGTAAACTTCAAAGTACTCTATCAGCCTCAGAATATATGATTTTTTCCAGGGCTAGTTGTCTATTACTTGTCTATCATTAATAAAGAGCTCTGCATTTAGTGCCAACCTTGGAAATATTATCTGACTAGCTTAACTTTTACTGTTCTATAATCTCTTTATATGACTTTGGTTTCATTCTCCTTAAGAGTCACTTTCCTTTTGGATTGGTGCCTATTCTTAGGGAAGATAAATTGCCTGGAAGATAGAGCACTAGAACTGAAATCAGTAAGACTCATTCTTCTGAGTTCAAATCTAGCCTTAGGCTTTTATTAGCTGTGTGACCCTGAGCAAGTCATTTAACCCCATTTGCCTCAGTTTTTTTCATTCATAAATGAGCTGGAAAAGGAAATGTTAAATAACTTCAGATAGGGTCATGATGAATTGGACACAACTGAAAAAAATGATTCAACAGCTATTTTTCTCTCTCTCCAGTGATATTCCTCAAGGAAAATTTCTCATAGAAGACCCTTATTTATCAGTAAGAGGGAATAATGAAAAGGTGGTATGGTGGAATGAATATTGGACCAGCATTAAAGAACTTGGTTTCAAATCCAATTTCTGCCACTCATTAGTGGTGTACCTTCAGGTAAGTAATCTGCTCTTCCCAGTCTCATTTTATTCATCTGTAAAATAGAGCTAGCAATGCATTCACTGTCAACCTCCTAGCATTTTTTTTGGGGGGGAATGCTTGCCATTTTTTTATTATATACAATAATAATTTCTACCTATCATTTTTACACATTTTACATATTTTCTCCCACCCTCCCTCCCCCTTTCTATCCTCCCCCCCACAGAAGGCAGTCTGATAATCTTTACATTATTTCCTTGCTACACATTGATCAAAATTGAATGTGTTGACAGAAAAATCATATCCTTGAGGAAAAAATAAAATATTAGAGATAGCAAATTTATGTAGTACATAAGGTAATTTTTTTTAAAACATTGAAGGTAACAGTCTGTGATCTTTGTTTGAAGTCTATAGGTTTTTCTCTGGATACAGATGGTATTCTCAGTTGCAGATACCCTAAAATTGTCCCTGATTATTGCACTGATGGAAGGAAGAAGTCCATTAAGGTTGATCATCCCTCCCATGTTGCCCTAAGTGTGTACAATGTTTATTGTGTTCTGCTCATCTTGCTCAGCATCAGTTCATGCATGTCTTTCCAGGTTTCCCTGAAATCCCATCCCTTTTGATTTTTATAGAACAATAATACTTGCCAATCTTTTGTTTTCTGTTTTTTTGTTTTTTGTTTTTTGTTTTTTAGGTTTTTGCAAGGCAAATGGTGTTAAGTGGCTTGCCCAAGGTCACACAGCTAGGTAATTATTAAGTGTCTGAGGTCGAATTTGAACTCAGGTACTCTTGACTCTAGGGCCATTGCTCTATCCACTGCACCACCTAGCTGCCCCCTATACTTGCCAATCTTAAAAGAGATCTTAAAATGCAAGCTATTTTTGTTAGTCTAAACAAGGAAAGGACACGTTGGCAAATGTGGCCTAGAGAGAGGTGGAAGATGACTGTCTAGATCCCTGATGCAGAATAAAAGTAGAATAAATGATTTCTCTGAAGGTTACCATTATATTTGAATTTGCAAACAGTGGGCAAAGACTGTCAGAAGTTATTTGTTATGTGGGCAGCATGGAGGGTGGAGATTACTTTTCGTTAGATATTGCATAGTTGTCACTCCTTGAAACTGAGCCTAGTGGTATTGTAGGGATTTGGCATGCTTCATGGAGTTCATTCAGACCCACATGATTCTTTACTCTGTTTTGGGTAAGTAATCACATGAACTAGAAGTACGACTTCAAATCATAACCAGTTAGATTTTACTCTTTAGGTTCGAGAAGAGAGAACAAATCATCCTTCCAATCCGGAGTCTCTCATTTTGCCTCCTTTCCCTACCCTTATAATCATCATCATCATCATCATCATCTTGGATTTTTGTAGCATTGTATAAATATTTTGCCCACAATAACATCATAAAGCAAATTGTGCAAGCATTATTTTATCACTGAGGGAACAGTAATTCATTTAGGTTGTTTATGATCATTGATCTATTAAATATTCATGTTGATATTTGAACCCAATTCTCTTGACTCTACATAGTTTCCTACCCTGTACTATGCCAAGCTATGCCTTTGTTTCTATAGGATCAACTACCCAACCACTGTTTGAAGTTACATAAGTTTTCATGTATAATAATTATTCTCTTTTCTATAGAAATTTAGTATAGAATGCTCATGCTAGAAGAGACTTAAGTCCAGTGTAGTCCAAAACTTTTATTTTACAACTAATGAAAGGAATTTATCTGCCTGAGATTATACGGTTATTTAGCAACAGAGGTTTTTGATTTCTATTCTAGGGTTCTTTCTACCGATTGATTATCTATCAATCAATTAATTACAGGGTTCTTTCTACTATTCCCACTGCTACATCTCCACACCCATACGCACCCTCTCTCTCTCTCTCTCTCTCTCTCTCTCTCTCTCTCTCTCTCTCTCTCTCTCTCTCTCTTTCTCACACACACACACAGACACACACATAAACACATACACGTTTGCATATTTACTTGTAATTCATTTGATTCATACAACAATCTTGTGAAGCCAGGTTATTATTATCCTCATTTTACAGATGAGGAAACAGAATCTGACTGCAGTTAGTAAGTAGAAAATGAAACTGTCAAATATATAATGGAAAGAATATCAAAACTGGGGCTTGAAGACCTGGATTGTGCCATGCTTTAGACTAGATAAGCAACTATTTATTTGAATCTCAGTTTCATCATCCATAATAAATCTTGTGCTCAAAATTTTTTTAATGCTTTGTTTTATTTTATTTCCCCCCCCAATTACATGTAAAAACAAGTTTTAACATTCATGTTTTAAACTTTGAGTATCGAATTCTCTCCCTTCTTCCCACCCCACTCCTCCTTCTTGAGAAAGCAAGTTATTTGAAACAGAGTAAAAGTTTGCAGCCATGTAATAGCATTACCATAATAGTCATGCTGTGAAAGTAAACCCAGCATCGCCCCCCCCCCAAAGAGAAACCTTTTGAAGAATAAAGTAAAAAAATGTGCTTCAGTTAGTATTCAGACACCATCAGCTCTGTCTTTGGGGTTGCTAGTTATTTATTTTTTTATCATTTGTCTTTCAGATTTGTCTTGGGTCACAGCACTGATGAGAAAATGTAATTCACAGCTGAACATCCTGAAATATTGTTTCTTTGTATATATGTGTACATTGCATCTGCTCATGTAAGTCTTCCCAGGTTTTACTGTGAGCATCCTGTTCATCTTTTCTTAAAGCAGAACAGTATTTCATCATAATCACATACCACAGTTTTTTCAACCAATTCCCAACTAATGGGTATCTCCTCAGTTTCCAGTTTCTTATCACCGGAAAATATCTATAAATATCTATAAAATATCCATAAAAATATCTATAAATATCTTTATACATAGAAGTCCTTTTCCTTTTTGTTCTTTATCTATTCTGGAATACAGACTTGGTAGTAACATCATTGGTCAAAAGGTGGGCATGGTTTGATGGCCCTTGATTTTTCTAAGCGTTGTAAGAGATAGGCTCTATAGTACTAGGTAACCTATAAGGAACTATTCAGAGTCAGGGCTGTTGTCCCATTGTTAAAATATCGAATATCACTCTCTTTTATAATGGTGCTTTGAAGAGAATGTTGACATCAACTTTGTTCCAAAAAGCCATTATAGCCATATGAACTCAAAGAACTCAAAGTTTTAAATAATTGTGGTAATGTCGAAGTCTGAATACATGAATTAAAAACAAAGTTTCTACTATGAAAATACTTTCTAGATGACCCAGTCACATTGTGGCATAGTGATTGGAGAGTTGATGCTGGAGACAGTAAGATCTGGTTTCTAGTCATACTTTTTTTTTAGGTTTTTACAAGGCAAATGGGGTTAAGTTGCTTGCCCGAGGCCTCACAGCTAGGTAATTATTAAGTGTCTGAGGTCGAATTTGAATTCAGGTACTTCTGACTCTGGGGCCAGTGCACTATCTACTGTGTCATCTAGACACCCCCCAATCATAGTTATGACTTGCACTAATTGGGAGAACCTGGGCAAGTGTTTTGACTTTTTGGTGCCTCAGGCAACTCTCTAAGATTATAATTAGCAGAAATTTTGGTGATATGTATTGATGGAAAGACTTTTTTAATTGATTGGTATTAATCAATACTAATAAAATTGTAGGTTTATTTTTTAAAAGTTAGTCATATAAAAGCAGGCTATTGTCATTAATTTACTCTCCTTTTCTCCCCAGTAGTTTTGAAAGACTCACTGAATGGAAGGGTTCAATCAAACCAAAGTGACTGAATTTGTATTTTTGGGCCTCACTGATAATTGGATATTGGAGATATTATTTTTGGCGATATTTTCAGCCACCTATGTGCTGACTGTTTTTGGGAACCTTCTCATAGTCGTCACCATTGTGTTTACACCACGTCTCCATACTCCTATGTACTTCTTCCTCAGTAACTTGTCCTTCATTGACATTTGTCATTCATCTGTCACAGTCCCCAAGATGTTGGAGGGCTTTCTATTGGAGAGAAAGACTGTCTCTTTTGATGCATGCATTGCTCAACTTTTCTTCCTTCACCTCTTTGCCTGTGCAGAGATTTTTCTGCTGACTATCATGGCCTATGACCGTTATGTGGCGATCTGCACCCCTTTACACTACACCACAGTGATGAACATGAAGGTGTGTGTGCAGCTTGTTTTTGCCCTTTGGTTGGGAGGCACTATTCACTCCCTTGTGCAAACCTTTCTGACTACCCGCCTGCCTTACTGTGGCCCCAACATCATTGATAGTTACTTCTGTGATGTACCATCTGTCATAAAGCTGGCATGTACAGATACGTACTTTACGGGGGCACTTATTGTATCCAACAGTGGAACTATCTCCCTTGTTAGCTTTCTGGCTCTAGTGACTTCCTATACAGTTATCCTGGTATCTCTCCGAAAGCAGTCAGCTGAAGGACGCCGGAAGGCACTCTCCACCTGTACAGCTCACTTCATTGTTGTGGTCTTCTTATTTGGACCCTGCATCTTCATCTACACTCGGCCAGATACTAGCTTCTCTGTTGACAAGGTGGTGGCTGTGTTCTACACAGTCATTACCCCTTTGTTGAATCCTCTCATCTATACTTTGAGAAATGAGGAAGTGAAGAGCTCCATGAAACAGCTCAGACAGCGCCAAGTCTTTTTCACAAAAGCATTTACATAAAGAGATTGGAGAGGTAGTAAGAAATGGAAAAAAATGTATCATTAATGAGATAATAAAATACAGGAAAAGGAAATTTGGAGTTAGGAGTGGAGGGAGGCTCCATGCCTAAAAGAAGAGGAAATTTTTTTGTTAATTACAAATTGGGGCAGGTGGCAAGAGGGAGAATTTAGAAAAACTGAAGTTGTAGTTTGATGGGAAAAAATCTATTAAATTAGAAGTGAACCAGTCTGGGTGCAAATCTCACCTCTGTTGCTAACTACTTGTGTGAACCTGGGTTTATCTTTTAATTTTTCTGAATTTCAGTTTCCTCAGATGTAAAATATGGAGGTTTAATTAATTGACTGCTAAAGTTCTTTCTTGGGCAGATAGGTGGTGTAGAGGATAGAGTGCTGGGTTTGGAATTAGGAAGACTCATCTTTGTCAGTTCCAACTTGGTTTCAGATATTACTTGTGTGACCCTGGGTAAGTTCCTCATCTATAAAATAAGTTGGAGAAGGAAATAGGAAAACACTCTTAATATATCTGCCAAGAAAACTTTAAATGGGGTCATGAAGATTAGGACATGACTGAAGAATAATTAACAACAAAAAAAATTTTTCCTATCTTTAAAGAATTTGTGTCTGACTATTGGAAAGTGTAATTGTAGCAACTGGTAAAATTTGGAGATAGGACTTAAATCCACTAACAACTTTTCAAAATGGGTATAGATGCTAAGTAGTCATTATTTTGAAAGATTATAGGATCATAGATATAAATTTGGAGGGTACTTCTAGTCCCTAGTACATCTGTACAATCCCCACATTTTATAAAAGAGAAACTGAGACCCAGAATATTTAGGTCATTTCCTTGAGGATATACAAGCAGTAAAAACAAGATCAGGTTCCTAGACTCCAAATTCAACCCACTTTCCACTCTAAAGTTTAATCATTAAGAAGTTAATAAATATTTGTTGAATGAATGAATGGACAACACCTTGTTAAAAGTTCTGAAGAACCAAAGCAAAGCAAATATAGTTGCTTTTTTCAAGAAGCTTATATTACATTGTGGGATATACAAAGGGTGTGTGTATGTTGTTTGTGTGTGTGTGTGTGTGTGTGTGTGTGTGTGTGTGTGTACAGATACACATACATATATATGTTTATGCTATGTATATAGCTATATATTTGATCAGTTATTTCCACTTGTGTTCAATTCTATTTGGCTTTCTTGGCAAAGATATTTGTGAGGTTTGCTATTTCCTTTTCCAGCTCATTTTACAAATGAAAAAACTGAGGCAAACAGGATTAAGTGACTTAACCAGGGTCACATAGCTATTGTCTGAGGACAAATTAAACTAACAAAGATGATGATGGTGTGTGTGTGTGTGTGTGTGTGTGTGTGTGTGTGTGTGTGTATACATATACATCTAAAGCAGATGCATGATAACTTTAGAGGAGAATGGATAAGCAACTGAAAGAGCTGGGAGAGGCTTCCTGCAGGAAATAGAACTCGAAGTCTTGAAAGAAACCAGAGAATTCCAAGAGATAAAGATGAAAGAGAGCATTCTGAGCATGTTCACTGTTAGAGTAGATATGGATATGAGAAAAGTGTTGTGTGTGAGAAATGGCAAATAGGTTAGTATTGATGGACAATAGAATTCATGGAGGGGGACTAACATAAGAAAATTTTACAGATAGAAAGGTGTCAGGTTTTAAATACCAAACAGATTCAAAATTTAATATTATGTAAAAGGGAACTAGTTGGGTTTGCTGAATAGGGAGTAGGGGATGAAGTGTTCAGTTCTTTACTTTAGGAAGGTCATACTGATAGATGGGCAGAGAATGTATTCAAGAGGAAAGAAACTTGATGCATGAAGACCAATTAAAATAGTAATGTTAAATTGTTCACAGAAGAAGTGATGATGAGGACCTGGACTTTGTTTGTTGTGTAAGTAGAGGAGGGTAATATAAAAATATGTTGTGAGGAAAAAAAGTTCATCAGCAGATTAGATATGTAGGGTGTCAATGGCATCAGGCTTGTATATCTGGATGATTGGAAGGATGAGTGGTTCTCTTAACAGCAAGAGGGAAGTTTGGAAAAAGTGTGTTTATTAAGAGAGGTCAAAGATAATGAGTTTTGTTTGGGATTTATTGAATTTGAGATGCCTGTCAGCTAGTTTGAAATGTTCAATAGGTAATTTGTGATGTATGGTTGTAACACAGGCAAGAGATTAGACCTGGATGTATCAATCATTAAATCATCTGCTTTGAGTTTTGAATCCATGGGAATTAATCAGATTGCCAAATGAAAAATTATAGAGGAAATAAAAGAGAATTCAGGACAGAAACAATTAATGGCCATGTCATGAAGATCCAGCAAAGGAAATTTGGATGAAGCAATCTGAGAGTTAGGCGAAGAAACCAAGATAAGAATAGTGTCATTGAAATTCATAGACAGTTAAGAGAATTATGTACCTCAACAGAGGTTAAGAAGCATGAGGATGAAGAAGAAACAATTAGATCTTTTTTACAGGCATGGAAACTGAGGTATAGAGTAGTTGAATATGTTTGTTTAAGGTTATACAGCCAGCATGCAGCAGATCTTGGGGTATAAATGAAGTGGAAGTATGAGTATTTCATGACCTCATTAAAGTCTGTTTTTTAAAATGGATCTTAAGAAATAGTTATATAATCTTTGTGAGAATTCTACCCTTCCAAGGTTCTTAGAGGATCTTCAATAAATATCAATTTGTTTTGAAGGGTTGTTGTAGTGAAAATAGAGCACTGTTTCTGGACTGACTTAGGATGTCATTGGTAACTTTAAAGACAGTGATGATGTCAGTTGAGTGATGAATCTGGGACATATATTGTAGAGGGATTTTAGGAAAGAGTGAGAGGAGGGAAAGTGGAGTTACCAAATTGATAGCTTTTTTAGAGTTTATCTGAGAAATGGGAGGAGAGATATAGGAGAATAGCTAATGGTAATAGTAAGATCTAGTGAGACAATTTTTTTGGATGGGATACTGGGATACAGAATCCTGGATATGTTTGTAGGTAGGAAAGAAGGAACCACTGCCATTAGATATGGATAATCAATAAACAGATATAATTACACCCTTTACTTTACCATTGCTCACAACTGTTTATACTTCCATGTTCATCAACTCTCAATAATAGTATTGGGTTGTGAGGGATAGTGGAGTCAGGATGATAAAATAAAATGTATAAGGGAATTTCATAGTTCCTGAACAAGGAAGTAGAACACCTGTAGATGATGTGAAGATCAAGGATATAACCATTCTCAGGTATTGTTGTGTTGGAGATGTTGAACAGAGTGATGAACAGGGAGGTAAGCTTGTTTGAAGAAATGTCAATATTTCTGTTGATGTTCTAGCATATGACAGTAGGAGTTAGAGTAGAAAGAGAGACTGCAAAGGCACCAGTCACAGAAAGGGGGGAGAATGTCCTGTGGTCAGTATATAAATGTTATTAGGATCTAGATTTGATGACAAATTTGTATAGGATGAATCTCAGAGGAGAGAGAAGGTTGAGTGAAGGTGGTAGTAGGTGAATCTGAAAGTGGCAGTAGGGAGCAAGGAGTACTTTGACTTCTCCAGAAAGACTAGTGAATAGGGAAATGTGAGGAAAAATAAGATCAGTCCTGGAAATCTTATCACCATGCTGTCAGTTCTCAAGATGTGTCAGAATAGAAGGGAAACACATTTTAACTAAAATCCTCCATCATTTAAAAGTATGTATTTATTATTTATATATAATACTAACTCACTCTTTCCTGGAAAAATAGTCTAAGTCTCATCTGTTGGGCATTGACTCTATAGCAAGCGGTACCTTATGGAATGGCTTCATTCTTGCTAATGTACAATGAAATTTGGAAATATGTATATATATATATATATTTGTTTTTACTTTTTTCATTCTGAAATCAACAAAAACCAAATAAAAAGGGCATTTATATATGAATAATATGACAGAAGGGTAAATGAAACTGTGCATTTCTATTTTGTACAAGGTGCTTTTGTTTCAAATATAAAATAAATTCAGCATGAAACTTTCAAAGCTGTTTTGTGATTTTTTCCACTTGTTCTTTTGTTCTCTTCTAAATATTTTTAAAAATGACTTTTCTTCCCCCCACCCTATCATTCCCCTAACCTTTCCTTTTCTCTCTCATTTTCTTCACCTTCTCAATTTCCCTCTCCTCTCTATTTTCTTTTTCTTTCTCTTACTACCTTCCCCTCTTTCCCACCTCGCTTTCAGCTTTCTATTTCTTTCTGATTATTTCTTTCTTTGAGTGTTCCTTCACAAAAAAGGCAAAATCAAGTCCTGTAGCACATATTACATACATCTTTAGAAGAATGCTATTGATACATGTCTCCCAAGTTCCTTCTATATTATTGGACTGAAGAGGGTCCTGGCCTCTCTCACTTGATGGATACCTCAATTGATAATTTAGGTTCATTTCCTAGAATTGCAGGCTCATATTTTTTCAAATGCTCTATTTATCATTTTGAAAGTGCAAAAGGCTTAGATATAACATAATACATTAATATAATTTATTTTATTTGACTTTATATCCAGTTCCCAAAAGAGGATCTTGCTCATAGTTGGCATCCATTATCTAAAAGTTGATTGAAAAAAAAAGAATGAAATTAATAAAAGTACCTCAGGAGGAATCATTTATCCAAAATAATGCTCATATTCACCGACTTCCCTTTGCAACAGCTATCCACATCCCACTTGTCCTCTAAAGTCAACTTTCTGGGCTCTTATCTTCTCAATGAAGCCATTCCAGACTATAGGAGTCAAAATGTTATTCAGCTAGAAGTATCCTTTGAGATCATCTAAGTGGTGGGTAAAGTGCCCTAGCACTTCAGGCACTATCAGTTTTGTGACCTTGGGCAAGCTGATTAACCTCTCTCTAATCTCAGTTTTTCTTATCTTTAAAAGGGGAATAATATTAACACCTAGCCCCCAGGATTGTTGTAAAGGTAAAATTGAGATCATATGTGTAAAGTGTTTTGTAAACCTTACAGAACTATATAAATGCTAGCTGTTATTCTTATTCAATACCCTCATTTAACAGGCAAGGAAACCGAGGCACAGAGCGGTCAAATAAGGTTGTTCAAGCATGCTGCAGACCTCAGGATATAAATGAAATTGAAGTATGAGCATTTCATGACCTCTTGAAAGTCTTTTTATTTTTATAGATCTCAAGGAATAGTTACAGAATCTTTGTGGGAATTCTAAACTTCCAAGGATTCTTAGAGGATCTTCAATTAATAGCAATTTGGCTTGAAGGGGTTATTGTAGTAGAATTAGGTCACTACTTCTAGACTGTCTTGGAAAGTATTAAGACCTCATTGGAAGTTTTCATTCAGAGGCTGAATGACTACTTGTTGGGAATATTGTTGAAGGAATCAGTTATAGGTTAGACTGGATACCATTAATTTGACTTCCAGCTTTAAGTTTCTGGGAATTAAAGGAACTAAATTTGAATCTGAGCTCTGTTATCAGTTGGGCAACATTGAGGAAGCTACTGTGCCTCTCTGGCTTAAGTTTCTTTATCTGTAAAACAAGAACTGAATTCTTGTTGTTGAGTCATTTTAGGCATATCCAGTGCTTTGTGATACCATTTGGAATTTTTTCAGGGGAAAATTAATTGAAGTAGTTTGTTATTTCCTTCTCCAGTTCATTTTGTAGATGAGAAAACTGAGGCAAACTGTGACTTGCCTAGGGTCACACAGGTATTAAGTATTAAGAGACTGAATTTGAACTCAAAAAGAGGAGTTATTCTGACTCTAGGCACAAGGCTCTCTATCCACTGTGCCACCTAACTGCCCTCTTGGACAAGTTGATCTCTGAGTTTTTTTCTGAATTTTTTAGGTTTTTGCAAGGCAAATGGAGTTAAGTGGCTTGCCTAAGGCCACACAGCTAGGTAATTATTAAGTGTCTGAGACGGCATTTGAACCCAGGTACTCCTGACTCCAAGGCCGGTGCTTTATCCACTACGCCACCTAGCCACCCCTCTCTGAGTCTTTTCTAGCTCTAACTGGGGAGAAGTCAGGAGGTAGGAGAACCAACAGAGAACAAAAATATATCAATAATCAATTAATCAATTTTTTAAGCAGGTATTAAATGCCAGGCACTGTAATAAGTGCTGGGGGATCCAAAAATAGGCAATATATTTTGTTTTCAAAGGAGCTGAGCAACCCAATGGAGGAGATAATAAAGAAAAATGTCTCTACAAAGTAATCTATTTACAGGATAAATAGAATATAATTAAGGAACCAGAATTAAGAGGGGCTGGGAACACTTCTAGTAAAATATGGGACTTTGGTTGGAACTTAAAGGAAGACAAGAGCATCAGTTGTTGTAGTGGAGGAAGGAGAGCACTCCAGGCATGTAGAACAGGCAGGAAAAAATGCTTCTAGTGTCAAAAGCTGATGAGTTTTGTTTGTGGAACAGTGAAGAGGTCAGTGTCATTGGATCTAAGAATATCTGTTAAAGAGTAAGGAAATAAGTCATGAGTGGTTATCCAATGGCTACTTCATGTTGCAGAGTTCTGAAATTCCTCTATCTGATCCTAATTGCTTATTATTGCATTTTTCTCTTCATCTCTCTCTTTCATAAATCTATTATTTTCCCCTTTTCCCCCAGATATTTCTCAGGTCATTTCTTTTGCTCTGGCTTCCCCTTTTCCCCTGTGAAATCTTGATGCTATAATTAACCTGTTCATCTGTATTGTGCTTTGTATCATTGAATTTTTCCCACCATTTAAGCAATCATAATTCATCGTTTTCTATAAATCCCTAGATTACCTTCACCATCATCCTTCTCTGCTTCTTTTCATAAGCTGCTGACAATTACCAGAGGAAGGCATAAGATGTGCTGACTGAATTCACTATAAATTTATTTTATCTGACCTTAACTGGATACTTATTTTTAGTTGCCTTTCCTTTTACACTTCACTTTTTTTCACAGGGATACTACCAAACATCTTTTTTCTTTCTTATTCTTCCCTCTTTGTGGAACATCTTGACCCATGCTTTACTAAGAATATTGAGGCAACCCATCAAGAGCTCTCTCCTCTCTTCTTCTATACCTTAGATCTCAAAATTAGTCCCCACTCTATTTTTGTTCCAGGCTCAGAGAAAGAGGTAATCCTTTTTTACCAAGGTTAACTCTCAACTTATCCTCTCCTGTTTTCTCTAGGAACTTAACCCTTCTTGTTTTCCCTGTCTATTTAATTTTCAATCTGTCTTTACTCATTGGTTCTGTCTCAACTCCCTACAATCATGTTTGGATCATTCCTATTCTAAAAAACAAAAAATCCTTAGTTATTATCCTATATCCTTCCTTATTTTTTGACAAACCTTCTGCCTTTCCCATTAAGCATATTGAAAGAGAAAGAAAGCTGAAAAACATATATATATATATATATATACCTCAACACATGTATACGTAGTTCAGCAAAACTACCATCCACATTAACTTTACTGAACATCTATGTCTCTTTCTACATTGTAAGTTCATAACCTCCCTTTCAGGAGATGAGTGGTATATATCATCTACAGTCTTTTGGAATTGTGATTTATCACTGTATTGGTCAGAGTTCTAAAAACCTTTCAATGTTTTTTTCAGTCTGTATTCAGATACCATCAGCTCTGTCTTTGGAATGGATAGCATTCTTTATCATAAGTCCATTAGAGTTATTGTTTCAATATTTTTTTCCCACAGTTGCTATTGCTATTTACCTCCATCTTATCCTTCCCCATCTCCATTAATTTTATTTTTGCTCTCCTTTCATCCTGTCCCTCCTCAAAAGTGCATTCTGACCATCTTCTCCCACTATCTTCCCCCTCTCTTCTATCCTCTCCCACCTTCTCCGCTCCCCCTGTCTCCTTTCTCCCATCTCTTTTCTCTCCTATTTTCCTCTAGAGTAAGAGAGATTTCTATACCCAATTCAGTGTATATGTTATTTCCTCTCTGAGCCATTTCTGATGAGAGTGAAAACTTACTCATTCCCTCATCTTCCCCCCTTCCATTCTATTGCAAAAGTTTTTTTGCCTCTTTTATGTGAAATAATTTAGCCTAGCTTATCTCTCTTTTCCCTTTCTCCCAGTACATCTTTATATTATATTTTACCTCCTTCTAACTGTCCTAGTAAATGAGAATGTTCATAGAAGTTATCAGTATCATTTTCCCATGCAGGAATAGAAGTAGTTCAATATCATTAAATCCCTCATGATTTGCTCTTCCCATCCACGCTCATTATACTTCATCTGAGTCCTATACTGGGAGAACAAACTTTTGGTTCAGTTCTGGGCATTTCAACAGGGAAGTTTGAAAGTCCCCTATTTCATTGAATGTCTATCTTTTCCCCTGAAAGAATGTGTTCAGTTTTCCTGGGTAGTTGATTCTTGGTTGTAATTCAAGTTCTTTTGCCTTTTGGAATATCACATTCCAAGTCCTACAGGCCCTTTAAGTGTAAGCTGCTAAATGTTTTGTAATCCTGACTATGGCTTCATTATATTTTAATTGCTTTTTTTCTGACTGCTTGTAATGTTTCTCCTTGACTTGGAGGTTCTGGAATTTAGCTGTAATATTCCTGGAAGTTTCCATTTTTGGATCCTTTCAGGAAGTGATTGGGGGATTCCCTCAATTTCTATTTTACCACTCTGCTTGTAGAATATCAATGCAATTTTGCCAGATAATTTCCTGAAAAATGAAGTCTAGGTTCTTTTCCTGGTCATGACTTTTAGGTAGCCCAATAATTTTTAAATTATCTCTGCTGGAACTGTTTTCCAGATCAATTGTTTATCCAATGAGATAGTTCACATTTTCTTCTAATTTTTCATTCTTTTGATTTTTTGTTTTATTATTTCCTGATTTCTTGCAAAGTCACCAGCTTCCCTTGGGTCTATTCCACATTTGAAGGAATCATTTTCTTCAGAGAGCTTTACTATCTCCTTTTCCATGTGACTAATTCTACTTTTTAAGGCATTCTTCTCATTGGTCATTTGGACTGCTTTTTCCGTTGGACCTAACCTAGTTTTTAAGATGTAATTTTCTTCAGTATTTTTTTTTTGTATCTCCTTCTCCAAGCTGCTGCCTTGGTTTTCATGATTTTTCCACATGGCTCTCATTTCTCTTCCCAATTTTCCCTCTACCTCCCTTACTTGGTTTTCAAAAAATTTTTGTAACCCTTTCATATCCTGAGATGAAATAACATTTTTCTTGGAGGCTTTGGATACAGAAGTTTTGACTTTGTTATCTTCTGAGTATTTATTTTTATCCTATATGATCTATGATCAGATTTTAATTTTCTTCTGTTATTTGCTCATTTCCCAGTCTATCACTTGATTTTAACTCTTTGTTAAGGAGCAGCTCTGCTTCTAGGGTGGAGGACACTATCCTAAGCTTTTGAGGGTTTTTGCAGCTGTTTTCAGGGACACCCTCCCTACCCCCTAGGCACCTCAATCCCTTCAAAGTCTTATGAAAAGCTCTTACTGTTCTCCTGGCCTGTGTTCTTGTCTGTGGCTAACTATAAGCACTCCCCTCTGCCTTGTAACTGTGAGGAGGGTCCCTCTTCTGCTATAGCAATAGAGCCCTTTTTCCTGAGACTGGTTCCCCAGACTGTGACCTGGATCTGAGTATGACCAAAATAACAGTCCTGCCCCAGGGATAGCAGAAAGACTTTTGCAGTCTTCTCTGACCTTATCATATTTAGGCTGAGTATTCTAGAAGCAGCTACCAGGTGGCTCCCTTCCAGGTGGCTGCTCAAGCCTGCTCCTAGTTTCTGGGGCTGGGTCTACACCAAAGCCTGTGTTGGACTGGACTCCATGCTCACTCAGGTGCAGCAGAGTTTTGATGCTGAAATTCCCAATTATCTTTGGCAATCCCTGAACTGAGAGGTCTGGAAACTTCCACCCTCGCCAGGGACTCATATGCCCCAGAGACCCAGGAGATCCCTCCATCCCCTCCTCCCTTTCCCACCTAGATGGTTTCAGTCAGTTTACTCCAGTGCAGCCATTGAGGCCAGCACAGCACAGCCTGGGCTGTGCTGTGGCCCTTTCCAACCTTGGTGTAACAAACCTTTCCTGTGAATTTTCTAAGCTGTCTTGGGCCAGAAAATTATTTCACTAAGTCTTTCTGTGGGTTCTAACACTCTAGAATTTGGTTAGAGTCATTATTTAAAGTTATTTGGAGTTGTGTGAGGGAGAACTGGGATTTTCTGCCTTCACCCTCCAATTTGACTCTGCCTCCCCACAATGTTTTTTCCAATAATGATATCATTGTGTAAATTTTTATCCTAGACCTGCTCACTTGGCTCTGTATGAGTTCATAGAGATCTTCCCCATTTTCTTTTAAATAGTCCATTTCATTATTTCTTATGGCATGATAATATCCCATTTTTTCATGTTCTGCAATGGCTTTTTCCAGTCTCCAATAGGTTGATACTCAGTTTTGTTGTGTGATTGTTCAGTCATGACTGACTTTTGTTTTTTACTTAAATATTTTATTTATTTTGAGTTTTACAAATTTTCTCCTAATCTTACTTCTCTCCCTCCACCCCCCAGAAGGCAATTTGCCAATCTTTACATTGATCCAAATTGAATGTAATGAGAGAGAAATCATATCTTTAAGGAAGAAACATAATGTATATGAGATAGTAAGATAAGACAATATCATTTTTTTCCCCTAAATTAAAGTTAATAGTCCTTGGTCTTTGTTCAAACTCCACAGTTCTTTCTCTGGATACAGATGGTATGTATTCTCCATTGCAGACAGCCCCAAATTGTCCCTGATTGTTGCACTGACAGAATGAGTTAGTTCATCAAGCTTGATCATCACCCCCATGTTGCTGTTAGGGTGTACAGTGTTTTTATGGTTCTGCTTATCTCAGTCAGCATTAGTCCATGCAAATCTCTCCAGGCTTCCTTGAATTCCTGTCCCTCCTAGTTTCTAATAGAACAATAGTGTTCCAAGCTATACATATACCACAGTTTGCTAAGCCATTCCCTAACTGAAGGACACTTACTTGATTTCCAATTCTTTGCCACCTCAAACAGGGTTGCTATGCATATTTTTGTACAAGTGATGTTTTTACCCCTTTTCATCATCTCTTCAGTGTATAGGTCAGTAGTGGTATTGCTGGATCAAAGGGTATGCACATTTTTGTTGCCCTTTGGGTGTAGTTTCAAATTGCTCCCCAGAAAGGTTGGATGAGTTCACAGCTCCACCATTATTGTAATAGTGTCCCAGATTTCCCACAACCCTTCCAACAATGATTGTTATCCTTTCTGGTCATATTGGCCAGTCTGAGAGGTATGAGGTGGTACCTCAGAGAAGCTTTAATTTGCATTTCTCTAATAAGTAATGATTTGGAGCAATTTTTCATGTGACTATGGATTGCTTTGATCTCCTCACCTAGAAATTGCCTTTGCATATCCTTCCACCATGTGTCAATTGGGGAATGGCTTTTTTTTTAAATTGACTCAGTTCTCTGTATCTTTTAGAAATGAGTCCTTTGTCAGAATCATTAGTTGTAAAGATTGTTTCCCAGTTTACTACATTTCTTTTGATGTTGGTTACAGTGGTTTTGTCTGTGCAAAAGCTTTTTAATTTATTGTAATCAAAATGATCTAGTTTGTTTTTAGTGATGTTCTCCATCTCTTCCTTAGTCATACTCTGCTTCCCTTTCCATAGATCTGATAGATAAACTATTACTTACTCTTTTTGACTCCATTTTGGAGTTTTTTTGGCAAAGATATTGGAGTGCCATTTCTTTCTCCAGTTCATTTTATAAATGAAGAAAGTGAAGCAAACAGGGTTTTAAGTGATTTGCCCAGAGTCACACAGCTAATCTGAGATCAAATTTGAATTCAGGTCTTCCTAACTCCAGGGCTAGGAGCACTTTAACCATTCTGCCACCTAGCTGCTCTTTGCCACCTGGATACTCCTTTAGTATCCAATTTTTAACTGTAGTGAGAAGAGCTGTAATATCTTTTTGTACAAATAGAATATTTTCTTCTTTCTTTGAATTTTTTTGGAAGTTAAAACTCAAGTAATGGTATAACAGGCTCCTATACATAGTTTAGTAACCTTCTGGCATAGTTCTAAATGACTTCCTAGAATGGTTAGATATAATTATAAATCCTCCAACAATGCATTTGTTTTCCCACAGTTCCTCCCACAATTTTGATTTTCTTTTTTCATCATCTTTTCAGTCTGATGAGTGTGTGATGTAACCTTAAAGTTGCTTTAATTTTTATTTTTCTAATCATTGGTGATTTAGATCAATTTTCCATATGATAATTGATAGCTTGGATTTCTTTCTTTGATTATATATCAATTGGTAAATGGTTTTTATTATAAATATGAATCAGTGCTTTATATTTATTGGAAATCAGACCTTTCTCAGTGAATTTATTGCAAAGGCTTTTCCTCAGTTACCTAATTCATTTACAAAGGATTTAATTGAGTAAAACTTTCAAATTTCATATAATCAAAATTGTCTATTTGATCTTATTGAATTATTGAATTCCTGGACAGATTATTTCTGCCTTCCTTCCTCCTACCCCCTTATTTAAACTTTTTCTGGGAATCTCTCCAGGTGCTGGCCATAGACCAAATATCAGACTATCTGAATCCCAGTGTCAAGTAGAGGTCCCCTCTGGAGATGAGAGTGGGGTGGGGGTCTTTCTGGCTCCTAATCTCAGGCATAGTTTTTTCTCATGGGCGTCTTCTGACTGTTTCATTGAGGCCCCTGAGTCTTTCTTTCTGGACTACATCATTTCCCCCTAAATTTCATAAAACATGGATTGAATAGGGCAAACAATCCTCAGTGTTCATTTCTTAGGGTCAAACTGACTAGGTTTTTCCTCTATGGAAATGATCAAATGGATATCCCCTTCTAGTTTGCAGTATGCTACAGTGTAAAGACCTCTCAATTTGGATTCAGATTTGAGTTTGAATATCTTTTTTATTATTATATTAATGAATCTAGACAAGTCACTTAATATCTCTCAGTTTCTTTATCTGTAAAAATAGATTAACTGCCCCACAGAACTGATATAAAGAAAGGAATTCTAAAGAAAGAATTCTACATTGTTCATCAGTCAGTCTGTCCTTAGATTAGAACTGCGTTTTTTTGGTTGTAAATTATTTCTTTGGATCTTTATTTCTTTTCTTTTTAAAAGATATTTTATTTATTTCCTTTTCCAACTACATGCAATGATAGTTTTCACCAATCTTTTTTTGCAATGGTTTGAATTTTACATTTTTCTCTCTCCCTCCCCCTTACAGAAAGTGATCTAAAATAGGTTCTACATTTATAACTATGTTAAACACAGAACTATATTGATCTTATGAGAAAAGAATCAGATCCAAATGGATGAAAGAAGGCATTAGAGAGAAAAAAGTGACATAATACATGAGATAACTTTTAAAAATTGAAGATAATAAGCTTCTTCCTTTAAACTCCACATTTCCTTCTCTGGATATGGATGGTATTTTCTATCACAAGTCTCTTTTTTTTTTGGCAAGGCAATGGGGTTAAGTGGCTTTCCCAAGGCCGCATAGCTAGGGTAATTATTAAGTGTCTGAGGCCAGATTTGAATTCAAGTACTCCTGACTCCAGGGCCGGTGCTCTATCCACTGTACCACCTAGCCACCCCTCACAAGTCTTTTAAAATTCTCTTTGATTATTGTACTGCTGAAATGAACAAGTCCAACATGGTTGATAATCATCTGATGTTGTTGTTAGTGCATAATGTTCTTCTGGTAGATTAGAACTGTTATAACATTATCAAAAACATTAATAAAAGCATAATTGACTGATGTGCAAAGTATCTCAAAAGTCTTATTGTGGTTTTAAGCTATTAAAGTTTATATAGTTTAAAAATCTTTAAAACTATACCAAGACACAGGAAGGCAGTTAGGTGGCATAGTGGATAAAGCACCGGCCCTGGAGTCAGGAGTACCTGGGTTCAAATCTGGTCTCAGACATTTAATAATTACCTAGCTGTGTGACCTTGGGCAAGCCACTTAATCCCATTTGCCTTGCAAAAAAAATCCTAAAAAAACCCTATACCAAGACTTCTAGAACACTCTGCATAGTACCTATTGATGTACAAAGCAATTTCACAGCAATTATTTGTTGCAATCTTCAAACAAATCTTGTGAAATAGGCAAGACATTTTATTTTTGATATTTTTTTTTAAATGAGGAAAGAGAGAATGGTGATGTTTCAGAGGTCATAAAATAACTTTTGGAGATAATATTTGAATCCAAATCTTAAAACTCTAAATCCAATGCCTTTTCAATGCCATTTTGGCTAATTATTCTATAATTTAGGCTTTTCACTAACAATCCTGATCTATCCAGTTCTTTTGAATGAGACTTTCACAGTTTCCATTTTATATAGGAGGATAACTTTGCAAATTTCACATAGGAGGATCACTTTCAAAAAAGTAAATTTTATGTAATGTGAAATTGTCCAAGGAATTGAGGAATGGGGGGAGGCAGAAAGCGGATTGCCTGTGGAGGGGGGGGACCTGCATATGTTTCTAGAAGGAGAGGACTGTGGGCAGAGAAGTGAAAGTAGAAGGAGGAATTCAAGGGGCCAGAACCAGGGATTTGTAGGTCCTGGCTAGAACCAAAAGAAAAAGCCTATGGGGATATGGGTGAAGGTGGAACATAAGGAGGCTGACATATTGAGGTATGGACTTGGATGCAGGCAGAAGACTGACAATAGATGGATGGGGTTAGGGACAGACATATAGAACACTTATGCAGATGATGGGAAGACAGCCTGGGAGTCCGATACACCAGCAACAGCAGTCTCTGTTTTCACTTGGAGGTTTTTCTTTTTTTAGTATTTTTTTCTGGTGCAGGTGTGGGAGACCCTATAGAGCACCAAGCAGAGAAGATAGAACAGAGTGAACAAAGTGCTATACAGTAAAGTTAACAGAGGTGATCTTTTTTGAATGAAGATTTATTTCTGACTTTATATAAAGTCAAATTTGTGTAATGTGAATTTATGTAAAGGGCAACTGTATCCATATAAAAAACAAACTTGTCTTCCCCATTAAACTACAAGCTCCCTCATGGCAAGCATTGACTTTTGTTTTGGTCTGTAACCCCAGTACTTAGTAGGTGTTTAATAAATACTGACACACTGACTTACATTTCTTGAAGTAGGGAGTGACCACAACACTTAGACTGAGTTTTATTTATTGAATGTCATTATGATTATCAGAGAATCTCTGGTCAAAGTGGTAAGTGTTGGATCCTTTGGCATGGTTGTTATTAATTATGGTAACTAATATTTATAAAGTACTTATTATGTGCTTTATTAGTATTATCTTACTAGATCCTCACAATAGCCTTGGGAGTATTATTATCCTCATTTGTAAAATGAGGAAACGGAGGAAAACAGAAGGTAAATGCCTTGCCTAGGGTCATGTAACTATTAATATGTGAGGTTGAATTTGAACTAAGTTCTTTCTGACTCCAAGCCTGGCATTTTATCCACTGTATCATCAACTAGCCCAAATTCAATACTTATTCTTAGGCAAATTCAAGATGAGAGTTATTATTTGAGATGTGACAGTTATAGAATCATATACTTTCTCTTATCTTTCAACATGGAATGAAGAGTAAAAGAGAAAAAAGAAAGGCAGAAGATAGAAGATATCTACTGTTCCCAATGTCATGAAATTATTGATTTTTTTAGATTGAATTTGTAATTTCATTGGTAAAGAGAACTTCTGATGAATAAAACTCTACCAATGCAGATCAAAAAAGTCTTAGCATATCCCACAGTCAGTATATGTTTTAGGCAGGACTTGAACCAGGGTCTTCCCAACTCCAAGGGCAAAGAAATAGCTTATTGTTATATAATATTTTTATTTCTCAAACACTGTATTTATTACCTTATTTTCCCATACCATAACTTTGATTTATAGACAGACTAATAAATATTATTCTTTCTATATTACAAATGCAATATTCAAGGCCATGAGAATTTAAATAACTTCCTAAAATTATAGAATTTAAGAGAAGGTCCTGAATGAGCTTTTAGATCTTCAGTTGCCTATTGTATTGTTCTTTCCATTAAACACTTTCTTTTCTCTTGATGTGACTTAGAGTGAAAGCTTCTGTTGTTGCTGTGATTGCAAGTATGAATTGACCTGAACTACAGGTAGTTTCTCTCTGGTCCTTTTGTGCAAATGATGAGCACCTGACTGATTCTAATCTGGCCCTCATTATCCCAGGCCTGAAGAACCAATGATTCTACTCTCAAATCTTATTTTGATTCAAACCTCCCCTTTCCATTCCAGTGGTTACCACAAAAGTTCAGATTCTTAGTTGTTGCCTGTTTTGGCTAGTTCAGTAGCTTTCTATTCACTCTCTTTACCATCATTTCCCTTCTTTACCATATCGCACCCCCCCCCCCCAATTTTCCTCCGGGCCTTTACTCTTACTATTATTCTAAATCTGTAAATTGCTTTATGAAATACTGCCCATTTTTTCAATCTTTCTTCACTGATTCCCCAAACAGAAAATGAATTCTTCTGCCTCCAGACTCTCATAACATTTTGTACTTTTCCTAAACATCTATTATCTTCTACTATAATATTTTTGTGTTTATATCAGTTATTGAAGTCAGAGAATGCATCTCATTCCTTTTTTTATTCCCCTCAGTGATTAGCATATAATTGCTCCATAAATATTGGTTGAAAAGCAGATAGCATAAGGGTTGGAAATAATTTTCACTTATCTTCTTTCCCTTCTTTCCTCCCTGTTAACTTATTTAAGGCATTTTTCATGTCCTCATTCCTCAAGGTATAAATGATAGGATTCAGAAGTGGGGTGACAGCTGTGAAAAACACAGACACCACTTTGTCCTCAGGAAGGCTGGTGGAAGGGCGGGAATAGATGAAGATGCAGTGCCCCAAGAAAAGCGTAACGACTGTGAGGTGGGCTGCACAGGTTGACAGGGCCTTGCGCCTGCCTGATGAGATCCGCTTTCTTAGCGATACCAGTATGACAGCATAGGAGACCACCAGTACGATGAAGCAGACCACAGAGATCAACCCACTGTTAGAGACAATGAGGATCTCAATGATTCGAGTATCTGTGCAGGCCAGTTTGATAACCTGGGGCACATCACAGAAGAAGTTATCAATCTCATCAGGACCACAGTAGGGCAGCCTGATGGTAAGGGAGGTCAAGGCCACTGAGTGAATTGTTCCTCCAATCCAGAGTGCTGCAGCCAGTAGTACACATACCTTCCAGTTCATCACTGTCATATAGTGCAAAGGATTGCAGATGGCCACGTAGCGATCATAGGCCATGACTGTGAGGAGAAAAATTTCAGTGCAGGCAAAGAGATGCAAGAAAAACATCTGAACCACACAAGCATCAAAGGAGATTAGCTTCTCTTCAGACCAGGTGTCTACTAGCATCTTGGGGACTGTGACAGTGGAGTGGCAGACATCAATGAAGGACAAGTTGCTAAGGAAGAAATACATGGGAGTGTGGAGTCGGCGATCATAGATGATAGTGATGACAATGAGGATGTTACCCATCAGAGTCAGGATATAGAAAATGAGAAACACTGCAAATACAGTCATCTGTATTTTCTCGTTGGTGGACAGACCTCGCAACCGGAAATAACTCACTGAAGTTTGATTAGGCAGGATAGCCTCTTCCATTCTATTTTATGTGTCAATCTGTCAAAATTAAGAACCTGCTATCATTGTTTGTATTTTTGAGATGTAAATACATACTTTATATTGTTACCTTATTTCAATTGTATCTATGTAAATATAATATATATATATGTGTGTGTGTGTGTGTGTGTGTGTGTGTGTGTGTGTGTGTGTGTGTGTATGTGTGTGTGTGTGTATATATAGTGAGGCATCATATTGCTTAATTATGTTGTAAACCTTGCAGGGGAGGAACAGATAAAACTTTACAATACAACTGCATCTCTCTGCCTACAGATCCTATTCCCATCTTCCTTCCATCAATTCATCCTTCACAGTATTGATGAAACAATCTTCTTATGGCACAGGTTTGATCACATAATTTCTCTATTCAAAAATCATCAGTGGTTTCCAATTGCTAGTAGTTAACACATAAATTTTTTAATTTAGCAGGGCATTTAAGTCCCTCAACAATTTGGTTCTTATTTCATGTAATTCGGTTTCAATCAAGGTGAACTCTTAGTTATTCCCCAAAATCAACCTACTGCCTCCTGTCCTTGTGCATTTATGTGGGATGTTTCTCATGCCCAGAATGCATTCCTTCCTCCAGTGTTCCTAGAAAACTGTTTGAATTTTTCCTTTTGCCCACATCACATCCTACTTTGTGCTATACTTCTCTGTTTACACATCATATGATCCTTAATAGATTCTAAGTTCCTAGAAAACTAAGACTGTGCTGTTTTCCTTGGCATGTTTAATGGAATATTATACTTTGGATAGATTTCATTTATTCAAGAATTTGTGATTTGGCTGGTATGAATAGTTTCTTTACTGATAAAAGCCTTAGAAAAGTCACTTAAAAGTCACCTTTTGGGCCTCAGTTTCCTCATTTGTAAAATGAAGGATTTGGACTAGTTGACTTTTAAGGTCTCTTTAAGTTCTTGATCTATAATCCTATAATCTTATCAGATCACATCCCCTCTACAATTTAGTAGATGATCTTTGAGATTTGCTTTGGCTGAACATTTATTACCTCATGGCTAATGTGTATTTAATCTTTCTGACTTTAGCTAGACAGGACCTTGAAGAATGGATGTATGATCCATCACCAGGCTCAAACTTGAAGCCTTCCTCAGTTCATTAGCACCTCTCAGATAAGAGGTCTATTGTTCAACCTTCAAGAAATTAGTTGCATCCATTCTAAAATGAGAATGCAGGACTTTAGGAGAGGGTAGACATGTAAGAAATGTTTTTTTAATTGACTTGACATAATATTAACCCAATACTGGTTTGATTGAGGAAAGGATTAATATTGAGAAGTAATTAAAGAGAGAAATCACAAGGAAACTCAATAGGGAGCGTATAGAAAAATACACTTAGGATAGCAGAACATTAAAATCAGTAGTAACCTTAGGTATCTTTAATGTAAGCCTCTCCGATTATAGAGGGGAAAACTAACACTCTGAAGGGGAAGCGATTTGTCTATTAATTAGTGCAAGAACAATGACTAAAATGCATTAAGCAAGAAAAGCTTGTAAATACAAAAGAAATTCAAGAGTCATATTCATTGACTGAGAAATAGGACAGATTAGAAGCACATTTGTGATACAGGGTGTTTATATTTGAGATCTTCCCATTTCTCCCTTTTCCAGGTAACTTCCAGATCTCCATCTCTGTTCTTCCTCTTCCCCCTTTACTTTTATTTCATGCTGCTTGGTGAATTGTATTGCATTAGAAAGAAAGAAAGAATATCCATATACTTAAAGACTTAATCTCCAATAAAGATCAAACAGGAAGTGTGGATAGTGATGATGAATGTCATAAACTTTTACAAGGAATGCTTGAATGATGTTTTCATATCAGCAAGAACCATCTCGGTAACAAGATTCTATAATCAAGTGGTGAATGTCTTCCTTCCCTGTCATTTCAGGCTGTGTGACCGTTCAAATAGTGTTGTTTGGAAGAACAAATAATATTTCTGGTGCCCCTTAGGAAGCCTCTCACTTGATCAACTGGAGTGTTTGCACTTGGGCATAGAACAAGCCTTAGAATGATTCCCCAATATAGTAATTACTTGAAAAATCCTCTTTTTTTTCTGTTTGCCCAGGAAACCCCAAAATGATGTCATGAAGAGTGGGATATGAATGAAACAACTGAACAACAAAAATCTTTTTTTTTTGTATAGCTAGGTCAGTACTTGGCATATAGTAGACACTTAATAAATGTGCATTAAATTGAATTTATACACTACACTCAAAGTCCATGAATATATATTAACTCACTTCAATTAATTCAGTAAGAAGTTGTTATTAAATACCTACCTATATAAGTACCTATGTTTAAGATATTGTGTAAGAATGAACAGTGGATAAAAGAAAAAAATTGAACTAGTCCCTATACTCAAGTAACTATATTCTTCCAAGAGGGAAGTGACATATACATAGGTAAGTATAAAAATTGATGTGATGATGGTAAAAGAGAGATCCAGACCAAAAAAAAATCCAGGAGTATATAAAGAAGGAGTGAATACTTTCAGCTTGCTAGGAAGGTGTAGGTGGGCTTCACAGACCATACTCCCACCTTCATGCTTTATGCCCTGACTCCTTTATGATGTCCAAAGACCTTTTTTCTTTCTTGAGCACAGATAAAACTTTTGCCAAGAAATTAAGAAAGTGACTGGGACAATGAATGAATAATTCTCTTAAATTGCCTTGCTAAAACATTGCTTCTTTTCAAGAATTTTGTGGTCCAACCAAACTACACCTCAAGAATGACCCAAATTCCTTATGAATGACATGTCATCTGCCATCCCCAAACACTTGCTTTCCCTCATGCGTGAAATGCAATGTCCACTTCCCTTCTTAGAATTCCTTGTTTCCTTGAAAACTCTTCCCAAATGACACTTTCTACATGAAGTTTTCCCTTTTCCTCCCAATTTCTAGTGCCCTCTCCCTCCTTGTCTTTATTTTGTATATGCTTTTTAAATACTTATTGATATTGTACATTTTGTATATATATATATATATTATGTATTTGCTAATTTATCCTATTGTTATCGCCTTTCATCAGTGAGAATGTAAGCTTCTTGAAGATAGGAAGGGGAAGGGTTTAACTTTTTACTTTGTATCCTCAGAGCCTAGCATAAAATTGATAATATATACTTATTAGTTCATTAAAAGGGTGGGAGAATGTGATGGAGGGTTTAACGGAGAAAAGTTTTTTTTCAAGGTGAGTAGGGTTTAGAACTGGAACAAACTTTAGAAATTATCTCCTTCGACCACTCATTTTACAGACAAAGAAACTGAAATCCAGAGAGGTAATATGACTGGTCAAAAGTCACACCTCTGCTTAGTTAGTGCCAGAAAGATTTGAGCTGAATTCTCATGATTCTTACTCCATTGTATTTTATCTGCTTTGGTGTACATTAGGGTCAGATTGTCTCCTTCCAAGTTAGAAAGGGAGGATGAATCCTCCTGACATTTGTTTTAATAGGTCATTCTCCAATTCTCCTTCATTCTGGAGCTGCAAATAATGCCTACTTATTTTTTTTCTTTCTTAATTAACTGAGATGAAGAATTTGAAAGCTCGATTAAATCTTGAGGACAACCCAATTCAACTTCCTCATTTTCTTTATCAAGAGAACTGAGAGACAGATAATTTAAATCACTTTCCCAGGGTCATACCTTTAGTGAAAGATTGAGAAAAGAACCAACTCAGTGGACATCACATTCCACAATGAAAAATAGAAGAATTGTACCAAAGATAGATGAACTGGTAAAGGATTAAAGGTTATTTTTTTGCAATATTCCTCTCCCCTGTGGTTGCTATCATCTTTCAGTGCCCAGACAATTGCATTAGTTTTTTCTTTTTTGACTCACATTCCTTATTATGAGAGTATACACTTTGTGACATCTCATCTATGATAATCTGCTCATCTATGATAATCCATGCCATGATTTTCCACCACCCATCTATACATCTTCTGAGCTACTGAAACTTTCTTGTTTTAGATTCCATTTCTTCAGGACTAGAATCTCCAAATAATCTAATGAATCTGTACAATTAAAAGAATAGATAAATAGTAGAGATCTTTCCTCTACCCTCTCACACTCGTTTATTGGTGACATTAACTAATGCAACTTCTAGAGAAGATTCTTTTTTAAAATTTTTATTTATTTAAGGCAATGGGGTTAAGTGACTTGCCCAAGGTCACACAGTTAGGCAATTATTAAATGCCTGAGGTTGGATTTGAACTCAGATTCTCCCTGTTCCAGGGCCAGTGCTGTATCCACTGTACCACCTAGCTGCCCCCTAGAGACAACCTTTTTAATGTCCAAAGTAGTGAAGAAACTCAATTGGTGGAGTTTTTAGGCAAGGTGGAATGGAACTACATTAATGTCATATGATAATCAAAGGAACTAATGTTACTTCATCTGGAGACAGCATTTGTGTTTGTGTGTGTGTGTGTGTGTGTGTGTGTGTGTGTGTGTGTGTCTGTGTCTGTGTCTGTGTCTGTGTCTGTGTCTGTGTGTGGTGATAATAGTCTTCAAGCATTTGAAGAATATCATATAATAAAGGCATTATTTTTATTTGGTGTGACTTCAAGTGAATGAATAAGAATCAATGGGTAAAAGTTACAGGGAGACATTTAGCTTTATAAAGAATATTCTAAGAATTTGTATTGTTAAAAAAATGGAATGAGTTGCTTTGAAAAGTAGTGAAGTCATTCATTACTCTGAGGAGTGATCTGAGCCTTCAGCTGTATTCCAGAGATGGAGGAGAATATTCACAGGGATCATTACTGTGAGTGTTTACATTTTCATGTAATTTTTGATTTTGGTGGGTAGGGAGGAGAAACTGCTGCACTTTGTCCTTTGGTTTGCCAGGAAAGGAAATGAAGGAGAGTGAATTGCCAAAAAAAAGTATTGAGTTCCCTGATCCCAAGGGTATATAAGGAGAGGCAGGAGGGGATTTCTGCTTTTAACAGGGTTTGGACTATTTGACCCTTGAGAACCTTTCTAAGGTTGAGAACTTGGGGGGTAGAAATCACCTTTCAGTTACATTTAGATTGTATCCCCTTACTCTGACTCTGTGTAGGTCTGATCTTGGTATGTATTCTCATTTTGAGAATTCAGAGTCAGAAGGAGGTGGGTTTACATCTTTGTCCTGGCTCTTACTATCTGTGGGATCCTGAATAGCTTCTCAATATCTTGGTTTCCTCATCTGCAAAATGAGAATGTTGAATTAGATATGTCCAAGGTTTCATTCAGTTCTAAATCTATGATACTAAGGCAGTACTGCATTTCATAGTTCAAAATTATCTTTAGAGCCCAGATTTTAAACACCTTTTTCAAACAAAGAAACAGCCATTTGTACCTGCTTTCCTTAAAATCTTTTAAACTCTAATGGTGTGGCTGCAAAGTTGAAACCCTAAACAGCTGACCATATAACCTCAGGGGTAGATTCTGGAACTTATTTTCATCTAATATTGCTTTGCAAGGTCATAGACGGATGAATCAATTGACAAATCAGGCAGAAATTCAGTTTGATAAAATTATAAATATAAAATTATATTTATAAATATAAAATGATAAAATTATGGTGTTGGAAGGTAGTTATGAGATCATCTAGTTCAATTTCATCATTTTAGAGGTAGGGAAACTGAACCATAGAAAAGGATTTTAATCTACCCAAGGTCCTGCAGTGGGCTGGTTACACAGCTGGGATTCAAACTTTGGTCCCCTTACCCCTGGAACAATATGACTACATTCTTAGTAGTCTTTTTCATCATTTTTCTTTCCCCTTCTACCATCTAACTCCATCCCTACTCCAGTGCTTGGGTAAATAGTTATTCATCCAACTACAATAGATATTTGGTGTTAGTTTATATTGAGAACCTACTGATGAAATGTTAGAAATAAAGTAAAAAAAAAACTGCTTAAGAGTAAAAAAGAGAATAAAGTTTACTGCATGGTGAAACTTACCTTCTATTGTTTCTCGTGTTCCAAATGATTCCACCTTTGGGTAGTTGGCTGGTCAATCCTGTAGCAAGATCATCTTGCATTGAGTGGTTTTGATACTTTGAATAATTGACTCTTTTTTACTATACCTTAATTTCCTTAACTGTAAAATGAGAAAGCAGGGGTAGAAAATCCTTAAGGCTCATTTCTGCTCTAATACTTCATGGTTCTGTGATTCGAATCTATGTTTAATTTAGTTTCTCCTTAGGAGAGATGAAAAACACAATTTCCTTGTGCCTTTTTTCAAGTGGATTTTTTAAATTACTGATGCATTACTGTAGAGAACATTTGCTAAAATCCTCTATTAAAAGAAGCTATTAAAATTTTACATGAGTTCTTTAGTATTTCTGAAAAATTTCTCTCTCTCTCTCTCTCTCTCTGTATATATATATATATATATATATATATATATATATATATATATATATTCCAGTATTTTCAAGGTGTATTTTACACCCTTTCAGACAGAAATGATGAAAAGAATGAAGTAAAATAGCAAAGTACTAGATGTTTATCTTAACATAATATTTGTGTTTTAAATACATTGCATTATCTTAATTTTCTAAGGAGTAGATAGAAGACAAAACTCCAGTTCCTTTAGAGTACTCTGGAAATTGTTTACTGCTAATTTCTGAATGGATTTTTCCTCTCAAAGTTAAATAGGAAATTGGAATTTTGAAGAGGGGAGAAAGAAGAATAGAAAGAGAGGGAGAGAGGGGAGAAAGGGTCTTCACTCTCTAGTACTTCCAAACTCCTCTATCAACTACTATTCTCACTGTTCTTCTATTTATAGCCTTTTTTAGCCTTGGGAAATCCTTGGAGATGAGATCAGTTAGTGCTGGTTACTGATTAAATAAAGTGGATGCAACAAGGACTTAGGTTGCACCATTGATTGTAAAGGAAATTATTAAGAAAATTTTTAAGAGTTTTTGATAGTTTTGTTGCTTCCCCCATTTGATTGTGAGTTCCTCAAGGGCAGATTGTTCTTTTGTCTTTCATTATATTTCCAATGTGGCATATTGCAAGCACTTAATAAATACTTATTGAGAATTCAGACTATATCTACAGGAGTAGATGGCATTGAAAATTACAGCAATTATTTAGATGATGAAAAAAAGAAGTTGTTTTTATCTAATCCAGTTAGATATTTTAGACAAAAATGCATATTGTGTGTCTGACTTATTTAGAAAATATCCTTAAATCTCTAATGTTCTTTTTTGACTTATCTGTTTCCCTAAAGACTAAATCACCAGATGGAAAGAAAAATTAAGTCCAAATTTAAAAGCTAAGGAATGAAATTCTTCATAATTACATTCTAATGACTATGAAATTAAGAAGGCCTGGTTTAGGACCAATTCAATTTAATTCATCATTTATTAATAACCTACTGTGTGCAGAATTGGGCAGCTAGGTGGGACAGTGGATAGACTGCCAGATCTGGAATCAGGAAGGCCAATATTCCTGTGTTCAAATCCAGCCTCAAACACTTATTTATAATGTGACCCTGGGTGAGCCACTTAACCCTATGAAGAGCTAGAGAATCAAATGACAAACAACTCCAGGAACTTGCCAAGAAAATCCACAGAGGGGAAACTAAGGCAAACAGAGATTAAATGAATTGCCTAGGATTACATGGCTAGCAAATTATCATGATCTAATGAAAAATAAGACATATAGATAGATAAGTAAAAAACAGAATAATACATAACAGTCTTAAAGAGTCATTGCTATCATTTAGAAACTTAGAGCTTTTGGAACTCATCCACTACTATTTGACTAGTATGGAAGATCAACACAGTTATTTTGGCTCTTAATAGAAGTATTTTCATAGCATGACATAGTGATATTTTGTTAGATTTATTATCCTAACTTATTCAACTATTTCCTAGTCACTGGGAATCTAACTTGTAACAAGGCTTTTTGCTCTTGTATACTTTTACTGTGAGAATTTTTTGGGGGGAGGGGAGTATTAAGTTTTTTTTCCCTTCTGTTTTGTCAGTAATCTCTTTAGGATAAGATTCTAATCTTGGTACTACTGGATCAAAGAATGTGAACATCAAAAACTCACATGATTTAATTTCTCTATTGTTTTTCATAAAATAAAAGGAAGACAAATTTGAGGAAGCTCAGTAATTCATTGAGTTGAGTACTGGGTCTGGAATAAGGAAGATCTGAGTTCAAATATGTCCTTAGACATCAGTTACTTAACCTTTTTTTTGCCTTAATATAATGGAGAAGAAAATGGCAAACCATTCTAGTAACTTTACCAATATAACTTCATGGATAGTAAATGGTGTGTTATGGATCATGGGGTCACAAAGAGTCAGACATGACAATGATTGAACAATAGCAACAGACTCTGAAGAAGCCACAATTTTAAAAGAAATTATTAAACAGATAGTTCATGAGAACATACAAAAGAAGGAATTGACTAGTAGGAGCTAGAATGGGTTTAGGGATAACTCATTGTGTAAAACTTGCTTCATTTCCTTTTTTATCTTTTTAATGAATGAAATAGGAATTTCTAATGAATTATGTGTAGAGAAAATAGAAATATATGGATTAGAAAATATTATAATTATATGATTTCACAGTTGAATGTTTTGATTAATAGATCACCTTCAAGGTAGATGAAGATATTTTCTAGGTTGCAGTAGAATTATGTCTGTGGTTCTGTTTTTCTTCAACATTTTCTTCTTCATTGGTTTGGATGAAGATGTTGATGCCACAATTATCTACTTTTCAGGTGATTCAGAACTGGATTAGATAATAGCATCTAAAATTAGATTTTAAAATTATTTCTTTAAATAGGGAAGAAGAGTTGAAATCATCAAAATGAAATTTAATGGAATTTTAAAATTATAAATTCTTTTACTAAGATTAGCCAATGCCCCCAAATTATGTAAATACAGGACTGGGGAAGACCTGGCTCAATAGTCATTCATGTATAAAAGATCTTAGATCTATAAAACTCAATACCTTATCCTTTAGTGTGACATAGCTACTACAAATTTGGAAATAACTTCAGGTTGCCATATTATCAAAATTTTAAGCAAAATTATTATTGATAGTGTGATCATTTTAAAAATTGCTAATTGTGATAATAATATTTAATTTTTTTGAAGAGCTGTGATTTATATGGTGATCTGCAGCTTTTCTATGACATTAGATTAGATAGATTTTCAAAGTTTCTATGGTTGAAAAATTCACTCCCTGAGGATAATGTAGTGACAAACCTCTTTGACTTATCTTGCTCCTTCAATGAAATATATAGTCCATTATTGAACCTAGACTTGAAGATGTTCCAATTTGGAACAACCTGGTAGAGTTCAAAGACAATACAACTCAATAATAATAACAAATGACAACAATCAACAAGAACAATGCAAACAGCTACATATATTAAGATAGACTTTGAAGTTAGGAAGCTTATAATAGGAAAGGAATACTTATATCAAGGAAGATAAAAATCTAGTCAATAAGCATTTATTAAGCAATTACTTTGTTTTGGTCCCTAGGTTCAGTGCCAGAATACAAAGTAAAGAAAAATACATAGTTGAATGGAAGAGATGACATGAAAACAGCTATATGTAAAGAAGCTATAGAGTCAGAATAAATTGTAGAAATACTCATTGCATTAATATTATTGGGCTGAGATTTTTTTGGTGAGGTTCCTATATAATAAAGCAGTTCACATTTGTAGCAAAAAAGGTAAGGGAATAAGCATTTATCAAATATTATCTCATTTGATCCTCACAGCAACCTTGTGTTATAGATACTATTATTATCCCCATATATACCTGAGGTACCTGAGACAAAGAGAGGGTAAATTGATTTGCCCAGAGTCATACAGCTTGTAAGTGTCTGTGGCAGGATATGAACTAAAGTCTTCCTGATTCCAAACTCAGAGTTCTAGTCACTGTACTATTAGCTATCTCTGTGAGTGAGAAATGAACAAAAAAAGAAAGGAAAGGATAAAGCAAGAAAGGAAGAAAAGCATTAAGATTAGCAAGGACAAGGGAAGATTTCTTGAAGAAGTTAGGATTTTGATTGGGTCTTAAAGAAAACAAAGAATGACCAGAGTTAAATACAAAGAGAGAAAGAATTGAAGTATAGGAGAAAGCCAGTGGAAATGCCCACAGTGGGGAGATGTTTTGTCTTTTATGAAGAATAACAAGGAGACCAATGCCATATTGATCAGTCCAACCTTGGAATATTGTATTCACTTTTAGCTACTACATTTTATTTTTTGTTTTTTTAGAAAGATTTTATTCATTTTGAGTTTTACAATTTCCCCCCATTCTTGCTTCCCTCCCCCCAACCCCACAGAAGGCAGTCTGTTAGTCTTTACATTGGTTCCATGGTATACATTGATCTCAGCTGAATGTGATGACAGAGAAATCATATCCTTAAGAAAGAAAAATAAAGTACGAGATAGTAAAATTACTTGATAATATAACTTTTTTTCCCCTAATGTGACAGTAATAGTCTTTTGTCTCTTTTCAAAATCCATAATTCTTTTGCTGGCTATAGATGGTATTCTCCATTGATGGCCCAAAGTTGTTCCTGGTTGTTTCCCTTCAGGGATAAGCAAGTCCATCAAGGTTGATCATCACCCCCAGGTTGCTGTTAGGGTGCACAATGTTTTTCTTGTTCTGCACATCTCGCTTAGCATCAGTTCATGCAAATACTTTCAGGCTTCCCTGAATTCCCATCCCTCCTGGTTTCTAATAGGACAATAGTGTTCCATGGCATACATATACCACAGTTTGTTAAGCCATTCCCCAATTGAAGGACATTCATTTAATTTCCAATTTTTTTGCCACTAGAAACAGGGCTGATATAAATATTTTTGTACAAGTGATGTTTTTACGCTTTTCCCCCATCTCTTCAGGGTATAGACTCAGTAGTGGTATTGCAATATTTGTTGCCCTTTGGGCATAATTCCAAATTGCTTTCCAGAAAGGTTGGATTAGTTCACAGCTCCACCAACAATGGGTGTCTCAGATTTCCTGCAACCCTTCCAACAATGATCATTGTCCTTTCTGGACATATTGGCCAGTCTGAGAGGTATGAGGTAGTATCTCAGAGATGCTTTAATTTGCATTTCTCTAATAAGTAATGATTTGGAGCAATTTTTCATATGACTATGGATCACTTTGATTTTCTCAGCTGAAAACTACCTTTGCATATCCTTTGACCATTTGTCAATTGGGAAATGGATTGTTTTTTTTGAAAATTTGGCTAAGTTCTCTGGAGCTTTTTAATTTAATGTAATCAAAATTATCTAGTTTGTTTTGAATGATGTTCTCTATCACTTCCTTGGTCATAAACTGTTTCCCTTTCCATAGATCTGATAGGTAAACTACTCTGTGATCTTGTAGTTTGCTTATAATATTGTTTTGTATGTCTAAATCCTGTATCCATTTGGATCTTATCTTGGTATAGGGTGTGAGGTGTTGGTCTAATCTAAGTTTCTTCCATACTAACTTCCAATTTTCCCAACAGTTTTTTATCGAAGAGAGAGTTTTTATTCCAGTAGCTGGACTCTTTGGGTTTATCAAACAGCAGATAGCTATAATATTTCCTGCTATTGCACCTAGTCTATTCCACTGATCCACAACTCTGTTTCTTAGCCAATATCAGACAGTTTTGAGGACTGATGCTTTATAATATAATTGTAGATCTAGTAAGGCTAAGCTGCCTTCTTTTGCACTTTTTTTTATTGAATCCCTGGAAATTCTTGAATTTTATTTCTCCATATACATTTACTTACAACTTTTTCTAACTCATTAAAGTAGTTTTTTGGAATCTTGATTGGTAGGGTGCTAAACAAGCAATTTAGTTTTGGTAGAATTGTCATTTTTATTATATTAGCTTGACCTATCCATGAACAGTTGATGTTTGCCCAGGTATTTAAATCTGATTTTATTTGCATGAGAAGATTTTTGTAATTGTTTTCAAAGAGATTTTGAGTCTGCTTTGTCAGGTAGACTCCCAGGTATTTCATTTTGTCTGAGGTTACTTTGAATGGGATTTTCCTTTCTCGCTCTTTCTACTGTATCTTGCTAGTCATATATAGAAATGTTGAGGATTTATGAGGGGTTTATTTTATATCCTGCTACTTTGCTAAAGTTGTTCATTATTTCTAGTAGATTTTCAGATGACTTTTTGGGATCCTCTTGGATCTTGTCATTTGCAAAGAGTGAGAGTTTTGTCTCCTCCTTCCCTATTTTAATTCCTTCAATTTCTTTTTCTTCTCTTATTGCTGAGGCTAACTTTTCTAATATGATATTGAATAGTAGTGGTGATAATGGGCATCCTTGTTTCACCCCTGATTTTATTGGGAATGCCTCAAGCCTATCCCCATTGCATATAATGCTTATTGATGGTTTCAGATAGATACTGCTTATTATTCTAAGGAACAAACCATTTATTCCTACACTCTCTAGTGTTTTTATTAGGAATGGGTGCTGTATTTTGTCAAAAGTTTTTTCAACATTTATTGATATGATCATATGATTTCTGATAGGTATATTATTGATATAATTAATTATACTAACAATTTTCCTAATATTGAACCAACCCTGCAATCCTGGGATCAACTACAGTTGATCATAATGTATTATCCTAGTGATAACTTGTTGTAATCATTTTGCTAAGACTTTATTTAAGATTTTTGCATCTATATTCATCAGGGAGATAGATCTATAATTTTCTTTCTCTCTGTTTTAAGTCTTTCTGGTTTAGGTATCAGCACCATATTGGTGTCATGGAAAGAGTTAGGCAGAATTCCATCTTCACCTATTTTCCCAAAGAATTTAATTAGAATTGGAACCAATTGTTCCTGAAATGTTTGATAGAATTCACTTGTGAATCCCTCTGGCCCTGGAGATTTTTTAGGGAGTTCAATAATGGCTTGTTGAATTTCTTTTTCTGAGATAGGATTATTTAGGTTTTTAATTTCCTCTTCATTTAATCTGGGCCACTTATATTTTTGTAAATATTCATCCATTTCACTTAGATTGTCAAATTTATTGGCATAGAGTTGGGCAAAATAATTTCAAATTATTACTTTAATTTCTTCCTCATTGGTGGTGAGTTCACTTTTTTAAATTATGATACTAGCAAATTGGTTTTCTTTCTTTTTTTTTTTAAATCTAATTGACCAGAGGTTTATCAATTTTATTGGTTTTTTCTTTGGGCTCTTGGTTTTATTTATTAGTTCAATAGTTTCTTGCTTTCAATTTTATTAATTCCTCCTTTAATTTTTAGAATTTCTCATTTGGTATTTCATTGGGAGTTTTTAATTTGCTCTTTATCTAATTTTTTAGTTGCATATTTAGTTCATTGATTTCTTCTTTCTCTAATTTATTCATATAAGCATTTAAAGATATAATATATCCCCCGACAGCCACCTTGAGTATATCCCATAGGTTTTGGTATGTTGTATCATTATTGTCATTATCTAGGATGAAATAATTAATTCTTTCTATAATTTGTTGCTTGATCCACTCATTCTTTAAAATGAGGTTGTTAGTTTGCAATTAGTTCTGAGTCTATACTTCCCTGGCCCAGTATTGCATATGAGTTTTATTGCATTATGATCTGAGAAAGATGTATTCACTATTTCTGCCTTTCTGCAATTGATCATTCGGTTTTTATGTCTTAGTATATGTTTAATTTTTATGTAGGTGCCATGTACCACTGGAAAAAAAGTATATTCCTTTCTATCCCCATTCAATTTCCTCCACAGGTCTATCATATCTAGGTTTTCTAACAATGTATTTACCTCCTTAACTATCTTCTTGTTTATTTAATGATTCAATTTATCTAAATCTGAGAGTGGGACGTTGAGGCCTCCTACTAGTTGAGTTTTGCTGTCTATGTCTTTCTGTAACTCTTTCAACTTCTCTTCTAAGAATTTGGAAGCTGTCCCATTGGGTGCATACATATTTAGTATTGAAATTATTGTCTATAGTACCTTTTAAGAGGATATAGTTTCCTTCCTTATCTCTTTTAATGCAATCTATTTTTGCAGCTGCTTTGTATGAGATAAGGATTGCTACCCCTGCTTTTTTCATTCAGCTGAAGCAAAATACATTTTGCTCCAGCTTTTTCCCTTTACTCTATATGTATCTCGCTGATTCAAATGAGTTTCTTTTAAGCAGCATATTGTAGGATTCTGATTTTTAATCCACTCTGTTATCTGCTTACATTTATTTTTTTGTTGTTTAGGTTTTTGCAAGGCATTGGGGTTAAGTGGCTTGCTTAAGTCCACACAGCTAGGTAATTATTAAGTGTCTGAGGCCTGATTTGAACTCAGGTACTCCTGACTCCAGGGCCACCTATCTGCCCCTCTGCTTAAGTTTTAAGTGAGAGTTCATCCCATTCACATTCAAAGTTATAATTACTAACTCTCAATAATTATAATTATATGTATAAATTACTAACTCTTAAAGTTACTAACCCTCCATGCTATCTTCCTTCTGTTTGTATTTTCCTTTTTTCCCTTTATCCATATTACACAGTATTTTGTTTCTGAATACCACCACCTTCAGTGTGTTTACCCTTTTATAGCAAACCCCCTCCCCTTTATTCCCCCTTTCCCATTTCTCCTTCTTCCCTTCCTTCTGTTAGTTCCCCCTTTTCTCCCCCTCCCCATCTCCCCTCCCCTCTCCCCCTTTTAATGCTTGAAAGGTAAGATAAGTTTCTTAACTTGATTAAGTGTGTCCAAGTTAACTTTAAGCCAAGTCTGATGAGATGAGGATTCAGGTGGTTCTCACCTCCTCCCTTCTTTCCCTCAATTACAATAGGTGTTTTGTACCTCTTGATATAATGAGATTTACCCCTTTCAGTCTCCCTCCAACCTCCCTTCTCCTTACTCCCCACCTTTTTAAGGAGGTATTGTTTTTAAATCATTCTATCTGAGTCACAGAAAAGTTATGAGTGTCCCACTTCTGGCTATGTATATTCTCTTTAATGGAGTTACAGTTTTCAAGAGTTATGAGAATCTTTGTCCCAATTGGGTATATAGTCAGTTTCATCTTAATGTATAGCAGTTTTTTTTTGTCCTTTTCATGAGTCTCTTGAACCTCCTGTTCGATGTCCAAATTTTCTATGTAGCTCTGGTATTTTCATCATAAAATCTTGGAAATCTCTTATTTCATTAAAATGTCCATTTTTTCCCTTGGAAGAGAAGGCTTAGCTTTTCAGGGTAGTGGATTCTTGGCTGCATTCCAAACTCCCTTGCTCTTTGAAATATCTCATTCCAGGCACTTGGATCCCTTAAAGTTGTTGTGGCCAGGTTCTGCATAATACTTACTGTGGCTCCTTGGTATTTAATTTCTTTCTTTTGGGCTGCTTGCAGGATTTCTTCTTTTATCTGATAGTCTTGGAATTTGGCCACAACATTCCTTGGTGTTTTCATTTTAGGATCTCTTTCCAGAGGGGATTGATGTATTCTTTCAACAACTATTTTGCCCTCTGGTGCCATGATATCAGAGCAATTTTCCATCACTAAATCTGTAATATTAAGTCCAGCCTTTTTCTCTCTTCAATATTTTCAGGAAGGCCTATAATTCTCAGATTCTCCCTTCTTGACCTGTTCTGAAGGCTTTACTGATGAGGTATTTTCTATTTCTTTTCTATTTTTTTTGATCTTTTGGTTTTGTTTAACACAATTTTTGTTGTCTTATGAAGTCATTAGATTCTGCCGATTCCATTTTTTTTAAGAGAAGATTTTTCTTCATTTATCTTTTGCAGCTCCTTTTCCAGTTGGTCCATTCTATTTTTGGAGGATTTTTCTAATTTGCCTAAATGTATTTTGAGAGATTCATTTCCTTTTTGCATTTGTCCAATTGAGGATTTGAGAGATCATTTTCTTTTTGCATTTGCCCAATTGAAGAAAAAGGAGACTGCCAATTCCATAATCAGTTCCTTTAATTAAGTCATCAGTATACACAAAGAACACTGCCTTATTCACTCCTAAATATACATACTTCTTTTCTTTCTTTCAGTAAAGGAGAAAATGAAGATCGGAAAGGTTTTCAGAAACTGGAATAATTGTGTTTTGTCAATCAAACTCCCAAGTTGATATGGAATTAACCTCCTCTTCTTAAGTCACACAAAAATCAATCAAAGAAGTACTTATTAAGCAACATTCTAATTAATATAGTTATTGGGATTTTGTGTTTGGAAAACACCTTTAATCAATTAACAAAGCATTTATTAAATGTCTGCTATGTGCCAGGCACTATTACTAGGTGCTGGGAATTTTTAAAAAAGAATAAAAAAAATCAAAAACAGTCTCTGCTCTCAAAGAGTGAAACAACATATAAATATATATTAAAGAATATATAATAAATATTTGTAAATATATATGAAATTCCACAGAATAGAGAAGAATTTTCTTGCAACTCCTTTTCTAATTAGTCAATTCTGTTTTTGAAAGAGTTTTCCATTTGACCAATTGAAGCTCTGAAAGAATTATTTTCTTTTTGCATTTGTCCAATTGTTTTTTTCCAAGAATTTGCTTTCTTATTGCAAGGTGTTAATTTTCTCTCCCAAATTTTCCAATTGATTTTTAAACTCCTTCCTGATTTCTTCAAGGAAGTCTTTCTGGGCTGGGGAGCAAATCATATTCTCCTCAGAGGTTCTAGATCTCTCTGAGATAGGGTATTTACCTTTGAGGTAGCTTTCAATCAACCCCCTTCAATGGCCTTTCTTCATTTTCCTGAGATCTTGTGTTATGGGAGGGGCTGGTTCACAGAAGTTTGGTGTTGAGATCCCTGGAGGCTTTATTCACTGAGTTTAATAACTCCACCTGGGCCAGCCAGTAGGGGGTACTGATTGCTTTCTCTGGAGTGTCTTGTGACAAATCAAGTGATCTTGATTTGAGGTCCTTTACCTTGGCCTGGAGAGGGTGGGTGGTGCTGCTATTATCCTTGAACAATGTGGGCTATGACCTGGGGCAAGGCAATTACTTTCCCTACTCCCAGCTGAGGGTGCTGCTACCCACACCTGAGCCTGGGGGGTGGATGGGCTGTTACTGTGTTCTGGGAAGAGGACTCAGCTGAAGTGAAAGTTTGGAGTTTGAGGTTCACCAGACCAGAGGAGCCCAGTGGATAGATATCTGCAACTCTCTGCTCTAGAACTCTCCCTCCAGCCCTGCCAGAGCACCCCAGACCATCAGTCCCACAGCCAAAGCCTCTATGCCCCAGTTGGCTCTTGGACCTGGCTCCCACAGTCAATGCTTCCACGGCAGAACCTGGGCTAGTCTGGCTCTCACCCCTTCTGGTTTCTGCTCTCTGTGCCTGGCTCAACCAGGATCCCTGAAGACAAACCTTGAGGTAGATGTTCTTCTTCTAGCTTCTTTTTCTGGGTTTTGTCAATCAAATTTCTGTTAAGAGGTTTGTTTCATACTATATAATAAGGAAAGATCAGGAGCCCTTTGCACAGTGCTTGTCTTCTCTCCACCACCTTGGCCAGAAGTCCCCCCAAATACCACAGAATAGAAAGAAGATTAATAATAGAAGTAAAGGCCCAGATGGATAGGTGGAACCCTAAAGAAGCTCTAGTCCAAATCATTTACTTCATAGAAAAGGAAACTGAGGTCCCAAGAAGTAGAGAGACATATAAAACTAGTTAAAGCCAGGACTAGCTTTGATGTCTCATATATTTTTCATTATGACATGCTAGATTTTTCTCCACATGCATCTATTAACTTGTCTTGCTGAGTCAAAGGGTATACATGGTTTTATAGCTTTTTTTGAACATAGTTCCAAATTTCCCTCTAGAATGGTTGAATCAGTTCACAACTTGAACAATAGTGCTTTCATATCTCAATTTTCCCACATCCCTTCCGACATTTGTCATTTTCATTTTCTGTCACATTACCCAAACCGATGGGTGTAATATTGTTTCAATTTGCATGTCTATAATCAATAATGATTTAGAGCATTTTATGTGACAATAGACAATTTTGACTTCTTCAATTTTCTTTTTGAACACCACCTGGTCACATCCTTTGAGTATTTAACAATTAGGGAATCATTTGCATTCTTATAAATTTTACTCAATTCTCTATATATTTGGGAAATGTCTTTTCAGAGAAACTCGCAGTACATTTTTTTCACAGTTATGATTAGTGCATATTTCTTTCATCCAAATTTCCCCCTGTTTATTCTTCTCTCTTTTTGCTTTCACCCCATCTCTTGTCAAAAGTATTTTGATTCGGGAACTATACTCAAAAAGCAATAAAACAGATCATACCTTTTGAACTGCAATACCAAATACTAGGTCAATATCCCAAAGAAATCATAAAAAATGGAAAAAGTCTCACATGTTCAAAAATATTTATAGCAGTTCTTTTTGGAGTAGAAAAGAATTATAAATGGAGGGCATGTCCATCATTTGGAAAATGACTGAACAAGTTATGGTACATGAATGTTATGGAGGAATGTTGTTCTATAAGAAATCATGAGGGGGTGTGGTGGAAACAGGAATTCACAGAAACTCTTACCCAGAAAACTCCAAATGCCATCAAATTATGACTCTAACCAAATTCTAGAGTGGCAGAACCTACATAAAGTCTGAGTGAAACAATTTTCCAATGCGAGACAAGGAAGATCTGCAGGAACGTTCTATTTCACTGGCACCAGGGTTGAAAATAGCTGCAGAACAGCCCAAGTCATGCCAGAGAAAATCATCTCCAGCCTTCCAGGAACAGGTCACAGGACACCTGGGTCCCTGGGGGCTCCTGGAGTGACAGCAGGAGTAGTTTCCAGACCTTCCAGTCTAGGGATCACCAAGTACAAATTGAAAGGTCAACCAGAAAAACTGTATCCTACTATAGTGATTACTTAGACCCGGTCAGTTTAGGCCTCAATGCAGCCCCACCTGGGAAATTCAGAGCCACCCAGCAGTTGCTTCCAGAGGGCTCAGCCCACAGAGAGTAAAAGAGTTGGGAGAGACTGAAGAAGTCTCTCTGCGATCCTTAGGGCAGGACTCTGCTGCTTTGCCCATTATCAGATCCAGGTCACAGTCTGGAGATCATACTATCATAGAGAAGCAAGGACCCTCCTCAGAGCTCCAGGGAAGAGGGGAGTGCTTGTGATCATCCACAGACCAGAGCACAGGCCAGGAGAGCTGTAAGAGCCTCTTATAAGGCTTTGGAAGTAAGTTAAAATCAGATAATAGGCTGGGGAAATGAACAAACAATGGAAAAAAAGAATCTGACGATAGAAAATTACTTTGGCCACATGGAGGATCAAAATATACACTCAAAAGATGACAAAGTCAAAGCTTCTCTAAAGCCTTCAAGAAAAATAACAATTGGTCTCAGGCTATGGAAAAGCTCAAAAAATTTTAAAAAGCAAGTAAGGGAGGTAGAAGAAAAATTGGAAAGAGGAATGAGAGCAATGCAGGAAAATCATGAAAATCAAGTCAGCAGCTTGGTGAAGGAGATAACAAAAATACTGAAGAAAATGGCATCGTAAAAACCAGTTTAGGTCCAATGGAAAAAGTAGTCCAAAAGGCCAAAGAGGAGAAGGATGCCTTAAAAAGCAGAATTGGCCAGATGAAAAAGGAGATCAGAAAGCTTCTGAAGAAAATAACTCCTTCAAATGTAGAATAGAACTAAGGGACTCTGATGATTTTGTGAGAAATCAAGAAAAAATAAAACAAAAAAATCAAAATGATGAAAAAGTAGAAGAAAATGTGGAATATCTCATTGAAAACAACTGATCTGGAAAACAGATCCAGAAGAGATAATTTAAAATTATTGGGTTACCTCAAAGCCATGACCAGGAAAAGAACTTAGATTTCATTTTTCAAGAAATAATCCAGAAAAATCACCCTGAGATCTTAGGCACAGAGAGTAAAATAGATATTGAAGGGATTCACTGATCACCTCATGAAAGAGATCCCCAAATAAAAACTCCCAGGAATATTATAGCCAATTTTCACAACTCCCAAGTCAAAGAAAAAAATATTATAAACAGCCACAAAGAAACATTTCAATTATTGTGTCACTACAGTACACAGGATTTAGCAGGGTCTACATTAAGGTCTTGTAGTACTAGGAATATGATATTCTGGAAGGTAAAAGAGCTTGGATTATAACTGAGAATCAATTACCCAGCAAAACCGAGCATCTTATTTTAGGGGGAAAGATGGACATTCAGTGAAATAGGGAACTTTCAAACTTTCCTGATGAAATGACCAGAAAGTTTGATCTTCAAGTATAGGACTCAGCTGAAGCATAGAGAGGGTGCACAGGAAGGGCAATTTATGAGGGATTTAATGATGTTGAACTGCCTGTATTCTGGCATGGGAAGAAGATACTGATAACTTATATGAACCTCATTTATTAGGACAGAAGGAATATATATAGACCAGGCAGGAGGGAGCTGAATATAAAGGTAATACATATTATATAAAGGTAATATGTATCCTTGGGCAAACCAATTAACCCTGTTTGCCTTGCAAAAACCTAAAAAAAAGGTAATATGTATTATAAAGATTGAGTCAATGGGTGAAAGTGAAAAGAGGTAGAATGGGTTAAGATATTTTACATTAAAAGAGGCTATTGAGTGGAAGGGGGTAGGTGAGAGGGAATGAGTGAACCTTCACTCTTGTCAAGAGTGTCTCAGGGGTGGCTAGGTGGTGCAGTGGATAAAGCAGTGGCCCTGAAGTCAGAATTACCTGGGTTCAAATCTGGTCTAAGACACTTAATAATTACCTAGCTGTTTGGCCTTGGGCAAGCCACTTAACCCCATTTGCCTTGCAAAAACCTAAAAAAAAGAGTGTGTCTCAGCAGGGAAAAAACATGCAAACTCAATTGAGTATTAGATACCCAATTAGATACCTAATCAGATACTCAATTAGATACCCTAAGATAGAAATTTATCTTTACTTTAGAGGAAAAAGGAGAGGGAAGGAATGGAAGAAAGGGGTCAGTGGGAAGGGAGATGGGAATGTAGGTGACAGAAGAGAAGGAAGGTCATGGGAGTGGGTAGTCAGATAAAACATTTTTGAGGAGGGACATGATGGAAGCAGAGAGAGAATGGCATGATTGGGAGTGGGGAGGAATAGAATGGAGGTAAATCTAGTTAACAGCCACTGTGGGAAAAATTATTTAAGTAACTTCTCAGATGGACTAATGATAAAGAATGCAACCTATCCCAGAGACAAAGCTGATGGTATCTGAACATAGACTGAAATATATTTTTTTCTTTTCCTCTCACTATATTTTTTGAGCTTTCTCCATCAGGGGTAGGGAGGATTATGTTTACTTTCACAACAAGATTATTGTAGTAAAGTGAAAATAAATAAATGAATCATAAAAAAAAGAAATAATGAGGGATGGAAGTTCAGAAAAGCCTGGAAATACTTGCATGAATTGAAGTTGAATGAAATGAGCAAAATCAGAAATCTTTATTAAGAATACCAACAACATGGGGTGATTATAAACCATGATGGACTTGTTCATTTCAGCAGTACAATAATCAAAGACAAGTTTAAAAAATTTGTGATGCAAAATACTATCCATATCAGAGAAAGAATTATGGAATTTAAATGAAGATCAAAACTTAATTATCTTCAATTTTTAAAAGTTGTTTTCCTTTTCAGTCTGATTCTTCTCTTACACATAATCAATATGGACCTTTGTTTAGCAGGGTTATACATGTAGAATCTATATCAGATTGCTTTATGTTGGGGAAAAGTGGAGGGAAGGAAGGAAAGAAAAATGTAAAATTCAAAACTTTTCATAAATGATTGGTTAAAAACTACCTTTGCATAGTGTCAGAAAAGCAAATAAATAAAATATTAAGTAAAAAGAAATTAAGTAAAAAAATTAAGTAAAAAGAAATCATGACTTCAGAGAAGCATGGAAAGCATTAAACCAGATGATGATGAATAAAGTAAGCAGAACCAAGAAAACACTATACATTAACAATAGCACTGTGAGATGATCAACTATGATGGATTCAGATCCTCTCAGCAGTTCAGAGATCATGGACAACCCTGAGAGATCTAATGTGGATAATTACATCCACATTTAAAGAAAAATTTCCCAAAGTCTGAATGCATACTGTGTTCCCTTTTTAAAAAGTTCTTCTATGCTTTTCATTCCTTATGGTTTTTTTCTTTCCTCTTTGTTCTAATTTCTCTTTCACTAAATGACTAATATGTAAATATATTAAACACAAATGTACATGTTCAACATTTATTAGACTGCTGCCATGATAAGGGAGGAAAGGAAAGGAGGGTGTAGAAAAATGTGAAACTCATAAATTTGCAAATGGAAGAATATTGAAATGCTGCCAATGAATGTAATTACAAAAATAAAATAAAATTTCAATTAAGTATTATTTTCCTTTATTACAGAAGAAATATTCAAGGTCATGAGAAATTAAGTAACTTCCTAAGGTTACACATTTTAAGAGAAGAACATGGAATGAGATTTTTGCCCATTACATTAAGCACTTCCTTGTCTTTTAATGTGACTTAGAGTGAGAGCCTCTATTGCTGTGATTGGCAAGTATGAATTGATCTAAACCTGGGTAGTTTTCTCTGCTCCTTTTGTTCAATTGAAGAGCACCTGAATGATTCTCTTTTGCCCCTCATTATCCCAGGCATGAAGTACCAATGATTCTACTTTCATGTTATATTTTGTTTCTTACCTCCCTTTTCCATTACAATATATTACTATAATAGTTCAGATTCTTATTACTTTCTACTTTGCTAGTTCAATAATTTTCTATTCAGTCTCATTACCATGATTTACTTTTTTTTAAACCATATTCTTCCCCTCCCCTCACTCAGTTTTCCTCCAGGCCTTTGCTTACTATTATTCCAACTCTATAAACTGCCTCCTGAAATACTGGCCAGTATTTCAATATCTCTTCTCTGATTCCCTAAGCAAAAAGTGAATTCTTCTTCCTCCAGACTCTCATATCACTTTGTACTTTTCCTAAGCACCTATTACTTTCTATTATGAAATTTTTTAATTATTTGAAGTTAGAGAATGCAACTCATTCATTTTTTTTATTCTCCTGAGTGACTAGCACATAACTATGCAATAAATATTGAATAATTGGTTGAAAAGCAGAGAGCATAGGGTTGAGGATAATTTTCACTTTTCTTCTTTCCCTTCCTTCCTCCCTGTTAACTTGTACAAGGCACTTTTCATGTCCTCATTCCTCAGTGTATAAATGAGAGGATTCAGAAAGGGGGTGATAGCTGCGAAAAATGCAGACACTATTTTGTCTTCAGGAAGGCTGATGGAAGGGCGGGAATAGATGAAGATGCAGTGTCCCAAGAAAAGTGTGACGACTGTGAGGTGGGCTGCACAGGTTGATAGGGCTTTGCGCCTGCCTGATGAAATCCGCTTCCTCAGTGATACCAGGATAACAGCATAGGAGACCAACAGTACTATGAAACAGACCACAGAGATCAACCCACTGTTAGAGACAATGAGGATCTCAATGATTCGAGTATCTGTGCAGGCCAGTTTGATAACCTGGGGCACATCACAGAAGAAGTTATCAATCTCATCAGGACCACAGTATGGCAGTGTGATGGTGAGGGAAGTAAAGGCCACTGAGTGAATTGTTCCTCCAATCCAGAGTGCTGCAGCCAGTAGTACACATACCTTCCAGTTCATCACTGTCATATAGTGCAAAGGATTGCAGATGGCCACGTAGCGATCATAGGCCATGACTGTGAGGAGAAAAATTTCAGTGCAGGCAAAGAGATGCAAGAAAAACATCTGAACCACACACTCATCAAAGGAGATTAGCTTCTCTTCAGACCAGGTGTCTACTAGCATCTTGGGGACTGTGACAGTGGAGTGGCAGACATCAATGAAGGACAAGTTGCTAAGGAAGAAATACATGGGAGTGTGGAGTCGGCGATCATAGATGATAGTGATGACAATGAGGATGTTACCCATCAGAGTCAGGATATAGAAAATGAGAAACACTGCAAATACAGTCATCTGTATTTTCTCGTTGGTGGACAGACCTCGCAACCGGAAATAACTCACTGAAGTTTGATTAGGCAGGATAGCCTCTTCCATTCTATTTTATGTGTCAATCTGTCAAAATTAAGAACCTGCTATCATTGTTTGTATTTTTGAGATGTAAATACATACTTTATATTGTTACCTTATTTCAATTGTATCTATGTAAATATAATATATATATATATGTGTGTGTGTGTGTGTGTGTGTGTGTGTGTGTGTGTGTGTGTGTATGTGTGTGTGTGTGTGTATATATAGTGAGGCATCATATTGCTTAATTATGTTGTAAACCTTGCAGGGGAGGAACAGATAAAACTTTACAATACAACTGCATCTCTCTGCCTACAGATCCTATTCCCATCTTCCTTCCATCAATTCATCCTTCACAGTATTGATGAAACAATCTTCTTATGGCACAGGTTTGATCACATAATTTCTCTATTCAAAAATCATCAGTGGTTTCCAATTGCTAGTAGTTAACACATAAATTTTTTAATTTAGCAGGGCATTTAAGTCCCTCAACAATTTGGTTCTTATTTCATGTAATTCGGTTTCAATCAAGGTGAACTCTTAGTTATTACCCAAAATCAACCTACTGCCTCCTGTCCTTGTGCATTTATGTGGGATGTTTCTCATGCCCAGAATGCATTCCTTCCTCCAGTGTTCCTAGAAAACTGTTTGAATTTTTCCTTTTGCCCACATCACATCCTACTTTGTGCTATACTTCTCTGTTTACACATCATATGATCCTTAATAGATTCTAAGTTCCTAGAAAACTAAGACTGTGCTGTTTTCCTTGGCATGTTTAATGGAATATTATACTTTGGATAGATTTCATTTATTCAAGAATTTGTGATTTGGCTGGTATGAATAGTTTCTTTACTGATAAAAGCCTTAGAAAAGTCACTTAAAAGTCACCTTTTGGGCCTCAGTTTCCTCATTTGTAAAATGAAGGATTTGGACTAGTTGACTTTTAAGGTCTCTTTAAGTTCTTGATCTATAATCCTATAATCTTATCAGATCACATCCCCTCTACAATTTAGTAGATGATCTTTGAGATTTGCTTTGGCTGAACATTTATTACCTCATGGCTAATGTGTATTTAATCTTTCTGACTTTAGCTAGACAGGACCTTGAAGAATGGATGTATGATCCATCACCAGGCTCAAACTTGAAGCCTTCCTCAGTTCATTAGCACCTCTCAGATAAGAGGTCTATTGTTCAACCTTCAAGAAATTAGTTGCATCCATTCTAAAATGAGAATGCAGGACTTTAGGAGAGGGTAGACATGTAAGAAATGTTTTTTTAATTGACTTGACATAATATTAACCCAATACTGGTTTGATTGAGGAAAGGATTAATATTGAGAAGTAATTAAAGAGAGAAATCACAAGGAAACTCAATAGGGAGCGTATAGAAAAATACACTTAGGATAGCAGAACATTAAAATCAGTAGTAACCTTAGGTATCTTTAATGTAAGCCTCTCCGATTATAGAGGGGAAAACTAACACTCTGAAGGGGAAGCGATTTGTCTATTAATTAGTGCAAGAACAATGACTAAAATGCATTAAGCAAGAAAAGCTTGTAAATACAAAAGAAATTCAAGAGTCATATTCATTGACTGAGAAATAGGACAGATAAGAAGCACATTTGTGATACAGGGTGTTTATATTTGAGATCTTCCCATTTCTCCCTTTTCCAGGTAACTTCCAGATCTCCATCTCTGTTCTTCCTCTTCCCCCTTTACTTTTATTTCATGCTGCTTGGTGAATTGTATTGCATTAGAAAGAAAGAAAGAATATCCATATACTTAAAGACTTAATCTCCAATAAAGATCAAACAGGAAATGTGGATAGTGATGATGAATGTCATAAACTTTTACAAGGAATGCTTGAATGATGTTTTCATATCAGCAAGAACCATCTCGGTAACAAGATTCTATAATCAAGTGGTGAATGTCTTCCTTCCCTGTCATTTCAGGCTGTGTGACCGTTCAAATAGTGTTGTTTGGAAGAACAAATAATATTTCTGGTGCCCCTTAGGAAGCCTCTCACTTGATCAACTGGAGTGTTTGCACTTGGGCATAGAACAAGCCTTAGAATGATTCCCCAATATAGTAATTACTTGAAAAATCCTCTTTTTTTTCTGTTTGCCCAGGAAACCCCAAAATGATGTCATGAAGAGTGGGATATGACTGAAACAACTGAACAACAAAAATCTTTTTTTTTGTATAGCTAGGTCAGTACTTGGCATATAGTAGACACTTAATAAATGTGCATTAAATTGAATTTATACACTACACTCAAAGTCCATGAATATATATTAACTCACTTCAATTAATTCATTAAGAAGTTGTTATTAAATACCTACCTATATAAGTACCTATGTTTAAGATATTGTGTAAGAATGAACAGTGGATAAAAGAAAAAAATTGAACTAGTCCCTATACTCAAGTAACTATATTCTTCCAAGAGGGAAGTGACATATACATAGGTAAGTATAAAAATTGATGTGATGATGGTAAAAGAGAGATCCAGACCAAAAAAAAATCCAGGAGTATATAAAGAAGGAGTGAATACTTTCAGCTTGCTAGGAAGGTGTAGGTGGGCTTCACAGACCATACTCCCACCTTCATGCTTTATGCCCTGACTCCTTTATGATGTCCAAAGACCTTTTTTCTTTCTTGAGCACAGATAAAACTTTTGCCAAGAAATTAAGAAAGTGACTGGGACAATGAATGAATAATTCTCTTAAATTGCCTTGCTAAAACATTGCTTCTTTTCAAGAATTTTGTGGTCCAACCAAACTACACCTCAAGAATGACCCAAATTCCTTATGAATGACATGTCATCTGCCATCCCCAAACACTTGCTTTCCCTCATGCGTGAAATGCAATGTCCACTTCCCTTCTTAGAATTCCTTGTTTCCTTGAAACTCTTCCCAAATGACACTTTCTACATTAAGTTTTCCCTTTTCCTCCCAATTTCTAGTGCCCTCTCCCTCCTTGTCTTTATTTTGTATATGCTTTTTAAATACTTATTGATATTGTACATTTTGTATATATATATATTATGTATTTCCTAATTTATCCTATTGTTATCGCCTTTCATCAGTGAGAATGTAAGCTTCTTGAAGATAGGAAGGGGAAGGGTTTAACTTTTTACTTTGTATCCTCAGAGCCTAGCATAAAATTGATAATATATACTTATTAGTTCATTAAAAGGGTGGGAGAATGCGATGGAGGGTTTAACGGAGAAAAGTTTTTTTTCAAGGTGAGTAGGGTTTAGAACTGGAACAAACTTTAGAAATTATCTCCTTCGACCACTCATTTTACAGACAAAGAAACTGAAATCCAGAGAGGTAATATGACTGGTCAAAAGTCACACCTCTGCTTAGTTAGTGCTAGAAAGATTTGAGCTGAATTCTCATGATTCTTACTCCATTGTATTTTATCTGCTTTGGTGTACATTAGGGTCAGATTGTCTCCTTCCAAGTTAGAAAGGGAGGATGAATCCTCCTGACATTTGTTTTAATAGGTCATTCTCCAATTCTCCTTCATTCTGGAGCTGCAAATAATGCCTACTTATATTATTTCTTTCTAAATTAACTGAGATGAAGAATTTGAAAGCTGGATTAAATCTTGAGGACAACCCAATTCAACTTCCTCATTTTCTTTATCAAGAGAACTGAGAGACAGATAATTTAAATCACTTTCCCAGGGTCATACCTTCAGTGAAAGATTGAGAAAAGAACCAACTCAGTGGACATCACATTCCACAATGAAAAATAGAAGAATTGTACCAAAGATAGATGAACTGGTAAAGGATTAAAGGTTATTTTTTGCAATATTCCTCTCCCCTGTGGTTGCTATCATCTTTCAGTGCCCAGACAATTGCATTAGTTTTTTCTTTTTTGACTCACATTCCTTATTATGAGAGTATACACTTTGTGACATCTCATCTATGATAATCTGCTCATCTATGATAATCCATGCCATGATTTTCTACCACCCATCTATACATCTTCTGAGCTACTGAAACTTTCTTGTTTTAGATTCCATTTCTTCAGGACTAGAATCTCCAAATAATCTAATGAATCTGTACAATTAAAAGAATAGATAAATAGTAGAGATCTTTCCTCTACCCTCTCACACTCGTTTATTGGTGACATTAACTAATGCAACTTCTAGAGAAGATTCTTTTTTAAAATTTTTATTTATTTAAGGCAATGGGGTTAAGTGACTTGCCCAAGGTCACACAGTTAGGCAATTATTAAATGCCTGAGGTTGGATTTGAACTCAGATTCTCCCTGTTCCAGGGCCAGTGCTGTATCCACTGTACCACCTAGCTGCCCCCTAGAGACATCCTTTTTAATGTCCAAAGTAGTGAAGAAACTCAATTGGTGGAGTTTTTAGGCAAGGTGGAATGGAACTACATTAATGTCATATGATAATCAAAGGAACTAATGTTACTTCATCTGGAGACAGCATTTGTGTTTGTGTGTGTGTGTGTGTGTGTGTGTGTGTGTGTGTGTGTGTGTGTATGTGTGTGTGTGTCTGTGTCTGTGTCTGTGTCTGTGTCTGTGTGTGGTGATAATAGTCTTCAAGCATTTGAAGAATATCATATAATAAAGGCATTATTTTTATTTGGTGTGACTTCAAGTGAATGAATAAGAATCAATGGGTAAAAGTTACAGGGAGACATTTAGCTTTATAAAGAATATTCTAAGAATTTGTATTGTTAAAAAAAATGGAATGAGTTGCTTTGAAAGTAGTGAAGTCATTCATTACTCTGAGGAGTGATCCGAGCCTTCAGCTGTATTCAAGAGATGGAGGAGAATATTCACAGGGATCATTACTGTGAGTGTTTACATTTTCATGTAATTTTTGATTTTGGTGGGTAGGGAGGAGAAACTGCTGCACTTTGTCCTTTGGTTTGCCAGGAAAGGAAATGAAGGAGAGTGAATTGCCAAAAAAAAGTATTGAGTTCCCTGATCCCAAGGGTATATAAGGAGAGGCAGGAGGGGATTTCTGCTTTTAACAGGGTTTGGACTATTTGACCATTGAGAACCTTTCTAAGGTTGAGAATTTGGGGGGTAGAAATCACCTTTCAGTTACATTTAGATTGTATCCCCTTACTCTGACTCTGTGTAGGTCTGATCTTGGTATGTATTCTCATTTTGAGAATTCAGAGTCAGAAGGAGGTGGGTTTACATCTTTGTCCTGGCTCTTACTATCTGTGGGATCCTGAATAGCTTCTCAATATCTTGTTTTCCTCATCTGCAAAATGAGAATGTTGAATTAGATATGTCCAAGGTTTCATTCAGTTCTAAATCTATGATACTAAGGCAGTACTGCATTTCATAGTTCAAAATTATCTTTAGAGCCCAGATTTTAAACACCTTTTTCAAACAAAGAAACAGCCATTTGTACCTGCTTTCCTTAAAATCTTTTAAACTCTAATGGTGTGGTTGCAAAGTTGAAACCCTAAACAGCTGACCATATAACCTCAGGGGTAGATTCTGGAACTTATTTTCATCTAATATTGCTTTGCAAGGTCATAGACGGATGAATCAATTGACAAATCAGGCAGAAATTCAGTTTGATAAAATTATAAATATAAATATAAAATTATATTTATAAATATAAAATGATAAAATTATGGTGTTGGAAGGTAGTTATGAGATCATCTAGTTCAATTTCATCATTTTAGAGGTAGGGAAACTGAACCATAGAAAAGGATTTTAATCTACCCAAGGTCCTGCAGTGGGCTGGTTACACAGCTGGGATTCAAACTTGGGTCCCCTTACCCCTGGACCAATATGACTACATTCTTAGTAGTCTTTTTCATCATTTTTCTTTCCCCTTCTACCATCTAACTCCATCCCTACTCCAGTGCTTGGGTAAATAGTTATTCATCCAACTACAATAGATATTTGGTGTTAGTTTATATTGAGAACCTACTGATGAAATGTTAGAAATAAAGTAAAAAAAAACTTCTTAAGAGTAAAAAAGAGAATAAAGTTTACTGCATGGTGAAACTTACCTTCTATTGTTTCTCGTGTTCCAAATGATTCCACCTTTGGGTAGTTGGCTGGTCAATCCTGTAGCAAGATCATCTTGCATTGAGTGGTTTTGATACTTTGAATAATTGACTCTTTTTTACTATACCTTAATTTCCTTAATTGTAAAATGAGAAAGCAGGGGTAAAAAATCCTTAAGGCTCATTTCTGCTCTAATACTTCATGGTTCTGTGATTCTAATCTATATTTAATTTAGTTTCTCCTTAGGAGAGATGAAAAACAAAATTTCCTTGTGCTTTTTTTACAAGTGGATTTTTTAAATTACTGATGCATTACTGTAGAGAACATTTGCTAAAATCCTCTATTAAAAGAAGCTATTAAAATTTTACATGAGTTCTTTAGTATTTCTGAAAAATTTCTCTCTCTCTCTCTCTCTCTCTCTCTCTCTCTCTCTCTATATATATATATATATATATATATATATATATATATTCCAGTATTTTCAAGGTGTATTTTACACCCTTTCAGACAGAAATGATGAAAAGAATGAAGTAAAATAGCAAAGTACTAGATGTTTATCTTAACATCATATTTGTGTTTTAAATACATTGCATTATCTTAATTTTCTAGGGAATAGATAGAAGACAAAACTCCAGTTCCTTTAGAGTACTCTGGAAATTGTTTACTGCTAATTTCTGAATGGAATTTTCCTCTCAAAGTTAAATAGGAAATTGGAATTTTGAAGAGGGGAGAAAGAAGAATAGAAAGAGAGGGAGAGAGGGGAGAAAGGGTCTTCACTCTCTAGTACTTCCAAACTCCTCTATCAACTACTATTCTCACTGTTCTTCTATTTATAGCCTTTTTTAGCCTTGGGAAATCCTTGGAGATGAGATCAGTTAGTGCTGGTTACTGATTAAATAAAGTGGATGCAACAAGGACTTAGGCTGCACCATTGATTGTAAAGGAAATTATTAAGAAAATTTTTAAGAGTTTTTGATAGTTTTGTTGCTTCCCCTATTTGATTGTGAGTTCCTCAAGGGCAGATTGTTCTTTTGTCTTTCATTATATTTCCAATGTGGCATATTGCAAGCACTTAATAAATACTTATTGAGAATTCAGACTATATCTACAGGAGTAGATGGCATTGAAAATTACAGCAATTATTTAGATGATGAAAAAAAGAAGCTGTTTTTATCTAATCCAATTAGATATTTTAGACAAAAATGCATATTGTGTGTCTGACTTATTTAGAAAATATCCTTAAATCTCTAATGTTCTTTTTTGACTTATCTGTTTCCCTAAAGACTAAATCACCAGATGGAAAGAAAAATTAAGTCCAAATTTAAAAGCTAAGGAATGAAATTCTTCATAATTACATTCTAATGACTATGAAATTAAGAAGGCCTGGCTTAGGACCAATTCAATTTAATTCATCATTTATTAATAACCTACTGTGTGCAGAATTGGGCAGCTAGGTGGGACAGTGGATAGACTGCCAGATCTGGAGTCAGGAAGGCCAATATTCCTGTGTTCAAATCCAGCCTCAAACACTTATTTATAATGTGACCCTGGGCGAGCCACTTAACCCTATGAAGAGCTAGAGAAGCAAATGACAAGCAACTCCAGGATCTTGCCAAGAAAATCCACAGAGGGGAAACTAAGGCAAACAGAGATTAAATGAATTGCCTAGGATTACATGGCTAGCAAATTATCATGATCTAATGAAAAATAAGACACATAGATAGATAAGTAAAAAACAGAATAATACATAACAGTCTTAGAGAGTCATTGCTATCATTTAGAAACTTAGAGCTTTTGGAACTCATCCACTACTATTTGACTAGTATGGAAGATCAACACAGTTATTTTGGCTCTTAATAGAAGTATTTTCATAGCATGACATAGTGATATTTTGTTAGATTTATTATCCTAACTTATTCAACTATTTCCTAGTCACTGGGAATCTAACTTGTAACAAGGCTTTTTGCTCTTATATACTTTTACTGTGAGAATTTTTTGGTGGGAGGGGAGTATTAAGTTTTCTTTCCCTTCTGTTTTGTCAGTAATCTCTTTAGGATAAGATTCTAATCTTGGTACTACTGGATCAAAGAATGTGAACATCAAAAACTCACATGATTTAATTTCTCTATTGTTTTTCATAAAATAAAAGGAAGACAAATTTGAGGAAGCTAAGTAATTCATTGAGTTGAGTACTGGGTCTGGAATAAGGAAGATCTGAGTTCAAATATGTCCTTAGACATCAGTTACTTAACCTTTTTTTTTGCCTTAATATAATGGAGAAGAAAATGGCAAACCATTCTAGTAACTTTACCAATATAACTTCATGGATAGTAAATGGTGTGTTATGGATCATGGGGTCACAAAGAGTCAGACATGACAATGATTGAACGATAGCAACAGACTCTGAAGAAGCCACAATTTTAAAAGAAATTATTAAACAGATAGTTCATGAGAACATACAAAAGAAGGAATTGACTAGTAGGAGCTAGAATGGGTTTAGGGATAACTCATTGTGTAAAACTTGCTTCATTTCCTTTTTTATCTTTTTAATGAATGAAATAGGAATTTCTAATGAATTATGTGTAGAGAAAATAGAAATATATGGATTAGAAAATATTATAATTATATGATTTCACAGTTGAATGTTTTGATTAATAGATCACCTTCAAGGTAGATGAAGGTATTTTCTAGGTTGCAGTAGAATTATGTCTGTGGTTCTGTTTTTCTTCAACATTTTCTTCTTCATTGGTTTGGATGAAGATGTTGATGCCACAATTATCTACTTTTCAGGTGATTCAGAACTGGATTAGATAATAGCATCTAAAATTAGATTTTAAAATTATTTCTTTAAATAGGGAAGAAGCGTTGAAATCATCAAAATGAAATTTAATGGAGTTTTAAAATTATAAATTCTTTTACTAAGATTAGCCAATGCCCCCAAATTATGTAAATACAGGACTGGGGAAGACCTGGCTCAATAGTCATTCATGTATAAAAGATCTTAGATCTATAAAACTCAATACCTTATCCTTTAGTGTGACATAGCTACTACAAATTTGGAAATAACTTCAGGTTGCCATATTATCAAAATTTTAAGCAAAATTATTATTGATAGTGTGATCATTTTAAAAATTGCTAATTGTGATAATAATATTTAATTTTTTTGAAGAGCTGTGATTTATATGGTGATCTGCAGCTTTTCTATGACATTAGATTAGATAGATTTTCAAAGTTTCTATGGTTGAAAAATTCACTCCCTGAGGATAATGTAGTGACAAACCTCTTTGACTTATCTTGCTCCTTCAATGAAATATATAGTCCATTATTGAACCTAGACTTGAAGATGTTCCAATTTGGAACAACCTGGTAGAGTTCAAAGACAATACAACTCAATAATAATAACAAATGACAACAATCAACAAGAACAATGCAAACAGCTACATATATTAAGATAGACTTTGAAGTTAGGAAGCTTATAATAGGAAAGGAATACTTATATCAAGGAAGATAAAAATCTAGTCAATAAGCATTTATTAAGCAATTACTTTGTTTTGGTCCCTAGGTTCAGTGCCAGAATACAAAGTAAAGAAAAATACATAGTTGAATGGAAGAGATGACATGAAAACAGCTATATGTAAAGAAGCTATAGAGTCAGAATAAATTGTAGAAATACTCATTGCATTAATATTATTGGGCTGAGATTTTTTTGGTGAGGTTCCTATATAATAAAGCAGTTCACATTTGTAGCAAAAAAGGTAAGGGAATAAGCATTTATCAAATATTATCTCATTTGATCCTCACAGCAACCTTGTGTTATAGATACTATTATTATCCCCATATATACCTGAGGTACCTGAGACAAAGAGAGGGTAAATTGATTTGCCCAGAGTCATACAGCTTGTAAGTGTCTGTGGCAGGATATGAACTAAAGTCTTCCTGATTCCAAACTCAGAGTTCTAGTCACTGTACTATGAGCTATCTCTGTGAGTGAGCAATGAACAGAAAAAGAAAGGAAAGAAGGATAAAGCAAGAAAGGAAGAAAAGCATTAAGATAAGCAAGGACAAGGGAAGATTTCTTGAAGAAGATAGGATTTTGATTGGGTCTTAAAGAAAACAAAGAATGACCAGAGTTAAATACAAAGAGAGAAAGAATTGAAGTATAAGAGAAAGCCAGTGGAAATGCCCACAGTGGGGAGATGTTTTGTCTTTTATGAAGAATAACAAGGAGACCAATGCCATATTGATCAGTCCAACCTTGGAATATTGTATTCACTTTTAGCTACTACATTTTATTTTTTGTTTTTTTAGAATGATTTTATTCATTTTGAGTTTTACAATTTCCCCCCATTCTTGCTTCCCTCCCCCCAACCCCACAGAAGGCAGTCTGTTAGTCTTTACATTGGTTCCATGGTATACATTGATCTCAGCTGAATGTGATGACAGAGAAATCATATCCTTAAGAAAGAAAAATAAAGTACGAGATAGTAAAATTACTTGATAATATAACTTTTTTTCCCCTAATGTGACAGTAATAGTCTTTTGTCTCTTCTCAAAATCCATAATTCTTTTGCTGGCTATAGATGGTATTCTCCATTGATGGCCCAAAGTTGTTCCTGGTTGTTTCCCTTCAGGGATAAGCAAGTCCATCAAGGTTGATCATCACCCCCACGTTGCTGTTAGGGTGCACAATGTTTTTCTTGTTCTGCACATCTCGCTTAGCATCAGTTCATGCAAATACTTTCAGGCTTCCCTGAATTCCCATCCCTCCTGGTTTCTAATAGGACAATAGTGTTCCATGGCATACATATACCACAGTTTGTTAAGCCATTCCCCAATTGAAGGACATTCATTTAATTTCCAATTTTTTTGCCACTAGAAACAGGGCTGATATAAATATTTTTGTACAAGTGATGTTTTTATGCTTTTCCCTCATCTCTTCAGGGTATAGGCTCAGTAGTGGTATTGCAATATTTGTTGCCCTTTGGGCATAATTCCAAATTGCTTTCCAGAAAGGTTGGATTAGTTCACAGCTCCACCAACAATGGGTGTCTCAGATTTCCTGCAACCCTTCCAACAATGATCATTGTCCTTTCTGGACATATTGGCCAGTCTGAGAGGTATGAGGTAGTATCTCAGAGATGCTTTAATTTGCATTTCTCTAATAAGTAATGATTTGGAGCAATTTTTCATATGACTATGGATCACTTTGATTTTCTCAGCTGAAAACTACCTTTGCATATCCTTTGACCATTTGTCAATTGGGAAATGGATTGTTTTTTTTGAAAATTTGCCTAAGTTCTCTGGAGCTTTTTAATTTAATGTAATCAAAATTACCTAGTTTGTTTTGAATGATGTTCTCTATCTCTTCCTTGGTCATAAACTGTTTCCCTTTCCATAGATCTGATAGGTAAACTACTCTGTGATCTTGTAGTTTGCTTATAATATTGTTTTGTTTGTCTAAATCGTGTATCCATTTGGATCTTATCTTGGTATAGGGTGTGAGGTGTTGGTCTAATCTAAGTTTCTTCCATACTAACTTCCAATTTTCCCAACAGTATTTTATCGAAGAGAGAGTTTTTATTCCAGTAGCTGGACTCTGGGTTTATCAAACAGCAGATAGCTATAATATTTCCTGCTATTGCACCTAGTCTATTCCACTGATCCACAACTCTGTTTCTTAGCCAATATCAGACAGTTTTGAGGACTGATGCTTTATAATATAATTGTAGATCTAGTAAGGCTAAGCTGCCTTCTTTTGCACTTTTTTTTTCATTGAATCCCTGGAAATTCTTGAATTTTATTTCTCCATATACATTTACTTACAACTTTTTCTAACTCATTAAAGTAGTTTTTTGGAATCTTGATTGGTAGGGTGCTAAACAAGCAATTTAGTTTTGGTAGAATTGTCATTTTTATTATATTAGCTTGACCTATCCATGAACAGTTGATGTTTGCCCAGGTATTTAAATCTGATTTTATTTGCATGAGAAGATTTTTGTTATTGTTTTCAAAGAGATTTTGAGTCTGCTTTGTCAGGTAGACTCCCAGGTATTTCATTTTGTCTGAGGTTACTTTGAATGGGATTTTCCTTTCTCGTTCTTTCTACTGTATCTTGCTAGTCATATATAGAAATGTTGAGGATTTATGAGGGGTTTATTTTATATCCTGCTACTTTGCTAAAGTTGTTCATTATTTCTAGTAGATTTTCAGATGACTTTTTGGGATCCTCTTGGATCTTGTCATTTGCAAAGAGTGAGAGTTTTGTCTCCTCCTTCCCTATTTTAATTCCTTCAATTTCTTTTTCTTCTCTTATTGCTGAGGCTAACTTTTCTAATATGATATTGAATAGTAGTGGTGATAATGGGCATCCTTGTTTCACCCCTGATTTTATTGGGAATGCCTCAAGCCTATCCCCATTGCATATAATGCTTATTGATGGTTTCAGATAGATACTGCTTATTATTCTAAGGAACAAACCATTTATTCCTACACTCTCTAGTGTTTTTATTAGGAATGGGTGCTGTATTTTGTCAAAAGTTTTTTCAACATTTATTGATATGATCATATGATTTCTGATAGGTTTATTATTGATATAATTAATTATACTAACAATTTTCCTAATATTGAACCAACCCTGCAATCCTGGGATAAACTACAGTTGATCATAATGTATTATCCTAGTGATAACTTGTTGTAATCATTTTGCTAAGACTTTATTTAAGATTTTTGCATCTATATTCATCAGGGAGATAGATCTATAATTTTCTTTCTCTCTGTTTTAAGTCTTTCTGGTTTAGGTATCAGCACCATATTGGTGTCATGGAAAGAGTTAGGCAGAATTCCATCTTCACCTATTTTCCCAAAGAATTTAAATAGAATTGGAACCAATTGTTCCTGAAATGTTTGATAGAATTCACTTGTGAATCCCTCTGGCCCTGGAGATTTTTTAGGGAGTTCAATAATGGCTTGTTGAATTTCTTTTTCTGAGATAGGATTATTTAGGTTTTTAATTTCCTCTTCATTTAATCTGGGCCACTTATATTTTTGTAAATATTCATACATTTCACTTAGATTGTCAAATTTATTGGCATAGAGTTGGGCAAAATAATTTCAAATTATTACTTTAATTTCTTCCTCATTGGTGGTGAGTTCACTTTTTTAAATTATGATACTAGCAAATTGGTTTTCTTCTTTCTTTTTTTTTTTAAATCTAATTGACCAGAGGTTTATCAATTTTATTGGTTTTTTCTTTGGGCTCTTGGTTTTATTTATTAGTTCAATAGTTTCTTGCTTTCAATTTTATTAATTCCTCCTTTAATTTTTAGAATTTCTCATTTGGTATTTCATTGGGAGTTTTTAATTTGCTCTTTATCTAATTTTTTTAGTTGCGTATTTAGTTCATTGATTTCTTCTTTCTCTAATTTATTCATATAAGCATTTAAAGATATAATATATCCCCCGACAGCCACCTTGAGTATATCCCATAGGTTTTGGTATGTTGTATCATTATTGTCATTATCTAGGATGAAATAATTAATTCTTTCTATAATTTGTTGCTTGATCCACTCATTCTTTAAAATGAGGTTGTTTAGTTTGCAATTAGTTCTGAGTCTATACTTCCCTGGCCCAGTATTGCATATGAGTTTTATTGCATTATGATCTGAGAAAGATGTATTCACTATTTCTGCCTTTCTGTAATTGATCATTCGGTTTTTATGGCTTAGTATATGTTTAATTTCTATGTAGGTGCCATGTACCGCTGAAAAAAAAGTATATTCCTTTCTATCCCCATTCAATTTCCTCCACAGGTCTATCATATCTAGGTTTTCTAACAATGTATTTACCTCCTTAACTTCCTTCTTGTTTATTTAATGATTCAATTTATCTAAATCTGAGAGTGGGAGGTTGAGGCCTCCCACTAGTCGAGTTTTGCTGTCTATGTCTTTCTGTAACTCTTTCAACTTCTCTTCTAAGAATTTGGAAGCTGTCCCATTGGGTGCATACATATTTAGTATTGAAATTATTGTCTATAGTACCTTTTAAGAGGATATAGTTTCCTTCCTTATCTCTTTTAATGCAATCTATTTTTGCAGTTGCTTTGTATGAGATAAGGATTGCTACCCCTGCTTTTTTCATTCAGCTGAAGCAAAATATATTTTGCTCCAGCTTTTTCCCTTTACTCTATATGTATCTCTCTGATTCAAATGAGTTTCTTTTAAGCAGCATATTGTAGGATTCTGATTTTTAATCCACTCTGTTATCTGCTTACATTTATTTTGTTGTTGTTTAGGTTTTTGCAAGGCATTGGGGTTAAGTGGCTTGCTTAAGTCCACACAGCTAGGTAATTATTAAGTGTCTGAGGCCTGATTTGAACTCAGGTACTCCTGACTCCAGGGCCACCTATCTGCCCCTCTGCTTAAGTTTTAAGGGAGAGTTCATCCCATTCACATTCAAAGTTATAATTACTAACTCTCAATAATTATAATTATATGTATAAATTACTAACTCTTAAAGTTACTAACCCTCCATGCTATCTACCTTCTGTTTGTATTTTCCTTTTTTCCCTTTATCCATATTACACAGTATTTTGTTTCTGAATACCACCACCTTCAGTGTGTTTACCCTTTTATAGCAAACCCCCTCCCCTTTTTTCCCCCTTTCCCATTTCTCCTTCTTCCCTTCCTTCTGTTAGTTCCCCCTTTTCTCCCCCTCCCCATCTCCCCTCCCCTTTCCCCCTTTTAATGCTTGAAAGGTAAGATAAGTTTCTTAACTTGATTAAGTGTGTCCAAGTTAACTTTAAGCCAAGTCTGATGAGATGAGGATTCAGGTGGTTCTCACCTCCTCCCTTCTTCCCCTCAATTACAATAGGTGTTTTGTACCTCTTGATATAATGAGATTTACCCCTTTCAGTCTCCCTCCAACCTCCCTTCTCCTTACTCCCCACCTTTTTAAGGAGGTATTGTTTTTAAATCATTCTATCTGAGTCACAGAAAAGTTATGAGTGTCCCACTTCTGGCTATGTATATTCTCTTTAATGGAGTTACAGTTTTCAAGAGTTATGAGAATCTTTGTCCCAATTGGGTATATAGTCAGTTTCATCTTAATGTATAGCAGTTTTTTTTTTGACCTTTTCATGAGTCTCTTGAACCTCCTGTTCGATGTCCAAATTTTCTATTTAGCTCTGGTATTTTCATCATAAAATCTTGGAAATCTCTTATTTCATTAAAATGTCCATTTTCCCTTGGAAGAGAAGGCTTAGCTTTTCAGGGTAGTGGATTCTTGGCTGCATTCCAAACTCCCTTGCTCTTTGAAATATCTCATTCCAGGCACTTGGATCCCTTAAAGTTGTTGTGGCCAGGTTCTGCATAATACTTACTGTGGCTCCTTGGTATTTAATTTCTTTCTTTTGGGCTGCTTGCAGGATTTCTTCTTTTATCTGATAGTCTTGGAATTTGGCCACAACATTCCTTGGTGTTTTCATTTTAGGATCTCTTTCCAGAGGGGATTGATGTATTCTTTCAACAACTATTTTGCCCTCTGGTGCCATGATATCAGAGCAATTTTCCATCACTAAATCTGTAATATTAAGTCCAGCCTTTTTCTCTCTTCAATATTTTCAGGAAGGCCTATAATTCTCAGATTCTCACTTCTTGACCTGTTCTGAAGGTTTTACTGATGAGGTATTTTCTATTTCTTTTCTATTTTTTTGAACTTTTGGTTTTATTTAACACAATTTTTGTTGTCTTATGAAGTCATTAGATTCTGCCGATTCCATTTTTTTTAAGAGAAGATTTTTCTTCATTTATCTTTTGCAGATCCTTTTCCAGTTGGTCCATTCTATTTTTGGAGGATTTTTCTAATTTGCCTAAATGTATTTTGAGAGATTCATTTCCTTTTTGCATTTGTCCAGTTGAGGATTTGAGAGATCATTTTCTTTTTGCATTTGCCCAATTGGAGAAAAAGGAGACTGCCAATTCCATAATCAGTTCCTTTAATTAAGTCATCAGTATACACAAAGAACACTGCCTTATTCACTCCTAAATATACATACTTCTTTTCTTTCTTTCAGTAAAGGAGAAAATGAAGATGGGAAAGGATTTCAGAAACTGGAATAATTGTGTTTTGTCAATCAGACTCCCAAGTTGTTATGGAATTAACCTCCTCTTCTTAAGTCACACAAAAATCAATCAAAGAAGTACTTATTAAGCAACATTCTAATTAATATAGTTATTGGGATTTTGTGTTTGGAAAACACCTTTAATCAATTAACAAAGCATTTATTAAGTGTCTGCTATGTGCCAGGCACTATTATTAGGTGCTGGGAATTTTTAAAAAAGAATAAAAAAATCAAAAACAGTCTCTGCTCTCAAAGAGTGAAACAACATATAAATATATATTAAAGAATATATAATAAATATTTGTAAATATATATGAAATTCCACAGAATAGAGAAGAATTTTCTTGCAACTCCTTTTCTAATTAGTCAATTCTGTTTTTGAAAGAGTTTTCCATTTGACCAATTGAAGCTCTGAGAGAATTATTTTCTTTTTGCATTTGTCCAATTGTTTTTTTCCAAGAATTTGCTTTCTTATTGCAAGGTGTTAATTTTCTCTCCCAAATTTTCCAATTGATTTTTAAACTCCTTCCTGATTTCTTCAAGGAAGTCTTTCTGGGCTGGGAAGCAAATCATATTCTCCTCAGAGGTTCTAGATCTCTCTGAGTTAGGGTATTTACCTTTGAGGTAGCTTTCAATCAACCCCCTTCAATGGCCTTTCTTCATTTTCCTGAGATCTTGTGTTATGGGAGGGGCTGGTTCACAGAAGTTTGGTGTTGAGATCCCTGGAGGCTTTATTCACTGAGTTTAATAACTCCACCTGGGCCAGCCAGTAGGGGGTACTGATTGCTTTCTCTGGAGTGTCTTGTGACAAATCAAGTGATCTTGATTTGAGGTCCTTTACCTTGGCCTGGAGAGGGTGGGTGGTGCTGCTTTTATACTTGAACAATGTGGGCTATGACCTGGGGCAAGGCAATTACTTTCCCTACTCCCAGCTGAGGGTGCTGCTACCCACACCTGAGCCTGGGGGGTGGATGGGCTGTTACTGTGTTCTGGGAAGAGGACTCAGCTGAAGTGAAAGTTTGGAGTTTGAGGTTCACCAGACCAGAGGAGCCCAGTGGATAGATATCTGCAACTCTCTGCTCTAGAACTCTCCCTCCAGCCCTGCCAGAGCACCCCAGACCATCAGTCCCACAGCCAAAGCCTCTATGCCCCAGTTGGCTCTTGGACCTGGCTCCCACAGTCAATGCTTCCACGGCAGAACCTGGGCTAGTCTGGCTCTCACCCCTTCTGGTTTCTGCTCTCTGCGCCTGGCTCAACCAGGATCCCTGAAGACAAACCTTGAGGTAGATGTTCTTCTTCTAGCTTCTTTTTCTGGGTTTTGTCAATCAAATTTCTGTTAAGAGGTTTGTTTCATATTATATATAAGGAAAGATCAGGAGCCCTTTGCACAGTGCTTGTCTTCTCTCCACCACCTTGGCCAGAAGTCCCCCCAAATACCACAGAATAGAAAGAAGGTAATAATAGAAGTAAAGGCCCAGATGGATAGGTGGAACCCTAAAGAAGCTCTAGTCCAAATCATTTACTTCATAGATAAGGAAACTGAGGTCCCAAGAAGTAGAGAGACATATAAAACTAGTGAAAGCTAGGACTAGCTTTGAGGTCTCATATATTTTTCATTATGACATGCTAGATTTTTCTCCACATGCATCTATTAACTTGTGTTGCTGAGTCAAAGGGTATACATGGTTTTATAGCTTTTTTTGAACATAGTTCCAAATTTCCCTCTAGAATGGTTGAATCAGTTCACAACTTGAACAATAGTGCTTTCATATCTCAATTTTCCCACATCCCTTCTGACATTTGTCATTTTCATTTTCTGTCACATTACCCAAACCGATGGGTGTAATATTGTTTCAATTTGCATGTCTGTAATCAATAATGATTTAGAGCATTTTATGTGACAATAGACAATTTTGACTTCTTCAATTTTCTTTTTGAACACCACCCGGTCACATCCTTTGAGTATTAACAATTAGGGAATCATTTGCATTCTTATAAATTTGACCCAATTCTCTATATATTTGGGAAATGTCTTTTCAGAGAAACTCGCAGTACATTTTTTTCACAGTTATGATTAGTGCATATTTCTTTCATCCAAATTTCCCCCTGTTTATTCTTCTCTCTTTTTGCTTTCACCCCATCTCTTGTCAAAAGTATTTTGATTCGGGAACTATACTCAAAAAGCAATAAAACAGATCATACCTTTTGAACTGCAATACCAAATACTAGGTCAATATCCCAAAGAAATCATAAAAAATGGAAAAAGTCTCACATGTTCAAAAATATTTATAGCAGTTCTTTTTGGAGTAGAAAAGAATTATAAATGGAGGGCATGTCCATCATTTGGAAAATGACTGAACAAGTTATGGTACATGAATGTTATGGAGGAATGTTGTTCTATAAGAAATCATGAGGGGGTGTGGTGGAAACAGGAATTCACAGAAACTCTTACCCAGAAAACTCCAAATGCCATCAAATTATGACTCTAACCAAATTCTAGAGTGGCAGAACCTACATAAAGTCTGAGTGAAACAATTTTCCAATGCGAGACAAGGAAGATCTGCAGGAACGTTCTATTTCACTGGCACCAGGGTTGAAAATAGCTGCAGAACAGCCCAAGTCATGCCAGAGAAAATCATCTCCAGCCTTCCAGGAACAGGTCACAGGACACCTGGGTCCCTGGGGGCTCCTGGAGTGACAGCAGGAGTAGTTTCCAGACCTTCCAGTCTAGGGATCACCAAGTACAAATTGAAAGGTCAACCAGAAAAACTGTATCCTACTATAGTGATTACTTAGACCCGGTCAGTTTAGGCCTCAATGCAGCCCCACCTGGGAAATTCAGAGCCACCCAGCAGTTGCTTCCAGAGGGCTCAGCCCACAGAGAGTAAAAGAGTTGGGAGAGACTGAAGAAGTCTCTCTGCGATCCTTAGGGCAGGACTCTGCTGCTTTGCCCATTATCAGATCCAGGTCACAGTCTGGAGATCATACTATCATAGAGAAGCAAGGACCCTCCTCAGAGCTCCAGGGAAGAGGGGAGTGCTTGTGATCATCCACAGACCAGAGCACAGGCCAGGAGAGCTGTAAGAGCCTCTTATAAGGCTTTGGAAGTAAGTTAAAATCAGATAATAGGCTGGGGAAATGAACAAACAATGGAAAAAAAGAATCTGACGATAGAAAATTACTTTGGCCACATGGAGGATCAAAATATACACTCAAAAGATGACAAAGTCAAAGCTTCTCTAAAGCCTTCAAGAAAAATAACAATTGGTCTCAGGCTATGGAAAAGCTCAAAAAATTTTAAAAAGCAAGTAAGGGAGGTAGAAGAAAAATTGGAAAGAGGAATGAGAGCAATGCAGGAAAATCATGAAAATCAAGTCAGCAGCTTGGTGAAGGAGATAACAAAAATACTGAAGAAAATGGCATCGTAAAAACCAGTTTAGGTCCAATGGAAAAAGTAGTCCAAAAGGCCAAAGAGGAGAAGGATGCCTTAAAAAGCAGAATTGGCCAGATGAAAAAGGAGATCAGAAAGCTTCTGAAGAAAATAACTCCTTCAAATGTAGAATAGAACTAAGGGACTCTGATGATTTTGTGAGAAATCAAGAAAAAATAAAACAAAAAAATCAAAATGATGAAAAAGTAGAAGAAAATGTGGAATATCTCATTGAAAACAACTGATCTGGAAAACAGATCCAGAAGAGATAATTTAAAATTATTGGGTTACCTCAAAGCCATGACCAGGAAAAGAACTTAGATTTCATTTTTCAAGAAATAATCCAGAAAAATCACCCTGAGATCTTAGGCACAGAGAGTAAAATAGATATTGAAGGGATTCACTGATCACCTCATGAAAGAGATCCCCAAATAAAAACTCCCAGGAATATTATAGCCAATTTTCACAACTCCCAAGTCAAAGAAAAAAATATTATAAACAGCCACAAAGAAACATTTCAATTATTGTGTCACTACAGTACACAGGATTTAGCAGGGTCTACATTAAGGTCTTGTAGTACTAGGAATATGATATTCTGGAAGGTAAAAGAGCTTGGATTATAACTGAGAATCAATTACCCAGCAAAACCGAGCATCTTATTTTAGGGGGAAAGATGGACATTCAGTGAAATAGGGAACTTTCAAACTTTCCTGATGAAATGACCAGAAAGTTTGATCTTCAAGTATAGGACTCAGCTGAAGCATAGAGAGGGTGCACAGGAAGGGCAATTTATGAGGGATTTAATGATGTTGAACTGCCTGTATTCTGGCATGGGAAGAAGATACTGATAAATTATATGAACCTCATTTATTAGGACAGAAGGAATTTATATAGACCAGGCAGGAGGGAGCTGAATATAAAGGTAATACATATTATATAAAGGTAATATGTATCCTTGGGCAAACCAATTAACCCTGTTTGCCTTGCAAAAACCTAAAAACAAAAGGTAATATGTATTATAAAGATTGAGTCAATGGGTGAAAGTGAAAAGAGGTAGAATGGGTTAAGATATTTTACATTAAAAGAGGCTATTGAGTGGAAGGGGGTAGGTGAGAGGGAATGAGTGAACCTTCACTCTTGTCAAGAGTGTCTCAGGGGTGGCTAGGTGGTGCAGTGGATAAAGCAGTGGCCCTGAAGTCAGAATTACCTGGGTTCAAATCTGGTCTAAGACACTTAATAATTACCTAGCTGTTTGGCCTTGGGCAAGCCACTTAACCCCATTTGCCTTGCAAAAACCTAAAAAAAAAGAGTGTGTCTCAGCAGGGAAAAAACATGCAAACTCAATTGAGTATTAGATACCCAATTAGATACCTAATCAGATACTCAATTAGATACCCTAAGATAGAAATTTATCTTTACTTTAGAGGAAAAAGGAGAGGGAAGGAATGGAAGAAAGGGGTCAGTGGCAAGGGAGATGGAAATGTAGGTGACAGAAGAGAAGGAAGGTCATGGGAGTGGGTAGTCAGATAAAACATTTTTGAGGAGGGACATGATGGAAGCAGAGAGAGAATGGCATAATTGGGAGTGGGGAGGAATAGAATGGAGGTAAATCTAGTTAACAGCCACTGTGGGAAAAATTATTTAAGTAATTTCTCAGATGGACTAATGATAAAGAATGCAACCTATCCCAGAGAAAAAGCTGATGGTATCTGAACATAGACTGAAATATATTTTTTTCTTTTTCTCTCACTATATTTTTTGAGGTTTCTCCATCAGGGGTAGGGAGGATTATGTTTACTTTCACAACAAGATTATTGTAGTAAAGTGAAAATAAATAAATGAATCATAAAAAAAAAGAAATAATGAGGGATGGAAGTTCAGAAAAGCCTGGAAATACTTGCATGAATTGAAGTTGAATGAAATGAGCAAAATCAGAAATCTTTATTAACAATACCAACAACATGGGGTGATTATAAACCATGATGGACTTGTTCATTTCAGCAGTACAATAATCAAAGACAAGTTTAAAAGATTTGTGATGCAAAATACTATCCATATCAGAGAAAGAATTATGGAATTTAAATGAAGATCAAAACTTAATTATCTTCAATTTTTAAAAGTTGTTTTCCTTTTCAGTCTGATTCTTCTCTTACACATAATCAATATGGACCTTTGTTTCGCAGGGTTATACATGTAGAATCTATATCAGATTGCTTTATGTTGGGGGAAAGTGGAGGGAAGGAAGGAAAGAAAAATGTAAAATTCAAAACTTTTCATAAATGATTGGTTAAAAGCTACCTTTGCATAGTGTCAGAAAAACAAATAAATAAAATATTAAGTAAAAAAGAAATTAAGTAAAAAAATTAAGTAAAAAGAAATCATGACTTCAGAGAAGCATGGAAAGCATTAAACCAGATGATGATGAATAAAGTAAGCAGAACCAAGAAAACACTATACATTAACAATAGCACTGTGAGATGATCAACTGTGATGGATTCAGATCCTCTCAGCAGTTCAGAGATCATGGACAACCCTGAGAGATCTAATGTGGATAATTATATTCACATTTAAAGAAAAAATTCCCAGAGTCTGAATGCATACTGTGTTCCCTTTTTAAAAAGTTCTTCTATGCTTTTCATTCCTTATGGTTTTTTTCTTTCCTCTTTGTTCTAATTTCTCTTTCACTAAATGACTAATATGTAAATATATTAAACACAAATGTACATGTTCAACATTTACTAGAGTGCTGCCATGATAAGGGAGGAAAGGAAAGGAGGGTGTAGAAAAATGTGAAACTCATAAATTTGCAAATGGAAGAATATTGAAATGCTGCCAACGAATGTAATTACAAAAATAAAATAAAATTTCAATTAAGTATTATTTTCCTTTATTACAGAAGAAATATTCAAGGTCATGAGAAATTAAGTAACTTCCTAAGGTTACACATTTTAAGAGAAGAACATGGAATGAGATTTTTGCCCATTACATTAAGCACTTCCTTATCTTTTAATGTGACTTAGAGTGAGAGCCTCTATTGCTGTGATTGGCAAGTATGAATTGATCTAAACCTGGGTAATTTTCTCTGCTCCTTTTGTTCAAATGAAGAGCACCTGAATGATTCTCTTTTGCCCCTCATTATCCCAGGCATGAAGTACCAATGATTCTACTTTCATGTTATATTTTGTTTCTTACCTCCCTTTTCCATTACAATATATTACTATAATAGTTCAGATTCTTATTACTTTCTACTTTGCTAGTTCAATAATTTTCTATTCAGTCTCATTACCATGATTTACTTTATTTTTAACCATATTCTTCCCCTCCCCTCACTCAGTTTTCCTCCAGGCCTTTGCTTACTATTATTCCAACTCTATAAACTGCCTCCTGAAATACTGGCCATTATTTCAATATCTCTTCTCTGATTCCCTAAGCAAAAAAGTGAATTCTTCTTCCTCCAGACTCTCATATCACTTTGTACTTTTCCTAAGCACCTATTACTTTCTATTATGAAATTTTTTAATTATTTGAAGTTAGAGAATGCAACTCATTCATTTTTTTATTCTCCTGAGTGACTAGCACATAACTATGCAATAAATATTGAATAATTGGTTGAAAAGCAGATAGCATAGGGTTGAGGATAATTTTCACTTTTCTTCTTTCCCTTCCTTCCTCCCTGTTAACTTGTACAAGGCACTTTTCATGTCCTCATTCCTCAGTGTATAAATGAGAGGATTCAGAAAGGGGGTGATAGCTGCGAAAAATGCAGACACTATTTTGTCTTCAGGAAGGCTGATGGAAGGGCGGGAATAGATGAAGATGCAGTGTCCCAAGAAAAGTGTGACGACTGTGAGGTGGGCTGCACAGGTTGATAGGGCTTTGCGCCTGCCTGATGAAATCCGCTTCCTCAGTGATACCAGGATAACAGCATAGGAGACCAACAGTACTATGAAACAGACCACAGAGACCAGTCCACTGTTAGAGACAATGAGGATCTCAAAAATTCTGGTATCTGTGCAGGCCAGTTCAATCACTTGGGGCACATCACAGAAGAAGCTGTCAATCTCATCAGGACCACAGTATGGCAGTGTGATGGTGAGGGAAGTAAAGGCCACTGAATGAATGATTCCTCCAGCCCAGAGTGCTCCAGTCAACAGCCCACATACCTTCCAGTTCATCACTGTCATGTATTGCAATGGTTTGCAGATGGCCACGTAGCGATCATAGGCCATGACTGTGAGGAGAAAGATTTCAGTGCAGGCAAAGAGATGCAAGAAGAACATCTGAACCACACACTCATCAAAGGAGATGAGCTTCTCCTTAGACCAGGTATCTGCTAGCATCCTGGGGACTGTGACAGTAGAGTGGCAGACATCAATGAAGGACAAGTTGCAAAGGAAGAAATACATAGGGGTGTGGAGTCGGCGATCATAGATGATAGTGATGACAATGAGGATGTTACCCATCAAAGTCAGGACGTAGACAATGAGAAACACTGTAAATATAACCATCTGTACCTTCTGGTTGGTGGAGAGACCTCGCAACCGGAAATGACTTACTGAAGTCTGGTTAGGCAGGATAGTCTCTTCCATTCTATTTTATGATCAATCTGTCAGAATTAAGAACATGGTATTGTTTGTATTATTAAGAGGAACTGATACCATTTTGTATTGTTGTTTTATTTCAATTGTGTGTATAGATATTTATATATACAATATCTACATATATATATATACATATATATATGTATATATATATATATATATTGCAGGTCTTATATTGATTAATTAGGTTGTAAAACCTTTCAGACATAAAACAGAAAAAAAGTTTACATTGCATCTGTATCTCCTTGCCTACAGGTTCTATTCCTGTCTTCCTTCCTTTAATTTATCCTTTATTGTGATGATAAAAATAACCATTTTAAGACACAGTTTCAATCATGCCATTTTCAGTGGATCCCTACTGCTTAGTAGATAAGACACAAAACCTTTCATTTAGCAGGGCATTTAAGTTCCTCCATAATCTGGTTCTTATATTCCTTATCTTTTTTCATAGAACTATGTTCCAACCAAATTGAACTCTTAACTAGTCACCAAAATCAATGTGCTGTCTCCTGTACTTGTGCATTAATGTAGGATGTTTCTCATGTCTGGAATGCATTCATCTCGACCTCTTAGAATCCTTTCTGTTCTATATGGATTAATTTATATGGCATCTTTTCTACCTTCTGGAACTTTCTCTAATGTCATCTCTTTCTTTGCCCTACTTTTTCTCCCTCTCCTCCCTTACTCCTTGTCCTCTGGGTTGAAAGTAATTTCTCCCTCTTCCAATACTCCTAGAATATTTTTGTCTGGATTACTCCTTTTACCACCATCACAACCTTCTTCATATTATATTTATCTGTTTACCTTTCATATGATGCTCAATAGATTCTAAATTTCTGGGAGATAAGGATGTGTTGTTTTTTTTCCTTTGTATGTCTAGTGGATAACTATGCATATATTTAATTTATTCATGAATTAGTGAATTTGTTGGCATGAATTTTTCTTACTGATAAAAACTTTAGAAAAGTCATTTACCCTTTTTGGGCCTCAGTTTCCTCATTTGTAATGTGAAGGCTTAGATGGTCTTTGAGGTCCCTCTTAATTTTTGATAACCCAATAATTTTATGAGATTACATCCCTTTTACAATTTAGTAGATGATCTTTGAGAGTTGTTTGACTGAGTATTTATTATCTCATGGCTAACCTGGTGCTTAATCTTTCTGTCTTTAGCTAGATGGGTCTTTGAAGATTGGATGTATGATCCATTATCAGGCTCAAACTTGAAGCTTTCTTCAGTTTAGTAGGACCTCCTAGAGATAAGAGGTCTGTTGTTCAACCTTCAAGAAATTAAGGTTGCATCCATTCTCTCATGATATAGCAGGACTTTAGGAGAGGGTAGACATGTAAGAAATTTTTTTTTTTTGAAATTGATTTGTCATAACACTAACCCGAAACTAGCTTAATTGATGAAAAGGTTAATTTTGAGAGTAATTAAAGAGAGAAACCAAAATAAAGTCAATACACTTAGAATAACAGAGCATTAAAGTCAGTAGTAATCTTAGAGATAATTTAATCTAACCCTTTCCTTTAATGGATGGGAAATCTGAGGCTCAAAGAGGGAAAGTGATTTGACTACTAATTAGTGCAAGAACAATGACTAGAAAGCATTGAGCAAAAAAAAGACATGTAAATACACAAGAGATTGGAGAGTCATGTTCACTGTCTCAGAAATAGGTATTCATAGGACAGGCTAAAAGCAAATTTGTGATGCGGGGTGCTTGTATTTGAGATCTTCCTATTTCTTCCCTTTCAGGAAGCTTTCAGATCTCCATATCTATTCTTCCTTTTTCTTCTTTGTTTGTATCTCATACTATGGGAATCTATTCTCAGTGAAGTATATCACATTGAAAAGAAAGAATATCCATATACTTTAAGACTTAATCACCAATAAAGGTCTAACAGGGAGATGTGAGTAGTGGTAATGGATGTTTTATATGTTTAAAAGGAATGCTTGAGTGATGTTTTCATTTCAACAGGCATCATTTGTTAATAAGATTCTATAATCCAAAGAGTCAAATGTCTTACTTGCCTGCCACTTCAGGTTGTGTGGCAGTTTAAGTAGTTTGAAAGGAAAAATTTATTTCTGGTGTTTCTCAGGAAATCACTCATTTGGTCAACTGGCATGAGTTCATCTGGGCATAGAACAAGTCTAAGAATAATTCTCCAATATGGTAATAACTTAAATAATCTTTGTGTATATCTTTTTATTTGCCCAGGAAACTCTAAAATGGGATATGAAGAGTGGGATGTGATTGAAACAATTGAACAATAATTCTCTTTTTATATAAGTAGGGTAGAACCTAGTAGATATAGTAGATACTTAATAAATGTTCATTAAATTAAATTCACACACTGTACTTTACTCTCAAAATCCACAAACAAATTTTAGGCCATAAAATATATTAACTCACTTCGATTAATCCATTAACAAGTCATTATTAAGTAGTTTAAGATATTGTAATTGTGCAAGGACCATGGATCAAAGAAAAAAATTGAACTAGTTCCTATAGTTAAGTAACTATATTCTTTGGAGAGGGAAGTGACATACACATAGATAAGTACATAAAATGATGTGATTAGAGTAAGAGAGAGATCCAGACCAAAAAAAAAAATTCAGGATTATTTAAAGGAGTGAATGCTTTCAGTTTACTGGGAAGGAATAGGGAAGTTTCACAGACCATACTCCCATTTTCATGCTTTATGCTTTGGATCCTTTATGATGCCCAAAGACCTTTTTTCTTTTGTGTTCTCTTCAGCACAAAGTCTTTATGAGGAAACCAAGAAAGAGGATGTGAAAGGTTCATTTCTTTTCAAGAATTCCTTGTTCCAACCAAACTAAAACTCAAGAATGACCCAAATTCCTCTAGAATGCCATACAATCTCCCATTCCCAAACCTCTGCACTTACTATCCATCAAGCCTGAAATGCAATGCCCTCCTCACTTGTACTTAGAATCTCTTGTTTCTTTGAAAACTCTTCTCAAGTGTCACTTTCTATAAGAAATTTTTCCCTTTTCCTCCCAACTTCTAGTGCTCTCCCCTTTGTCTTTATTTTGTACATCCTTTTTAAATGCTATACATGTTTCACATTTTGTATATATCATGTATCTACTAACATCTAAGTATTATCTCACTATTGAGATTGTAAATATCTTGGGGACAGGAACTGTTTAACTTTTTACTTTGCATTCCCAGAGCCTAGCATACAGTAGATTCTTAGTACATACTTATTAATTCATTACAAGTGTGGAAGAATCTAGAGGGTGGTGTTGGAGAAAAACTTTTTTTAATGTATAGTTCAGAACTGGAAGAGACTTTAGAAATTATCTTATCCAATCATTCATTTTACAAACAAAGAAACTGAGGCCTCGTTAACTGGTAAAAAATTGCACTACTAATTAGTTAGTGCTAGAATGATTTGAACTGATTCCTCATGATTCCTACTCCAATGTACTTTCTCTGGTGCAGTCTTCTGAAGCAGAAGGGGAGGATGAATCCCTCTGACAGTATTTTGTTTTGATAGGTCATTCTCCTTTTTTCCTTTCATAGTACAGCAGCAAGGTATGATTTATTGGTCTTCAGGGGCTGGAAATAACTAATGCCTCCTCACTTTTTCTTTCAGTAAATTTACCATTCTTTTAACTAATTGAAATGCAGAATATGAAAACTGGATAAAAACTTGCAGACTGCCCCATTCAATATCCTCTTCTTATTTATGAAGGGAACTGAGTGTCAAACAATTTAAATCTTTTTCCCAAGATTACATCACTAGTGAAAGATTTGGGAAGAGAACAAACTCAGTGGTCATCACATTCTGCAGTGAAAAATAGAATTGCACCAGAGATAGATGAACTGGTAAAGGAATTAAAATTTATTATTTGCATTTTCCCTCTCCTCTATGGTTACTATCACTCTTCATTATCTAGTCAATTGCATAGAATGTACCCTTTGTGAGATCCCATCTAGGGTAATCTAGGGTAGTCCTCCACCACCCATTTATACATCTTCTGTGTTACTGAAACTTTTTTGTTCCAGATGCCATTCCCTGAGAACTAGGGTCTCTAAATAATCTAATAAATGAATCTGTGCAATTAAATGAGCAGATAAATAACAGAGATCTCTCCTCGACTCCCTCAACTCTCACACTCCTTTTAAGTAGCACAATAAATAGTGGTCTTCTAGAGACAATCCCATTAATGTATAAATTAGTGAGAGACTCAGTTGTTAGAAATTTTTAGGCAAGGTGGGATGGAAATATTGATTAATGTTATATGATGACCAAAGGAACTGGAGACAATGTGAGTGTGTGATTGTGTGTTTGTGTGTGTGTGTGTGTTTGTCTGTGTGTGTTGTGAAAATAGTTTGCAAGTATTTGAGACATTCTTATAAAATAGAGAAATTATTTTTATTTGGTGTGGCTTCAAGTGACAGAAAAGGAACCAGTGGGTAGAAGCTACAAGGAGACAATTAGCTTCATTACAGCCTATTCTAAGCATTTGAACTGTTAAAAAAAAGCTATGAGCTACTTTGAAAAGTAGTGAAGTCATTTATTGCTCTGAGGAGTGATTCTGTTTTATTTTGTTTGATCTGATTATTACATAGACACATGATAGGAATCCATAGGTACATTTCAGATATGGAGGAGAATATACACAGGGATCATTGACTTTAGGGTGAATGGTTTGCTGTGGGTATCTATATTCTCTTGTATATCTTGATTAGTAGGGCAAGGAAAAATACTGCTGAACTTTGTCCTTCAATTTGCAAAGGGGAGGATATAAAGAAGAGTGAAATATCAAAAAAAGTTAGTGAGACTCCCAATATAAAGAGCATTTAAGGGAATCTGTGCTTTAAACTGAGGTTGGACTATTTGATCATTGAGAACCCATCTAAGATTGAGAATTTGAGTGTAGGAGTAACCTTTAAATTATACTTAGATTGTAACCTCTTAGCCTGACTATTTTTATGTCTGAGTTTGGTAAGCATTCTCAATTTGAGAATTCAGAGTCATAGGAGCTGGGCTCACATTTTTGTCCTGGCACTTACACCCTGCAGGATCTTGGATAAGTTGTTTACCCTCTTCATTTCTCAGTTTACTCCTTTGTGAAATGAGATGGTTGGATTAGATATTTCTAAGGTTTCATCCAGTTTTAAATCTATGATCCTAAAGCAGTACTGGATTTCATAGTTCACAACTATCTTTAGAGCGCTCATTTAAAACCTTTATTTTTTCAAATAAACAGTCATTTGTATCTGTTTTCTTTAAAAAATTTAAAACTCTATTGGTATGATTGCAAAGCTGAAACTCTAAAGAGCTGACCAGATAACCTCAGGGGTAGATTCTGAGACTTATTTTCATTCAGTCTTGCCTTGCTAGGTCTTAGGTAGGATTGATCCATTGACAAATCAGGCAGGAATTCAACTTATTGATGCTCTATGATAAAATCATAAAATTGTGGAGTTGGAAGGTAGTTTCAAGATTAAATTCAATTCCATCATTTTAAAGACAGAAAAACTGAGCCATAAAAAGGGTTCTAATTTACCCAAGGTCCTGCAATGAGCTAGTAGTGCAGCTGGGATAAAACCTTGGGACTGCTAACTCCTAGACCAATAGGACTACATTCTTAGCAGTTTTTCCCATCATTTTCCTTTTTCCTTCTACCTTCCCCATCCCTATTCCAACACTTTCGTAAATAGTTATTCATCTAACTACAATAGATATTTGTTGTCAGTCTATATTGAGAGCTTATTAAAAAGATGTTAGAAATAAGATTAAAAGACTGGTTAAAAGTAAAGAAGAAATTAAAGTTAATTGTGTGGTGACACTTACCTTCTATTTTTTTCAAGTGCTCCAAATGATCCCACTTTTGGGTGGTTGGCTGATCAATTCTGTAGCCTTAGCATAAGGAAGACCATCTTGCAATGATTTTACCTTGAATAAATGACTTTTCCTCACTGTACCTTAGTTTCCTTATCTGTAAAATGAGACAGCAGGTGTAGAAAATCTCTAAGGTTTCCTCTGTTCTAACACCTTATGGTTCTGTGATTCTAATCTGTGATTAATTTAATTTCTCCTTAGGAAAGATGAAAAACATCATTTCCTTGTGCTTTTCTTATAGGTGGATTATTTAAATCACTGATACATCACTGTACAGAAAATTTGCTAATATTCTCTAAGGAAGAAGCTATGAAATTTTACATGAGTTCTTTAGAATTTCTGTAAAATTTTTATATTTCCAAATATATCCCAACAATATTTCTAAGATATATTTTACACCCTTTCAGATAGAAATGATGAAAACAATAAACTAAAATAGGAATGTATTAGATATTTATTTAAATATCACATTTGTGATTTGAACACAGAGCATTATCTTAATTTTCTAAGGAGCAGATAGAAGCCAAAACTCCAGTTTCATTTAGAGTACTCTAGAAATTGTGTACTGCTAATTTTGGAATGGATTTTTCCTCCTACCTTCAAATACAAAATTGGAGTTTTGGAGAGGGAAGAAGGAAGAATAGAAAGAGAGGTAGAGAGGGAAGAAAGGAACTACACTCTTCAATACTTCCAAAGTCCTCTATCAGCTAATATTTTCTCACTGCTTTAATACTTTACAACCTTTTTAGCCTTGGGAAATCCTTGGAGATGACATCAGTTAGTGCTGGTTACTGATTACATAAAGTAGATGCAATAGGGACTTTGGTTACACCATTGGTTGTTAAGAAAATTATTAAGTGGACTTTTAAGAGTTTTTGATAGTTGTATTGTCTCCCCCACTTGAATGTGAATTCCTCAAAGGCAAAGATTGCATTTTTGCCTTTCTTTGTACTTTCAATGTGGCATATTGTAATTAATACTTACTGATATACTCAAAACTATATTTACAGGGGTAGATGAAGTTGAAAACTGGAGCTATCATCTAGATGATGAAAAAAAGAAGCTGTTTTTATCTAAACTGTTTAGTTAAACACAATAGATGAAGTTGAAAATTAAAGCAATCATCTTGATGATGAAAAAAGACATTGTTTTTATTTAAACCATTTAGTTATTGTAGAGAAAAATGCATATTGTGTGCCTAACTTATTCAGTAAATATTCAATGTCCTTTTTGGAAATGGTAAGAAAAGTTAATTCCAAATTTTAAACCTAAACAATGAAATTCCATGTCATGAAATTGAGAAGTCCTGGCTTCAATTTAATTTAGTATTCAGTAAGAACTTACTATGTGCATAATTAGGAAGCTAAGTGGAACAGTGAATAGATTGCTAGATCTTGAGTTAGGAAGACTCCTATGTCTGAGTTCAAATTCATTCTCTCACACTTATTAACTGTATGACTGAGCAAGTCTCTTAAGCCTGCTAAGATCTAGAGAATCATTCAGATATTTGTCAAGAAAACCCAAAATAGGGAAACTGAGGCAACCAGAGGTTAAGTGACTTGCCCAGGATCACACAGCTAGTAAATTATTATGGTCTAATGAAAGAACAAAATATATATACACAGATAAGTATAAAACACAATAATACATGATATTCTTAGAGAGTCATTGTTGTCACTTAGAAACTTAGAACTTCTGGAGCTCATCCACTATTATTTTGCTAGTATGGAAGATTAACACAGTTATACTGGCCCTTTATAGAAATTATTTTTATAGAATGACTAGTTATTTATATAACCTAATTTATATAACCTAATATTTATATAGTTATTTATATAACCCAATTCAACTATTGCTTAATTATTGGGCATCCAACTTGTATCCTGGTTTTTTGCTCTTAAATACAATATTGTAAAAACTTTTTGGAATAGGGGAGTGTTGTTATTTTTTCTTTCTATTTTGTCAATAATATCTTTAGGATAAGATTTTTATCCTTGTACTATTGGGTCCATGATGTAATTTCTCTATTGTGTGTCAAAAATTAGGGGAAGATAAATTTGAGGAAACTAGGTGAGTAGAGTGAGTAGAGTGTGGTGCCTGTAGTCAGAAAGACCTGAGTAGAGTGCTGGGTGTGTGGTCAGAAAGATTTGAGTTCAAATTTGACCTTAGACATTATCTGGGTAACTCTAGGAAAATCACTTAAATTTTATTTGCCTTAGCCTAATGGAGAAAGAAAATGGCAAACCACATCAGTATCTTTGCCAAGAAAACCTTATGTATAGTAGTGATTAGCTATGGATCACAGTATCAGAAAGAGTCATACATGAATGAAAATTTGAACAACAATAACAAACTGGAAAAAAACCATAATTTTAGATAAAGTTATTAGATAGATAGTTCATGAGTACATACAAGAGAAAGAACTGACCATTGGTTTAGGAAGAACCCATCATGTCAAACCCACTTCATTTCCTTTTTTATTTTGTGATAAATGAAATAGCATTTCTTAAGTGTTTACAATGTTCCAAGCACCTAAGTGCTGGGGGCACAAATATAAAAATAAAGTTAGTCTTTGCAGATCAAGGAAAGTACATTCTAATGGAGGACACAACTGATGTAGGGGAGTAGTGGTTAGGGAGGGGCTCTTTTGTCCGAAAAGTCATAGGTATGGTGAATGGGTATGTGGGGAGGGGACTAGATTAATAACTCCATTTAGAAAGACTGGCTAGATGATTTAATTATGGTTCATGGTTCTAGAACTGACTGGGTGGAAGAAAAAGGAGAGAGCTGTTGATAAGATTTTGTAGAAAGTAGATGGAAAGAAGGAATTAAAATACAGCATGGTTGGATCTTAACTTTTTAATGACATTTGTAGACAAAATTGAAAAATATGGGTTAGCAAATAATATAATCATATGATTTCACAGTTGAATAAATCATCCTCAAGGTAAATGGAGGTATCTCCTAAGATGCAATAAAATTCTGTCTATGATTCTGTCTTCTTCAATAGTTCTTCTTCATTGGTTTGGATTATTATCTACTTTTCACAATTATCTGCTTTTCAGATGACCCAGAGCTGGAGTAGATAATAGCACCTAAAATTAGATTTTAAAATTATTTCCTTAAATTGGAAAGAAGAGCTGAAATCAACAAAATGAAATTCAATGGAATTTTAAAATTGTAAACTCTTTCACTAAGATTAACCACTACCCCCGAACTATGTAAATACAGGATTGGGGAAGATCTGGCTTAATAGTTATTCACGTATAAATGATCTTAGATCTATAAAATTCAATACCTTATACCTCAGTATGATGTAACTACTACAAATTTGGGAATAACTTCAGGTTGCCTTATTATCATAATTATAAACAATATTAATACTGATAATGTGACATTATATAATCACAATTGTTATTTGTGATAACATTTCATTGATTTGAAGAAATGTGATTTCTATGGTAAAGGAGGATCACAATTTCTCTATGACTTAATACTTTTTTTAGTTTTTGAGAGTTTGTGTGGTTGAAAAAATTATTTCCCCTGAAGACAATGTAGCTATATGCCTCCTTAACTTAGAGAGCCTGTTCCATCTATGAATATATAGTCCATCGTTGAACCTATACTTGAATATGTTAGTTTGGTAGAACCTGTAGAGCTCAGAGGCAACTCTGTTCAATAACACAATATGACAAACAATCAACAAGAACAACAAAAATAACCACAGACATTAAGATAGGTTTTACAGGTAGGAAGCTTATCACAGAAAAGGAATACACCTATGAAGTAAGATAAAAGTCCAGTCAACAAGCATTTACTAAGAAACTACTTTGTTTTGGATCCTATATTTATTGCTAAGAATATAAAGAAATGAAAACGTCCCTACTCTCAGTCCTCCATAGTCTAATAGGAGAAAGTACATCAAAACAACTATATGTAAACAAGCTATATTCAAAATAAAATGGAGAAATATCTGTTGCGCTCATTATATTAATTAATATTATTGGGCTGAGATTTTTTTGGTAAAGTTCCCATATTTAATACAGTCCACATGTGTAACAATATATGGTAAGTAAGGGAACAAGCATTTGTCAAATATTATTATCTCATTTGATCTCCCCAGCAAACCCAAATTTCTAGTTATTATATTATTAGCTGTCTCTGTGAGCAATGAACAAAAAAGAAAGAAAAAGAAAGGAATAAATGAATGAAGAAAGGCAGAGTGAATATATTAAGATTAAAAAAGGACAAGCAAGGGCAGCTAGGTGGTGCGTACATAGCTGTGTGGCCTTGGGCAAGCCACTTAACTCCATTGCCTTGCAAAAACTAAAATAAAATAAAAATAAAAAGAACAAGCAAAGATTTTTTGAAAAAAAATGAGATTTTGGTTGATCTTAAATGAATCCAAGGATGGTAGGAGGCATATACAAAGAGGGAGAGAATTCAAGTATGAGAGGAAAGCTAATGGAAGTACTCTGATTGGGGAGATGATTTGACCTGTATAAAGAATAGCAAGGACCAAAACCATATTGGTCAGTCCAACTTTGGAATATTGTATACAGTTCTAGCTATTATATTTTATTTATTTATTTATTTATTTTTGGTTGTTTGTTTTTGCAAGGCAGTGGGGTTCATTGACTTGCCCAGCTCGGTAATTATTAAGTGGCTGAGCCTGGATTTGAACCCAGGCCCTCCTGACTCCAAAGCCAGTGCTCTATCCACTGTGCAACCTAGCCACCCTTTAGCTACTATATTTTAAAAGGGACATTGGAAGACATTTAAAAAGAAGAGTTGAAACATCTAGAATTCATGTCATATGAGGAAGAATGGAGGATACCAGGGATATTAAGTGGAATGATTTAGGAAAGATATGATACTCATTAAATTTATAGTAGACACAGAGCTATATGGAATATCTGATTGGTTGTCATGTGGAAGAGGGATAAATGTTTTTTTCCCCTAAGCTTTTGATGACAAACATTCTGGTAAATGGATAAATGTTATATAGAGATATTGTATGGCATGATATCCAGCAATTTCTAATATTAGGAGCTATCCAACAATGGAAAGGCCTGTTTTGTGATGTTGCTTCTTGAGTGAAATTAAAATAGAAGATGATGTTGTAGATAACATTTCTTCATTGAGTGGAAATTCTAAAACTCTATGATTCTATGGTTCTAACCTGAAGTACCACAAATCCAGTATTAGCAATCTCTTTATTTGGGGTTGTGATGAAATGGAAATCTTAGAGCCATTGCTCAGTTAGAAATTTCTCACATCATACATTTCTTTCTTTCTTTCTTTCTTTCTTTCTTTCTTTCTTTCTTTCTTTCTTTCTTTCTTTCTTTCTTTCCTTCTGTCCTTCTTTTCTTTCCTCCTTTCTTCCTTCTTTTCTTCCTTCTTTCCTTCCTCCCTTCCTTCATCCCTCCCTCCCCTCCCCTCCCTTCCTCCCTTTCTTCATCCCTCCCTTCCCCTTCCCTCCCTCCCTTCCTTTACTTTCCCTCCCTCCCTCCTTCCTTCCTTCCTTCCTTCCTTCCTTCCTTCCTTCCTTCCTTCCTTCCTTCCTCCCTCCCTCCCTCCCTCCCTCCCTTCCTTCCTCCCTCCCTCCCTTCCTTTATCCTTCCCTCCCTTTCTCTCTCTCTCTCTCTCTCTCTCTCTCTCTCTCTCTCTCTCTCTCTCTCTCTCATCCCAAATAGAAAGCTTTCATTTCATTCAGGATGTCAAGATCACCATACTTAATGTGTTGTGGAGAAAGACAAAGGAGGATTCTGAAATCACTGTTTTATCTTTGTACTAGTTACTCTGGGCAAAAAATTCTAATACTCTTAAATGCTCTTATACTCTAAAATGCTATCCAATACTTTTAAATGCATTTACCATCACTATTGAAAACCTCTAAGTACAGTGTCTATTCCTTTTCTCAGCCCTCCATTCCTCTTCCCAGCCCTCCATTCTTCATGGCTGAAGCATGTTTTTTCCTTCATTAGAGAGGGCCAGTGAGATCATGGAGTGACATCTTGACTTGAGCACAAATTGCATTTTAGTGAGGCAGTTTCACAAAGTTGTCAGCCTCATTCTCTTTTCCAGAATCATTGAAGTCCAGTGGTGGGACAAGAGTCAAGATGACTCAAAATGACTCGGGATGCAATGGATGACCTTGACATCTTTGATGTCTCACCAAGTTCTAAGTGTTCCATAGTCAGGTCCTTGGCTGTTGGAACAAATTTGTCTCATGTGCCCATTCTACAAGAGGAAGTCTTCACATGTTTGGGATAAATTCTCCCTAGCTCACCAATGGATTTGAGGTTTAATAGTTATCCTCAATCTGATTTAGTCTATAGGGAAGGATTTATGCATCAAGAAAGATGAAAGTTCAGAAAATACAATAAAACTAGATGTAAGAATATACAAATCTAAGAAATTAATAAACCAGCTGTGTATCTCTTAAGATTTAATCATGATCTTGAGCTCACTACTTATTCCCTCTTTATGGTCTTCATTCCAGAATTAGGTCTCTCTTCTATGATATCTCCTTCCAATTTCCTCTTCTTTATCTCCCTGGTAGATCCATTGGAACCATATACCTTAGGCAATCACTAAATCATATCAACACCTATATTGGTGTTTTAATGATATCCCCATACTGTAACTAATTCATTGAGCCATCTATGATCTTACTGATATAGGTAAATGTCCACTGCTGTGAATTGCAACCAATGTACATCCTCTTTGCATGTGGAGCTTTTTTCTTTGTTGTCCCATGAATCTTTCATAAGGAATTATTATGTTCACTGAAGGGTTTACTCTAGCTCTTTAACATTCATGGATATGCATCAGTTGAATAGAGCATTATACATGGAGTCCACAGGGCCTGAGTTCAAATCTTGTCTCAGACAAATTTAACCATGTAACCCTCAACAAGTCTTTGAATCTCTATCTGTCTCAGTTTCCCCTTATACAAAATGAGATAATAATTGTACCCTTTCAAAGTGCTTTTGTGAAGATAAAATGAAGCAATATAAAGCATGCAAAATGCTTTATAAATCTGAAACCACTGTGTAAATGTTAGCTATTATGACAATTTCTTGGACTGGTCATGTACATTATTGTTATTTTATAAACATTTTATAGTATAGTGCTTCAAACTGTATCTGCCATAATTACACCCTGAAATGGATCAAGAAACCTGGTTTAATCACAAGTTGGCAATAGATAGAGAATTCTTTAGTCAACCCTATCTGTAATACTATATTTACTCTCTCTATTTTTTCTCAGAAACCTAGCATAGTTCATTTTACTAGAAGAGCTGAAAATCTTTTGTGTAATATATATATATATATACATATATCAATCATCATTTTCATTTCAAAAATTAAATGTTAACTTTTTCAATTAGCAAGCATATATTTTCACTTCCTTCAATGGGGGAAAATGGAACCCTTGTTATAAATATACATATTGTAGCAGTATATAAGTCTTTTCTAATCATTCTCAAGTAAGAGAAGAGTTTTTGCTTTTATCATATATGGCATCACAGTATGCTAATTGAGATTTAAATCCTGATAGAATTTCTGGTCAATACTCAAAGCCTGTATTGCTTAGCTAATATTCAGAATAGTCACATCACTTTCTATATGATTCCAAAGTGCATGGACTTTAATTCAATCATATAGAGACAAATACAACATAAATAAGTAAACAGATATCTGTGGAGAAAAGTCCCACATATTGTAATTAAAAAAAATAGCAGACTAGAACCCATGAGACCTTGAATCTAATCCTGCTTCTGAGTAACTAGTTTCATGTCTCTTAACTTTTTTGGGGCCTCAGTTTCCTTATCAATTATGTAAATAGATTGGGCTAGAGTTTCTTTAGGATTCCACCTATTCATTTGTGCCTTTACTTCTAATGCTACCTTCCCACTATTTTGTGGCATTTCAATATATGGCTATTATATGCTATGTATATTTACAAATATTTGTTTCTATTATAATGTAAGCTCCATGATAGCAGGGACTGATTTTGTTTTTTTTTTGTCTTTTTAAAAAAAGTATTTTAAAAATCTTTGAGTATATTTGATGCACTTTTTTTTCCTTCTTAGGAGATGTATGAAGTAATGACTTAATGTTTGTTCAACTTTTATGACTTTTGAAGGAAGAACTGAAATTATCAGTCTCTCGGTCTCTTGGTCTCTCTCTCTCTCTCTCTCTCTCTCTCTCTCTCTCTCTCTCTCTCTCACTTTTGTGACCTAAGAGGAATGTACAAAATTTCAATACATAAAAAGGATTATTTCTTTGTCACTCTGACATAATTTTGACTATAAAGAGTCTGGTTTGAATCCTGATGAAGGTTTGGGTATTCTCTGAGACCAGAACCTCTGTTTGTACATAATAATACAATTCAGGTTTTTTTTTAACCTCTATAATTTCTATATTCTGGGTTAAATATCTATTTGGGAGCAGTTACACATGAACTCAGAGAGAAGATATTTTCCCATTACAATGTCTCTGAGTTTCATTTACTCATCTGTAAAATGAAGAGCTGAGCAGTAACTTCTGAAGCCCCTTCCAATCAATCAATTGATGGACAAGCATTTATATTTTTTCTTGGTATCCCTAGCACCTAATGCAGTGATCTACTGCTCTTTGTGTTAGGTGCTAAGGAATAAAAAAATAGAAACAAATTATAAAAAAAACCAAAGAAAAGTACAAACAAAAAGTAAACTATGCTCTTGAGAAATTACATTCTATTGGATGAAATGTGTACACATATAATATATAGTGAAAAAGGGAAAGGAATAAGACTTATATAATGCCTACTCTTGTGATAGACACTGTGATAAATGCTTAAAACACCAAATATTATCTCATTTGATACAGCAATCCTGAAAAGTAGATGCTATTGTCCTCATTTTACAGTTAAGGAAAGTAAGGCAGAGAGGAGTTAAGGGACTTACCTAGGATCGCACCACCAGGGAGTGTTTGAGTTTGACTGTAAACTTGGATCTTCCTGATTCCAGGCCCAGAACTCTTTACACTGTGCTACCTAGTTGCTATACAAAATAAACATTAGGTAATTGGCGGGGGAGGGCACTGGTGGTAATTGCTGGGATCAATAAAATCTTCACGTAGATGGTACTAGAGTTGGATCTTTTTTGAGGTAGAGGTAAGAATGGAGTGCTTGGCAGGTTTGGGGGGAACTGGGCAAAGATATAGGGAATGGAGATGTAATATTGTGTCAGAAACAGATAGAAGGCTAGTTTGGTCAGTGGAATGCAGAAAAGGAAGGAATGTATAGCAGGCTTAGAAATGTGAATTTGAATCAAGTTGAAGGGGGCTTTAAGAGTCCAAAAGAGGAGATTATATTTCATTCTGGAAGTAATAAGAAGTTAATGGAGTTTACTGAGAAAGGTCATGGATAGATTAGCATATAAAGAAAATCATTTCAGTGACTGAAGAGATGGAAATGAGTGGAAAGAGACATGTAGGAGGGATACCAATTAGGTATTCTGCTTTGGGAATATTTGTTTTATTTAAAATTTAAAAATAAAATAAACCTTAATTTTAACAAAAGGAGATCATTACAAGAGTCTATGTTAGAGGTATCAAACTTGCAGTACTTGGGAACTTTCAATGAGTAACTCCAGTGTCTAGAACAAGATGAAAATATAATTGGGAAATGTTTAACAATATAAATAAAAATGCATTAAACATAGATAACATTCATTTGTAGTTTTCTAAGTCAAAAGTGCAGATTTCAATTTCTATTTAAGTCTTACACTACTGATCTAGATGAGAAATGATGAGGACCTGATTGTGTGAGTACAGAGAAAAGGACAGAATCAAGAGATTTGTACTTGGCTGTATGTGGTGAAGGAGATTAAGTAGTCAAGAATAATATTGAAATTATAATTCTTAAATCATGTTATTCTGGAAAAATGGCATTGCTCTCCATAAGAACAGGAAAGTTTTGTAGATAGTAGGGTTTTGAGTAAAAGTTAATGAATTCTGTTTTGGACATGTGGTATTTGAGCTGTTTTTTTTTGTTCAGTTGTTTCAGTCATGTCTAAATCTTAGCTCATTTTGGGTCTCTTTCTTTCTTTCTTTCTTTCTTTCTTTCTGCAAGGCAATGGGGCTAAGTGACTTGCCCAAGGTCACTCAGCTACATAATTTTTAAGTGCCTGAATCCAGATGTGAACTCAGGTCCTCCTGACTCTAGCTGCTCCTCATTTGGGTTTTCTTGGCAAAGTTACCATACTGGTTTGCCATTTCTTTCTCTAACTCATTTTACAGGAATTTTAAAGGAAACTGAGGTAAACAGGCTTAAGTGACTTGTCCACTTAAATAGTAAATGTCTGAAGCCAGATTTGAAGTCAGGACTTCCTGCCTTCAGGTCTAGTGCATTATCCATTAGTCCACCTACCTGTCCATTTGAACTGTTTTTGCAACATTTAATTGAAATATACAATTGGTATTGATATGATCCTGTGGTTGCCTCTAGAGATCTGTGAAATAAACTTTATGTGATGATAATTAAATCCATGATAGCTGATAAGTTAACTAACTTATCAACAAAAACCAATTATTTAGTTTTTATTTTTTAATTGAAATTTTAATTTCCAATTAATTTCAATGGTAATTTTTCATTCATTTACATATATATGAGTTCCACAATTTTTTCTACCACCCTTCTTTCTCTCTCCCTGGTCCATGACCACAGTCTGTTAAAACCTGTGTATTAACAATCCTGTTCAACATATTTCCATATTAGTTATGTTCTGAAAGAGGAGTTAGAACTAAGGGGAAAGAAAAATATACTATGAGAAAGAAAGAAAAAAACAAAATAAGTTTTAAAAAGTGAACATCGAAAACATTCAGACTCCATGGTTTATTTCTCTTAGTGGATGGCATTGTTCATGTCTGGCTTTGCAAGATATGCTTGATCTTGAACTGCTGAGAGGAGCCACACCCATCATAGTTGATCATCTCACATTGTTGTAGTTAATGTGTACAGTATTCTCTTAATTCAGTTCATGTAATTCTTTCCATATTTCTCTAAAGTCTGGCCACTCATAGAATAATAGAACCACAAAATATTCATATACCACAACTTATTCAGTTATTCCCAAAATGATGGGCATCCCATCAATTTCCAATTTTTTACCATTCCAAAAAGAGCTGCTATAAATATGTTTGAACATATGGGAATTTTACCATTTTTTATGATTTTTGTTGGGATATGGACATAGTATGGACATTTCTGGGTCATAGAGTGTGATAAGTATTATTGCTCTTTGGTCATATTTCCAAATTACTCTTCAGAATGACTGGACCACTTCACAACTGCACCTACAGTACATTAATGTCCCAATTTTCCCATATCCTCTTCAACATTGATTGTTTTCCTTTTTTGTCATCTTAGTCAATCTGATAGGTATTGGGTGGCACTTCATAGTTGTTTTAATTTACATTTCTCTAATAAATAATGATTTGGAGTATTTTCCCATATGATTTTATATGGTTTTAATTTCTTCATCTGAAAGCTGCCTGTTCATATACTTTGACCATTTATCAATTGAGGAGTGACTTATAATCTCATAAATTTGATTCAGTTCTCTCTATATTTTAAAAATGGGTCTTCTATTAGAAACAGTAGCTATGACAATTGCTTCCCAACTTTCTCTTTTCCTTCTTATCTTGGAGGCATTGCTTTTATTAGTGCAAACCCTTTTAAATTTAATGTAACCAAAATCATCCACTTTGCAATTTATAATGTTCTCTTTTTTCTTGTTTAGTCATAAATTTTTCCTTGTCATCTTAGATCTGACAGATAGAATATTTCTTGTTCTTTTAATTGGTCTAAAGTATTTATGTCTAAATTCTGTATCCATTTTGACCTCCATACCTAGTTTTTGCCATACTGTTTTCCAGTTTTCCAAGTAGTTTTTGTTGAATAATGAGTTCTTATCCCAAAAGCTAATGTTTTGGGGTTTGTCAAACAGTAGTCATTTACTACTGCTATTGTTTCTTTTGTACCTACTTCAATCCACTGATCTATTACTTTATTTCTTAACTAGTACCAGGCAGTTTTTTATGACTGCCACTTTATAATATAGTTTTAGATCTGGTACAGCTAGGCCACCTCCCATTACATTTTTTCCATCTGTTTCCTTGATTTTTTTTTTTTTTTTTTGGGAGGTGTGGGGTGTGGTTTATGGGGAGGTGGGGCTAAATGGCTTATCCAAAGTCACACAGCTAGTAAGTTTCAAGTGTTTGAGATAAAATTTGAACTTAGATCCTTCTACTCGAGGACTGATGCTCTATCCACTGGGTCACCTAGCTGCCCCCAATAGTGTTTTTGGTAGTTTGATAGTTTGAGTGTTTGACATTGACTAAATAATTTAATTTGGGTAGAATTGTCATTTTTATTATATTAAATCATGAGCAATTAATGTTTTTCCAAGTATTTAGATCTGACATTATTTGCATGAAAAATTATTTTGTAAGTTTATTCATATAGTTTCTGGATTTTTTTTGGAAGATAGATTCCCAAGTATTTTATATTATCTATCTCTTTCCCTTGGGCTTTATTGTTTATAATCTAGAAATGCTGATGTTTTATGTGGATTTATTTATATTCTGCTGAAGTTAATTTATAAAGTAGTTTTTAGTTAATTTCTAGGGTTGTCAAAGTATAATAATCATATCATCTGCAAAGAGTGAAATTTTATTTCTTCATTGCTAATTCTAAATCCTTCAATTTATTTTTTCTTTTATTGTTAAAACTATCATTTCTAATACTATTTTGAATAGTAGTGATGATAATAGACATCCTTGTTTCACCCCTGAGCTTATTGGAAATGCTCCTTATTTAACCCCATTACATAAAATGCTTGTGGATGATTTAGATAGATATTACTTATTATTTTAAAGAAAACTCTATTTTCTATACTTTCTAGTGTTTTTAAAGGAATGTTTATTGTATTTTGTCAACGACTTTTTGAGCATCTATTGAGATAATTATATGATTTCTGTTAGCTTTGTTATCGATATAGTCAATTATTTTTGATTATTTTCTTAATATTGAATTATCACTGCCAACTTGAAATAAATCCTACCTGATCATGGTATATTATTCTAGCAATAACTTGTAATTTATGTGCTAACATTTTATTTAAAATTTTTGCCTCAATATTCATTAGGGAGATTGGTCTATAATTTGCTTGAAAAGCAAGTATTTATTAAGCCACTCCTATGTGAAAGGTACTATTCTAGATTCTATAAATACAAATACAAAAATTAAATAATGTATATTGTCTATTATTCTTTATAAATCTCTGTTTCTTTATTCTCAAAGAGCTATAAATGAGAGGGTGCAGAGAAAAGAAAGGCAGCATTAGACATTGTTCTGAATCATCCATCATAATATGTATGATGAACCAGAAAAGGAAAATGAGAAAGAGCAATCAAACTGGAAGGTGAACCAAAAACATGTTTTGTTCTGAAAAACTAGAGAAAAGAGTATCAAGGAGGTTAGGGGGCCAGTAGTCTCAAATGCAGTAGAGAGATCAAGGAGGATGAGGACTATGGAAAGACTATCAGATTTAGAAATTAATAGATCATGGGTCTCTTTGCACAGAACTGTTTCAATTGATTGATGAAGTTGGAAGCCAGACAACAAGGGTTGTGGAATGAGAGTAGAGGCACAGAAGGAAAGAAGGTAGACATCTTCTTTAGGATGAAAGGGTAGAAAAGGACAAGAATTCTGAAATGAGGATTTGAGGGAATAGACAAAATATATAGCTTGTTCAGTCCCCCAAGGTTTGTGTTCCAGCTAACTGACTTTTTTCTGTTCCTCACAAAGGATATTTATTCTTCTATCTCCATGCTCCATGTCTAGAATACACTCCTTTCTGACCTTTACCTTGGATAGTTTCTCTCTTCCTTTAAGAAATAATCATGTATCATTTTTCTTTTATTTTCTTTCTTTCTTTCTTTCTTTCTTTCTTTCTTTCTTTCTTTCTTTCTTTCTTTCTTTTTTAATATAAATATTGTTTCCCAATTATATAAAATATATATTTCTACCAATTACATATAATTATACCAATCATATATAATATATATTTCTACCAATTTTTTTGTAATGTTTTGAATTTTACAATTTTTCCCCCAACCTCCCTTCCTTCCCCTCTCATCCCCCCCACCCCATCCCAGAAAACAATCTGATAATCTTTACATTGTTTCCATGCTAAGCCAAGATGGTGACTTTCCCTCAGAACCAATATGAATCAAGCCTTTTTAAGAGAATTCAGATTCACAAAATCCAGAAAGAGCAAAGGAGAAGAACATCTACAAATAAGGTCTGTCTCAGGGAAACGTGAGTGAGATGGGGGCAGCAAGCAGAGAGTCAGCACAGGGTTGCCAGGGTGAGACCTGGGTCTAACCTTAGAACAGTCTCAGAAGTTTTGGCTTTGTGAATGGGCAGGAAAGCTGCAGCAAGGTTGGAGGAAGAGTTCCAACGCAGCAAGCAGGAGAGCTCCAGCACAACAAAGCTGTGACATTAATCCGTCACCTCTACTGGCCTGGAAGACCAGGGCTGTGAGCCCAGTATTTTCCAGTTTAGTATCCCCCCAACCCTGTTGGAGAAAGGGACTTTTCCCAGAACAAATACAGTAACAACATCCTCCCCTCTACCCCCACCTCCATCCCAGGCTCAGGTGTGGGCAGTAGATCTTTCTCAGGACAGAGTGAATAATAAGACAAACTACATGACCCAAGGGTCCAGCACATATTATTCAAGGATAATTCAGACTCTGCTGCTCCCCCCACCCCCTCAGACCTAGGGAGTGGGCCACAAATCAAGGTCACAGACACCTCAGAGGAAAGCCTCTAGCACCCCCCTAGGGTTTTCAAAACCAAAGGTCTGTGCCAGCCCCTCCCCCAAGACAAGATCCTGAGAAAATGAAGAAAAGCCAGAGGAAATGGTGGGGTCCATTTAAAGCTACCTTGAAGACAAAGACCCTAACTTAGAGAGCTAGAACTTCTTAGGAGAATATGAATTGGTCTTCAGCCCAAAGAGACTTCTTGGAAGAAATCAGGAAGGAGTTTAAAAATCAATTGGTGGAACACTATTGTTCTATTAGAAACCAGGAAGGATGGAAATTTAGGGAAGCCTGGAGGGATTTGGATGAACTGATGCTGAATGAGATGAGCAGAACCAGAAAAACACTATACACACAAACAGCAACATGGGGGTGATGATCAATCTTGATGGACTTATTCATTCCATCAGTACAACAATCAGGGACAATTTTGTGCTATCTGTGATGGAGAATACCATCTGTATCCAGAGAAAGAATTGTGGAGTTTGAACAAAGACCAAGGACTATTAACTTTAATTTAGAAAAAAATGATACCTTATTATGTAAACTTGATATCTCTAATACTTTATTTATCTTCCTTAAGGATATGATTTCTCTCTCATCACATTCAATTTGGATCAATATATACCATGGAAACAATGTAAAGACTGGCAAATTGCCTTCTGTGGGAGAGGGGGAGGGAAGTAAGGTTAGGGGGAAAAATTGTAAAACTCAAAATAAATAAAATCTTTGATAAAAAAAATCAATTGGGAAAAATGGGAAAAGAAACCCATGAGAGGGTTAATACCTTGCAAGAGAAAATTAACACCTTGCAACAAGAAAGCAAATCTGTGGAAAATACAATTGGATCAATGCAAAAAGAAAATAATTCTCTCAAAACCACAATCAGGCAAATGGAAAAGGAGTTGTAAAAGGTAAGTGAAGAAAATTCTTCTCTATTTTTTTCCTTTTACTTTTTTTTAGGTTTTTTTTTGCAAGGCAAACGGGGTTAAGTTGCTTGCCCAGGGCCACACAGCTAGGTAATTATTAAGTGTCTGAGACTGGATTTGAACCCAGGTACTCCTGACTCCAGGACCAGTGCTTTATCCACTATGCTACCTAGCCGCCTCAAAAATTCTTCTCTAAAAACAGCAAATGGAATCTGTGGAAACTGATGAATTCATAAGACAACAAGAATCTATTTTAAAAAAACCCAAATCAGAAAAAAAATAGAAGAAAATATAAACTACCTCATGGGCAAAATTTTGACCTAGAGAACAGATCTAGAAGAGACAACTTAAGACTCCTTGGGCTTCCTGAACACATTGAGGAGAAAAAAATCTTGGACAAAATATTTCAGGATCTTTTGAAGGAAAATTACCCTGATATCATGGAACCAGAGGGAAAAATAGTTGTTTAAAGAATACATTGATCCCTCCTGAAAGGGATCCCAAATTGAAAACATCAAGGATTATTGTGGCCAAATTTCAGAATTATCAGATAAAAGATAAAATCCTGCAAGCAGTCAGAAAGAAACAATTTAGATACCAAGGAGCCACAGTAAGGATTGCACAGGACCTGGCTGCATCAACATTGAGGGACTGAAGGGCCTAGAATACGATATGCTGAAGAGCAAGGGAGCTAGGACTGCAGCTAAGAAGTCACTATGCTGCAAAACTGAGACTTCTGTTCCAGGGCAAAAGATGGACATTTGACAAAATAGGAGACTTCCAACTTTTCTGATGAAAAGTCCAGAGCTAAATAGAAAATTTGGACTTCAAACAAAAGACTCAAGAGATACATGAAAAGGTAAAAAAAGGGAAAAGAAAGACATATTCCTATCCAATAGGATGAAACTGTCTCTATCCCCACTTGGGAGAAAGATTCTCATAACTCTTGAGAACTGTAACTCTGTTAGAGAGAATTTACTTAGTCATAAGTAATGGACACTCATGACTTGCCCATGACTCTGCTAGAATGATTTAAAAACAATATCTCCTTAAAAGGGGCGGGGAAGTGAAGAAATGGGAGGATGGAGGAGATTGAATGGGGTAAATCCTATTACATGAAGAGCTTCAAAGGTCCTATTGTAGTAAGAAGGAAGAAGGGAAGAGGTGAGAACTGAATGAAGCCTACTCTCATCAGATTTGGTTCAAAGAAGGATTAACATACACACACTCAGTTAAGAAACTTATCCTACCTTTCAGATATTAAAAGAGGAAAGGGAAAGGGGAAAGATAGGGGAGGGGGTGGATATAAGGGGGCAAACATACTGAAGAAGGTGGCATTCAGAATTAAAATACTGTGGAATATGGACAAAGTGAAAAAAGGGGGAAAATAGAAACACAGGGAAGATAGCATGGAGGGCAATAAAGAATTAGTGATTATAACTTTGGATGTGAATGGGATTAACTCTCCCATAATATGTAAATGAATAGCAGAGTGGATTAAAAATTAGAATCCTATAACATGCTACTTATGAGAAACTCATTTGAAGCAGAGAGTTACATATAGAATAAAAGTAAAAGGTTGGAGCAGAATATATTTCACTTCAACTGAAGTGAAAAAGTCAGGGGTAGCAATACTTTTCTTAGAAAAAGCAGCAACTAAAATAGATCTCATTAAAAGAGATAAGGAAGGAAACTATATCCTACTAAAAATTACCATAAACAATGAAACAATTTCAGTACTAAATATGTATGCATCAAGTGGTATAGCATCCAGATTCTTAAAGGAGAAGCACAATGAGTTACAAGAAGACATAGAAAGCAAAACTCTACTCATAGGAGTTCTGAACCTCCTTCTCTCAGATTTAGATAAATCTAACCATAAAATAAAAAAGGAGGAGCTTAAGGAGGTAAATAGAATATTAGAAAACCTAGACATGATAGATCTTTGGGGAAAATTTTATGGGGATAGAAAGGAATATACTTTTTTCCCCTGTGGTATATGGTAACTTACACAAAAATTGACCATGTATTAGGCCATAAAAATCAAATGTGAAAAGGCAGAAATAGTGAGTACTTACTTCTCAGAGCATAATGCAATAAAACCATGTGCAATAATGGACTGTGGAGAGATAGAGCTAAAACTATTTGGAAACTAAATAACCTCATTTTAAAGAACGAGTGGATCAAAGAACAAAGTATAGATAGAATTAATGATTTCATCCTAGATAATGACAATAATGAAACAACACAACAAAACTTATAGGATACAACCAAGGCATTATTAGGAGATATATTATATCTTTAACAGCTTACATGAATAAAATAAAGAAAGATGAAATCATGCATGCAATGAAAAAAATTAGAGAAAGAACAAATCAAAACCCCCTAATTAAATGCCAATTGGAAATTCTAAAAAAATGAGAAATTAATAAAATCAAAAACAAGAGAACTATTGGACCAATAAATAAAACCAAGAGTTGGTTTTAAGAAAAAGCCAGCAAAATTGATAAAACTTTGGTTAATTTGATTAAAAAAAAAGAAAGAAGAAAACCAAGTTAGTAGTATCAAAAATGAAAAAATGAATTCACCATCAATGAGGAGGAAAGTAAAAATAAGAATTTGGAATTACTTTGCCCAATTTTATGCCAATAGATTTGATAATCTAAGTGAAGTGGATGAATATTTAGAAAAAATTAAGTTGTCCAGGCTAAATGAATAGGAAATTAAATACCTAAATAACCTTATCTCAGAAAAAGAAATTCCACAAGCTATCATTGAACTCCCTAAGAAAAAATCTCCAGGGTCAGATGGATTCACAAGTGAATTCTATCAAGCATTTAAGGAGCAATTGGTTCCAATTCTATATAAACTCTTTGGAAAAATAGGTGAAGACAGAACTCGGCTCAACTCCTTCTTTGACACCATGATGTTGCTGATACTTAAATCAGGAAGAGTCAAAACAGAGAAAGAAAATTATAGATCTATCTCCCACACGAATATGGATGTAAAAGTCTTAAATAAAATCTTAGCAAAATGATTGCAGCAAGGACAATACACTATGACCAAGCAGGATTTATCCCAGGCAAGGAAAGCTGTTAGTATAATTGACTATATCATTAACAAACCTAACAGAAATAATATGATTATCTCAATAGATGCTGAAAAAGCCTTTGACAAAATACAGCCACCATTTCTACTAAAAACACTAGGAGAGTGTAGGAATAAATGAATTGTTCCTTAGAATGATAAGCAGTATGTATCTGAAACCATCAACAAGCCTTATATGCAATGGGGATAAGCTAGACCCATTCCTAGAAAGATCAGGCATGAAACAAGGATGCCCATTATCACCACTCTTATTCAATATTATGTTAGAAATGTTAGCTTCAGCAATTAGAGAAGAATAAGAAATTGAAGGAATTAGAATTGGGAAGGAAGAAACAGAACTCTCACTCTTTGCAGATTACATGATAGTATATCTAGGGAATCCTAAAAAATCATCTAAAAACTACTAGAAACTATTAGCAACTTTAGCAAAGTTGCAGGATATAAAATAAACCCACATAAATCCTCAGCATTTCTATTTATTACTAGTAACATACAGCAGCAAAAGCTAGAAAGAGAAATTTCATTCAAAGTAACTTCAGACAATATAAAATACCTGGGAGTCTACTTGCTAAGGCAGACTCAGAAACTTTTTGAAACAATTACAAAACGCCTCTCACACAAATAAAATCAGATTTAAATAACAGGGCCAACATCAACTGCTCCATGGATAGGCCCAAGCTAATATAATAAAAATGACAATTCTACCTAAATTAAACTACTTATTTAGTGCCCTGCCAATCAAAGTAAAAAAAATTACTTTAATGAGTTAGAATAAAATGTAAATAAATTCATATGGAGAAATAAAAAGTTGAGAATTTCAGGAATTTAATGAAAATATGTGCAAAAGAAGGTGGCTTAGTCCTACCAGATCTAAAATTATATTATAAAGCATAAGTCATCAACACTGTGTGGTATTATACAAAGGACAGAAAAAGTTCAGAAAGACATATAGTCCAACAAGACAATTTTGAAAATAACTTAATGGTGAATTTATTGAATACTGAAGAAATCAATATGATTATTTAATTGTGGGAATTGAGTGAACCTTACTGACTCCATCTAGTGATTCAGTTCTGGAGCTAGCTCAGTTCCCTTTTTATTCAATTATGAGTCTGGTCCAAATTCTGGCTTGTGAGAAAATTTTATTCAATTGTGGGAATTGGGAGAAACCTTTATTGTATTGTATGTAACTAGCCCTGAGTATCTGGGTCACTGGACCCTTACTCCTGGCTGCTTAGAGACCCTTAACTAAGGAGTTAAATTATACTGACCAGAAATCCAGTCAGATCCTAAGATTGAAGCAAGGGATTTTCTCATAATTGTACATATCAAGCAATTCATAAATCTTTTTTTAATGATGGGGCTGGATGACTTGACCAAGGTCACACAACTGAATGGATATTAACTGTCTGAGGCCAGATTTGTACTCAGGTCCTTCTGACTCCAGGGCTGGTGCTCTATCCACTTTACCACTTAGCTGCCCCAGGTCATATATCTTTTCTGAAAATTGGCCCAATACTGATCAATCAGATATTTTTCTATGTTCTTTTGATTGTTTATGGACACTCTGGGGCATGAGACACTTCCTTTTCTGATTTCAGGCAAGCCTAATTCACTTTCCCCTCACAACTTGAAAAGTTTCTAATTTTTCTTCCAAATAAAAACCCTAATATCTAATGTTGCATTGTTTATTTTTAAGTAATTGGTCTTATTTGATTAATTGTTTTTTATGTATGAAAGTTCATCTTCTCCTGTATTCAGGATCCAGGCCAAAAATGAGATCTAATCCCAATTTCTTGGGTAAATGGCATGCATTGCTTAATAAATCAAAATGTTCAGAAGATAAAAAAGGAAAACAAAAAAAACTGCCTGGTATTGGCTAAGAAATAGAGTACCAGATCAGTGGAATAGACTTGCTGCAATTGCACAAAATGATTATAGTAATCTGCTGTTTGTTAAACCCAAAGAATCCAGCAATTGGGATAAAAACTCTCTCTTCAATGAAAAATGTTGGGAAAATTGGAAGCTAATATGGCAGAAACTTGGATTAGACCAACACCTCACACCCTATATTAAAATAAGATAAAAATGAATACAAGATTTAGACATAAAAAACAATATTATAAGCAAACTAGGAGATCACGGATTAGTTTACCTGTCAGATCTATGGAAAGGGAAGTAGCTTATGACCAAGGAAGAGATGGAGAACATCATTAAAAACAAACTAGATCATTTTGATTACATTAAATCAAAAGACTTTTGCTCAGACAAGACCACTGTAACCAAGATCAAAAGAAATGTAGTAAATTGGGAAACAATTTTTACAACTAGTATTTCTGACAATGGACTCATTTCTAAAATATATAGAGGGCTGGGTCAAATTTATAAAAAACAAACAAGCCATTCCCCAATTGACAAATGGTCAAAAGATATCCAGAGGCAATTTACAGATGAAGAAATCAAAGTGATCCATAGTCATATGAAAAATTGCTCTAAATCATTACTTATTAGAGAAATGCAATTTAAAGCACCTCTGAGGTATCACCTCACACCTCTCAGACTGGCCAATATGACCAGAAAGGATAATGATCATTGTTGGAAGGGATGTGGGGAATCTGGGACACTAATACATTGTTGGTGGAGCTGTGAACTTATCCAACATTACTGGAGACCAATTTGGAATTATGCCCAAAGGGCAACAAAAATGTGCATACCCTTTGTTCCAAGGTCTATACCCTGAAGAGACTATGAAAAAATGGTAAAATAATTACTTGTACAAAAATATTCATAGCAACCCTGTTTGTGGTGCCAAAGAATTGGAAATTGAGTGAATGTCCATCAGGGAATGGCCTAATAAACTGTGATATGTGTATGTGATAGAACACTATTGTTCTATTAGAAACCAGGAGGGATGGGAATTCAGGGAAGTCTGGAAGGATTTGCATTAATAATGCTGAGTGGGATGAGCAGAACCAGAAGAACACTGTATACCCTAACAGCAACATGGGAGTGATGATCAACTTTAATGGACTTGATCGTTCCATCAGTGCAATAATCAGATGAAATTTTGGGATATCTGTGATGGAGAGTACCATCTGTATCCAGAGAAAGAATTGTGGAGTTTAAATAAAGATCAAAGTACATTACATACAACTTTTTCTTTAAAAAGTGTCTCATGTACTACATAATTTTGCTATCTCTAATATTTAATTTTCTCGTCAAGGACATGATTTTTCTCTCAACACATTCAATTTCAATCAATGAATAGCATGGAAACAATGTAAAGATTATCAGACTGCCTTCTATTGGGGGATAGGGAGGGAAGGGAGGGTGGGGGAAAATTGTAAAATTGAAAACCTTAAAAAAACTACTATTGTATATAATTGGAATACAAATAAAATAGTAAAAAAAGAATGCATTAAAATCTTTAAAAATCCTATTGTTTCCATGCTATACATTGTTTTGTTTTGTTTTTTTAGGTTTTTTGCAAGGCAAATGGGGTTAAGTGGCTTGCCCAAGGCCACACAGCTAGGTAATTATTGAGTGTCTGAAACTGCATTTGAACCCAGGTACTCCTGACTCCAAGGCCGGTGCTTTATCCATTATGCCACCTAGCTGCCCCTCCATGCTATACATTGATCATAATTGAATATCATCTCCTTTCTGCATGAATCCTTTCTTCATCCTCCTAATTGTTTGTGAAGTCTCTCCCAAATCATCTTGCAGGATGAAAGAAAATATGGTTGAAACTATCTTTTTTCTGTGTAGTTATGCATACATGTTTATTACCTTTATATTTATGCTTTATATGATTTTATCTGTACTTGTTTTTCTTGTTAGAATAGATGTTCAATTGAGATTAGGGATTGTTTTATTTATCTTTGATTGAATCTACATCAAAGACACTAAGTAATTCAATCAAGCAAAAAAAAATCATCTAATTCAAGTTCCTCATTCAACAGATGAGAAAACAACAGCACACAAAGGCTAAATGACACCATTTCACAAACTTGGGCCATGACAAAGCAACATTTCCTAATACTTAGTCCAGAATTCTTTCCATCATGGCACATATGTTATTCTCGCTAGAAAAATAAGATTGCGTATTTTCATCTCAAAACAAATCTTGATTATTTAAGTCTAACAAGGAGAGGCTTTATGTCACTTCTCTAGGGGCATTTAGATAGTCCAGTGGATAGAGTGCCAGACCCAGACTCAAGAAGACAAATTTGGGGTGGCTAGGTGGCTCAGTGGATAAAGCACCGGCCCTGGAGTCAGGAGTACCTGGGTTCAAATGCAGTTTCAGACACTCAATAATTACCTAGCTGTGTGGCCTTGGGCAAGCCACTTAACCCCATTTGCCTTGCAAAAACCTTTAAAAACAAAGAAGACAAATCTTCCCAAGCTCAAATCTGGCTTCAGAAACTTACCAGCTGTGTGACCCCTTGGCAAATCACTTATTCTACTTTGCCTCAGTTTCATCATTTGTAAAATGAATGGGAAAAGGAAATGGCTAACTACTCCAATATCTTTGCCAAGAAAATCCCAGCTTGGGTCGCAAAGTCAGACACAGTTGAAAAACTATTGAACAGTCACAATATATGCTACTTAAATGTCCCATACACAGGTCAAAAAAGGACATGTACAAAACAGAACTTGTTATGATTCTTTCTAAACCTACACCCATACCCCCATGTAATTTCCATATTTTTTTATCAAGGGCATACCATCCTTTCAGTCTCCAGTGATAAGTAACCTCTGAATTATTCTTGGCTCAATTCTATCAGTTCCTCCCTCTTCTTTCATCGCACTCTCCTTCCTGGCCATATCCAATGAATTGTCGTGTCTTGTCAGTTCTATTAGCACCATTTCATCTCTCTAGTCACACCAGCTTTGTCTAGATCCTATCACTTATATGGGGGATCACAATAACTTTCTAATGGTGTTTTTTTTTCCATTCCATCACTTTTCTAATCCATTCTATACATAATTGCCAAAATAATAGTCCTAAAGCACAGGTCTCACCATGACTCCTCCCTGCTTGTGTATTTTTGTTGCCTTCCTGTTGTTGCTAGGATATATTGTGCTTTCTCTCCATCTGGTGTCATCTTCCCTTTACAAATACATTTTATATTAATGCATTTGACACACTATACACTCCTATTTTTACTTGTATTTCCAGCACTTAACTTATAGTATTTAATAAGTGCTTATTTCAGTATTTCATTCATTTAATGCCTTGCATAATGTTTGCCATATATTGGACACTTAATAAATGCTTATTGAATTGAATCAATGTTAAAATTCCTGATTTGAAAATTATGTCATTGTTTGATCCCTGATGGCTCAGAGTGAATAAAAAGCAATTGTTTCCATTTTGGCCAGAAACCCTGAAGGTCTTCTTTTCCCAGAGCGATTTTTTTTTTGACCAGGTTTAACAGACCATTCTTTGACTCATTTCTTACCTAGCCTTAATCATTGAATGGATACTGCATCAATCAAATGGAGACCTGGGAAAGTATAAAAAGTTAAACATCTTCCACTGGATCCATGATCATCTCCAGTTTTCCTGCTTTATATCTTGTCACTGGACCAGCCTTTGCACAACCCTCTCTCATTTAAATTTGATTCACTGGCAAGACATGGCATCATCTTCCTGATGTCTTGGTCTTCTTTTTTTTAAAAAAAATTATTTAAAAAAATTTTTTTTACTCCATCTACATGCAAAAGCAAGTTTCAACATTTATTTGCAAAAGCTTGAATTTCAAATACTCTCTTCCTCCTACCCTACTACCCCCATTGAGAAATCAAGTTACTGGGTGTAGCTTAAAAATATGTGGTGAAGAAACATTGTAAAAGTAAATATAATCCCTCCCAACTCCCCCCAAAAAGATAAAGCTCAAGAAAAATAAAGTGAGAGAGAAAAAAATGTGCTTTAGTCTGTATTCAGATGTTGTGGCTTGCTTCCTTGGGGCTCACAGCGGCGACCTCCCTCCAGGAGGGGAGCTGAGAATAAGGAGTCAAGCCATTACTGTCTTATGCCTCCAGCTCAATTTTGTTATTGCTTAGCTATTACATATATACTGTTAGGTCTTCCAGGGTATTACAAAGAATAATGAGGTAATTAGGGGTAATTCAAGCAGTGTGTACCTGCAGTGTCTTGCATTATAGGATGGGGGGTACGTTAGGGAGGAGATGATAAGGCATAGCTGTGTCTAGTGCCCTTGGTCAGTGGGGTGGAATGTCCAGCTCCCAAGGACTCTGGCTCCCAAGGACTCCGGCTCACTTTATCTCTCAGGGCGGCAAGCCAGCTCCTGAGACTGTCCAGGTGGCTGTTTACTTGGAGATGATTTGTGTCATGGCTGTTAGAATAGCCTGTGTACCCACATTCAGGCACCATCAGTACTATCTTGGAATGGAAAGTATTCTTTATAATAAGTCTATCAGAGAAAATGCTTTAATATTTTTTCCACAGTTGCATTTTCTAGCTATATTTCCCTCCATACCATTCCCCCTACCCCCATTAATTCAATTATCTCTCTCCTTTCACCCTGTCCCTCCTCAAAAGTGTATTGTATTTGACTATCCTCTCCCACAATCTTCCCTTTCTTCTATCACCTATATCCCCCTTCTCCTACCCCTGTCCTCTTTCTCCCATCACTTTTCTCTTCTATTTTCCTCTAGGGTAAGATGGATTTCTATAACCAATGAGTGTTTATGTTATTTCCCCTCTGAGTCACTTCTGATGAGAGTAAAGTCTCACTCACTCTCCCTCTCTTCCCTCTCTTCCACTCTACTGCAAGTTTTTCTTGTCTCTTTTATGTAAAATAAATTAACCCCATTCTACTTCCCCTTTCTCTTTCTCCCAGTACATTATTTTCTCTCCCATTAACTCCATCTATTAAATATATTATTCCTTGAAATTTGACTCCCTTCTGTGCCTTGTCTATATATGCTCATTCTAACTGCCCTAGTAAATGAAAAGATTCATATGAGTTCTCAGTATCATCTTTCCATGCAGGAATACAAGTATTTCAACATCATTAAATTCCTCATAATTTGTCCTTCCCATCCACCCTCTCAGTGCTTCACCTGAGTCCTCTCCTTGAATATCAACTTTCTGGTCAGCTCTGGCCATTTCATCAGGAAAGTTTGATAGTCCCCTGTTTCATTGAATGTCTATCTTTTTCCCTGAAATAATATGTCAAGTTTTACTGGATAGTTGATTCTTGGTTGTAATCCAACTCTTTTGCCTTCTGGAATATCATATTCTAAGTCCTACAAGTCCTTACTGTAGAAACTGCTAAATCCTTCATTGTCCTGATGATAGTTCTGTGATATTTGAATTTTTTCTTTTTGGCTGCTTGTAATATTTTCACCTTGCCTTGGGAGTTCTGGAATGTGGCTATAATATTCCTGGCAGTTTCCATTATGGGATCTTTTTCAGGAGGTGATTAGTTCATTCTCACAATTTCTATTTTATCCTGTCCTTCTAGGATATCAGGGCAGTTTTCCTGTAGAATTTCCTTAAAAATGATGTCTGTTAATGACTTTCAGGCAGCCCAATAATTATTAAAATATTTCTCCTGGACCTGTTTTCCATGTCAATTGTTTTTACAATGAGATATTTCACATTTTCTTCTTGTTTTTCATTCTTTTGGTTTTATTTTATTGTTTCTTGATCTCTCGCAGAGACACCAGCTTCTGTTAGCTCCATTCCACATTTGAAGGAATTATTTTCTTCAGAGACCTTTTGTATCTCCTTTTCATCTGACCAAATCTGCTTTTTAAAACTTTCCTCTCCTTGTTGGCCTTTTGGACTATTTTTTTCCATTTGACAAAAGTTGGTTCTTAAGATGTCATTTTCTTCAGTATATTTTTTATTTCTTTCACCAAGTTGCTAGCTTGGTTTCCATGATTTTCCCACATTGCTCTCATTTCTCTTCCCAATTTTTCCTTACTTGATTTTCAAAATCTTTTAAAAAAGTTTTTTTTTTAATTTAATTTTTTCTTATATGATTTACTTACTTTATATTATTGCAATGATCTTGTGAAAATAAACATAAATAGCCCCCCAAAAGATAGAGAAACCTCAAGAATAGTGAGAGAGAAAAAAATTGTATGTCAATCTATGTTCATATTTCATCATCCCTGTATCTGGTTTGAGTTGCCTTCTTTATCATGAATCCACCAGAGAAGTTGCTTCGATATCTTTTCCCACACTCACTATTAGTATCTAAATTTCTCTCCATTCTATTCCTCCCCTCTGTCATTTATTCTTTTTTTTCTCTCTCCTTTCACCCTGTTTCTGCTCAGAAGTGTGTTGTATCTGAGTATTCTCTCCCACAATCTTCCCTCTCTTTTGTCACCTACTTCCCCCTCCCCTCCCCTGTCTCTTTTATCCTATCTCTTTCATCTTATTTTTCTTTAGGATAAGACAGATATCTATACCCTATTAAATGTGTATGTTATTTTACTTTCTGAGCCATTTCTGATGAAGCTCACTCATTCCCCCTTGCCTTCCACTGTTCCACTCCATTACAAAAACTTTTTCTTGATTCTTTTATGTGAAATATCTTAGCCCATTATTCCTCCCCCTTTCTCTTCCTTCCTTCCTTGATCACCCATTGACTCCATCTTTATACCATATTATACCATTAAATTCAATTCTCTCTTGTGCTTTATATATGCTCCAACTGCTCTTATAAATGAAAAGGTTCATATGAGTTATCAGTATCTTCTTCCCATTTCAGCATCATTAAGTTCCTCATAATTAGTCCTTCTCATCCAACCTCTCTATGCTTCACCTGAATCCTGTACTTGAAGATTAAACTTTCTGATCAAATACGGTCATTTCTGCAGGAAAGTTTGACAGTACCCTGTTTCTTTGAATTTCCATCTTTTCCCCAAAAGAGGATGTTCAGTTTTGCTGGGTAGTTGATTCTTGTTCGCAAACCAAACTTTTTTGCCTTCTGTAATATCTTCAAGCCCCACAAAGCCCTTAATTGTAGACACTGCCAAATCCTGTCTAATCCTGACTATAGAGCCACATTAGTTGAATTATTTGTATCTGGCAGCTTGTAATATTTTCTTTTTGACTTGGAAGTTTTGGAAATTGGGTATAATATTCCTGGGAGATTTTCTTTTGTGATCTTTTTCAGGAGGTGATTGGTGAATTCCCTCAATTTCTATTTTGCCTTCTTTTTCTAGGATCCCAGTGCAATCTTGCTGCATTATTTCTTGAAAAATGAAGCCTAGACTATTTTCCTGCTCAGACTTTAATGCAGCCCAATAATTTTAAAATTATCTCTCTTGGATCTGTTTTCTAGGTAAGTTATTTTTCCAATATGATATTTCACAATTTTTCAATTTTTCCATTGTTTTGGTATTGTTTTATTGTTTCATGATTTCTCCCAAAGTCATCAGTTTCCTTTAGCTCTATTCTATATTTGATGGAGTTATTTTCTTCAGAGAGCTTTTTTTATCTCCTTTTCCATCTGGTCAATTCTGCTTTAAAAAGCATTAAAAGCCTTAAAAGGCATTATTCTCCTCATTTGCCTATTTGACTTAAATTGGTTTTTAACATGTTTTTTTCCTTCAGTATTTTTGGTATTTCTTTCACCAAGCTGCTGACTTGGATTTTGTGATTTACCTGCATAGCTCTTATTTCTCTTCCCATTTTTTCCCTCTACCTCCCTTACTTGTTTTTCAGTCTTTTTTTAAGCTCTTCTATTGCCTGAAACCATTTCTTATTACTCTTGGAGGCTTTATTTACAGAAGTTTCAACTTTGCTATCTTCTGAGTATATATTTTGATCATCCATGGGATCAAAGTAATTTTCTATGGTCAGATTCTTCTTTTTCTTTTGTTTGGTCATTTCTTCATCCTATCACTGATTTACCATACTTCCAAGGCTTTGGGGTTTTTTGGGACACCCCACATGGACCTTAATTCCTTTCAGGTCTTATGAGAGGTTCTGACTGCTCTCTTGACTGTGCTTTGGTATGTGGATGACCATAGACCCTCCCCTCTGCCATGGAGCTTTGAGGATGATCCACTATGGTAGTATGGGGGCTCAGACTGCAACCTGTACCTGAGTGTGGACAAACAGCAGAATCCTGCCACCGGAAGAGCAGAGAAACCTCTGAAGTCTCTCCACACCTTCTTCTGTCTGTGAGCTGGGCACTCTGGAAGTACTGGGTGACTCCACTGATTCCCACTGCAGGTTGTCACTGCAATGCTGCTCTGAGGGTGATGCTGCACTCACTCTGATGCTGCAGAGTAATCTCACCACCCCTTCAAGCTGTCTCTGGTGATCTCTGGGTCAAGAGGTCTGGAAACCACCTCCTCTGCCACAGACCCAGGTGCCCCAGGGACCCAGGTGTCTCACAAACTGTTCTTTGAAGCCTGGAGCAAGTTTGCTCCACCCAGGCTGTGGTGTGGTACAGCTGCTCTGTGGCTCTGTCCAACCCCTGGTCTCAGTGAAACAGACCTTTCTTGCAGATGTTTTTAAGTTGTCTTGGACTGGGAAATTATAGCACTTCATCTTCTGTGATTTCTACCCTCTAAATATTGGCTTGAATCATAATTTGATGGCTTTTGGAGTCTCTTGGGAATGAGTTACTGGAAATTCCTGCCCTCATGCCTCCATGTTGGCTCCACCCCTTCAAAATCTTTTTTGAGTTCATCCTTAAAATGAAACCTATTTATATTTTTCTTGGAGACTGAATACAGAAACTTTGACTTTGTTATCTTCTGAGTGAGTATTTTGATCTTCCAAGGGACCAAAATATTTTTTACGATCAGATTTTTTTTCTTCTGTTGTTTTCTCATTTCCCTAGTCTATAATTTGATTTTAACCCTTTGTTAAGTTGGGGGCTCTGCTTCCAGGGTGAAGGATGCACTTTACTTTGAGGGTTTTGCAGCTGTTTTCAGGGACCCCCCCACCCAGGGACCTCAATTCCTTCAAGGTCTAATGAGAGACTTTGGCTGCTTTCCTGTTCTGTGTTCTGGTTGTGGATGACCACAAGCACTCCCTTCTGCCCTGGAACCATGAAAAGAGTCCTTGCTCTGCTATGGCAATAAAGCTCCTTTTTGGAGATTGGGGCCCTCAGACTGCAACCTGGATCTGAGTGTGGGCAAAGCCACAGAATCCTGTCTCAGGGATAGCAAAGAAATTTCTGCGATTTCTCTCAATCCCCTTACCCTCCGAGGACTGAGCACTCTGGAAGCAGCTCGTGGGTGATCCCTGCTAGGTGACTTCCCAGGCTTGCTCCTAGGTCCCTGGTGTCAGGTTTTCACTAAGACCTTCTCTGAACTGGGCTCTGTACTTGCTCTGGTATGGCAGAATTTTCCTGCTGACCTTCCAAGGTGTCCTCAGTAATCTCTGGACTGAGAAGTCTGAAAATCACCACCAAGTGCCCTGCAGGCTATTCCTGGATGACAGGTGCAGCCTGTGCTGTGGCCCTTTCTAACACTAGTGTATCAGATCCCTTCCATGGATAGTCCTAGCTATCTTGGACTGGAATATTGTTTCACTCAGTCTTTCTGTGGACTCTGCCACTCTAGAATTTGACTAGAGTTATTATTTAAAGATATTTGGAGTGGCTGGGAGAGAGCTTGTGGGAATTCCTGCTTTAATACTGTCATCTTGGCTCTGTCCCTCTCTTGATCCTCTTAGAAAACAAATAACAAGTGAGCTGTCTGTAGTAGCAAGAGCAAGACTGGAGGAATTCAATTAATTTTTAGCTAAGTGTGAGTGGTGACAGAACAAAGAGGCAAGTGATTTGAGAGCAGAGTAAAACATGGAGTTCTAAATCTAGGATCTAATTATTCATCAGAATGTAGTTTTGTTTGTATTTAGGTGTATTTTAAATTTCATTGAAAAAATAAGTTGTTGGCTGTTGCCTCATCTTGAAAATATTTCTAAGTATCATCAGATTACAAAATTATGGTAAATAATTTTATAGGGAGTGCTGACTCAAGAAGGATCAGAGGATACTTCCAAAGACAAGTAACTGAGAATGAATGAAAAAGACGAGCATGATCTTGTAAGAATTATATAAACATGTGCTTGAGGATTGTTAAGTATGCTGATGAAAAGAAGAGTTATGTTTTTAAATTTTATAAACTAAAAGAGGAAGATGAAAGAAGATGTGACAGTAACTTGATAGGAAAGATCAATAAAACTTGATAAGGAATTATATAATTTTTGCTATATGCTAAGGCATTGTGTTGTTCCTAACTCCACAAGGACAAAGACATTTAAGACACTCCTTGTTCTTTTTTAAGCATTTATATGACATTTAATCTTTACAAAGCTGTTTATAAATAATGTTTGCTCTTCCCAACAACCTTATGAGATAAGTACCATTTTTATCCTCATTTTACAGATGAGGAAAGTGAAGCTTAGGGAGATCAGGTAACTTGGCTAGGATCAGTTAGTTATTGTCTGAAGTAGGGTTAAGAATTTAGATCTTCCTGATTACAAATCTAGCATTCTACTCTCTTAGTCAACTACCTTAACATCTATTGATTTAGAGTTTATTATGTGTAGGGCTACTTCAAGGAACTGACAGTACAGTTCATGTAAGAGTTTTAGGGTTGAGGACTGGTTTGATGTTGGTGTTTTAATAATATTTTATTTTTTCTCAGTTGTATATTAAAACAAAATTTTAATGTAAATTTCTTTTTAAGTTTTGGGTTTCAAATTCCATCTTTCCCTTCCTTCCCTTACCCATCCCTGAATTGGAGACCAATATAGGCATGTAAAACATTTCCATAATAATCATTTTGTGGAAGAAGATTACAACAAAAAAGGGAATGAAAGAGAGAAAGTGATAAATAGTATGTTCAGTGTGGATCCAAATAATTTCAGTTGGAGGTTGATAACATACTTCATCATGAACTCTTTGGAATTGTCTTGAATCATTGTATTGCTGATAATAGCTAAGTCAGTCATAGTTGATAATTGTACAGCATTGTTGTTGTTACTGGGTAAGACATTCCTCTATTTCTGTTCACTTCACTTTGCATTAGTTCATGTAAGTCTTTTGAAGTTTTTCTAAACTCATCCTGTCTATCATTTCTTATAATGTGGTAATATCCATCACAATCATAAACCCTGACTTGTTCAGTCATTCCTCAATTGATGGACATTCTCTTAATTAAAATCAACAAAAAGATCAGCTATCAATATTTTTGTACATGTGATCCATTTTTCTTTTCTATGATATCTTTGGGCTATAGACCTAATAGTGGTATTGCTGGATACAGGTATGCCCAGTTATATAACTCTTTTAGGCATAGTTCCAAATTATTATTCAGAATGGTTGGATCAGTTCACAACTTCACCAAAAATCCATTAGTGTCCCTGTTTTCTTATATCCCCTCCAATATTTATCAATCAAATTAGTCATTCTGATAGATATGAGCTGGTACCTCAGATTTGTTTTAATTTGCATTTCTCTAATAAATATTTATTTAGAGCATTTTTAATCTCTCTCTCTCTCTCTCTCTCTATATATATATATATGTATATTATATATATATGTAATTTTGATTTCTTACCTGAAAACTGTTTGTTCATATTCTTTGACCATTTATCAAATGTATTCATATAAGTTTGACTCAATTCCATGTATTTGAGAAATGAGGTCATTGTCAGAGATACTTGGTTCAAAATTTTCCCCTCCCCCCATAAGTTTTCTTTTTGTCTAATTTTGGTTGCATTAGTTTTGTTTGTTCAAAAACTTTTAAACTTTATATACTTTATATACTTTTAACTTTATATATTTTATATACTATTTTACCCTTAATAATGATCTCTAAATCTTATTTGGTTCTAAATTCTTCCTTTATCCATAGATCTGACAGGTAAACTCTTCCTAATACTCTCCTAATTAGCTTATGGTATTTCCCTTTATTCTAAATCTTGTATGTATTTTGTCCTTATCCTGGTATACCGTATGAGATTTTCATCTATACCTAATTTCTGCCATACTGTTTTTCATTTTTCTGAGAAGTATTTTAACCAAATGATGAGTTTTGTCCCCCCAAAATATTTGAATTTATCATATACTAGATTATTAGTCATTTACTACAATTTATTGTGTACCAATCTATTTCATTACCCCATCACCCTATTTCTTAATCAATAAGACAAGTTGAGATCTGGTATGGCTAGACCAATCTTATTTTTCAAATTTTTTCATTGATTTCTTTGATATTCTTTATCTTTTCTTCTACCAAATGAATATCACTATTTTTTTTTTTTTTGCTCTCTGAATTAATCTTTTTAATGGTTTGCTGGTATGGGACTGAATTAATAGATTAATTTATGTAGAATTGTCATTTTTATTAAACTGTCTTGGCCTTCCTAAAATCAATTGGTATTTCCCATTGTTTAGATCTGACTTTATTTTTGTGAAAAATATTCTGTAATTGTGTTCATGTAGTTCCTAGGTTTATATTGATAGGTGGAGTCCCAAATTTTTTTTATTGTCTACAGTTACTTCAGATGTAATTTTCTCTATCTCTTGCTGCTGTGCTTTGTGGGTAGCATACATAGATATTGATGATTTCTCTGGGCTTATTTTGCATTCTGAAACATTAGTGAAGTTATTTATCATTTCCACTAGCTTATTAAGTTGATTCTGTAGGAATCTCCATGTATATCATCTCTATGTATATAACATCACATCCTCTGCAAGAGTGGTAGTTATTGGGCAGCTGTACTGCAGTGGATAGAACACTAGCCCTGGAGTTAGGAGGATCTGAGTTGAAATTCAATCTCAGATGCTTAATAATTTCTTAGTTGTTTGATCTTGGGCAAGCCACTTAACCCATTGCCTTTCAAAAACCAAAAAAATGATAGTTTTATTTTCTTCTTGCCTATTCTTTCAATTTCTTTTTCTTCTCTTATTTCTATAGTTAGCATTGCCAATACAATACTGAATAATGATGGTAATAATGAGGCTCCTTATTTCACTACTTATTCTATGGTAAATGTTCCTCCCTTACTCACATTACAGATAATATGCTAATGCTTTCAATAAATATTACTTATCCTTTCAAAATAAGTCTCATTTTTTCCCATTTTCTTCAGTGTTTTTAGTATGAATGCATGTTGTATTTTGTCAAATTTTTACAATTAAGGTATCTATTAAGACAATCTTATGATTTCTGTGGGTTTTGTTATTGATATTTTTAATTATGCTGTTTTCCTAATATTGAATCAGTCATACATTCCTGATATAAATCCTACCTTGTGATACATTTCTGTAATCTCTTAGCTAGCATTTTATTTAAATTTTTTCATCAGTATTTATTAAGGAAATTGTTCTATAGTTTTCTTTCTCTATTTTAACTCTTGGTTTATATATCAGAATCATATTTGTATTATAAAAGAAATTTGGTATGACTCTTTTTTTTGCCTATTTGTCCAATAGTTTATATGGTATTGGAATTACTTATTCTTTTATTAAGGTTTGGTAGAATTCACTTGTGAATCTTTCTGACCCTGTAAATTTTTTTCTTAGAAAGTTCCATAATGGATTATTTAATTTCTTTTGAATTGACTTAAGTATTCTATTTCTTTTCCTGTTAATATGAGCATTACATATTTTTGTAGAAATTAATTCATTTCATTTAGATCATTGGTGTCCAGTCTTTTAACTCTTCTGGATTGCATCATCCAACAAAGATTTGTCAAGGACTGCATAAGGAATTTAATAATTATTTGTGATCACAATGTAACCCACATTATTAATGAGTATAAAATAGTAAAATATAATAATGCCTGATGAATTTTTTTGTCTTTTAAAAAATTTTAAAAAATTTATTATTTCAATTCCATGTAAAAACAATAAAATTGTTTTTATTATACATTATTTTATATGTTTTATATTTTATTATATATATAATATATATAATAAATATATATTATATATATTATAATATTATATATTATATTTTATACATTTATTATACATTAATTTTTAAAAAATTATTTCAAATTCTTTATTTACCATTATTTCCTTCTCTCTCCCTGTGAAAGCAGTTTGCTATAGATTAAATATTTCCAGTCACGCAAAGCATGCTGTAAAAGAAAACACAGACCAAAAATGCCACCCCCCCCCAATAAAGTAAAGAACAGTATGCTTCCATGTACATTCAGACTCCTTCAGTTCTTTCTCTGAATGTGGATAACATTTTTCATCATGTGTTCTTTGGAATTGTTTCAGATCATTGTATTTCTGAGAACAGCTAAATCACTCACAGTTGATCAACAGACAATATTGCTGTTATTGCATATAATGGTCTCCTGATTCTACTTACTTTACTTTGTAGTAGTTCATGTAATTCTTTTTAGGTTTTTCTGAAAATATCTTTCTTGTCATTTCTTATTGTACAATAGTATTTTCTTACATTCACAAACACAACTTGTTTAAATCCTTCCCACACTGATGAGCATTCTCTTGATTTCCAAATTTTTGAAACCACAAGAAAAGTTGCTATAAATTTTAGTATGTGTGTGTGTATGTGTATGTGTGTGTATATATATATATATATATGTATATATATATATATATGTATGTATGTATTCTGTTTGTATGTATTATGTATATAGTTCCTTTTCCTTTTTTTCTCTTTTTAAAAATTTCTTTGGAATACAGACCCAGTAGTGGTATTGTTGGGTTAAAGGGTATATATGGTTTTATAGCTCTTTTGGGCATAGTTCCAAATTGCTCTCTAGAATGACTGAATCATTTCACAACTTGAACAAAAGTATTTTCGTATCTCAATTTTCCCACATCCCCTCCAAAATTTGTCATTTTCATTTTCTGTCATATTAACTAATCTGATAGGTGTAAGGCAATTCCTTAATGTTGTTTCAATCCGCATTTTTCTAATCAGTAATGATTTAGAGCATTTTTATATGACTATAGGCAATTTTGATTTCTCCCTTAGTTTTCTTTTGGAAAACTGTCTGATCACATCCTTTGAGTATTGTGCAGTTAGGGAATCACTTGCATTCCTATAGATTTGATTCAGTTCTCTACATATTTGATAAATTAAGGCCTTATCAGAAAAACTTAGAGTACATTTTTTCACAGTTATGATTAGTGCATATTTTCTCATCCAAATTTTCCCATTTATCCTCTTTTTTGCTTTCACTCTGTCCCTCTTCAAAAGTGTTTTGCTTCTAGAACTATGCTATAGAACTGATCATACCCTTTGATCCAATGATATCAACACTAGGTCTATATCCCAAAGAAACATAAAAATTGACAAAAGTCTCACTAGTTCAAAAATATTCATAGCAGCTCTTTTTGGAGAGGCAAAGAATTGAAATTTGAGGGGATGTCCATCAATAAAAATGACTGAGCAAGTTATAGTATGTGAATGTTATGAAATACTATTGTTCCATAATAAATCATGAGTGATCAAACTTTAGAGAAGTATCAAAAGAACTACATGAACTAATGCTGAGTGAAGTGAGCAGAATGAAGAAAACACTTTACACATTAAGAACATTTTGAGATGATCAACTATGATGGATGCAGCTTCTCTTAGCAGTTCAGCGATTAAGCAGAACCCTGAGAGATTTGATATGAACATTGTTATCCACATCTAGAGGGGAAAAAAAAATCACAGAATGCATACTATGCACTTTTAAAAAAACCTTATTTTATGTTTTTCCTTCCTTTCCCATGTTTTTTTCTTTCCCCTTAGTTCTAGTTCCTATTTCAGAACAATACTAATATGTAAATATGTTAAACCCCAATGTATATGTATAACTTTTACTAGACAGTTCTCTGTTATAGGAGGTGGAAGGAAAGGGAGGTGGTAGAAAAATGTGGAACTCATAAATTTGTAAATGGATGAATGTTGAAAAACTAGCATTGAACGTAATTAGAAAAACAAAGGAAAATTTCAGTTTAAAAAAATTGTCTTGGGGGTGGAGCCAAGACGGCAGTGTGAAGGCAGCATTTCCCGGGAACTCCTTTCCCCAAACTCCAAAAAACAAACAAATGATGACTCTAGCCAAATTTAGAAGGCTGAACCCACAGAAAGATTCAGTGATACATTTTCCCACTTCAAGATAACTTAGAAGTTCTGTGGGAAAGGTGTGTTTCACCAGGACTGGAGGTTGGAAAAAAAGCTGCAGCCACATCACCAGTGCAAAGCAGCCCAGCCCAACCCAGCCCACCCCAGCCCAGCTCAGCCCAGCCCAGCTCAGCCCAGCCCAGAGATCACCTGCAACAGCTTTAAGGGTTGGGAAGAGAACCCTGCTACACCAGAATGAGTGTGGAGTGAAGAGTACCAGCTGTAGAATCTGCAGCGAGAATCTGGAGAAAGCAGCCTGCACCCCCAGAGATGGTAAGGTAAGTCTGCAGAGATTTCTCTGTTCTCCCTGGAGTAGGACTCTGCTGTTTGCCTACACTCAGACCCAGGCTGCAGTTTGGGCTTCCATACTAAGATAGCAGGATCCCTCCTTATAGCCCCAGGGCAAAGGGAAGTACAGGTTCTATCTACATATCAAAGCACAGGCCAGAGAGCATAAGACCTTGGAGCAATAAAGGTCCCAGTGGGGTGTTCCCCTCTCCAAAACAAAAAAACCCCAAAGCCTTGGAAGTGCTGTCTTGGGCTGAGGAAATGAGTAGACAATAGAAAAAGAAGAATCTGACCATAGAGAATTACTTTAGTCCCATGGAAGATCAAAACACATACTCAGATGATGACAAAATCAAAGCTTCTGTATCCAAAACCTCCAAGAGAAATAGAAAATAGGCTCAGACTATGGACAATTCAAACTTTCCTATTGAAACAACCAGAGGTGAACAGAAAGTTTGATCTCCAAGCACAGGACTCTGGTGAACCACAGAAGGAGTGGAAGAGAAGGACTAACTATGAGGAACTTAATGATAATGAACTGTTTGTATTCCTGCATGGGAAGAAGATATTGATAACTCATATGAACTTTCTCATCTATAAGAGCTGTTAGAAGGAGCATATAAAGACAGGACATAGGAAGGAGTGGAATATAATGGTATAATATAGTAAAAAGATGGAGTCAATGGGTGATAAAGGAAAGTACTGGGAGGAAGGAAAAGGAGATGAAGAAGCTAAGAAATTTCACATAAGAGTCAAGAAAAAGCTTTTTTTCAATGGAGTGGAAAGGGGGAAGGCAAGGGGGGAATGAATGAATCTTCATTCTCATCAGAAATGGCTCAGAGAGGAAATAGTGTACACACTTAATAGGGTGTTTTATCCTAGAGAAAAATAAGAAGAAAGGGATGTGATAAGGGGGAATGGGGGAGGGGGGACAGATCATATAGGAGAGGGGAAGATTGAGAGAGAGGGCATTCAGATTCAACACACTTTTGGACAGGGCTAGGATGAAAGGAGAGAGAGAGAGAGAATAGAATAAACGAGAGTGGGGAGGAATAGAGTGGAGGTTCAGCTAATAATAGCAACTGTGGGGAAAATATTGAAGAAACTTCTTTGGTGGACTTATGATAAAGGAAGCAACTCACCCCAGAGACAGAGCCATTGAAATCTGAACACAGACTGAAGTACAATTTTTTTTCTCACTCTATTCTTGAGGTTTCTCGTCTTCTTGGGGGGGGAAGATGTTTATGTTTACTTTTATGTTTACTCTTATAACACATTCAATTTACATCAATGTATGGCATGGAAACAATGTAGAGACTATCAGACAGCATTCTGTGGTAGGGGGAGGGAAGGGAGAGTGGGGGAAAAATTGTAGAATTCATAGCCTTGCAAAAATATGATGGGTACATATTACTATTGTATATAATTGGAAAACAAAAAAATTGTTAAAATGTTAAAAAAAAGAAATGTCAAAGAATATCCCCCACAAATTAAAATATACTAAACATAGATAACATTAAAAAAATTGTCTTGCTTCTGTCCAATAGCTTCCCCAAGCAACCCTTCCTTCTATCAGTCCTTCCCACTCATATCCTCTTACCCATCTAATTCTCTGTAGGATATTTCATTTTATGCTATTCCTTAGAAACTCTTTGAATGAGTAAGGTTAAAGCATTATCTGCCATTACTCATATTCCTCTTCATGTCTTTTGTGTGAGATAATTTGCCTCATTCTATCCTCCCTTTTCCCTTTTCCCAGTGCATTTCTCTTCCCCACCCCTTCATTTAATTTAATTTAATTTTTTAGATGTTATCCCATAAATAGCACACCTGTACCTTCTGTCTGTGTATATACTTTCTAACTACCCTAATAATGATAGTTCTTAGGAGTTACAAGTGTCATGTTTCCATGAAGGGATAAAAACAATTTAACTTTATTTAGTCCCTTGTGGCTACTCTTTCCAGTTTGCCTTTTTATGTTTCTTTTGCATCTCATTTAAAAGCCAAAATTCCTATCCAACTCTGGGTTTTTCATTAGGAATGCTTCACATTACTCTACTGCATTAAATCTCCATTTTTCCTGTAAGGATTAAACTAATTTTTGCTGGGTAGGTCATTCTTGGTTGTAATCTTAACTTCTTTGATCTCTGAAATATCATATTCCAAATCTTCTGATCCTGTAACATAGAAGCTCCTAAATCTTGTGCTATCCAGACCATAGTTCCTTGATATTTGAATTATTTCTTTCTGGTTATTTGCAATACTTTCTCATTGACCTAGGAGTTCTGGAATTTGGGAATAATATTTCTGGGACTTTTAGTTTAGGATCTCTTTTAGGAGGTGATTGGTGAACTCTTTCAATTTCTATTTTACCCTCTTTTCTAGAATAAGAGGACGGTGTTACTTTATCATTTTTTGGAAGATGGTGTTTAAGGAGTTTGATCCCTTCCCAGCAAATAAAGTTACATAAAAGACCATCATAAACAGTGAACATTGAGAAAATTCACACACAGACACACACACACACACACACACACACACACACACACACACACACACGTTTCTGCAAGGCAAAGGGGTTAAGAGACTTGCTTAAAGCCACACAGCTAGGTAATTATTAAGTGTCTGAGGCCGGATTTGAACTCAGGTACACCTGACTCCAGGGCCAGTGCTCTATCCACTGTGCCACCTAGCTGCCCTTTCTTCAGTATATTTTTGTACTTTTTTTTATTTAGTCAATGTTCACTGTTTATGATGGTCTTTTATGTAACTTTATTTGCTGGGAAGGGATCAAACTCCTTAAATAGTAAAATTCTACCTAAAAATGGAAACTGATGATTCCATAAGACATGAAAAAAACAGTAAAAGGAAAAAGAAGGAAAAATAGAAGAAAATTTGAAATATCATATTGGAAAAACAAAATAGGTCAAGGAAAATAAATCAAGGAAAAATAATTTTAAAATTTTGGACTACTCAAAAATCACAATGTAAAATAAGTTAAACACCATCTTCCTTTTGGGATATTGTATTCCAAGTCCGTCAAGCCTTTTATGTTCAAACTGCTAAATCTTGTGTTATCCTGATGATAATTCCAAGATATCTGAATTGTTTCTTTCAGGCTGCTTGTAATATTTTCTCCTTGCCTTGGAAGTTCCAGAATTTGGTTATAATATTGTTGGCAGTTTCCATTTTGGGATCTCTTTCAGGAGGTGATTGGTGCATTCTTGCAATTTCTATTTTACCCTCTTCTAGGATGTCAGAGCAGTTTTCTGGTAGAATTTCTTTAAAAATGAAGTCTAAGGAGCAGCTAGGTGGCACAGTAGATAGAGCACCAGCCCTGGAGTCAGGAGTACCTGAGTTCAAATCTGGCCTCAGACACTTAATAATTACCTAGCTGTGTGGCCTTGGGCAATCCACTTAACCCCATTGCCTTGCAAAAAACCCCCTAAAATAAAAAAATAAAAATGAAGTCTAGGCTCTTTTTCTGGTCATGACTTTCAGGTAGCCCAATAATTAAAAAAAAATATCTCTCCTGGATCTGTTTACAAGTCAGTTGTTTTTCCAATGAGATATTTCACATTTTCTTCTAATTTTTCATTATTTTGGTATTTGTTTTAATTGTTCTTGATTTCTCACAAAGTCAGCTCTTTGTCCAAGAGCTCAAAGTTACCTCCATCCTACATTTGAAGGGAGTATTTTCTTCAGAGAACTTTTGTATCTTCTTTTCTATTTGGCCAATTCTTTTTTTTAAGGCTTTCTCCTCATTGGCCTTTTGTACTCTTTCTTTTTTCCATTTGACAAAAACTGGTTTTTAAGATGTTATTTTCTTCAGTACACACACACACACACACACACACACACACACACACACACACACACACACATTTTTTTTATCTTCTTTACCAAGTTGCTGACTTGGTTTTCATGATTTTTCTATATTACTATCATTTCTCTTTTCAATTTTTTTCTGCCTCCTTTACTTGATTTCCCAAATCTTTTTTGAGCTCTTCCACAGCCTGAGAGCAATTCATATTTTTCTTGGTGGTTTTGGATGCAGAAGCTTGAACTTAATCATCTTCTGACTGTGTTTTGATCCTCCATGGGATCAAAGTAATTGTCTATGGTTGAATGTGTTTTCTTCTGTTTGCTCATTTCTTCAGGCTACGACTTGATCTTAACTCTTTGTTAAGGTGGGGCTCTGATTCCAGGGTGGAGGATTCACTTTCTCAAATTTTTGAGAATTTTTTCAGGGACACCCCCCCCCCTCATTTTCTCTCCCCTTACCCTGGACCTCAATTCCTTCAAGGTCTTATGAGAAGCTCTGATTGCACTCCTGGCTTATGCTGTGGTCTGTGGATGACTGCATGCACTCACCTCTGCTCTGGAACTGTAAGGAGGGTCCCTGCTCTCCCAAGGCATTCTGGGACCCCAGACTATGACCTGGATCTGAGTATGGGCAAAGAATTAGAGAGTCCTGTTCCAGGGATAGTGGAGAGACCTCTGCGCTTTCCCCTGACTCTTTTACCATCCTTTTGATTGAGTGCTCTGGAGGCAGCTCCTGGGTGGCTCCACAAGCCTGCTTCTGGTTCCTGGGGCTGGGGCTTTGCTGAGGCTTGCCCTGGCCTGGGCTCCATGCTCATTTGGTGCAGCACAGTTTCCCACTGACCTTCTATGTTGTCCTTGGTGATCCCTGGGCTGAGATGTCTGGAAACCACTCCCTCTGCCACAGAACCAGACACACCTCAGGGACCCAGGTGCCCTGGGGTTTGTTCCTGGAGGCTAGAACTGATTTGCTCAGGCACGGCTTGGGCTGTGTGCTGTAGCTCTTTTCAACCCTGTTGGAACAGACCTTTCTTGCATATCTTCAAAGTTGTTTAGGGATGGAAAATTGTTTTACTCAAGTCTTTCTGTGAGTTCTGCTACTCTAGAATTTGTTAGAGTCATAATTTAAAGGTATTTGGAGTGGTCTGGGGGGAGAGCTTCAGGGATATCCTGTCTTCACTGCACCATCTTGGCTCTGCAACCAAGGTGTTATTTTCTTCAGTATTTATTCATTCTTCTTTTACTAAGTTGTTGACTTTTTTCATGATTTTTTTTGCATTTTCATTTCTTTTCCCAATTTTTTCTCTACATGTCTTTTGAGTTTTTTATAAATCCTTTTTGAGCTCTTCCAAGAATTCTTTTTTGGTCCTGACACCTCATATTTTCCTTTGAGATTTTGGATATAGTTGTTTTGAATTTGTTTTATTCTTCTGAGTTTGTTTTGATTTTCCCCTATTCTCATGCTAATTTTCTATAGTCAGGTCCTTTTTTGCTATTTGTTCATTTTCTTTTTTTTTTTTAGATTTTTAAAATTTTTCTTTAATTTATTTACACATTACTAAAATATTCTTATTTAAGAGTAAACATAATACCCCCCTACCCCACAAAAATATAAAACCTCATGGGAAATAAAGTAAAAGAAAGAGGAAAAAATATGTTTCAGTCTGTGTTCTGATACCATCAGCTCTGTTTCAGGTGGATCACATTCTTTATCAGAAGTCCATCATAGAAGTTACTTCCATATTTTTCCACAATTGCTGTTGCTGATTGTAATTCCCTCCATTCATTCCTCCCCATTACTATCTAGTACATTTTCTCTCTCCTTTCACTCTGTCCCTCTTCAAATATGTGCTGTGGAGCAGCTGAGTGGTGTGGCAGACAGAGCACTGGCCCTGGGGCCAAGAGGCCCCAGGCTCACCTCCCAATCCAGAGACCCAGCAACCACCTGGCCCCGTGGTCCCAGACAGGTCACCCAATTCCACCACCTTGCAAAAAGTAAAAAAGAGAACGTGTTATATGTGACTATCCTCTCCTGTGATCTACCCTCTCCTCTATCACCCACATCCCCCTCCCCTCCCCCATCCCTCTTCTCTCCTTTTTCTTTTACTCTATTAAGTTTGTATGCTGTTTCTTCTCTGAGCCATTTCTGATAAGAATGAAGGCTTTATTCTCCCTTGCCTCCCTCCACTCCATACCATTGCAGAAGCTACATGAAATATCTTTTATATGAAATATCTTAGGCTATTTTATCTCTCCTTTCTCTTACTCCCAGTACATTTCACTTTCACCCATTGACTCCATTTTTACAATATGTTATATCTTCAAATTTGGCTTTCTCCTGTGCCTCATCTATAAAAGCTCCTTCTACCTGCTCTTTTAAATGAGAAGATTCATATGAGGATTATCAATCAACTTTCCATGCAGTAATACATGCAGTTCTTCAGCATTAAATCCCTTGTAATTTACCCTTCTTGTCCACTCTCTATGCTTCACTTGGATCCCGTACTTGAAGATCAAACTTTCTGTTCAGATCTGGTCATTTCAATAGGAACATTTGAAATTCCCCTGTTTCACTGAAAGTCCTCTTTTCCCCTGGAAGAGGATGTTCAGTTTTGCTGGGTAGTTAATTCTCAGTTGCATTCCAAGCTCTGTGAACCCTTAATGTAGATGCTGCTAGGTCCTGGGTAATTCTGACTTTAGCTCCATGATATTTGAATTGTGTCTTTCTGGCTGCTTGTAATATTTTCTCTTTGACTTGGGAGTTCTGGAACTTGTCTACAATATTCTTGGAGTTTTTTGGATTTCTTTCTGGGGGCAATGGGTAGCTTCTTTCAATTTCTATTTTACCCTCTGCTTCTAGGATATCAGGGCAATTTTCCTGTAGGAATTCTTTAAAAATGAAGTCAAAACTCTTTTCCTGATCATGACTTTCAAGTAGTTCAATAATTTTTTTTTTTTGCAGGCAAGAAAACCTTTTATTTTAAACCATTAAAAGAACCAAAAATAGTCAGCAGGTGGCCACAAGTATCCATGTTTCATTAAAATCACATAAAACCTAAGTACAAAAGCACCACTGATTATTGCTCTAGAAAAAACTGCATGAAAAATTCAAATATGCACAGTAAAAACACCACCGTCTTCACAGGACTAATTTTCAAAGCAAGTGCATGGAATGCTGATCCAATTTTACACACGGCTTCCAATATTCAACTGATGTTCATATTACTTTGGGGGGTCAGGGGAAGTGATGAGGGCTTCCAAAAAGCATTGTTATGAGAAGGGAAAATATTCAATGATATACATTTTTTAATATGCTGCCTATTGTAGTCCTAGAAAATTAGCATTTACAAAATACTTGATAAAAATATCTTTTAAAAGTTGTCCCGAGAGGTACATAAAACCTACCCCCAATTTTCGTGATAATTCATTCTCCCTTGTCACCTACAGATTCAGTTTTCTATGCCTTCCTTTCCAGATTCCTGCTTCTCATCCTTCTTCCCTTTAGCACCTTTGTTAGCCTTTGTCCCGGGTTCCTTCTTAATGGTTTTTCTTGGTTTTGGTTCAGGTTTTGGTGGAGCAGGTTTAGCTGACAATCTTGCAGACCATCTTGTGGGCTTTTGTTTAGTTACTTTAGCTGCATCTTTGCCCTCAGCACCCTCGGGAGACTTTCTCTTCGGCATAATGTCCCCTGTTCGGGCTGCAAAAAAGTAATGCAAGGGAGCTGGAGGCACGGCGGCGGCGGCGGCAGCGGCGGCGACACAAGTGCAGGGTACTCGCAGGTGGCAAGCAGCCACAGGGCCTATTGGGTGACCCGCACTGACCCGCCAGCTCAATAATTTTTAAATTATCTTTCCTGTATCTATTTTCCAGATCAGTTTTTTTTCAATGAGATAGTTAATGTTTTCTTCTAGTTTTTCATTCTTTTGGTGTTGAATTATTGTGTCTTGATTTCTCGCAAAGTCATCAGCTTCCTTTAGCACCATTCTACAGTTGAAAGATTTTCTTTCCTCAGAGAGCTTTCTTATCTCCTTTTCCATTTGACCAATTTTCTGCTTTTTAAAGCATTCTTCTCAATAACTTCTTGAACTGTTTTATCCATTTGACTTAAGCTGGTTTTTAACATGTTATTTTCTTAAGCATTTTTTGGGATCTCCTTGACTAAGCTGCTGACTTTGTTTTCATGTTTTTCCTGCATCTCTCTCATTTCTTTTCCCAATTTTTCTTCTATCTCACTTACTTGATTTTCAAAATTTTATTTGAGCTCTGTCATACCCTGAGCCCAACTTCTATATTTTTTAGCGTCTTTAGATGCAGAAGCTTGGACTTTCTCATCTTCAGATTGTGTATTTTGGTCTTCCATGGGACCAAAGTAAATGTCTATGATTGGTTTCCTTTTATTTTTGTTTACTCATTTCCCCACCTATGCCTGGTTTTGGGGTGCTTCCTGAGTTTTTGAGTATTATTGGGACACCCCTACAAGGACCTCAGTAAGTGAGGCTCTGACTGCTTTCCTGGTCTGTTGAATGACCACAAGCACATCGCTCTGCCCTGAGGCTGTGAGGGGGATCCCTGGTCCCTCACCCAGACTGCGACCAGGATCTGAATGTGGTCAAAGCCCAAGAGCCCTGTTCCAGGTACAGAGGACAGACCTCAGCAGTCTCCCTCCACTCCCTTACCTTCCATAGGGTGAGCATTTAGTGCACAGCTGCTGGAAGGCTCCTGCTGGGTGGCTCCACTGCCTGCTTTTATTTCCTGGAATCTGGGCTGCATTGAGGGCTGTGGTGGCACTGAGGAGGGCCATGCTGGCTTGGGCTTCACTCTTACTCTGGCAGAGGTCTCCCTGCTGATCTTTCAGGTTGTGCTTGGTGCTCCCTGGGGTACAAGTCAAGAAATTGTTTCTGATCCCAGGAGCCAGGTGGTCCCAAGGCCTCCTGGGGCTGTTTTCAGGAGGCTGAAGTTCCTTTGTTCTAGGGCACTGCAGCCCCTCCAGTCCCATGGAACAGAGCTTTCCCACTATTTTCCATGTTTCTTTGGACTGGAGAATTGCATCACTGGATCTTTCTGTGGATTCTGTCTCTTGGAAATTTAGTTAGAGTCATAATTTTAAGATTTTTGAAACATTTTGGAGAGAGCACCCAAGAGAGGCTGTACTCCTGCTACCATCTTGGCTCTGCTCATTTTCAGCCTATTTCTTGACTTTTAACTTTATACTAAAGTTAGGTGTTGCTCCCAAAGTGGAGAGGTACTGTCCCAAGCTTCAAGTTTTTTGCTGTTGTTTTCAGGCCCAATTCTGGGTTTATGTAAGTTTTCCATTCTTCCAAGATGGTATGATTTAAGGATAGGTATGTCACAACTCTCCTGGCCTTATCTCTGGTCTGTGAGCAACCACAAGCACTCTTTTTCACTTTGAAATATGACCAGGACACTTGTTCCCCTGTATCCATAGGCTTTAGCATGCTAACGTTCCTTACCCTGGTACTGTGACCCTGAACTGCATGCAGGTATTGCAGCATAGTCCTACAAGCAGTATCATCAATGGGGACTCTGTAATCTCTTTTTGACCAGTTGTCTGACACCTTTACCATGTGTGGGCTGACAGCTCTAGAATCTTCTCTTGCTGATACTATATCTCCCAAGATCTTTTGCTGGCTCACTGTGGGTAGCCTATTTTAGACTTCACTCTACTCTCACTCTAGTGAGACATACCTTTCCTTTTGATTTTTTAAGTTTTCTAGGGCTGAAAAAATTTTCATCCTATCCTTTTAATGCTTCTGTCACTCAAGAATTCATTTTTAAAGTATTATTAGGATTACTTTTAGAGATCCAGAAGCAGGGAGAAAACATATTCTTCCCTCTTATCTTTAATTCATGAAAAAGAGCATCCAATATTTGTGAGAACACTTGGACTATCTGGCCTGAATTGTAATTTCCTCCGGGGATGAAGCAATTTGAGTTCAGTGCTAATTCACTTGAAAAAAAGCAGAACAAAAAGTCAGAATGAAATTGCTGAGAAGGCAACTTCAGCTAGTGAATGAAGAGGAGTCCGATCTTTCTGCTGCTCTGGTCTTTAAGTGAAGACAGATTTGGAAAGTTCACTCTCTCCTTTATGTGTCAGTTACTCTAGCTCTAAATACAGAACTGCACATAAAGATGCAAATCAGGTAGTGATTAATGAAGAGGCAATTAAGGCAGTGTCCAAGTCAAAGCAAAATGTAATTTGTTGTAGTCTAACAAAATCTTCTTCCCCATTAATGGAACTCATAGATGGCATTAGTGAAAGTCAATGTCATCAAAATTAATTTCTATAGCTAAAGAAGTACTATCACTATCACTTTCATCATCAAAAATTTTTATTAAGGATTCACCTGCTTATGGCATCTGTGATTGATTGTATACAGTAGAAAGGGAATGGATGAGGCTCCTTACTCTCTGGGACAGGAGTGTTAAATTCAAATATAAATGAGTATATTGATTTAGAAAAACACATATTAACATTATCTATGTTCTATTGTATTCTTATTTGTTATGTTAATATTTCCCAATTACATTTTAATTTGGTGTCTACCTTCTAGAGTGTTGTTATAGCTGTTAGACTATGTGTTTGACACTTTTGCTCTAGGAGATAATAAGTTACCAAAATGCTGAGAATATTAGAATGCTTTGCAAATTCCAGGTTTTATATCTTAGTAATATACACTATAAGACTGATAACATGATACTGACCAATAGATAATGTACATGGAGACAATTCTTTAAATAAATAAAATTGCATATTAGCTTCTACGTTTTAACTGGTACCTTCCAATTCTGTCTATTTATCTATCTGTTTGTTTATTTATTTATTTACTTATTATTTGTTTATTTGTCTATCTATCTATCTATCTATCTATCTATCATCTATTTATTTATTTGTAGTTTTTGCAAGGTAAATGGGGTTAAGTGGCTTGCCCAAGGCCATACAGCTAGGTAGTTATTAAGTGTCTGAGGTTGGATTTGAACTCAGGTACTCCTGACTCCGGGGCTTGTGCTTTATCTACTGAGCCACCTAGCCGCCCCTACCTTCCAATTCTAAAATGCTATTTGGAAGCTATTCTATCCAGGTAAACAGAAAAGAGACTGAGAATTTGAAAACCTGAGTTCTATTCTCAGCTATAAACTAGCTGTGTGACTTTTAGTAAGTCACTTAATCTCTAGCTCCCAGTTTGCTGAACTGTCAAATGAATGGTTTGGACAAGCTAACTTCAAGGGAAAATTCCAGTTCTAGGATTTTTGGAGACTATTAAGGTTAATAAATATGTTATATACTTCATTGTAGTATACTAGAATGCATATATACATTTTTATTATTTTTAAAAATAATTATTAAAATAATAATTTAGAAATTTTTTAAAATTAGAATTTTTTCCTCTTTTTACCTCCCTCCACCCATTGGAGAAAATGAAAGAAATAAAGAAGAAGAAATACAGTATTCTTGGGTCATATAATAGTTAGACAAAGAAATTCCTACGTTGTCCATTTCCAGACATGTATTTCCATCTATTAGGTAATGAGAGTTCTTTATTATCCATCTTCTGAAATCATGTTTGCTCACTTAATCCATCAGAGATCATAAAACTTCCAGAATTGTTCCTTTTTACAAAACTGATGTTTTAGTGCTAATTATTCTTCTGGATCTACTTCATTCTGCATCTACTTGTTCATATCTTCTCTGATTTTTTCTGAAACAATCTCTTTCCACATTTTTCACAACACAATTGGAAACTATTACATTCATGCACTGTAATTTGTTCATTCGTTATTCAATTGATGGGCATTCTCTTAGTTTTACAGATTTTTGCCATAAGGTTTATTTTTAAGTTCAGAAACCATATTTTGGCCAGGCTGTGTTTCTGTGTCAAGTAGCAACATTGGTAGAATTTGGTACAGAAAAGATAGTGATTTGCCCATGGGAAGGAAAGGATCAGTTTATAAAGAAAATGGCATTTTCCAAAAGCAATATAGCTTGTTATGTTCCTCCTGTTTAACCCTAGGTCCTTGTCCATTTTTAAAGTCTGCTTTAGATATACATACTCCAGGACAGACAGGGAACCTATTTTCAGCCAAGGGTCATTTGAATTTTTATAACATAATTTACCTGCTATATAAAAACTAATATTTATTTAATTCACCCCTAAAATACTACAAGATTTATTGAATTTTGAGTATTGTCTGCAGATGCCTTGGTAAAGCCAGACCAATACAGCCCATTGGCTGCCTCTGTTATAAGGTGACCATTAAAATGCTTGTTGAAACCTGAATATTTTTAATCCTTTTGTTTTTTTCTGGGATGACTGGATGGGGCAAACTCCTCTGAATGATTAGAGATCTCTTCCATGAGGCTCTGATCTTGGTCTAACCCTAGTTTCTGCCATACTATCTTCCAGTTTTCCCAGCAGTTTTTAATTGAAGAGTGAGTTCTTATCCCAGAAGCTGAATTATTTGGGTTTATCAAATAGCAGATTACTATAACCATTTCCTGCTGACTCTTTTTCACCTAATCTACTCCACTGATCCACCACTCTTATTTCTTAGCCAGTACCAGATAGTGTTGATAAATGATGCTTTATAATATAATTTTAGGTCTGGTAAGGCTAAGTCTCCTTTTGCAATTTTTTTCATTAAATACCTAGATATTCTTGACTTTTTGTTTCTCCATATGATTTTGGTTAAATTTTTTTCTAGCTCACTAAAGTAATTTTTTGGAAATTTGATTGGTATGGCACTAAATAGGTAATTTAATCTAGGTAGAATTTTCAGTTTTATTATAATAGTTCAGTCTATCCATGAGAAGTTTTTATTTGCCCAATTATTTAGATCTGATTTATTTGTGTGAAAAGTGTTTTGATGGATCTGCTCACTCCATCAGTGCAATAATCAGGTACAATTTTAGAGAATCTGTGACAGAAAATATCATCTGTATCCATAGAAGGAACTATGGAGTTTAAGGGAAAACAAAAGATTATTATCTTCAATTGTTTAAAAAAATGTTGTCTTATGTATTATATAATTTTGCTATCCCCTAATATTTTCTTCCTTCCTTATGGATATGTTTTTCCTTTCAACACATTCAATTCTATGCTTATCACAGAAACAAATGTAAAGTTTATATCAGATTGCCTTCTATTGGGGGGAGGGGGAAAATTGTAAAATTCAAAACCTTACAAAAATGATTGATAGAAACTACTATTGTAATTAGAAAACAAATAAAATATTTATATAATTAAAAAACTATCTGAAAGAGAACACTTTCATATATACCTCAGATTACAAAAAAATAATTATTTTTGAAACAGTATGGCTCTATTTCATCTCACTTTTTCTTAATGTATACACATTCCTAATGTTAGTTTCATAATTGTTTGACTTGTCATAGCTTCCTCTGGAACTTTCTTCTTTCTCTTCTGTACATTAAATATACTTGAATGATACTCTTTTTTTCCCTTTGGTATTATGCTAACTGCCCTTTTCTGTTTATCCTCCTCTAACACCCCCCCCAAAAAAAAAAACCTGAAAGAAAAATCTCCTAGTAACAAGTAACATAAACAAGGAAAATAAATATTCACAGTGGCTACATCTAAAAAGGCATGTTTCTTTCTGTACCATCACCCCTCTGTCAGGAATGGGGTAGCATGTTTCATTATAGATCATCTGGAGACATGGTCATTGTATTGGTCAGTGTCTTTGAAAATTGTTTTTCGGAGGGCAGAGCCAAGATGGCAGAATGAAGGCAGGATTTCTCAGAAGCTCTCTTCCAAAAATATTCCAAAAAACCCTTAAAATTATGATTCTAACTAAATTTTAGAGAGGTTGAAACCACAGAAAGACCAAGTGAAACAATTCTCCAGGCCAAGGTAACTTGAAAATCTATGGGAAGGCTCTGCTCCACCTGGTCAGAAGGCAAGAGAGTGCAGCCAAGGTCACAGGAGTGAATGAGCTCCAGTTTTCCAGAAATAACCCATGAGGTTCCTGGGTTGCTGGGGGCACTGGCTTGTGGCAATAGAAGCAGTATCCAGACTTCACAACTCAGCACAAGTTGGAAGATAAGCAGGGAAAACTGCCAGACTGAGAGTAGTGCCAAGGTCAGTGTGGCCCTCAGCATAGCCCCAGTCTAGGAAAATGGAAGCAGGCCTGAGAAGCCACCCAGCAGGGAACCACTTGGCAGCTGTTTCTGAAGATAAGGGGATCAAGAAGACTGTTGAGGTCTCTCTCTACTATCCCTGGGGCAGGACTCCGTTGTTTTGTCCATATTCAGACCCTGATTGCAGTATGGGGGTCCCCAATTGCCATAGCAGAGCAGAGGTTCTCCTCACAGCTCCAGAACAGAAGGGACTGCTTGTGATCATCCATAGATCAGAGCACAGGTCAAGAGAGAAGTGAGAGGCCCTCCTAAGACACTGAAGGAACTGAGTTCCTTGTGAGGGTATCCCAATAACATTAAAAAGCTTTGGAAGCACCTCAAAACAAGATCAGGCTGGGGAAATGAGTAAACAGGAATAAAAAAAAATCTGACCAGAGATAATGACTTTGGTGCCTTGGAGGATCATAACACACACTCAGAAGCTAAGTCCAATATTCTGCATACAAAACCTCCAAGAAAAATAGGAATTGGGCTCAGGCTATGGAAGAGCTCAAAAAGACTTTGAAAATCAAGTAAGGGAGGAAGAGGAAAAATTAGAAAGAGAAATTAGCACAAAGCATGAAAAACATGAAAACTAAGTCAGCAGCCTGGTCAGTGAGATACAGAAAAAGACCTAAGAAAACATGATAAAAACTAGCTTAGGTCAAATGGGGAAAAAAAAGCAGTCCAAAAAAAGCTAATGAGGAGAAGAATGCCTTAAAAAAGAATTGTCCAGATGGAAAAAGACATAAGAAAGCTCTCTGAAAAAAAAAACATTCAAATATAAAGTGGAGCTAAGGAAGCTGATGATCTTGTGAGAAATCAAGAAACAAAAAAATAATACCAAAAGAAAGAAAAATTGGAAGAAAATGTGAAATATCTCATTGGAAAAACAACTGACCTGGAAAACAGATCCAGAAGAGACAATTTAAAAACTATTGGGCTACCTGAAAGTCATGATCAGGAAAAGATCCATGACTATATTTTTTTTTACACAAATTTTTATTTTATTTTTTTGCACCAATTTATAGTTATAAAGCCTATACATAAAAAAAACAAAGAATACTCCTTGAATGATTATCATAGAGCTTTGTCTGTAGAGGCCATGCCTTAGAAATCATCTTACAAACAACAGACATATTTCAACACAACCCAGCTTGGTACACCTTTGGCATTAGGCTGTGCATAGTGCAGGAGTAATATTTACTGTAACATTCTTTTGGGTACTATGATTAGATCTGATTTTGAGTTTTGTTATCTTAGGAAGAAAGGATAAAAACTCACTTCATTCTTTGGACATCTATTCAATAGTAACAATCTTGAAATGGCTCGATTTTTAAAAATAATTCATAACATACAGGGAGTTTTTCCCCCATTTTCAAAATTTCATATTAAAAATGAATAATAAATAACAAAATTAGTGCCAATTTTAAAAGAGAAATAGTGAAAAGGGTGAACCAGATACAATCTCCGCCAATCACAGCTTCTGTACTTCAGAATGCCTGCTTCCCCAGAGATCACATCTAAAAGATGACTGCAATAGACAATGTGGTGTTAGGCAAAGTAATCAGATAGTTTCTTCTGTATTTTGTTCATTGCAATTTTCTTTGTGAATTCCTTTTTTGGTTTCGGTAGGACATTTCTGAAGACAGGGACATACTTCAGTCTCAAAGAGCAGCTGATTATTACCACCCTTCTTCCTACATATGTATTTACACACTGTATATTTGCTTCCTTGTTTACTCCAGGTTTAAGTGTGCAGAAAAGCATAAAGAAGGTTATTCCTCAGCCAAGGCCTCCTGAACGTCCAGGCGATATCTTGCCACTTTCAGTGGCTTAATAGTTCAAGATCAATATCTATTACTTTTACAACTTCCACAGAAATTAACTATCTCATTTCCTTCATTAATAATAAACTTAAGAATGACCATATTTATGATCTTTTGCCTGATAATTTGTTGGGAGATTTGGGGCATTTCTGAATAAAATTGAAAAATTATTTTTTAAAAACAACGAAGTTAAATGGAGTTTTGGAAATAGAACACAGAATAAAATTTTTTTCAAAATCCAAATTCCCATGGTCTAAAAACCCATAACAAAAAAGCAAATATATATATTCCTAGGAATAGGTTTTATGACAATCACGTGCATGTGTTCTATTTAGACTGCTATAACCTATTTCTCTTCCATATAAAAATATCTTCAGCCAGTAAGATACTAAATCTGTGGATAGCCTCAATGAGTCTCTTCATACTGATGCTCTAGGAAACTGTTGTTGTCTTTGCTCCAAAACTTGTTGATTTAGTAGCTGTTGTTGTCTCTGCAAAAACTGTACAACTTCTGGACTTCTTAATAGTGCCAGTCGTTTTTGATTTAACACTTGCTCTAAGAGAGTAGGTCTTGTAGGACGATCGCCAATAGAACCAGTTCTTTGTTTTCCAGTGGACGCTGAGCCATCCGTGCTTTCCTCGAGCTTGAGGCCAGCGGCGCCTCCCGCGCCCGCTCCTGCGGCGTCGCCCCGCCAGGCTGAGGGCCTGGTCGCACCTCTTCTTCTTGTACTTGTCCTTGTACATCTTGTTGCGGTGCTTCTTGCACATCCAGGGCTTGCGCTGCTTGGCCACCTGGCTCGTGGTCTCGCGGCTGCCCTCGTAGGTGCACGTCTTGCCCGCGCGGGCCTCCTCGTCCTCCGGCTCCTCCGGGCTGGCCGCGCCCTTGCCGCCCCCGGGCCTCGTCCTCGGCCGCCCTCCGCGTCTGCCGCCGCTTCGAAGACGGGCGCGAGGTTCCCGGTGGCACTGCCGCTCCTCCGGGGCGGCTGGCGGCGGAGCCCGGGCTGGGGTGGGAGGCCGGCTGCAGGATGGCGCCTGCCGCCGCCGCCTCCTCCCACCCGCCGTGGGGCTGCATGAGAGGCGGCGGCCGGGGGGCTTCGTGCCTCGGCCCCGGGGCCCTGGCCCCACCGCCCCGTGGCCTCCCTCCCCGCGCCTGCACGGTGCCCTGAGCAAGAGGCCGTGATTGGGAAGGGCTGGGGGCCATGACTATATTTTTAAAGAATTTCTACCGGAAAATTGCTCTGAGATCCTAGAAGCATAGGGGAAAATAGAAATTGAGGGAATCCACCAATCAACTTCTGAAAGAGATCTCTCCAAAATAACTCCCAGGAATATTATAGCCAAATTCCAGAAATTCCAAGTCAAAGAGAAAATATTAAAAGCGGCCAGAAAGAAACAATTCAAATATTGTGGCGCTGCAGTTAGGATTACACAGGACTTAATAGCATCTTGGTCTTGTTGAGCATTAAGAGCTCATAGGACTTGGAATATAATATTTCATGGGTAGCTAGGTGGCACAGTGGATAGAGCATTGGCCCTGGAGTCAGGAGTACCTGGGTTCAAATCTGCCCTCAGACACTTATTAATTACCTAGCTGTGTGGCCTTGGGCAAGCCACTTAACCCCATTTGCCTTGCAAAAACCTTTAAAAAAAGAGGAGGGGAATATAATATTCTAGAAGGCAAAATAACTTGGAATGCAACCAAGAATCAAATACCCAGTAAAACTAAACATCTTCCAGGGGAAAAGATGAACACTCAAAGTAACAGGGGTATTTCAAATTTTCTTGTTGAAATGACCAGAATTGAACAGAGAGTTTGGTCTCCAAGACAGGAAGAGCAAATTATGAGGGATTTCATGATGTTGAAATGCTTGTATTCCCACATGAGAAGATGATACTGATAAATTAAATCAACCATCTCAATGAATAGAACAGTTAGGAGGAGCATATTTAGACATGGCATAGGAGAGCACTGAATATGAAGTATAATAAATTATAAAATGGGTGAAAAAGGACTGTACTGGAAGAAAGGGAAAGGAGAGGTAGAATGGTCTAAGATATTTTATGTAATAGAGTCAAGAAAAAGATTTTACAATAGAGTGAAAGCGGGAGAAGGTGAGGAGGAATGAGTGAGCCATCATACTCATCAGAAATGTCTCAGAGAGGAAATAATATACACACTTAATAGGATATAGTAATCTCTTACCCTAGAGGAAAAAGGATAGAAAGGGAATGGGGGAGGAGAGGGGTAGTATAGGTGATAGAGGACAGGGTAGTCAGATACAGTACACTTTTGTTATTTTTTGCTAGGTGGTGAGAATGGGTGGCCTTCCCTGGACTGCATGGCTGGGTGGTTGTTGGGTGTCTGGGGTGGGATTTGACTTGGGCCAGCTCCAGGGCTGGTGCTCTGTTGGCTACCCCACAGCATACTTTTTTTCTGGCAAGGCAATGGGGTTAAGTGGCTTGCCCAAGGCCAACAGCTACGTAAATTATTAAGTGTCTGAGGCTGGATTTGAACTCAGGTACTCCTGACTCCAAGGCAGATTCTTTATCCATTGTGCCACCTAGCCACCCCCACAGCACACTTTTGAGGAAGGAAAGAGTGAAAGGAGAGAAAATAGAATAAATGGGAGTAGGGGTAGAGTGAATAGAAGGAAATGCAATCAGCAATGGCAACTGTGGGGAAAATATGAAAGCAAGTTCTCTGATGGACTTATGGTAAAGAATGAAAAGCACTCCAGAGAAAGAACTAATGGCATCCAAATACAGACTGAAGTATAATCTTTTTTCTCTTTCTATCCCTTTGTTTTTACATGCAGTTTTTCTATTTTTGTAGTTGGAGGAGGGATTATGCTTACTCTTATAACAAGACCATTTTATAGCAAAAACATAAAAAGAAAATTTAAAAAGAAAATCATTTTTTCTTTTCAATGTTTCCTCATACAAATTCTTTTCCTGCTTATGTTCAATTTACACTGCTTCAGTTTATTCCACACAGGATTCTCTGCAGATTTCTATTTCCATTGTTCTGGTGGTAAATGTCTAACAAAAAGCTCTTCAAAAGAAAATATACACATGAAAATCTTTTAAGTTTAGTTTTTATTATTAACATTTTATCATTTTTAAATCTAGACAATCCAATAAATTAAGACCTGATTGTAGTGTTTGCCAATGTCCACAATGTTATTACTCACCTGCAAAATTTAACAATTGGCTCTCACAAAGTGGTAAGAGCAGGCTCTAGCACATTCCTGCCCAAACCCCGACTTCTTTCTCTATTGAATTTAATGTATTGCTACACCAAACTGTATATGTGTGTTTGCATTGTGTTCCAGCCTCCTTTATACATTTTAGATATTCCTTCTCTATGTTTGTATGCCTTTTTGTAATACTCTAATTATGAAAAATCAAAAGTTCTATCCCCCTTTTCCTCCTTTCTGTATTTCTGTGCTGTATTTCTTTGATTCCTCTTTCTCTTTTTCCTCTAAAAATCTTCAGACCAGAACCAACCCACTTACGTATCTTGTTTTATTTATTTGACTCCTCCAGTAATCTTTAAATACACTAACATTCTGAAGAGACATAGTTTTTCTCCTTTATTAGAATATTAACACTATATTATTTGAATAAATTTACTTTTCTAGCTTTCTCTTGACATTTATATTTGAATTTCAAAGTTATAGCAACCTGGTCTTTCCATCAGAAAATCTTGAAATTCTATTAAATTAAATAAACCTCTCCTCTCCTCCCTCTCCCATAAGATAACACTCAACTTTGTATGGAAACTTATTCTATGTTATAAACTTAAACTTTTTGCCTTTGTAGTTGTGTTCCATTTCTATCATTTTTTGATAGACATTATTGAATTCTATGTTATCCTGGCTGTAGTTTCTTGGTACTTGAATGATATGTTTCTGGTTGAGTTCAGCAACTAATCATTTATTCATTTATTTTCTATTTGCTTATTTATTTATATCATGTATTTTGGATATTGTAGCCCCAAGGCTTTTCCTTTTGAGATTTCTTTCAAGAGGTTATCAGTGGTTTCTTTTCTCTTCCTTCCTTCCTTCCTTCCTTCCTTCCTTCCTTCCTTCCTTCCTTCCTTCCTTCCTTCCTTCCTTCCTTTCTTTCTATCTTTCTTTCTTTCTTTCTTTCTTTTTCATTTTCTCCTCTGTTTTGAATATACCTGAACAATTTTCATGTATATTTTTTGAAATCTACTATCAAGACTTTATAATAAATCTGGGTTTTGGGGAATTCAGTGATTCTTTTATTCTTTGCCTGTTTTATAGACCAATTGTTTTTGAAAACAAATATTTTATATTTTCTTCTATTTTTTCAACTTTTTGATTTTGTTTCATTATTTCTTACCTTCTCTTGGAGTTATTGATTTCTATTTTATTTATTTGTTTTCAAGTATTATGCTTCTTGGGCAATTAGGTGGTCGGGGAAGACTTATCTTTCTGAATTCAAATGTGGCCTCTGACACTTACTAATTATGTGAACCTGGGCAAGTCACTTAAACCTGTTTGTCTCAGTTTCCTGACTTGTAAAATGAATTGGAGAAGGAAATGGCAAACTTTCCTGTCATCTTTGCCAAGAAAATTTCTTTTCTTCCTTCTCTTCCTCTTTCTTCTTTTTATTCACTGCTCTCCTTTCTCCTCCTCCCCTTCCTTTTTATTCTTAATCTTATTAATCTTTTCTTTTTCTTGTTTTTGTTCTTGTTCTTCAAAGCTGAGACAACTTACTTTTTTGTCTTGTGTAGTTTTCATTTTTGATTTTTGGAAATATGGTCTATTGCGTTTTAAATGGAGATACTTGATGACATTTCAAAGCCAAATCATTCTGATTTTCATTGAATCATCAGTAATAGCCCAACCCAAGGCTTTGATGGCTCAGAATGAGTGTAAATATTAATTATTTTCAGTTCTGGCTAGAAACTCTGAGGATCTTCTCCTTGCAGATAGCTATCTTTATCATAGTAAATTGAGTCACTCTTTTGTCTCAACTCTTACCTAGCCCTTAATTATTGAATGGTCATGACCTCAGACAACCTGAGTTGGCAGAAGGTCCTTATTTTAGAAATGCCAATCACCCAGTCCTGAGTTATCATTTGTCATTTTGAATTTTTTTCTTACCACTGGATTTTGAAGACTCTGAAGAAGAGAGTGAGGCTGACTACTTTGCACAGTTCTGTCTCACATATTCAATTAATACCTGACTCACGATATCACCCTCATGATGTCCTCTTTGAGAATGAAGGATGAACAACAATAACACATTAATAGCATGTTTTTTTCTGTCTATTAAAATCTAATATATATTTTTGGTGATATATGGTGCTTTCCATGACCCATACCTACAAATTTTGAAAAATTAAAAAAATTTATTTATGGCAATGGGGTTAAATGACTTGCCCAAGGTCTCACAGCTAGGCAATTTTTAAGTGCTGAGGCTGGATTTGAACTCAGGTTCTTCTGACTCCAAGACCAATGCTCTATCCACTGTACCACCTAGCTGCCCCCAATTTTTTTAAAAAAATATTTTTATAATATAAAAAGGTGAAGATTCTATATAATTCATATCTTTGAATTTTTATTTTTTGTTGATTTTATTTTACTTTTCCAGTCACATGTTACAGAAGTTTTTCAACATTCATCCACATGCTTATTTATGTTACATGATTTTCTTCAATGCTCCCTTCCCATTTCCCTCCCCTCAGTGGCAAATAGTCTACTGAACATTGATCTGTTGACTTTTTTGTTGCTCCAGGTGAATTTTGTTACTTTTTTTTTCTAGCTCAGTAAAATAGTTATTTGGTAGTTTGATTGGTATTGCACTAATTAAGTAATGAGAATTGTCATAGTTATTATATTGGCTCAACCTAATCATGAGCAATTTACATTTTCCCAATTATTTAGATCTGATTTATTTGTGTGAAAAGTGTTTTGTAATTATGTTCATTCAATTTCTGGGTTTGTCTTGAAAGGTGGATTCCCAAATATCTAATATGCCTGCATTTACTTTAAATGGAATTTCTCTTTCTATCACTTGTCTTTGAGCTTTGTTGTCCATATATAGACATGCTGATGATTTACGTGGGTTTATTTTATATCCTGCTACTTTGCTGAATTTGTTGTTTCAAGTAGTTTTAAAGATGATTTTCTTGGGTTCTCTGTGTATACCACCATATCACCTGCAATGAGTGAAAATTTTGCTTCCTCGTTGCCAATTCTAATTCCTTCAATATTTTTCTTTCTTATTGCTAAAGCTAAAATTTCTAATACTATATTGAATAGTAGTGGTGTTAATGTGCATCCTTGTTTTACCCCTGATCTTATTGGAAATGTTCTTAATTTATTCCCATTAAATAAAATATTTGTTGATGGTTTTAGATATACTGCTTTTTATTTTAAGGAAAAATTCATTCATTCCTATACTCTCTAGTGTTTTTAATAGGAATGGATGTTGTATTTTGTCAGTTTTTTCATCAGCATTTGAGATAATCACATGATTTCTGTTGGTTTTGTTATTGATATGGTCAATGATGTTGTTTTTCTAATATTGAACCATCCTTGCCTACCTGGTATATATCTTGACTGATCTTGGAATATTATCCTAGTAATAACTTTCTGTCATCTCTTTGTTAAAATTTTATTTAAGAGTTTTGCATCAATGTTAGGGAGATTGGGTAGTCTTTACTTTTGTAAATATTCAGCCATTTCACTTAGATTATCAAATTTATTGGCATACAGTTTGACAAAATAGCTCCAAATTATTCTTTTTTTAATTTAATTTTTAAAAATTTATTTACATATTGCTAAATTAATCTTTGTTGTAAGAGTAAGCACAATCCCCCCTTCCCCACAAAAATAGAAAAATGTTACAAAAGATGAAATAATAGAAAGATAAAAAAAATTGTACTTCAGTCTGCATTCAGATATTATCAGTTCTGTCTGTGGGGTGGATCACATTCTTTATCATAAGTCCATCAGAGAAGTTGCTTCCATATTTTTTCCACAATTGCTATTGAAGATTGTATTTTCCTCCATCCACTTCTCCCCACTCCCACTTATTCTATTTTCTCTCTCCTTTTACTTTATCCCTCCTCAAAAGTGTGCTATGGGGAAGCTGAGTGGTACAGCAGAAAGATTACAGGACCCAGGGCCAGGAGGAGCCAAGCACAAATCTCAGCCTGAACATCCAGCAACCACCCAGCCATGTGGTCCTGACCAGGTGGTCCTGGCCAGGCCACCCCATTCCACCACCTTGCAAAAAACCAGTAAAAGGGTGTTGTATCTGGCCACCCTCTTCCACAATCTACCCTCTCCTCTATTATCTACAACCCACTTCTTCTCCCCCATTCCCCTTTCTCCCATCCCCTTCCTCTCCTTTTTCCTCTTAGGGCAAGAGGTTTCTATACTCTCTTAATTGTATATGTTGTTTCCTCTCTGAGTCATTTCTGATGAGAATTAAGGCTCACTCATTCCCTTTCACTTTCCCTCCTTCCATTTCATTGTAAAAACTTTTTCTTGACTGTTATTTGAAGTTTCTTAGCCCATTCTACCTCTCATTTCCCTTCCTCCCAGTACATTCCTTTTTCACCCATTGACTCCATCTTTATAATATATTATATCTTCATTTTCAGTTCTCTCCTGTGTCTTGTCTAAATATTCTCCTCCTAACTGCTCTATTATTTGAGATTGTTCACATGAGTTATCAGTATCATCTTCCCATGCAGGAACACAAGCAGTTCAACATCATTAAATTCTTCATTATGTGTACCCTTCTCATCTACCCTCTCTGTACTTCACTTGAGTCCTGTACTTGGAGATGAAACTTTCTGTTCAGTTCTGATCATTTCAATAGGAAGTTTGAAATTCCCCTATTTGTTGAATGTCCATCTTTTCCACTGCAAGAAGATGTTCAGTTTTGCTGGGTAGTTGATTCTCAGTTGCATTCCAAGTTCTTTTGCCTTCCAGAATATTATGTTCCAAGTCCTATGCGTTCTTAATGTAGATGCTGCTAAGTCCTGTGTAATCCCAACTGCAGCATCACAATATTTGAATTGTTTCTTTCTAGCTTCTTGTAATATTTTTTATTTGACTTGGTATTTCTGGAATTTGGCTATTATATTCCTGGGAGTTTTTTTGGATCTCTTTCAGGAGGAAATTGGTGGATTCCCTCAATTTCTATTTTCCCCTCTGCTTCTAGGATCTCAGGCCAATTTTCTTGAGGAAATTTTTAAAAAATGATGTCAAGGCTCTTTTCCTGACTTTTCCTGACTTCAATTAGCCCAATATTTTTTCAATTGTCTCTCAAAAAGACAGACAGGTCATTTGTTTTTCCAATGAGATATTTCATTCTTTTGTTAATGTTCTATTGTTTCTTGATTCCTCACAAAGTCATCAGATTCCCTTGGCTCCATTCTACATTTGAAGGAGTTGTTTTCTTCAGTGAACTTTCTTATCTTCTTTTCCTTGTGACCAACTCTGCTTTTGAAAGCATTCTTCTCCTCATTAACTTTTTGGACTGCTTTTTTCATTTTACCACTGGTTCTCAAAAGTTGTTTTCTTCAGTATTTTTTTGTATCTCCTTGACCAAACTGCTGACTTCATTTTCATGTTTTTCTGTATTGCTGTCATTTCTCTTCCCAATTTTTCCTCTTCCCCCCTTACTTGATTTTCGCAATCTTTTTTTGAGCTCTTCCATAGCCTGAGTTCAGCTTCTATTTTTCTTGAAGGCTGGATGCAGAAGCTTGGACTTTGTCATCTTCTGAGTGTATGTTTTGATTCCCCATGGGACTGAAGTATTTATCTATAATTAAATTCTTTTTTTCCGTTTATTCATTTCTCTAGCCTGTGCCCTGGTTTTGAGGTGTATTTGAATGTTATTTGGACATCCCTCCCTCCCCCTGGGACCTGAATTCCTTCAAAGTCTTATGAGTGGCTCTGATTGTTCTCCTGGGCCTGTGCTGTGGTCTGTGGATGACCACAAGCACTCCCCTTTGCCCTGGAGTGTGAGGAGGATTCATCCTCCTCTATGGAAATAGGGAGCCCCAGGCTGTGACCAGGTTTGAATGTGGACAAAACACCAGAGTCCTGTCCCAGGGACAGTGGAGACCCCTTGATTGTCTCCCTCATTCCCCTACCTTCTGTGGGCTGAGCACTCTGAAAGCAGCTGCTTTGCAGCTTCTTTCTGGGTGACTCCATGGCCTGTTTCCATTTCCAGAGACCAGGGTTGCTCCTGAGGGCCGCACTGACCTGGGCTCCATGCTCACTCTGGCAGAGGTTTCCTGGCTGATCTTCCAAGATCTGCTTGGCGATTGCTGGGTTGGGAGGTCTGTAAACTGCTTCTACTACCATGAGCCCTACTGCCCTCAGGGTCCCAGGCAACCTGTGGGCTGTTTTTGGAAGGTTGGAGCTCATTCACTCCAGTGTGGTGTGACCCTGGTTGTGCTGCCACCCCCTCAGACCTTGGTGGAACACAGCTTTCCCATGGATCTTCAAGTTACCTTGGACTGGAGAATTGTTTCACTGAGTCTTTTTGCTAATTCTGCCTCTCTAGAATTTACTTAGATATAATTTAAATTTTTTAGAATTTTTTGGGAGAGAGCTTCTAGGAAATGCTGCCCTCATGCTGTCATCTTGCCTCTGCCTCTGCTCTTAATTATTTTTAAATTTCTTCCTCATTGATGGCAAGTTCACCTTTTTTCATTTTTGATACTGGTAATTTGATATTTCTTTCTTTTCTTTCTCTTTCTTTCTTTCTTTCTTTCTTTCTTTCTTTCTTTCTTCCTTCCTTCCTTCCTTCCTTCCTTCCTTCCTTCCTTCCTTCTTTTTAAATCAGATTAACCAAATCTATTTTATTGATTTTTTTCATAAAAGCAATTCTTATTTATTGGATCAATGGTTTTCTTGCTATCAATTTTATTAATCTCTCCTTTGATTTTCAGAATTTTTAATTTGGTGTTTAATTGGGTATCTTTAGTTTGCTTTTTTCTAGCTGTTTTAGTTGCATACTCAATTCACTGATTTCCTTTTCTCTATTTTATTAATATGAATATTTAGAGATATAAAATTTCCCTTAAAAATTGCTTTGGCTATATCCCATAAATTTTGACATTATATCTCATTGTTATCATTTTCTTGGATGAAATGATTATTTCTACAATTTGACATTTGATCCACTCATTCTTTACAATTGTTATTTAGTTGCCAATTGATTTTTGATTTATCTTTCCAAACCCCTCAATTACATGTAATTATTTCATCATAACTTGAAAAGCACACATTTATTCTTGCCTTTCTGCATTTGATTGTATGCTTTTTATGCCCAAGTATGTGGTCAATTTTGGTATAGGTGCCATGAACTGCAGAGAAAAGGTTTATTCTATTTTATTCCCATTCAGTTTTCTCCAGAGGTTTCTCATATCTATGTTTTCTAAGATTTTATTCATCTTCTTAACTTCCTTCTTGTTTATTTTGTGGTTACATTTATCTAGTTCTGAATGAGGGAGGTTGAGTCCCCCCACCATTTATGGTTTTGCTGTCTATGTCTCCTTGTAATTCATTTAGCTTCTCCTCTAAGAATTTAGATACTATACAATGCATATATAGTTAATAATGTTATAACTTCTTTGCCTGTGGTGCTTTTTGAGAAGATGTATTTTCTTTCCTTATCCCTTTTAATGAAATCCCTGATTTTTTTTACTTCCTCTGAAGTATAATATATTTTGCTCCATCCTTTTACCTTTCCCCTGTGTGTATCTCTCTGCTTTAAATGTATTTCTTGTAAACATCATATTGTAGGATTCTGTTTTTTTAATCTATTCTGCTATCTACTTCCATCTTATGGGAGAGTTCATCCCATTTTTATTTACAGTTAAAATTTCTAATTCTATATTCCCCTCCTTGCTGTCTTTCCCCATTTGTACTTTTCTCTTTGCTTTCATCTTATTCCTTCTTACCAATGTATTATTCACTTCTCCCTTTAATTTTTCTTTTAAATTTTAAGTTCACTTTCACACCTTCTCCTTCCCTTTTATCCCTTCTTCCCTGTAGTATAGGATAGATTTTCAAACCCAATTGGGAATATATGTTATTCCCTTGCTTTGCCTAATCTATTAAGTAGGATTTATGCAGTGTTCATACCCTCACTTTCCCCCCTCTACTATAATAGGTCTTTGCACTTCTTCACCTGGTGTTATTTATCCATTAATGCCTAGCCTTCTCCTAGTATAATTCTTCTTTTTATGTTTTTATTGTTTTAACCTTGTCTTGTAATTCTAACCCTTTGTCAAAATATACTCCTTTTTATGACCTGATATAAGTACTTTTCTCAAAGTTTGAATGACTGATAAATAGCTTTACATCACAGTTACTAAGTACTCTACTCTCTTCTGTCTCATTAGAAATACACTTCTCAAGATTCATGAATCACATCAAATTATAATCACCTGAAACCCTTTTCAAATACTCTTACTGGAAACACAATTCTCATGAGCCAAAGCATCATGCCCATCAAATAATTTCATGAACCATTTATTACCCCCCCATACTTCCTTCAATTG